>NC_139725.1:60394262-60994262 GCF_964211835.1 Anser anser
TAGCTGAGAGCGCCACCACGACCCCATCACCCATCCCTGAGAGCATGGGTACACACTATCAGCCCCACAAGCCAACCAGGAATTTCCAAACTCTATGTTTGGGCTAATTTGTTCCACAGGTGGCCGAAGGGAGATGTATTCCCCAACTTCCTTGACTCTTTTGTTAGTTTTAATTGATCTGGTCCCACACATCTACTTTATGGGCTAAAGAAAGGTTCACTAACAAGAACAAAACGATCTTCTTTGGTTCAGACCACCACTGATTCCTCCTCTACGCCATCAAAGCCTCTATTTTGAACACAGGGCACTTCACTCCAAGGCATCAGTGAGAGCACTCTGCGTGGAGTGACACATAATTACATGGGCAGGAACGCCGATGAAAATAACATCGTGATCTGGCCTTGAATGTGCTCTGCAAACACCTGCAGAAGAAAATCAAGGATCTTCCTCCTTCCAGTGAACCTGATGCCAGGCCTCGCTTTTATGAACACAGAGAGCCAGGTTCTGCCTCCCTCTCTTTCAAGTAGGAGCAGTTACAGTGAACAAAAAAAAGCCGCACCTCCACGCGGCTGATGAAAGTAACAAAAAAAGATTCAGAAACACAGACACATGGGATGCAAAGGTTTGTTCTCATGAAGGTCATTACCATAAAACAACAAAAAATATTCAGATTTGGCCTCCAACTCAAATAATAGTAATAATCACCGTGTTACATAGAAAACAATGTGTTTGGAAATACTGATTCATCTAAACCAAAGCATTCTCTCCACAACCCAATTAAATAGAAAACAATGTCTTTGCTTTGGTTTAGATGAATCAGTATTTCCATTCTCCCCACATCCCACTGTCTTGAAGAAAAAGCCCAAATCCTTCTGAGTAGAAGAAATTCTGTGCTTGGTCCTAGGAGCTAATATGCTGTTTCTGATTCATACCTGCCCCACACAAACCAAACCAAAAGCACAAAGGGAATGGGAATGGCACTCAGGAGCCATTTCTCAGAGGTGGGCAGAAGCCCCTGCCCCCCCCCTTGGCTGCTCTTTCAATCAATGACCAGGAGAACTCCTTGTCCCCTTCCCTCTGCCCCCGAAGGGTCTCTCATCCTCCCTCCCATCAAAATGCCTCGAGTTCAGGCACTTCAGCGGAGCAGTCTGAGAGCACCCCACAGCCTCACAGTTATGGTGCTCTTCTGAGATGTGCGAGATGGTCCTTCAGGAGAATGAGAGATCCAAATCCTGATCTCTCAAATGCCAGGTGAGTGCTCTTCTCACTCCCTTCTAACATGCAAACGCCACCCCATCTTCTCCTCCTTCTCCCAGCTGTCAGACCTGGTCCTGAAATCAAGAGCCCTCATCCTCTCCCCTCTGCCCCGAGCTGAAATCAAGCGAGGGTAGGAAGTCATTTGATTCTCTGCCATTACTCCCACTCTTCCCTACAACGTCAGAAAACAGAAACAAGTAAACATGAGAACACAGGCAAGAAATAAAATAACCGAAATTCCACATACACAAATTTACTTAGAGTGAATGGGTACAGGCGCTCCTTAAGGCATTTAATTAGCAAGCCAACGTCTAATACACATTTTAAACAGTGGGTCATCCATCAAAGCACACACCACACAGCAGGCTTTCAGAATAAAATGCTACTGTAGTAAGAAATTATCCTCACACAATTGTCTTGTGGTTTTGACTCCTGCTGGGATAATATCTAGATCAATAATAGAGGAATTTTCAAAAACTACATTAAAGCCATAAAAGGCTATTCATAACAGGAAAACTCCAGAAATGTATTAATAGAGCAAGCCATTTCCCTAAGACTCAGGGAAAATTAATGTGTTAGGAAAGCAAATGTAGTATTCAGGGAAAGGAAGGGAAAAGGTGATTCACCAAAACCATTTAGAGAAACAGTCTGGCTTTTTCTTTAAAATTAAAGCAGTTTGGTAAGTGATAATCACTTACAAATACCAGTATTAGGGGATCATTACAGGTAATAGCCCAGCTACACAGACTAGAACAACTATACATCTCCAATTACATTCATTCTGGTGTTATATTCACAAAAAAAAATGGTCAAAACAGAAGTTCTTCATGTAAGGGAAAAGGTCATAGCAGTAAAATGCTTGTAATTTACTTGGGAGAACTTTAAGGAAGAAAATGTCAACTGTCTTATGAATACCTGACATGAATAAACAGCAGAGTATCACAGATATATGTTGAGACAGCATTACCTAACTATCTGAACTTTAATTAGCCAGGAGTCCCCTCAGAGCAGTAGCAGCAAATTCTAAACTTAAGGGCACACTATACACTAAAAGAACGTGTTTTTTCTTCAGTCCTGCCCCACAACCTTTCCCTGTTGTGTCGTGTGTCACAAGTCACGATGAAGGCCAGGTGAACACCAGGGAACATAAATCACCAAAAAAAATCTGGAAAGTCTGCATTCAAGGTTGCAGAACTGGCTGTGAAGAAACTATGAATTCTGCCAGATGAAAGGACGAGCCTCACCTGCGACACCAGGGAGCAGAACGCCAGCAGGTACTGGGATGCAGAGGCATCTCTCCAAGGATACGGGGAAAGTTCAACACATCCAATACTGAAAGTCAGGCTGGAAAAAACTGCGAAGACTCCTCTAGAATTAGCAAGTAAATAGTCTGACTAATCTAAAATATATTTTTCTTCTTTTTCAGAGATGCACAATCTTCCAGTTCTATGAATTACAACAATGAGCTAAAGAAACATCCTGAGAGGCCTCAACAGTTCCTAAAGTGCCCTGCCAGAGTTAAAAGATGAAGCCTACTAGATCTTGCTAAATTAACACCAAATAGTTTATTAACCATCAGGAAACACTGAGATGAAGGGTTTAACGTGTGTCTCTTACTTGTGCTGGCCAAGGTGATGTTTGCTGTGTGGACTGCAGTGAATCACTGTTTTTACGAGAAAAAGAAAGTCTTTTCTTTGCGATTTTCCAAAATGGCAGAAACTTGATCCCTGCTTCTGGACTGAACACAAACACACGTGGAAAGTTACAAGCTTGGGCAAGAGAAAGAAAGCACTGTCAAGAGAAAGAAAGTATTTCAGGATAGATCTTGAAACTTCTGGACTTGGTGGTGATTTTGAAGTGCCTCTTCCTGAAAGACAGGCACAGCAGCAGAGACACGAGTCAGTGGGGTGAAGCACGTTTGCCCTCATACAGCACTACTCCCTTGCTAGATCCCCCGTTCCAAGCCATTCTTCGGTGCCTCGGCACCACGTGCTCCCACACACTGAACCACAGCAAATACGGGGAGACTGAGCCGTGCTCTGCCCCTGGTTATTTTGAGATTAGCCATCAAAGTGCTAAAAAACTTCCCAGAAGAGCTTCAAAGAAGCAGAACCATTACCTAATTACTATAAATCTAAACAAAAATGGCTTGTAAATTTTAGGGGCTAAAGAGAAAAAGGATCTTAAATTTCAAGTGACATTATGCAATCAGGCCAAGATTGTTTAATTTACCACATGCTGGGTAATTGCATAAGAAGACTCCATGCTTCCAGAACTAAAACAGGCTCTTTATTAACAGGGTGATTTGCAGAGACGCTGTGGGCAGAGCTGGCATTCAAGCCATTCAGCTCCCCGGAGCATCCTCCAAACACCTCCTTCCTGCCGAGCACACTCCCCTTCCCAGGCTCTATTCAGGTTACTACAACGATTTTTAACGGTTGAAAAGTTCGGGCTAAACAAGTCCAAAGTGCCGACTGTGATGACATTCAGAAAGAGAGGGTCAAGGAAAATCTCATTTAAGAACAGGATGTGCGAAGACTTTGCTGTATGCCAAGGATGAGTGGGAGAGAAGCTATTCAGGGCCTTCCAAGATGCTCAACTTCTCTGGATGCCTAAGTCTGTTGTAGATTTCTGATTCTGTAAAAAAAAGAAAACTACCAGTTTGAAGAGACCTGGCATACCCAACGACAATAGTTTACAGGCATTTGTTCATAACGAAGGGTCTAATTTTGAGCTTAATGAGGAATGGGGTGGTGAACCCAATGCCTTCGTTGACAGCACGTTTCAATATCTGGTTTAATCTAGTTTCTGAACAGCTATTTAAATAATATTAATATTACCTCTGAAAAGTTATGCCAACGCATGTTGTGCCAGAAGAAGAGTTCAATGGAGAGCCATATCTTGAGATGATCAGAGGGTGAATTAAAACCAAGCAATTGTATTTCAAAATTAAGGCATTCTACGGAACTGAAAACAGAGGGCACTTTCACAGCTCTTCCCTCTAATGAATTTCTCCAGATTTTAGAATGTGTTCAGGCCAATTTTTTAAGTAGCTACACTTTTAAATGCATTCCATCTTTGTTTGTATAAAAGAGTCATTACATTAGTCCATAGAAGATCATAAAATTCTTCCCTTCTGTGCCATAAATTTTTAGTTTCTGTCATTGCCTGACATTTGGCGTATGCGCTGGCAAATGATCCAGCATAATTCATTCACTGTTCACCTTGCATTTGCAAAGCTGCTGCAAAAGGAGACATGCAACTTTTGCTAAAAGGCTCGCTAAAGAAATGACTTAAATGGCACAGATCAAAAAATATTAGAACAAAGTCCTGCAGTCTTTATTCTGGCAAAATAATCCATAAAAATCCCTGTGGATTTGGAGCCAGAACTCAAAACCAATAGACAGTCAATGGAAAGATCTTCATGGACTTCATCAGGGCTTGGATCCAGACGCTTCCCTCTTTTAGTATTTTAGAAATGAGCTGCAGGTAATCAATAAGGAAAGCCAGTTTAGTAAGAAAGCAAGCAAGATCACATTCAGATACCTCCGTACTGTGTTCCTCATGGCTGGAGAGAAGGAGCTGAATGTGGGTCTATGCTCCACGCCTGCTTGTGTTGCTCTTTCAGATACTCCTGATCAAAAATTTTGTAAGCATGACATAGATCTCAAGCTGCTTAATCACCTCATTCATCGCTGAAGATGCTGTCAGTTCTTCATCCACCCCATAACTGTTTACTGGGAGGAAAAGACAGCTTGGGCTTTAGACAGTCTGCTGCCCTCAGCCAAGAAGCCAGATGAAACGGCACACTTCCAGCTCCCAGATGGACCTTCTGGGGACAGACAGCCGAGCAAGGGTTTGAGGAAGGACTGGGGAATGAACTTGACATGGACCTGCTTCTTCAAACCTCAGGAAAGCCTGTGGATGGCATACTGTATCAGCAGCAATTACATCTTATTAGACCTTGCCCACCTCTGCGCTTCACCTTATTTTGTTAATGCATATATTTAACAGAGCAGAATAGAGTAGGACAAAACATACACAGAGAACCACTTGTAAAATCGTTAGCCCGTGCAAAGACAAAGCAATCAGCAGAGTGCTTGAAAACTTTCTTGTCCTTCCACTTGCCTTCAGCTCCTGCAAAGGAGAGGGAACTTCTTTTGTGCAGAAAAAGCAACTCGGCCACGACCTCCTCTGGGTAATGCCATGAGCACAGACACGGCACATGGCTAACAGGCACTGCTGACTCCATCTGCCAGCAGCAGAGGAACTTGGGAGACCAATGTAAATCGTAACCTTTAAAAGCGCAGATACACATTTGAGCACGTCCCCACGAACGCCCTTCCCCTCCTTCTCCCAGCACGTGCTCTGACTACGAGATGACTGCACCCTCATTAGCGCGGAAATATCTGCCAGCTGGGGGAAGGAGGGCTCAATACGCACTATATATACTTGGCCTTGCTTTCTCGGGGTGAAAATGTAGCAGCGTTTCGCTGATCTCCCTGCCGGCTCCCTCCCAGCACCGAGGGAGCCCAACAGCAGGAGGCTCTGACCCAGCGACACGCATGGAGAGGGAGCCCTGGGGACGACGGGCAGCCGGGGTGTGCGTGCACGTTTGTGTACACGCACGTTTGTGTACACGCATGTGAACGAGCCAGATGTCCGCCGTGGCCGACCCGCTGCTCGCTCTTGAGCACCAAGTTTACAATAATGGTTGCCAAGACTCACTTCGATAATCGCCATGGCAAACCCAAGCAGCTGAACAAATGAGCGGTGCAGGCAAACGGGCGGAGGGCTCCTTTCTCGGGGAAAGCACCTTTCCTCACCTCCAATCTCACTTACACCGGCCACATGGGGAAAACAGCATCCTGCCTTCATCTGTTAAAAACCTGTGACCTCGATGACAACTTCGGCTCCTTCTCCATAAGCACATCAGCAGCGATGATGGGGTGCTGGAGCTGGCAGCACCAAAGCAACCTGTGCCCACCTCCGCCCAGCAGAAGGCAACTTCTTCCACATCCCGCTGGCAGACTTGAGCCCCTCTTGCTCTGATTTACCACTTATCTGACAACAAGGCTGTTGCACCTTCTAGAAAACTGCTCTCCGTTGGAGGAAAAAGCTAAATGTTCCTGTTGTGATAAAAATGGAAAAGGGTTTTAGGCATTAGTTTGTAAATGGGCAGTGCCCAGCCATCATAAAATTTGATTATTTTTACATAAGCCCTTAAAAGTAAGTTTCTTTGAAATTGCTTTAACTAAGAATTATTTCAAGTTGTAACAACCCTTTGGTCTAAACGCGCTATGATCTGTCCAAATAATTGAAACACATAAAACTAAACGTTCCTTTTCAGCCAACTGTGCAGTCAACTCACTACCCACAGCTCATGCAACCTCTGCAAAATTAATTTCAACGCTCAGCAAATACTGATAACCTCTACTTTACACATATCTTCTGGGTATTCAAGGCACAAAATAAAAATTACTTCAATTTAAACAGAAGTGTGCTTTTCACTCAATTTGTCGAAAATCCTGGGTAAAACGTTATCTTTAGTAACTAAGCCATGTCTTTCAGCATTTTCTCGTGAACACGTAACATTAAGATCCTGGGTCCACAGGCACAAGGCTGTACACTTAAACGAACGTGTATTGATGTGTGTAAACCAGGTTATTAAAAAGAAATTTTGCAGAGGCCACGTGGATCCCGTGCTCCTGGGGCGACCTGCGAACAGAGGGGAGCCCCTTCTCTGGGACAGTCAGCTCAATTTCTGGCCATTTGAAAATTCAGTACTACTTCTTAGGATGCCTAACTGAGGAACACTTTATTAGATTCATTTAAAAGCGTGGGGTGTAGGAGAGAAGACAGATACCAGTGCTCGCTTTGCAACAACACTTGTGGGATTCCTTCGTAAATCTGCAGCAAAAACCTAAAGTTAGCTATCCAACCACAGCCTTTAACTGGGCTGCTTCATCATTTGTTTCCGCAAAGCTCAGAATTTTCTTTTCTTAAAGGATCTTTTTTTTTAATGGAAGATTGCATTGAGCCAAATTACATGTCTGTACCATCTACTGAATTCATCTACTGTGTCTTGCTTGGGCAAAGGGAGGAGTTTGGCCAGGTTTTAGAGATTATTGGCCTCTTGACTTTGACTCCAACTGCACAAATCCCCAAAGCATGACTGCATCGCTTGTTATGACACGATGCTATTTCTTACTTGCATTCGGAAGCACACAGGCTAATTAAACAGAGGCACTGGGGAATCTGTAGCAAATGCTCGATACGTCTGCTGTTGAATCTGTGCCTGAGCAGCAGACAGCTCCATGTCAGCTTAATGCCTCCGTATTAATAAAACTAACTCTTCCCAGGGGAGGGAAAAATGTTCGCCATTCAAATATACAAGTGTCCTGATTAGGAAAGGACAAGGGGGAAACATTTTCTGTATCGCCATGGAAACTTAAATAAAGGGCCCATAATTACAATCTAAATTCTGGAAAGATAATGAATACATCTTGAGATCTGCAGATGTTGTGTAGCATATACATATTTCTAGCAACTTCAACTCAATTACTTCTATGTATCATCTGCTTTACAAATCAGCTTCCCACCACTCTTAAGGAAGCATGTGAGTTGTTTTTGTTTTTTTTTTTTCCAAGGATGACAGCGTGGGAGGAAGGAGGCTGACCTCTTTTTCTTGCAAGGTATTCCAAACTACCACTACTTACTCAGAAATTTCAAACACCCAATCAGTTCCAAAGTTGGCTTTCAGGCATCCAGACACACTAAGCTAAAATGTAGGAAATAAATAATTCAAGAATTCTCTGCAGCATTACCAAGTATAAAGAATAACTTAGCATTTGTTCAAAGCTCATCCAAGAAAAAAAAATTACCAAATAAAATACATAGCGTAAGTGTAAAATATAGATGTACCGCATCCTGTCTGCTTGCATGTTAAAAAAAAAATACTGATTTTGGCTGAGCAAAAAGAAGTTAGCAAATCACATATTTCTGCTTTCCTGTACATTTAATGCTGCCCTTCACTTTCTTCCTAAAGATTTTGATTCTGCTTTACTGAGGCCAGTGAGAGCTTCCATGGGAGCAACCATCAAGCCCTGAAGGAAGTAGAAGTGTTATACCAAAAACAAAAAAGTATTTGATCATATAACCACAAACAATATCAGTATATCTATGCATAATGCATACACTTGGAGGATCCCAGGAGCTCTTGGCGCAGCGTTCTGTGCTATTACAGAGCCAGCCACATAGGCCTGGTCCTAAAATTTTCATGATGGGGATGACACAGAGAAATGGTGATCTGCGCTGGCTTCTAACTCAGCAAAACCCAGAGCTGCACGCAGAATAAAGAGAAGGGCTTCTCTTTGGGAAAACTGAGCCTGCTGCAAGCAATGGATTTGTTAGAGCTTCTCAGAAAAGGGGAGGAACATTTTATAAAGGAAACATATGGCATTACACAGGGAGTTGCTACTACCAATTTCTGTGCAGCTACAGCTTTGATTTGCACAGTGGCTCTGGTCTGGTGTCTTCTTCTCACTCTTGCTATCAACCAGTTGAACTGGGGGTGCAAATCAATGTACAGAGTAATGCAACTGCCTGCTGCGTGGGTTTGACTAGGGAAGAGGCAACCCCTGCCTTCATTTATGCTCAAAACTACTTGGAGATGTAACCCCATCACCAAAAGCCTTCTTTTTATGCAACAGAAATCAAATCCAGAACAGCCACCCAGACCTCAAATGTATTTTAAACGGGTGGAGAATGCACTGGGACGCATAAACCCCATTTTTCTGCATATGCCTTTATGGACGGTGACATACACACCGCTTCACCTGCACATTTTCTTTGCACTCAGGCCTGAGAGGTTTTGACCCTTTCCTATAGGTAAGGGACCCCATTTGGTGCCCGGTGTTAAATGTAAGGCCCCCTGTTTGCTGAGGGACAAGTGGCGGTGTCCTCTTTGTGCCACAAGCCCACCTCTACCTCTCCGTCTGTCCTCACCCCTGACCAAACCCGACGGGAAGCTCTGCAAGGAGAAGGCGCCGGGTGCGACGCAGGCAGAGAGGATCGCAGCTTGGCAGCTTTCAGAGCAGGGGAAATTTCCAGCCGCAAGCGAAAAGCAAACAAAAAAGTCAAGGGGCAATCAGAAACAAGACCAATTGCGGTATTTGGCTCTGGCCATCAGGCACTTGTAAAGCCGAACAATGCAGCAGTCAGAGCAATAAACTCCAATTCTGCACGCTGCTGTGCAAAGAAACAGAGACCTGCCCACCGAAAACAGCGTGACAATCAACATCTTTCCTACCGCTTTTTTTCCTACTCCAAAATTTGGATTTTAAAAATAGGAACACGGGATTCGGCTTCAAACCGACTCCCGCTTTGCTGCCTAGGGTTCTTCCACAGCGAGAGGAAATGGCAGCCAAGGAGCAGAAGCAAAACCCATCCCTGATTTTCCCAGTCACCCACTTTGCATTTTACGTGTGGAGTAAGCGTGAGTCGGGCTTCGTTTGCGTCACCGGGTTTTATCAGCACGGGCCCGGGATTTGCAGAAAAGTGGAAGACAAAAGGTGATGCAGTGCAGGGGACCCTGCTAAGCCAGAAAATCCCCTGGCGTGGACAGGGCTGCACCCTGAGCCGTGCTGCACCCCACGGCCAGCTCCTTTCTCTTTAGAAGCATTATTTCATGACAGCTTTCCTGGTTGTCGTTTTACCACAAGGGGTTGAATCCCTTCAGGTTCCTTATCACCCAGCTCTTCTGCCTGGCTTGGATACTTGGTTCTCCTTCTACGACAAAAGTCACTTTGGAAGCTCCCTCTACTAGATGTAAGGAGGTTTGCCTGAAGCAGCACTAGCTTCATCCAGAAAATGGCCTTCCCCCCTCGCAGAAATCGAGCTGGACAAGGAGACCCCATGCACTGACTCCTGCTCCTCCTGCGGTTTTGCTGTGCCACGCTCACAAGCAGCCGGATCCAGCAAATGCAGGCTGATTACGCACCACTCGTGGCGCTCAGCACCGTAACCACCAGCTTCACACCCCCAAGGCTTTGTTTGCTGATTAACAGGGTGGAAATCGCCTCCCTCGCACAGATATTTGTTTGGGGTTGCTACGGATAACTACGGCATTGCAACGAGGCAGATCTTTATTTTCCCGCTGGCTTTTCTAATTGAACCTTTCTGTTTGCTACCACGGGGCTGATTCACCGCAGCCTCCTTTCGCCACTGCTGCAACACCACCGCTGCCCCGGCACCCCTGGGGAAATCACAGCCCTCAGGGGCAGCGGTGGCTGCAGATGTGGTGCAACAGGACTCTGATGGGTTTGTGACCACTGCTGTCACCCAAAGGGGACAGTCCTGTCTTCCTTCTCCTCCCCATTTCTCCCTGTTTCAGTTGTGGCCGACTCACCTGGTTTATCAGTAACAAGGAAAGGGCAGGTGACTCTCAGAGGAAGCAACGAGCTGGTTCAATTCCCCACACAGCGACACTGGAAGAAGCACAGCTTGTGAGCAGGGAAGGTCAGAGCTCCTCAGCTGCAGGTTTACATCACCTACTGACAACTGCAGAACCACCCTCAGGCCCAATGGCCTCACAGCTACAGCACATTATTTACGGTACGAGGTCCAGGCCCTGTGACACAGAGCTTCAGCAAACCTCGGTGTTCTCATTAATCCAAACTCAGGGCTTCCTCTCCAGCACTGCGACTCTCAAACTATTTGCTGGAAAGTGCTCCCACACAGATTATGCTGCTACGTATAGACTGCATGGGCTCGAATCTCCTCAGCCCGAGGAACGAAACGTCTCCGAGCACGCGGCTTGCGTGGGCACGCACTCACCCGGTGCCGTGAGTCCTTCCAGGGATGCTTCATCACGCATCACAGCTCAGCTCTCTGGACGGGGGAGCACGTGCCTGCACGTCAGGGAGCTGCTGGGTGGGGTGAGGAGGCCAGGAGAGCAGCAGTTATTTTCAGAGTCAGCATCAGTTCTTTTCACAGTCACTCGTCTTCTACAGATTATGCTAAAGATTGGTTTGAGATTCAGTCTAAATCCATGGCTGGACTACAAATAGATATAGATGAAGCCTTCCTAAACCAGAGGTAAATGCAGAAGAACCACACGAACGCATAGGCAAAGGTCCAGCCCAGCCACATCTCCCTCATTACCTGGAAGATCCACATAGCACAACGCTGCCCCTCACCACCTGTAAAACTGCACATTTTTCCCCCATGACCGCAATCTCCCTCTCTTCTTTCATCCCAGTCTTTCCCCTTGGTTACTACAATTGTGTTTCAGGAGCCCACCAGGCCACTCACGATGACGATGACTGCCAGCAGCTCGTCACAAGAGCCAGAAATGAAGCCACATCCTCACCCCCTACCTCTCACAAAAGGTGAGGAGCACCACCAGCTCACCTTTAGGCAGAGCGATGCCATCTCAGTAAGTTCATAGGAGTGCTCTTTGTGCTGGCAAGCAACGCAAAGAGGGTAGGAAGAACCAGAGGAGGATTATCCACGCACCCAGCAGCTCTTATGGCCATTCCCTTCCGCAAGCATCTGCCTGCAGCCGTGGGTTTGCACGAGCAGCCTCCTGCAAAGCAGGCCAAGCGAGCAACGACTGCAGCTGGAAACAGAAAATGGGAAGAAGTACTACTGTTTGTGTCAGCTCAGGGAAATACTATGTCCTAGTGCTGCAGAGCGCTGCTAGTATGCCTGCACGTAACCTCCACCACGACGCAGTGAGATCATTCACACCTGCCTCGCCTGTAGTAGGAGAAGGAAGGTGAGGAGGCAGGGTTTCTAGGGGAGAGGCAGCACTTCCCAGCTGCTGCCAAGATGCTGTTTATTGGCAAATGAAGCCTCCTGAGCCCTAAACAACCTTCCCAGAGGAAGATGAAGTTGCAACTGCCATATGGGGAGTGGGAAGAGGATGCCACTTAGCAAAAGCGGATCAGAAAATACATGCACAAACACACACGCTCACACACACAATTTGTTCTGCAACTGTGCTGAATGGCAACAGCCATTTCTTCCTCTTAAATAAATCTTTCTGCACGCAGCTTATGCAACCTGCTCGACGGCCAGCACAGACGACGAGTGCTCCTGAACAGAGCCCCCCAGGGAGCTGGGCAGGACGAAGCCTTGCCTGCCAGGCAAGGAACTCGGTGAAAATCCAAACCACTGATCCACTGCGGGCTGGCAGACTGCACCTAAAACCACGAACTGAGGACGAGCAGCAGTGCTGACGGGGAAAAGACAGATCCCGCAATAGTAGCGCCTTTGAAAACTCGTGTTTTGAACCACTCTTTGCCTCCACTCCCCTGGCTATACAGCTGGAAATACTGCCATCTGCCCCCCTTTCAGGGCCGTCGCATACTCTCATCCACTTACTTGTAGCATCCTGGATGAAAATACCTCATAACTTGAAGCTTTGCAAAGGCAGAACTGCAAAGGAGTATTTTAAATATAAAAAGGAACACGGTGCCACCTTCGCAAGGACAGAAGCCTGCGCACAAATACTTCCTGAGTGGCTCTGAGTTTCCCAGAGAGAAAGCGCTGAATGCAAACTCGTGTCTGCACTTCATCTCTCCCACTCGAGCAGCCAGGAGTATTTTCTGTGAAGTGCTTTTGTCCACCGTCTGTCTTTGCTTGCTTTCACTCAGTCCTAGCGGTGCTGCTGATTCAGTGTACCCTCTTCAGATGTCCTGCTTTGAGAGCAGGCGCTGATTTTTATAGGGCTACGTTCCGGCTGGAGCACAGGCTGGCTCCGTAGGCAGACAGGTGATAAAATACATCAACACTCGGGGTCTTTAAATGGAAACAGGCCATCTATCTATTTTAGTCCCAGGTGCAGGCAGAAGTTTGATTTATCACACAAGCAACAGCTTTTTGGTACGGGTGGATTTCGCTACAGGACCTAATGAAAACTCACTTCTTGCCGAGGAATTTCTGGCCGTATAAAGGGTCATTTACTGAGGTCAGGAGTTCTTACATAGAGCAGACAGAATAATTTCCTCCACTACAGCAATTACCAGGAAAAATCAATGACCCCTGTTAAGCTGGAGGCTAAGGTGAGTAAATGCAATGGAGCTTTCTAGTTTTAGGAACTCCCAGAGCCTCCCGTTACACGCGTGTGGAGGATGACTATAGCCATCCAGATGAGATTCCCATTAGGACACCAAACTTCCTGGTGTTCCAAGGTCAAAAATTTTACTTCAGTGTAGCTGAAATGCAGTCTTCAACTAGCACTGGGATTGCCTAATTGATGGGAAAAATCTCCCCAGCCTTGATGCAATTTCAGCGTAGTGCTCACCTATATATTACGCTTGTGTTATGAACACGGTGTCAGACAGCTCGGGAGGCTCCTCAATCACAGAACTGGCTGTGCAAAAATAGCTCAGCTCTGATTCACAACCTCGGCTCTGCTGGCGTGTGCCTCTCCCCGTGTCTTTTCAGAGCAGCCACTGCCAAAACCGCTTTACTTAATGGTCACTTTGACTTTGTTTGCAAAGGACGCAGGCCCCGAGGAAGAAGCGGGTTGAGATCACTGCATTCACGGCACGATTATCGCTGCTCTTCACTTTTTTCATCAGTACTGATTTTCTCTAATAGCGCCAGGCTGGGAAACAGACGGACTGGCCAGCTCTACCCCTCTGCTAGCAGCGCACTACTTTTGGAAGTGCCTTATTGCTCCGCTGCTTTTTTTTCCTCCCCAACTCTTAAGCCAAATGTGCAATGATAGATTTGGCAGCCGCTCTCTCACCAGCCACCCCCAGTCAGCTGATCCGCTCCGTCTCAGCCGCAGGGGGATGCGAAGGCTGCTCTCTCCCCCTTCTGAGATGGGTGATGGTTCCTCTATCAGAAACACTGAGGTTAGACAACAAGGAGGGTCTCGAGGAAGCTGTAAGAGAAAGTTCATCTGTATTTGCAGAACGTACAAGTGGTGGCAGAGACCTGCCTGCACGAAGGTGCTGCATTCCCATCACCAAGCCCTCAAACCAAGCACCGTGCTTCGGTGAACTACTTCCCTGTTTTTATGCCATGGCCCAAAAGCATCCGAAGTGAAAAAACTTTTCCCTGCATTTGTTTCAAAACCTCGGCACAACATGACAAGCATCACTTAAATGCAGACCAGGACTCGGCAGCAGCCAGCCCCGCACCCCGCTGCTTAGCATGCCCCGCGGTACCTGGCAGACGTTTGACTTAAGAACCCAAGAATCTCATTGCTCAAACGCTGTATTAAATCCCTAAGCCTAAAAATGGTTTTCAATAACGCGTGAGCTGCTCTGGGGCGTCGGAAAAGCTACCCTGGGAGCCAGGACACATTTCCTAGGAGGCAAAAATGTGATCAGAAACATATTTGATAAAAAGAAGGCGGCATAATGATGGGTTTTAACCGCAATTTTATTTTATTTCATCTCAGAAGCATGATGTAAGTTTAAGAGAGGGGAACAACTGGATTTTGTTTTGAATTTTTTTTTTTTAAACTATTCTCTTCTAAGGTGATTTTTTTCCCCCCTAAATCTAATAAACTATATATTGGAATGACCTTGTAACGGGTTTCTGTGGCTCTTTAATCACCAGTGGCTGCTAAATGAAGCATATCTATTTTCTCTGTTACATTACTATTGGCAACCAGGTCTTCAGTAAGTGCCCAGAAATATTTCCATGGCAACAAAAAGCATTCAGCGTTGCAACTGTTTTGTGCCAATTTAGCTTTAAAATATTCTATTGTGGAGAGAAATATGGTACATTAAGTGAAATAAAGTCAAGATGCAATGTTCTGAAAGAATATAAGGATAAACAGGATACATGTATTTTGTAGAAACGAGGAAAAAATGCCAAATGCAAGGAAGAATGCTCAAAGCTAATAGCGATGCTACTGAACGCCTTTGCTGAATGTCAGCAAGTCCATATGCTCACTTACATTGTCACTTAGGGTTAGGTAACAAAACTAGCAGAAATAAGGATACCTCAAACATCTTCTTTTGATCACTCTAATCCATGACTGAAATTTTAAGTTGTCAGGGCATTACAGCCTCCCTGCGTGTCTAGGTTACCATCAGAAGAGTTCACACTCTTGATGTTAGAGAATGAATCTAAAGGAAAAAAAGGAAATACAAAGAAACACGTGAAATACAAAGAGCATGTCTGTGTTTTGGAAGAGAAGGGTCGCTGAGAAGAGCAAAATGAGTCCTCCCACATCAGAGTTCTCACAGAGGGCATTTTCAAATCCCAGTTCAGCATCTTCTCTCCTATTATACAACTTGGATAGCTCTGAGAAGAAAGGTCCCAGCCCTCCAGCAGCCAACTTCACGACTATCAGGCATTGAGAGCACTGGATGGCCCTTTGTGCAGGGCACTGCTGAGATAAGAAGATAAAAGACCATTTGGGAGCACTTGGGGTGACATTCCCTTTGGTGTAAAAAGCTTTGCAATGCCCTCTAAAGCGCTTTGTGGGGAAGCAGAGCACTCTAGGCTGCAGCGAGGTGGGTGCTAGGGAGGTCTGTGAGGCCAGCCTCCTAGTCCTCTAGAAGGAAAGTCAATAAGTAATAAGAGAGCCCAGCACCAACGTGGTCAGCATCTGCTCTTGGCTGGGGAAAAGGTTCACAGCGACTCTCCCCTTCGGCTGCAGTGACGGGTTACTCTGGCACCTCTGAATGTCACGCTACCATATGAATCTCACCAGAAAATTCATCTCGTCCACCCCAGTGCTCCTAAGAACCGTACTCCTGCCCTGTGTAGCACTTGTACAGAGGGAACCACGGCTCCAACACGCCCTGGAAGGACGCTACAAGCCCTGCTCGAATCCGCATTCATTCAATTGGAATATGACACAAGCAGCCCCAGCTTGGGGGACAGAACAGCTACACCGAAAGCTCTTTTCAGTTACAGAATCACAGAATCACACCTGCTTAAGGTTGGCAGGGACCTCTGCAGGGCATCTGGCCCAAGCCCCTCCTCAAGCAGGGCCACCCAGAGCAGGTTGCCCAAGCCCATGCGCAGATGGCTTTTGGCCATCTCCAAGGAGGAGACCCCACAGCCTCTCTGGACAAGCTGTGCCAGTGCTCCGTCACCACATAGCACAGAAGTGCCTCCTGATGGTTAGACAGAACCTCTTAGATATTAGATATTTGAAACTGAGCTCTGAAGAGGTTCAGCAAGTCTCAAGTTCTCCACCAGCCTCATACTGTAAACCTCCCTGTCCTCCTCCCATTATTCCCCTTCTTAGGGACTTGTTCCTGAGGAGCAGCTTTAACCCACCAAGACCCCAAGGTGGTGCCAGCAGGACTGCAGCTTTCCTGCATTTGGTTGGGACAAATATCCATCAGCCTTCTGTGGCCCAGGGAACCACTGGCCACACGGACAGAGGTAGCCAGTGAGTACAATTCAAGTGGCTGAGATTCAGTCCTGAGCACGACCGGAGAAGCTGTTCATGTCACTTAATGATCAGAAGTCACAGTTAGGTCTATTTTAAACTGAAAATACCAAATTCATTTCTCCATCCCATAATCTCCTGCCTGCTGTCCTTTTCAGTTTTATTTCAAAAGCCTGTGGGGGTGGTGGGAGGGGAGGAAAATGATTTGGGAGCCTTTCATCCATAAAATCATGAGATATGGCTGGGACTTTTTAGTACAGCATTTCACAGCACATGGCACAGTAACATCTTGAGATTCCTGGCACAAAGAAACAAGGTTTGAGATTATATATATCTTTAATAGCAATGACGCAAAGGCAGATGGTTCTCAAAGCAAAGGCTTAAGGCTAAACACTCTCTTCGAAGGATCCTGCTACCTGAAACAAAACATGGCTGGGTGAGAAAACTACTCCATGCTACTGCAACCGGGCCTGAGTGGCATCTACGACACAGCATTTCATCCTGGAGATTTCCACTCATTTCAATTAGATCAGTTTCATGAACAAGAAAAGAACTGGAAATATAAGAGGGAAAGGTTAGATTTTTCTCTGGTAGTTTTGTTGGGTTTTGTTTTAGCTGTGAGAAACAAAGACGACACTGAACAAAACGAGCAGATTAGCAACTGCATCAAATCAATAGTGGAGAAGCGGTCTGGGTGTTTGAAAGGTGCTTACCTGCAAAACTTGCCTTGCCGTTATGAATTTCTGTGGAGCCATCCACGCTGAGGTTGTTCTCGTGGTCTCTGACCCTCACAGAGGGCTCACCTTCTTCCTCAGCGATAGTAGGAAGCCGATCAAGTGGCTGGAAATCTTCACTCAACCAGTAGGATCCATTGGCTGCCAAAGGCCTGGTGCTTTCAACACTCTGCTCTGGTAAGCCGGTGGTATTTTTGACCCATTTTTGCCTCTGGAGACCCAGGTCAGAGCCACTAGGGAGGGGTTGTGAAGCAAGACCAGGACCCCCAATGTGACCGTCTTCTCTAGGATATGCGTATTCCTCATCCCACAGGTCCATGTGTATTTCATCTTCTGATTCCTCAGAATAATCCTCATAAACTCCTCCGTTGTCCTCCAAGTCCCGGTTTCTCTCCTCCTCTGACTTACGACCCACTCCGCTCAAATTCAGCAATGAAGCTGATATAGAGTCTCCTGCCTGCTGGATAGCTTCGTATATTTGAGACATCCAAGAAGACAGTGGCTGGAGGAAATTTTGAGCAGCCTCAGAAGCCATGTTTAACACTGTGCGGGTATCTGGTGATCAGTTGTTCGGTTTTGCCAGCATGTCACTTATAATTCAGGGAGCTACAAGAATAAGCATCAGAAGAGATTACTGCAAATTGCTTGTCCATCAACACCTGCCAACACATTATCTACCTAAGGTGTCTGGATCTGAGAGGAGAAACGGAAAAGCGACTTCCACCCATTGAGAATACCACTAGAAAGCCAGAAATGATGGACAAATCACGCATATTCCTGCAGAGTTGCTAAAACTTATATAAAAGCACAAACATAGAACATGGGAGCAAAAGTACCTTTTCTGAAGCACACACATTCTAGTTACAGCCGTCAACAGACCTGGTAAAAAAAGAAAGTACAAAACAAACTTCAGTCAAAAAATCTCAAATAACTTCCTGGCCCTGACTTCTACCACACCCTTAGCATGTCCAGATGGGGAAAGGGAAGCATGGAAAATTTGGGGAGAATTATGTTTTGGTTGATTCAAGTGACAGGCCCAAAGCTTGCAGAACCAGCCTGTGGCAGAAAACCACCTCAAATGCTTTATTTCAGACGGGATTTACAGAAGCCCTCTCTGCCCCAGAGTAACACAAAGAAAAATAGTTGTGCCCTTCACAGAAATGAACAAAAGACAGGAGGTAGGATGTTACAGATATTAAATTACTGGAAACAGGAGCAAGTTAACAAAAGCATTGGTCTGTATGCCCATTATAACTCTCAGTGGCTGGAATAAGCTACCTGCTTCAGCCACATCTTCACTATGAAGGTAGACAGAGCCCAGGTCCTTATAGCACTACTTCAGTACAGAACAATCACGATAAGAGATTTATAAAAGTTGGTATGTTTAACTGCTGTTTAAGCACCGTCATACACAGAATAACCACACATTTGGAGAACTGTAAATATTGACCTTTGGGTTGCGATGAACTCCGACACATGATTTCTCTGAAGCTGGAGATGGAATCAGGCTTTCCATATCTTGTTTTCTTAAAGCTCTCCTGAATACTAAATAGGAACATTAGTCTTTTTTGCTGTCATAACTTGCAGAAAGCTAAGGTGCCTTTTTTTGCCCATTACACATTTTCCCAGATTATCACAAGACAGACATTCTTTGAGGGACTCGGAGAAGAAAAAGCCTACACACACAGCATGATGGGTTTAGGAAGAAAGAATTAAATAGTTGCAGATCTGGGGCTAACAGAGAACTAAAAAGATGCAAAAAGAAGTTTCAGAATTGAAATAATCCCAGCAGTATTATTAATAATAATACTACCAGTATTAATTTGTGTCTTGCTGAACTTAGAGGCCTAGGAGTAATCAAACTATAAAAGGGTAAATACATAATGAGTAGCAAGAAAATAAGATCAGCAGCAATGTGTATTACCTTATTAAACAATATTCAGAGAAATATCGTGGGAAGACCACTGTTTGGGGTATTTAAATGGAGCATGGATGAAGGAGGTTACACTTTTTTTGGGGGGGAAACTGCTTCCTTACGGATGAGATTAGTGACTTGAAAAGGTCTTTCACATTTTGAAACACCTCTACTGAATAATTCTACTGAATAATTTTGTCCAGTGCTGTTGACTTACGGTGCAGACACTTCCAACAAGCTAATTATCCGCTTCAGTATGTACTTTAAATTGCAGTCCTACCAAGGACAGTAAATAAACACAGGTCACTAAAGCCCATTTAAAAGCTGATGGCTGTTACAAACTCCTCTGGCTCTGGGCACACCTACCTGCCAGCTGCTGGCCTCTGACCCAGCCCTGGGGCCCAGGCAATGCTCCCTGCCACGCTTTAAACCTTTGGCAAAGAGCAGACAATGCCGTGACACAAGCTCCCAGGTGAGCGGCTCCCTTCACTGACCCTCTGTGCCCAGCCCTGCCCTTATCAAAGCCTCTGCAACTCATTTTCTCGCAGAGCTGGTTACACACTCCAAGCATAATGCATGGCACTGGTAAGTCACAGCAGTCACTGGGAAGCGATGGTAATTTAGACAGCGAGATTTTCTGACATGTGGAAGGAGGTAAATTTGGGTCAGTAAGTACTAGTTACAGGATACGTTTTTAGCCAGTCAATTATTTACAGGGAACAGCAAACGAGTCTCTGATTTTGATGAAAAGAGGACTTTACAAGGCTCTGCCTCCATCGCAGCAGCAAGAAACACGACAGCAGTAGCCCTCAGAGGGATGCAGGCATCCAGGAGTGACAGCTAACCAATGCAGAGCAAGCATATGGCTGCAAAAAGGAAGCTCTGATCTGTTCTAAAAAATCAACAGAACGCAGACTTGTGATATTCTCGCAGGGAATAGCTAGCTCCTCTCGTAACTTATTTCAGAGCTGACACCCAGTTGGTCCCACGTCTCCTGGATGCTGTGGCCGACTGCCCCGTGGCTCAGGCAGCCAGCGCCGTGCTGCACAACAGATTCCCCAGCAGGGAGGCTGGCACCACAAACGTGAAGGCTGACGGGTTTGTTGAAGTGTGAATTTAATTCCGTCACAGAACTAAGGCAGTGATTTGCAGTCACCTGCAGGGCCTGGATGCAGTCCTTCAGGCATCCCAAAGAGGCAGCTAAGGCTTGAACCTGCAGCTGTCATGCACCAAGTAGGCTGGGGCAAACGTGATGCATACACACATCCTTTTAGTGCCATACAACACTGTTCAGATTCAAAAGGAAAGTATGGTTAACAGAATCACAGAAGCATCTAGGTTGGAAGAGACCTCCACGATCACCTAGTCCAACCTCTGACCTAACACTAACAAGTCCTCCACTAAACCATATCACTAAGCTCTACATCTAAATGTCTTTTAAAGACCTCCAGGGATGGTGACTCAACCACTTCCCTGGGCAGCCCATTCCAATGCCTAACAACCCTTTCGGTAACGAAGTTCTTCCTAATATCCAACCTAAACCTCCCCTGGTGCAACTTTAGCCCATTCCCCCTCGTCCTGTCACCAGGCACGTGGGAGAATAGACCAACCCCCACCTCTCTACAGCCTCCTTTGAGGTACCTGTACAGAGCGATGAGGTCGCCCCTGAGCCTCCTCTTCTCCAGGCCGAACCACCCCAGCTCCCTCAGCCGCTCCTCGTAAGACTTGTTCTCCAGACCCCTCACCAGCTTGGTCGCCCTTCTCTGGACTCGCTCGAGCACGCCCATGTCCTTCCTGTAGCGAGGGGCCCAAAACTGAACACAGTACTCGAGGTGCGGCCTCACCAGAGCCGAGTACAGGGGCACAATCACTTCCCTAGCCCTGCTGGCCACACTGCTTCTTATGCATGCCAGGATGCTGTTGGCCTTCTTGGCCACCTGGGCACACTGCTGGCTCATATTCAGCCAACTATCAACCAATACTCCCAGGTCCCTCTCGGCCAGGCAGCTTTCCAGCCACTCATCTCCCAGCCTGTAGCTCTGCTTGGGGTTGTTGCAGCCCAGGTGCAGGACCCGGCACTTGGCCTTGTTGAACTTCATGCAGTTGACCTCAGCCCATCGCTCCAGCCTATCCAGATCCTCCTGCAGAGCCTTCCTGCCCTCGAGCAGATCGACACACGCACTTAGCTTGGTGTCATCTGCAAACTTACTGAGGGTGCACTGGACGCCCTCATCCAGATCATCGATAAAGATATTAAAGAGGACCGGCCCCCGTACCGAGCCCTGGGGGACTCCACTAGTGACCGGCCTCCAACCAGATTTGACTCCATTCACCACGACTCTCTGGGCCCGGCTATCCAGCCAGTTTCTAACCCAGCAAAGCGTACGCCAGTCCAAGCCACGAGCAGCCAGTTTCTTGAGGAGAATGTTGTAGGGAACGGTGTCAAAAGCCTTACTGAGGTCAAGGTAAACCACATCCACAGCCTTTCCCTCATCCACCAAGCGCGTCACTTTGTCATAGAAGGAGATCAGGTTCGTCAAGCAGGACCTGCCTTTCATAAACCCATGCTGACTGGGCCTGATCGCCTGCTTGCCCTGCAAGTGCCGCGTGATGACCCTCAAGATAATCTGTTCCATGAGCTTTCCTGGCACTGAGGTCAAACTGACAGGCCTACAGTTCCCCGGGTCTGCCCTCCGGCCCTTCTTATAGATGGGCGTCACATTGGCTAGCCGCCAGTCAACTGGGACCTCCCCCGATAGCCAGGACTGCCGATAAATGATGGAAGGAAAAACGATGGAGACGCAGCAGAGCAGCCCCGCAGAGAGGGATCTGGGGGTTATGGTTGACAGCAAGTTGAATATGAGCCAGCAGTGTGCCCTGGCAGCCAGGAGGGCCAACCGTATACTGGGGTGCACCAAGCACGGCATCGCTAGTCGGTCGAGGGAAGTGATTGTCCCGCTCTACTCTGCACTGGTGTGGCCTCTCCTCGAGTACTGTGTGCAGTTCTGGGCACCACAGTACAAGAAGGACATGAAACTGTTGGAGAGTGTCCAGAGGAGGGCGACGAAGATGGTGAAGGGCCTAGAGGGGAAGACGTACAAGGAGCGGCTGAGGTCACTGGGCCTGTTCAGCCTGGAGAAGAGGAGGCTGAGGGGGGACCTCATCGCAGTCTACAACTTCCTTGCGAGGGGAAGTGGAGGGGCAGGCGCTGACCTATCCTCCGTAATCACCAGTGATAGGACTCACAGGAATGGCATCAAGCTGAGGCAGGGGAGGTTTAGGCTGGACATCAGGAAGAGGTTCTTCACCGAGACGGTGGTTGCACAGTGGAACAGGCTCCCCAGTGAAGTAGTCACTGCACCAAGCCTGTCTGAATTTAAGAAGCGATTGGACTGTGCACTTAGCCACATGGTCTAAAATTTTGTGTAGACCTGTGTCGTGCCAGGAGTTGGACTCGATGATCCTTATGGGTCCCTTCCAACTCGGGATATTCTATGATCCATTACTCTAACCAAGCCCTGGGAAATCCATCCGGATTAAAGCTGCAAACCCCCACAAACATTTTGATTTCAACATATACACAACAGACAGACACTGAAGTGTTTCATTGGAAAAATCTGAGCTGCTTTGCAGCCACACCAGGGACACACCTGTACGACCACAACCCATCATAGTCCTCTCTGCTCAGCCTGTGCTTGGCTTCTCTTCTGTCCTCTCCTCGTACTGAAGGCTCCTCAGTCTGTGATCTGCTGAACAACTGGAGTTCAACTGAATTATAAATTGCTTATTTTTGGTCTTGCAGCAGATGGATAAAATATGTAACAAGCTGCAGACAAGTTTAGGCAGGCAAGGTTTTTACAAACTCTACAGAGGATCAAAGGGGGCTGATCTCTGTTATAGGCTTGCTGTTTCCCAGGAGCTCTCTCCCTTAATTAGCAAGCACTGCTCTAACAGGGTGTTTATGATATATTTCACAACATGGCCTTTTCAATGTTACGGATTTTTACTTTTCAATTCTCTAACATTTTTGACTTACATTAGGGGAAAAAAAAGAACTGAGAAGAGCATCTGAAATGTGTGGGAAAGAAAAATCCATTTCTTTTTAAAAGCATTCATCAATAAAGAGAGGGGAAAAAAACAGTTTAGCAAATTCACTCCAAGTTCCATCTTCTAAAACTAACCATAAGAATTTTCACATCGAACCGCCTGCTTAACTCAAAGTTGTTGTTTTTTTTTCCTCTTGGAAAATCAGATAGCTAAAAGGATCAATGCTAAGCCTTTCTCAGAAACCATCATAACCTTTACTACAATCTATACTCCCTTGTCTTGATAGGATCATTACCTCTGAGCCGTGTTCCCATTGAGTGGTGCAATTACTGGATAGCTAAAAAAAGACTATTAGCAGAATTTCAAACACTACCACAATGCATAGGTTTGTAATATTAGCAAAGTGTCCTTCAATCTTCTTGATAGGCAGACTCCTAAAAACTGCCATCAGATGTGCATTTCTTATAGCAATTTCCCTTCTTCAGATTGTTGTACGGTATAGGCGCTTCCTTTTCTTCCCTTTGTGTGTGTGCAAACCTACCAAACTGCCCCCCTGCAGGCAGACTGGTATACCACAGGTTGAAAACCACGTTCCAACACGTAACAAACAATTTTCTAGCAAGTGCTTGTTCCTGAAACACAGCCTCACCTCTCTGCCTGGGAAAACGCTGTCCTGTGTTGAGACACAAGAAGAGGAACTTGGCTTCCAGCTTCCAAAGATCAGAAGATACTTTTGCTGCCCCAACACTGTTTTAGGAAGATGCACCTTCTTTGCCACTGCCACGAAGATTGTACCAAAAAGCTCTGTTAGCACTTTGGACAGGTTGCTGAATCTAACTTTCCACAACTGAAGCTTTGAGTACTGCTGCTGGGTTGCCAGTTTAGACAGGTCCACAACATGTACCCAGAAAAACGATTCACAGGTTACAAATCACCAGGTCCTAAACCCTCTAAAGCAAAGCACCGTTCCTGCAGCCCCCTAAAGGGCAAAGTAAAAACAAACATGAGATCAGACAGACATTTAAATAGCCACTTGTCACCCTGCTGAACAGCACTTAGCCTGAGCAGGGGAAGCCTGCAGACTTATTTCTTACTCCCAAACCATCTCATGTCTTTGCAGGCAGCTCACTACTAGTGATGCTGTGCCAAATTAGTTGTAAAAAAGTGATACCCAAATGACAGAAGTGGTTCTGGTCAGTATTTTTAGCCCCATGGTGTTTCTGTCTTTCTTCCCAATCCTTTTGTCGCAAGCTCTCCTCTTGTTAAAAATAATGGCAACAACTAATTACAGATCCTCACAGTTTCAGCAGGTAGGTGGAAGAAGAAAGGGATAACAGAGAAACGCTATTATGCAAATGTGACATTAATTGCTGAAAACCACGGAGCCTTTTTCAAAAACACAGATCTCTCCACAATAGAGAGGAATGGTGACAAATTCAGACAAAAAAAAAAAAGGTGCTCCCTGAAGTCCGGCATCCAAATACTAATGCTCAGAAGTAGCAATGTGTCTGAGACATTGCCAGTGATTTCCTATAGTGACCACCAGGCACCTTAGGCTTTGCTCAGACTGTAAGACCTCCTGAAGTCAGAGGTGTGCCTGTTGCATTAAGAGCAGCGCTCACAAAACAGGGAACTTGTAACTGTATGCATATTGTCAGCAAAATATTATTTGATAATCAGCCTTGTGTTAGTTTTCAGAAGGCAAGAATGGAAACACCTTCCTTGCCCATAATACTTGGCCTGGGTATACCAGGGAGCCAGATTCTGTCTCAGCACCGGCGTAACCCCAGAGTTACTCCACTGAAGCGAGTCATGTCCTCCAAGTCAAAATCAGGTCCCTCGCGGTTAAATAGCCACTCGTCACCATAGGCACGCACAAAACAAACCCAACAAACAGTTCTGTGCTAAGCAGTAGTACAACCAATCAACAATGTGTAACTTCCATTACTTTTGTTTCTCAAACCAAGGGTTACAAAAAGGGCATAAAGGAAGCCACAGATTGTTGGGGTATTAGAAAAGTGGTGTTAGTAGTGGCAACCGTGTTCTTTCAATGTAAAGGAGGGAGAAATGTCTGTAATTACTGGATTAGGGGAATGAAAGTAGAAACCTGCAGTCAGAAATTACAGCGCATTCTGTAATTGAGCTGCTGTCATTCATCGGCTTGCACGAAGACAGAAGATCCAAAAGGAAATCACAAGTTCAAAAGCCTGGAGAAACACCAGCTTACACCACCACTCGAGCCCACCCACCTGTGCTGTCAAGCTGTTCTCATAGAGCAGACCCAGCAGACCGAGTCCCCACTCCGCCTGCACTCGTGCTACCCAGCCTGCAGGAACTGAACAAGCCGGGGTCAATCAGAGCAATTACTTGCATGGAAATTAGCAGTGGGAGAGCCTGTCTAGCTGTTTAACACAATTCTGTTATTTCAGAAACATTTTGAGGAGTCACCCGGTTACTGTTACTCCTCCTTCCCCCACATTTGCTCCACGGTAGCACAGCCTATGGAAATTGCTGTACTGATGGTATGGACCACCACAGGCAGCGCACAGTTTGGGAACCGCAGCCCTGGCTGCCAAAAGAAGTGGGTGACAACCCGCTCCTCATTACCATTTTGCATAAACTGATGGCTTAGTCCGTACCTGCCATCTCCTGTCACTTCTGCGAAGCCAAGCGCCGCTCCTGCCGGTCACACTGGGAGGCTGTGGGGTCGCTGGGAGAACTAGATCTGGTTTCAAATGATTTAAAAGGATTCAGAGCCACAGATCCAAGCAGGCAGCTGTCCCTACCGACTCAGTAACCGCTCCCACAGCTACACTACCCTTAATTCGGCCTTGTTGCAGGCCAGGCTTTCTGATATCTAGGCAGGCATCAGTGGCCACATTCACACTTCCCCATGCACTCTTTTTAAGAGCCTCTATCCAGACAACTGAGAGAAAGCAATTTCGACGAGCAGCTTCATTTCGGCACTGAGAAATTTCCCTTTCGAGAGCTCCTCTCCCTCCTGCCCCTGGCTGCTCAGGGAGCCTGGCAGCCTGGCTGAGCCACGTGCCTCAGCGAGGTGACATCTTCAGTCTGCACAGAGCCCCAGAGCTCCTGGACCCTCAGAGTCAGGGTTACAAAGACCAGCCACAGGTTTATTCATTTTGGAAAAGCACACTTGTGTCTTCCACCACTTACCACTGGAAGAAGAAGGTCTACTGTGCGTACCAGAGTGGTACCATCACACCGCACCCATGTTACTTGTTTTAAACATCAAGCTGAGCCTCTGCTAACATACCAAGGTCTCACAAGCTGCACATGATGTTCCCAGCTGCTGGCTGGGCCCGGGCCGTGCTGACAAAGCAGGGCCAACAGGCAGTGCTGCTGCCCTTCCTGCTCTTGCCTTTTACAGGTGTCGATTCCTTAAAGCCTCAGCTACTGAAGACGAGTGGTTTATGTAAGAACTGCATCTCCATTTATTTATTTAAAGTACGTTTCTAGCCCCAGAGGCTGGAGCAGGGGCTGTGCAGAACAGCTTGAGAACATGAACTGAAAGCGCTCTCAAGGCTGACGGGACAGAAGGAAAAAATGGAGAAACATTTCTTCAAATCTCATATTTAAGCAGATTTCACGTATCAGGAGTACAGGCTTAAGACTGTGACAAGTGTTCAAGGCAAGGTGCAACTGAAATATTTTTGTATAAAGCACGGTCAGAAAATCACAATTCCTTTCCTGGTCTCTGGTCACATCATTACATGAAGATTGCGGTACAGAACAAAGCGGGCCCTTTTCTTTTTTGAGTCATGGCATTGAAGCACACGGTTCAATACAGCTCTTTACACATGGGTTTGCCCAGCATCGTTGTGTGTTTCTGTGAGGGAGTTCACTTCACCCATGAACTTTTGAAGCAAAGGGCTCGGCAACACAGCAAACACCATCCGTAAGAACACCATCACCACCTCTTCGTCATGAAATCCACACTACAAAATGGGACAGCAAACCATCACAGCCCCAAAAGAGGTCTCACGAGAGACCCCACTGACAGGCCTCTGTTCAAGGGAAGGACCCTCCTTGCGCAGGCCACCATCTACATGCTTGGGCATAGCCAAGCAAGCTTAAATAAATGTGACCTCAGCTCGGTGCTACCCTCCTCTCACTTAAGCCTTTACCAGATTCTCTGTGCAGCTTTGCGGCCTGCTCTAAGCTCTCTCTTGCAATGCCAAGCCTGTCCAAAATACAGGGTGATTATGTCCAGACGAGCTCCAGCCCCAGCAGCAACTGGATTCCTGCAGCTGAGGGAGAGGCCATCAGGGGCAGGGCATCCTTGTGCAAGAGATGGGCTCATCGCTAATGTCAGTGAAGGAGTCAAGAGTAGCAACCACAAAAGCCTCAAGTATTGGAAACGTTACCCATTGTGTCCCAGCAATTAAGAGCCTTTGTCCTGGAGTCTTCTAAAAGATTTTCAATTAAATCATCATTTTCACAAAGGTTTTTCCCTTCTCTTGTTCCTTTCATAAGGACAGAAACTGCGCAATTACAATTAAATTAGTAACAAACCAACCAGATGTATCATAGAGCCATGACGATGGAAACATCTCTTTCATTCTGACACCCCATTCTGAGGTCAGGCTCTTTATAGAAAAGCAAAACCAAAACAAAACAGACTTTGACACTTTACAGTACATTTTCTGAATGTCAGCTCATGCACCTGCAAAGTGCAAAGCAGGCAGAATTGCTTATGTTTCAATACCAACTCTCCTTTTTTACTGGTAGGTAAGTTAAAACTCAGCTAGATCCAAGGACAAGAGAAAAACACGCATCAAACCCAGAAACATCCAGAGGCTATAGCCTTCGTTTACATATGCTGTTGCAAATTTTGGTTTATCCTACTGCAGAAATTATGGTCATGCCAAACACAAAATGCCTTCTGACCTACTTAGACCTGTTACAATGCTGACAGTCATAGCAGACTAATATGTTCTAACCACTCTTGATTCCAGATGGGGAGAAGTGGAAGGACTTCCCCAGTCTGAGAGTTAAGAACTGGGAAGAACAATCATTATCAGCTTACATGTTACAGAACAGCAGAGCCTGTAGAGTCAGGATCTCCTCGCAATAAACACAGCTCACCAGAAGAAACAAGCTGAGAACAGGAAAAGTGAATGCTAACCATTAAACTACATGTTACAAACACTTCATCCTGCTCCTTTCTACCCAGCAAAGTAGGACTGGATTTGAAACCAACTCTTGCTTGTCAACACTCCTCTTGGGAGAGCTCCCTCACCAGGCAACTGCTGTGCCAGAAACTGGCTTTCCTGGCTTCCCAGCCCAAGCTCAGGTTCCAGGTTTCTGCGTTTGCCATATGACATGTTATGTCAGCCCCGGGTTTAATCTATCCTCTCATGCTGCTGTCCTTTAAAAACATTAGCATTTCCTACACGTATATGCCATATTGGCCTTACAAGTATCAAAACGCTATGGTAAAATTTAAACTAAATATAGAGACCTGATATTTTTAAATAGCTCTTAGCTCCAGCTCACCAGGCTGATTTTGTAGGAACAGAAAAAAAGAGGCTCCAACTTTAAGTTTCTATTGTAATTAATGATTACAACACATTCCTCTACCGAATCAGATTTAGCACCTCATTAACGTGTGTGGTATTTTGCTTGTACGGCACAGCTGTAGTTAAAGTTGAATTAGTGTTTCCATTATAAACCCATGTTTTCAAAGGTTTATTACTCAGACACATAAGATTTAGTCTGAAATGAAAATTGCCATCGAGTGTGTCAGCTGGGAAGCAATTTTTTGTCCTTCAAAATTCGGAAGGAACAAAACAAAAAAAGCAAGCCACCCTGTTTATTAATAATTCACATTTTAAAAGGCATTGCAAATACATGTTTACATGATAGCCTGTGACAGCTCCATAGAATGTCAACGCCTACACATTCCTGCGAGATGTGTCATCTTAAAAACTGAAATAAAAGCCACATTTTTACACTACTTGATGGGAGGGGAAGAGAAAGGAAGAAAGACTTAAATATAATCTTGATGAAGGAAACGGTTTAAAAAAAAAAAACAACACAATCTTTGCTTAGAAATACCAAAGTCAAAAAATTTTAGCAGGGGAGATTTGCAAGCACCATTTGCTTTGGTAACTTGTGGGTGCCATCAGCCTGACCCTGTCTCACTAAATATATTTTGCAAGAACCAGCGAGTCCTACTGACTTCCTATCACACGTAATATCCAAGCCTTTGCTTGCTCAAAAGTCCTGGACTCTTAAAGTATAACCAGACCAAGTCCCTTGCAAAAGCCATGCTGAACTCAAGGCAAAAAGTACATCAAAAAAGCTCCAGAGGCTCCAGGCTGTGCAATTGTGCCTTTCTACAATTACCTTTATGACTGAACCTCTAAGAAGACAACCTTTTAATTGTGAGGCTTCTGAGGCCACTTCTTGGCTAATTGTCTCAACGACTATATGCTTATGACATGCAAATTTACAAATAAATGTATGATGAAATTATCAAATTCTCACTTACCACCATTACCAGAATAGATGCCTTTCTGACAGCCAAGAAACATTAAAATGTTATTTTTGCAACACAGTAAGGTTTCCTCATGGGCACTCTTACAGTTATTTTGACTCCAGGACTCATGGGTTTACCCGAGACATAATGTTTCCAGGCAAGAACAAATGCATGAAAAAGCATGTAATAGCTACCGCAAGAAAATCAGGACAGGTGCATCCTTCAGGAGCAGAAAAGCAGTGTCGTTACTTAGAATTGTTCACATTTTGTTCTTCACTGGATTAACAGCACACTCCCATAACAGACAGAGAGCAGGGAGTGTTTTTTCCCCCAGTGTTGCCCTCCATTTCTCAAGAGAGTACTCCAGACAACAAAGATAATAGGAGCCTGGTAGCGATTGCATATCCATTTGATCAAGTTTTGGAGGTTACTATAGTCTATCCAAAACCCTGCTGTTTTCCACGCAAATAACCCGAGACAAAGCAAATGGCTCTATCTCTATCCTCTCCGCAATCAAAGCCTCGAGAAGATTCTGTACATCAAACGTGGTATAATACTGTGATACTTACCAAGGCCCTCACTAACTCTAGACTTTTCTCTGTACTGTTTTCTTCTCCCTTGTTCCAGGCATGAGAGTCCACCTCCCTTTTCAAAGCAGAGCTTCTTGTTGATGAAGAGGAAGAGGACTGCAAGGAGGATAACGAAGACTCCAACTACAGACAACAACCCAGTGGCCTCAGGAGTAACTAGGAAGAAAAATTCAGAAAGAAAATATCAGCACAACTGGAAGAAATTGTCCAGAGAGAGATGGGTTTAACCACATCTGCACCTACAGCTCTGCCTCCTGTTCTCATCCCCAGAAGAAATAGCAATAAAATTCAGCAGAACTTGGACTTGTGTTAGATGGTTACATCGAGCCAGTCGTCTGAGGGCATAAACAACAGGGGTTACGTTACACACCAAACCTGATTCTGATCAAGGTCTTCCCTTCTGTCACACGGTGAACTCCTCCACCGGAGAGACCCTTACTGACTTCAACAAATTTCATCTTAGTGTAGAAGTCCACTGGCTTCAAGAGAGGGACTCCTGACCGATACTGGCAACAAGGACCTAGCCAAGGAAGTGCTGTTGGCCATAAACCATTCCTGAGCCTGTAGAAAAATGCTCAGGGGAGGCTGTGGGGAGGATTAGCTCCGGGGGAGAAGGCCCAACGCCTCCTTTGGAATTCGTACGTTTTCTCTAAATCCAGCAGATTACGCTGGAATAGCACTCATTAACTTCACTACATTTACTAAGAAACAGGTTAATGCCTAGCCTATGAGCCTCATTAACCTGTTCCTTTACCCTGAAGTAGGAGGTATATTACCGGGGCACAGCGTTCCCAGGCTCCAGCTGAGGCAATTCAGTTTAGCTCCCCCGGTATCAGTTCTGGCCACCCGTAACAAGCACAGTGGATCTGCACCAGCTGACGACCTAGTGCTATACATCAACATCCCCACCTTAAATTGTGGAGAAACAGTCTTATTTCAATTCGTCACATTCCACTGTGCCACCAGGTCTGCAAAAAACCGCAGGCGCCAGCAAAAAGCTTTTAAAGCCGTTTCACCTCTCTCACACATATCAAAATGCCAAAACAAGGGACAAACACTGCATAGATCATCCAGCGTGGATGGCAAGGGCACACACGTCAAAAACTGTAAGTGCCGTGGACAAAAAAAAAAATAAAAAAAATTGGCTTGTTATTCTGGTAATTACTTCACCAAGAAGAGGTGAAGTTCAGTTGTCCAATTCAAGTCAAAGATCCCATAAAAATGAAACATCAGCAGCATCAGTGGCACACCAGGGATGCCTGTGCTTGTAAAGCTACAGCTCATAGATGAGATGAACAGTTGGAAAGGATGTAAACAGAGCCAGCCCTGCCTGTGAAACAGCCCACTGGGAGTTTACAAGACTTGACTCAGCAAAAAGACTCAGGCTGGAAGAGCTGAACCATCTCCAGCTACAGCCCGGAGAGCGCACTCCAGGACTATGATCTTGGGGATTTTAAAAAACTGAATTGCTGCAAGGCGACGTGCCTTAACTGGAAACAAAATTCACAAACACACAACAGCAGCCCACATAAAAGCAGGCGAGCGCTGGGGGCTGAGCCCAGCGTAACAGGGGTTACACAAACCCTGGAGCTGGCTCCGACCTCGCTCACTGCAGTACGAGGAGGGAACATAAACACGGGCTGAGTTATGCCAGGTCAAACGACAACATGATCAAACCTGCATTTGCCTTGCTCTCTTCCGTATGGGCACATTCACTTCTCTGGCGGACACATCTACATCCCCCTCGTGCCAGCCCAGCGCTGAGCAGGGGCCATGAAGGCAGCAGGTCTCCAGCCGGGGCTGAAACTTGCCCTGTCCCCCCAGCCCCTCAACCCCGGGCGCAGCTGAGCGATGCACCCAGCAGCTATTTTCAGCTGCTGAAGTCACCATGAAGTGGCTGCAGGAGCCAAGTATGAATCAAAGGAGCTGAGTATAAATCAAAGTAGCCATAAACCCAGGATATATATGACAGCCCAGCTGGGTCCCATCGCTGACTCTTCCTTTTCTTGAGCACAGGAAGCAAGCGAGCCACCAATATTTCTGAACACCAGTTGTCCACCACATGCTCGGATACGCTACAAGGCCCCCAGCCACAGAAGTCCCTGAAGCGCCCCTTTCTCCAACAGAGCTGCAGGGCACCTTGCAAAATCCCAAAGGACCACCGCAGGTCTGGCAGGACGTGGTGCCCCCTGCACAGGTTGCTCCTGCACAGCGCCCATCCAAGGAGGGTCTGCACGGCTGCGAGGTGGTGGCTGGGACTTCTGCAGCACGAGGCACAGGAGCTCGTGCATCCTGTCCCACAGCTTTAAGCAGAAGTTTCCTCTTCTCTCCCCCACGTTATCCGTGCCAGATACTAGTGGTTTGTGCATCAGCATCTCTGAGGGAGGGCTGCGAGTTTGCACCTGAGCACTGTCTCACATACGTGGGCAGAAACGTTACATCTCTGCACCTGGCTCCTGCTGGAAACACGTATTCCTCTGGGACAGGAGCCACGCTGGTGCTCGGCTCCTCCGTCATCAGGGAGAAAATGAGCTGCACCTGCATATGGTCCTGAGCACGGGGCCCAGCTCTGCTCTCAGCCCCCAGCAGAAGGGCTTTCTCTGCAGCCACGGAGCTCCAGGCTAAGCCTGGGCAATCATTTCAGGGCTGATTTGGAGCAGAGCTCTGTTCTGGCTTATTCAGAACTACATGTTACCTATATTAAACTATCACTGGAGTTTGCCAGAGCTTCTCGCCCAAGTAAAACATCCAGCCTCCCAGCGCTGGGTGATGCACTGTGCCCAAGGGCAAGAAGAGAAGCTGGCATTCAGTTCTTGGTCCACACTCTGGGCATCCAAGGCCAGGAAGGAGGTGGCCACCGTGTGCTTTGGGACGTGAACAGCCCATTCAGCCAGGACTTTCTCCCACTCATTTACCCATTTTTAAGCCAAGCAATTAATGGTGTAGATGTCTTTGTGAAATGCCACAGTGAGACCCCATGTTCTGCAGCCCCAGGTGAGAGCGCAAGTCAAGAAATGGTGTTAACACAGCTGGCAGGCTGAGGGCACGCAAACTGCACACACTCCTTTGTGTACGCTGCTGAAGAACAAACAAGAGGTGCAGTGTGAAGGGCCCCAAACCAGGAAAGAGGAAACCAGAGAAAGAAGGGAGGTGAACAGGAGACATCTGGCAGCGGACACAAGGAAGCACGAGACATCACAATGCTGTTCCGGCTCCTGCACTTCCCTCAAAGCTGCCTCCGTGCTACCAGACTGAAGGCAGAACCTGCCTGGAAGAGCAGTTGGGAAGTACTGACCACGCCATTACCTTCATTGAATCTAGCTGGGTATTTGCTTTGCAGCAGGTTTCATAGCAGTTCTGCTAGCTTTCTGGGCACCTCCAAACGGGCCAGGTGAATGAATGCAATTGCCGTAACAGATTCACTTGGAGAGTCTGCAATTAACAAAACCTTAATACAATTTGCTTTGCAAGGGTTAACTTTTTGCATAAAATTGTATTCCAGACAATAGCTCTTTAATTCCATTTGTTATCAAGCTTCCTGCAAAAGGAATGTTTACTGGTACTTTTTAATTACGAAAAAAAACATAAATTGTCTGTTTTGCTGTCTATGCTAATTACATTTCATTATATATTTGGAGTAAGCTATGATTTTCCTGCTGGTTCCCATGACATTTTTCATTATCAACCACTAATTGTCTAGCATGCACACTGCATTGTGAACCAAGTAGGCTGATGTGTGGGCAGAAGTTCTAGCGAAAGCTGCAAGGCAAAAGAAGCGCACATTATTATTATTACTATTATGATGTATTAGAAGGTTTCCACCTACTTGCATACCTCCGCGTCCTCATCCCCATCAGCAGTGTCACAGCACAGCAGAGCACAGGAGCCCATCTGCAGTAAGCCTCATGCTTGGCAACGATCAGCAGCTATTGTAGGAAAGTTATCTGGGGTGAAATGATGACAGCAGCCCCACTGCAAGGACAAGTTTCTTGTTGGGGACAATGAGAACAGCAAGCAGGTTTCTCAGTCACTTCCTCTATTCATTGACTGAAGCACGTGGCTATCAGGATCTCAGGAGTCACCTTGCCCACCCTTAAGCTGAGGTCAGGGCTATAAAGGAAAACAGCACCATATGTGGACTCCTAGAGGGAGGAGAGCAGATAGCTAATGGGATCTTCCTGAGGGAGCATGAAAAAAAAGCGAAAGGGTTTTCATGAGCAACAGATTACACTGTTTGCATAAAAGCAAAACCTGTAATGAACCTGTACCTATGCAAGCTCAGAAAGTGCCACAAAGGACAAAGCAACTCACTGCACGCAGCGTTTTATAAATTCCAACCGAGGCAGAGTTGTAGGAGCAGATTCTTCATATAGCAAAGTGCTAGAACAAGGAGCGCATGACCACTGCTCCCAGGATCATCGTTATCAGCCTTGGACAGGTGGCAATTCTATTCATGTGCACCACACACACACAACACACAAACACTTCAGAAATAAATGTGTGTTTTCACAGGATTGCAGCTCTCCCCTGATATCTATTTCAAAGGAGACAAAGCCCGACCCTTCCTAGCGGCGCTGCGAGGGAACGGTTGTGTAACTCCTCCTCTTCTCCTCAAGGTGATCCACAAATACATTGTCAGACCCGCAAGCAGACTACGTGCAGCACTGTGGCAGGAGGGTGAAATTCCCACCCAAGGCAGGAGGACTTGCCCTGCACCAAGGCTCAACTTTCACACGCTTTATTTTTATGTACTGATTTACAGACAGCGAGATGTGGAAGTTCTCCAGTCCTTTTATATAAAGACTATGAAAGACTGAAAGAAACTTTTGACCTGACCATGCTTCTATTAAATTCGGCTGCAAAATTTAATTGATGAAAAGGTGGAAGAAAGGTAGCTGTTGCTGATGCGGTTGCAGGTCACCTCTAAAGATTTAAGCAGCCCTTATGTCCTATGACATAGGGATGCAATTTCAAAGGTCTCAAAGACAGTACAGCAAATTCCTTTCCCTCTCTTCTACAAGCCGCACAACCACAGCATCCAAACACCTTGCAGGCTTCAATGTGCTTACGCCCCCAGCAATGCTGCAAGGCAGGGAAATGCTGATGCAGCCACTCCACGGAACGGGAGCCTCAGCACAGATTTTCTACAAAAAGTGGTAGAAGTAATGCCCAAAAGAGCCTTAAAGAAGAGTCCTGTTGATCTACACAGGCACTTAGCATCTAGAAGTACCTCAGTTTTCAGCCTGAGGCTGAGGCTCCCAAACCGAATACCTACAGCACCTTTCTACAGATGACACCATACTGACAGCTGCTGGCCTCTGGGCATCTCCTCAGACACCTAAAATCACCTGAAAGCCATGGGGCTGGCATTTCTTTCCCTAAACCTGATTCTTCTTAGGGATGCAATCCAGGAGATGTGCTCAGGTGAAGCCCAACACCTCCCAGAAACACCAGGGAAGGCACATCAGGCACAACAGGCACACGGAGGCAGTAGCAATAAATGAGAGCTAAGAAATGAAAGGCCCCGGACATTCTCCCATATACTCGTATTTTTCTTTTCCCTGTACAATGTCCCTGCCTCACAATCAGAGGGGAGCACCCTCTACCCTTTCAGCTGAGCAGGGCTCACTGTGCAGCCAGTTTTGGGGCCAGCAAGAAAGCCAGCACTGGTACACATTTTTTTCAACCTGCTTACTGACGTTCGAGAAGGACAGACCCAGACTCATGTTCTCAGGATACAGTCTGGGCTTTACTGTGTATCTGCTGCTGCTAAGTGACCAGAACATAAAAACCTGGAGGTAAAACCTCAAGACCATCCAGCAGCTTACCTGTGAGAGCCATAAGCCAGCAACTGGGAGAGCCAAGTTCAAGCAGGCTTTGTCTGAGACCAGATCTTCTACCTCCCAAAGGCTGCTCTACAGCTTGTATACGCTACTCTGTGGCAGCACTGCTTTCCCTGCAGCAGAAACACCACCCTAGTTTTGAGCAATGTCCCTGACAATGTTTGTGAGAGAGCAAACAGCTCTGTAAAATATTCTGCCTTCACCAACAGGCAAAAAATTAGAAAATATGAAGTATTAGTTTTGCTGGATGCATTTCAAACAACTCCGGAGTACTAGGTCAAGGCAACAGCAAGTACACTGTGTTTGCATACGATGATGCCTGATGTTCTGCAGCTCAAAGAGTCCTGGCTCTCACCCAATTCTCCGTGTGCAAGCACACACCACAAGTACAAATGAGAAAAGGAGACAGAAGCATGTCATAATGGACAGGGGAGCACTCACGTTGTCTAACGGAGGTGACTCAAGTAACAGTCTAGGCTTCTAAAGGATGATCCAGAGACTAATTGTTAATCTTATTAATAATGTTAGACAAGGCCCCAGTTAAGCATGGTTTTTAAAATTCATTGAAGTTAACAGGGCTGTGGAGACTGAAAATGTGAGCAGCACAGCACTCGAATTGCCATTCACAGAATTAAAGTTGGTCCTTCGCGTGTCAGGGCTGAAGAGGTTGAAGAGGGACAGCACAAGGAACCTCGTGGTCCCAGCCAGGTACCAGTACCCCCTGTCCCACAGCTGCTCCCTGCCCCAGGCTACAATAGGATGGTCGTGGCTTTGAGCTCTGCACACAGACTGAGCCCCCTTCCCTGGGAAAACAGGGAGCAGTCAGCTCTGCCAGACCCCAAACCGTCCTTCTGACCAGCTTTCCATAAGTACGTGTCCTTCCCCAGACCTTCGGCTGTGGGAACGCAGGGCACAAACCGTTAGTGAGAAAACATCTTACTGTGCTAAAGAGTCAGACATGAAAGCACCTGCAATACCCAGATAATCCCACCTCTCATTTAAGTTTCTACAATTTGAATGCTCATGATCATTTCAGGCTGGGCAGAGCAGCCTGAATCCTTCTGCACGTCCCACTGCCCGCAGTGGTCATGCTCCCTGCCCCCATGGAGAAGAAGACTTAAGCTCTTTTTTCTCCATAATCTGATCTACTAAAATGCTACAGCAGCCACCTTCTCCCTGACATTTTTCCCCAAATGAAGACTTCCTATTAAGAAAAAATATTGTTCTCTGAGCTGGGCCAACATCTGAGATAAACAGTGAAAACTGCAGCCTCCACAGCGGTTTGTCTCAGTCCTCCTCCAGACCAACAAAGGAAAATTAGAACCAGGCAGAAAATCATTTTCCTAGTCCCCGGGTACTTCTGAGATCTCCTGATCAGCACTTGGGCAAAACCAAGATCTTCAGAAAATTATAACAGGCTGAGTCTGTAGGTGAGTGTCCCACCTGCTATGAGAAAACACCGACGCTCAGGTCTTCCTTCTGTCATTTCATGGCTATCTCAATGCTCACCCCAATCTCAAATTCTGTTTGTACGCTCCAACTATTCCCCATTGTAAAAACTTCCATCAGACAATGCAGTGAGAGGACTAATCTGGTGATCAAAGCTTTCACCTAAAATGTAGAGAACACCTAAAATGCAGAAAAGCAACAAAAAGACTGTAGTGATAACTACGTACACAATTTGGATTACATCAAGTGGGAGAAGGAAACTAGTCCCTAAAAGCCAACCTCCTGCTGCCCAGGGCTCTCATGTTAGAGATGAGACCTGGATTCAAATGAAAGTCTGAACGAAGCAGGGCAGAGACTTAAACGGGCAGCTTCCATGTGTCCTTTGACTCTCTTACCACCAGAAAACCTACTGCTGTGGCAAGGGACAGCTGCTTTCTCCTGCTGTCGCCATGCTTTGCTCAGAGAGGAATTCCATCCTGAGCAAGGACATGATTTGCCTTTAGGAAAGGTTTTTCAAGACGATGTTTTTCTTAGAAAAATTACACATTTTAACCAAACTGAACTGTCTGACAAGAATATGTTTTCTCAGAAATTCCCAACCGACTTACTGCGATAGGTTTGTCTTTGATTGTGTCCCAGGCTTGATTTCAGTCACAGTACAACACAGAGTTCATAATCGGATACATTTTGTCATAGCTGACACCGCCACTGCCTTCCTGGTAGAAAGGGAAGGCTCGGGCTGTCAGTCTGCCACCTTTCTCAAACGCTCAAGTCACGCTTCCTTTTTTTTCTTACTCCTTTTCCTTTAAAGACAACTTCTTTGTTGCCATGGTATCACTAATGCAGTATTTTGAGACAGGGAAAGAAGACAACCATGCATCATCACAGTGACACATCTATCAACTGCCATCCTCTCAAAAAAGGGTAAATAAATAAGGATGCCAATGTAGACTTTTAAAGGCTCCTCTACCCTTTTTAATTTCTCCCTTTCATACACAAATTGTAGCCTCCAAAGGCCATGCCTTGGCTTTATGACAGAGAAGGTCAGAAATTGTCTCTCAGCAAGCAGTGTCTGGGTTTATTTTTTGATTCATTTTCTACTCCCCATGCTACATGACACCAGATGAGGGGCATGAACACAAGAGAACCAGAGCACCAGCACATCCACAAAATGCCAGCCTGTTTCCCCGTGTTAGACCACACAGTGAGAATTTTTGATGGTGTTTCCCATATACCACCTTCAACTCACCAGCTGTGGTCCTGTTAGCACATCTTTCCTATCAACTCCAGAATTACTTTAAAGGTACCTTAATTAACTTAGCACACCAAGGCCTTGCACTCAGCACGATGGCATTCCCCTCCTTGACACTGCATCAGGTCCCTTCCAAAATTTCAGAGAAAGCTCTGCACAGCACTGGCCCAGCCCTTCTATCTCATCAAAATCAGGAAGATGCCTGTGTCCCAGCGCTCTCCCTGACTTTGAGTCCAGATCAACGAACCAGCAGCAGACCAGAGTGACGTTGAGCACGCCAGCTCCCCACGCGCACCTCAGCTGCACCATCGCAGTGGTATTCAGAGTGGTGGCATGCTGAGCATTTCAGCTCCCAGGTCCTGCAAAATGAGAAATAATGTAATGAAATGAAAACCAATACAAGCTCAATTCATCAACGTTTCTGCAACAGAGGAGGGAATGGAGAGCAGCAAGCAAAGCACTGATGGGAAGTCAAACTGGAAGGATCCCGGGTATTGGTCAAGAATTCATCGATAAGCAGAGAGTCCTCTTGCAAATGAAAAGAAGTATTTTACATTTGGGAGAGAGGAACAGGGAGCAGAGGGAGGAGAAAGGAGGATCTCAGTTAATGCTTCTCTGTTATTTGGGGAGAAAAAGATTAAGTTGTCTCCACTCAGAACTGAAGTGCTCTTACCTCTTCAAAGAGGAATCTAATTGGGATCTTTATGCTGTCATGTACTTATTTTTCTCATCCACAAAACCTTGTTCTTAGTTCCACCGATGTGACCCAAGGCAGAATGACTCACCACAGTAAAAGGCCGGACAGCAGCTTTTTTTTTTTTTTTTTTCTCCAAAGACCTAAATAAACCCCTCTCCATCAATTGACCAAGGACGATGCAGCAGTAAACCTCTCGCTGAAGGCTGTGCGTTGCCTTGGCAACCTGTCTGATCTCCATTGCTCCAGGGACTGGAAATGTGCTGCCAACAGGAGATTTCAGCTAATCAAACCAAATCTCCTAATACTTAGACCATCTCCCATCTGCGGAGAGCAGGCCATGTGCCCACGGGAAGCGGGGCACCCTCTGAACACAGCCCTGGCTCCTCCTCGCCCCGTTGTTTTTTGGCTCCTGGTAGGCCGTGGACACCTCCTCACAGCTACGGAAGGGGATGAGGGGGCGGCAGGAGGCCATTACGTGCTGGGTATCTCGGTGCACTCCTGGAGAGCCTCCTGGGAGGCTGAGGAGAGGGACAGGCAGCGAGGAGACCGCCTGCCCACAGGCAGCAGGACCCTGACAAGGCCCATGCTTTCTCCACGCCTCAGCCCCCTCTTGAAAGAAATACCATTTTTGAGGATTGGGAACAAGCCTGGTGCCACCTGTTACAAGTGTGGCCTTCTCAATCCACCTCATCCATTTTTCAGCCCCCATTAAACACATCCAGACATCACCAGCCGTGGCAATCTGCTGACCTGAGAGAAAAACTGGGACAGCCACGTACCACCGGCCCCTGACCTTCCTAGACCAGGCACTGCTGTCAAACCGCAGTGCAGAACACCTGCTTTATTATAAAACTCCTAATTGAAAATGCTAAAAGGGCAGCTTCAGTGCCTAATTTTCCCTTGAAAGCACAACCAGTAATTGATTTTTTTAAAACTAAAACAAGGCCTTTCTCTCGCCCATTCCACCAAACGCTCCTGGCCCACGCGTTTAAAGCCAGCCACAAAGCCAGACAATTAGCCTGGCATTTAGGCAAACTGAAGGGACATGAAAAGAGGCCAAAATGGCAGACAGGAGGGAAATTTCTCACAGAAGAAATTGTGCCTCGGAAAGAAACTTTACTTGGTGGCGAAGAGATTCGTGTCAGTGAAAAGCCCCCAATTACCATCTAGCAGCCCTCAGCCCTACATCACCTAGCATGGTTCTGACTGTGACCTTTCCACACAATTGCTGAAGGAAATTGGGGGCTTTGAACAGCGTGGCCAACCCCAGCATTCAGGCTCTCCTTCCCCTGCTGGGCCATTCTTTATTGTACCGCGGAAAATATTAACCCACCACTCTCTGAACCTGAAAGCCGCAGGCCATACACTGGGTTTTGTGGGGACATTTAGGTGTGTTTTTGGCCCGGTGTGGAGGCTGTCTTCATAGGAGAGGCTGTGCAGAGGCGCAGCTCCCTGGGACCTGGGCTAGCTACCGAGCTCAGGCACCAGCTGTTGAGGAATGGGATGGATGAATTGTTGGTATTTAAGAGGGAGCCCTGAAGCGGAAGAAGGCTGCTCATAAGGCAGGGTGTGGTTTCCAAGAAAGATCATATTATGGAAGATTTCTAGGCCTCTAGTATCGACCAAGTGACCTACGCCCTGAGAAAATATGTCCTAACAATAACAAAAGCCATTAACACAAATGCTCGGGGAAAAATGCCAGTGGTTTCTAGATTCGTGTATTTAATAGAGTGAAGAGCTTAGTGAGTACTGCCACCTTTTACAACATCACTGCGAAATTTTCTCTACACACTTTAGCATAACAAACCGATTAACTTGTTACTAGGGCTGCAAGGAGAAGGGCATGAACTGAAGTCGTCATTCTGCTAACCCAGGGCTCCGTGACAAGGGAGAGGAAAACAGGTCCCACAGGCATAAGGAAACGTGAACCAGAGCTGGATTTAATGGTCAGGAGAAGACCTGGGTCCCCACATGTGCCTTTTCCCCCTTATTCTTCCCTGTACCATGCCTTCTGTCCACTCCAGGCACTCCTTGGAGAGGATTAATCTCAGCTCAGCCAAACTGAATCAGAGGTGGACCCTGGGACTTACGCCCAAAATATCTGTCTCTGCCATGGCAGACAGCCATGGAAATCAAAAGCGGGCTTCTCACTGACTTAATGGGGACCAAGAGTGATCTCAGAGAAAACAAATGTTGGTGATGCAAGACACCCTCCATAATTCCTTTGAGAAACCAACTCACAGAACAGGACCTCAATGCTATGAAAGCTGGGAGAATGGCCCCCTCCAGACGAAGGTGACCACAACTCTGCCCCAGAGGCATTAACAAGTTTCAAAGCATCTGTTTCTTTCAAAGTTTCTTTCAAGCAAGATCAGTGATGTTGGACCAGCCTCAAGGCCAGAATGGAGAGCTACACCACTTAAGAGCCACAGGAAGAGTGAGAAGGGGGGAGGCAGACAGAGGTGACTGTCAGACAAAACAAATGCAATGGAGACAGACTAAAACAGATTCTGCATATTTCAAGGGGATTGCAGTTCCAATACTCCAGTCCAGCCCATGTGAACCCCTGCACACATTCTACAAAACACTTGACATGGAGGACCACAAGAACGAAGCACATCATTCCGTAGATGTGTTCAGACACGTGCAGTCACACCATGGAGCCTGCTTACTATTTTATTTGGATTTCTCCAGCTATTTTCTCCCACAAGCACCAAGCTACGCTTAGGCCCTTTCCTTAACCTACCTCAGTCACAAGTACCTACACGGATCCATGGCTTCCCCTGGACAGGGATCAGGTGCACCCTCTGCTTAACAGGAATGCAAGTTCTCTGCACTTGCATTACTCATTCTGGGTCTGTAATTATGGTCTTACCACTGCTCTACAGCAAAACCTGAAGCGACAGCAGGAAACAGCACAATGTCAAAGCAGAAAACGGAAGAAAAGGCTAACTCCTATTTCATTATTTGCAATTTCCAAGATCTTTGTATTACCACTTCAAGAAAACCCAAAAAAGCATGCAAATCCACAGTAACGAGTACTGCTAACACGAGATTTGCTCTTAAAACCATAATTGTCACAGAAGTAACAAAATAGCAAAAGTTATCTTCCTGCCGAGAAATAGCCGCAAATCACTGAAAACACTAGACTTACCTAATTGTTGTTACATAAAGCAGCAAAACAAGTCAAACCAGCAATGAAATCCCCCCAAAAACACTCTTCTCACAAATAATACGTTTCACGGCTTTCTTCCTGGGGCAGGTTGCTAAATCCTTTGGACCTGTGGTGTACACACACGCTGGGCAAAGCTGCAGAGCCCCGAGTTTCAGGAGCAGGAGTGGTGCTCTTGCTCTTTCTCTGTGTGTACTTGTTGACTTAAAGTCCCAAGGAACAAGGAAGGCTGCTGGTTGGTAAACACGTGACAGCCACCAAAGGAATGTTAGCCAGAGAAACGAGATAAAGCAGCCTAAGCCACTTTGATGGGCTTTGTTTAGAAATTACCACCTTACCCGTAGCTTTCCCAACTACTCTGCAACTTATGAGTGCTCAGTCTTTATTTGAACAATTATCTTGCTGATAAATTTACCTAAAAAAGAGCAAATTGCCAGTCAATTACCACAAAATAGCAAGTAATTGTTCTCTCCTGTACAGACATATAATTTATTGTGCTGCATAAATTCACACTGTGGCCATAAATATTTTGCATCCACTTTAGAAATGTAGCCTTTCCATCCTGGAATCCCACAGATTTGCTGGGAAGAGCAAAGTGAGGATCAGAGCCGGCATTCAGTTGAAAATGAAGTGTTTTATCCCCATGGCACAGCCCACCCCTTGCCTTCACCAGGCCTCATCCAGTCCTTGCTCCCCAGCTGGCTCTGCCTGACGAAGCTGGAAGAGCAAAGCAGCACCAGCAGCTCTGCCACTGCTGATGGGGTTTGCGTACCCACAGGTAAAAACCGTTCTTAGAGCAAGAAGACTAAGACTCTTCATTATTGTGTGTGCAGCACAGCATTGATCCGAACACAAAGCAGGTCACATACCTACTACACACCTGTGACTAGTGGGGATTTCATCTTGGAGACTGCCTCTTATAAAGTATTGCCTTCACTGAAGGAAAAAAAAAAAAAAGAGAGAGAGAAAATGGACTTCACTTCCTGATTTGCTTGGTTTGGGTTTTAGACCTTAATGCACATTTTAAGGAAGGCTCTGCGATGCTTGCTGTAAGATCACATCCTGTTCTCACTATCCACACAATTGATGCTCTGAACATGGATTTGGGATGTAGATTTGATCCGCTTTAGAAGGGTTAGCTTTCCCCATCATTCAGGTCAAATCCATCCCCGCTGCCTCTTCTCCCTGCAGAGAAACTGAAGATCTTCCCGGCAACTTATTAATTACTGCAAAATTCTGTTCCTGGTTTCTGTAATATCCCATCCTCCTCACAAGCAGTATGGAAAAGCTGTAGAATAAAATCACATCAGCTGAACCCAGCTACACCCAATGCTCAAAGCAGGAGGGTCCATGGGGAACGCCAGCAAAAACATAGGGAAGGAGTGGAGTACACCCCCTGCCCAGGAGCTTGCAGACCTGGCCGTTCACCACCAAAACCAGCTTCTGGCCCCAGTGCCTGTAGCAATTTTGAAGTTGGCTCTAATCAGCTATCAGCAATGTCTTGCCTCTCTAAAGCAAACTGCTCCCTGAGGCAATTTTTCACTCACCCCCACCCAAAAAAAAAAAAAAAAAAAAGCATTCTGATGAAACTGTTTTTAAAAGTTGCTGCCTGGCAGATCCCTTAAGAATAGTCCAGACTGGGAGCTTCAAAATAAAAGCTACTTAAAAGAGCTGAAGAGGGAGGAAAAAAAAAAAATCCTTGCCGAACAGACGCCAAGCCCCGTGACTTACAGGAGCCTTGCCACCCCGGGTGTCCCATGCATCGGGCAGGCGATGTGCCGTCTGGTTCCCCGGGCTGGGTGATGACTGCAACTTTCACTGTGGCCCTTACCATTTTTCTGTGGTAATAAACGTATTGATCCACTTTTATTTAAATTTCTCCAGAATTCATCAGGACCGTCATATTTCTGAAGGACAACGGGAGACAATTTAAGTCTTCCAACTCGCATGCACTCAGCTGCTTTCTTTGCTCTCTGGCATTAACCTCTTACTCTAAACTTTATTCTTGAATATATCATTTGTTATGTTGCAATGAAAAAAGTACTACAGGAATATCACTACAACAACACTAGGAGAATAAAGCTCCTGTCCTTGTCTACTTGACACTTCTCTTTTTTCTACCACTTTTCCACCCCCACAAACTGTTGCTAGAAGAGCTCTGGCAGAACTGGCAGAAATTCAAGCACCCTTTCAAACAGACACAGTTTTTATTATTATTTGTCAGCCACCAGCTAAACTGCAAAAATATTCCTTTTATACCCTGCTAAATGTCAAGCTGTTATTTTAAAGGCCCGGACAACGCGTCTCACACGAACCTTTACACCGCTGTTTCCAAGACCGAGCATCCCCTCGCCAGGAAGCACAGGGAGAAGGTGCCAGAGGGGGATTTGTAAAAGCTGGGAGGAGGAGGAAGCTGCAGGGTCCCACAGAGGTGGCAGGAGGCCTCCCTGAAACCACAGCCCTGCTGCCAGCCCCATTCCCAAAGCTCCCCACGTGCCGCTGGCTGTGTTTCAGCCCGTGCTGATGCTCTCCTCCCAGGACGTTTTGATGCTGCCATGATTTCTGAATACCACTCAGCACTAATGCCTAAAAGAAAGCTTAGTGTAAAGTTTGCAAAAACAAACGCACCTCCCGCTTCTCATGCTCAAAGTAAAACTACGTTTCCCCCTCTGCCCCAAGCTTTACTCAGAAGAAATATGAGACCAAAGAGAGAATTGTGTAAAACAGCCAGGCCCCTGAGTGTGTGTCAAGAGACAGGGAATCAGCGAGCCCCCCAGGATGGAAACCCTTCTGAAATTGGCAGCAAGTCAGTGCACTTCTCAGTCCTCTTACCAAGATGTGTGTATGGGATTGAAGAAGCCCAGGCACGTCTCAGCGCCCGCTGTCTGCCCGGTCCTTCCCTCGCCTGGGCTAGCAGAGCACAGGAGCTGCCTACACTGGAAGGAAGGTGCCTGTGCTAGATGAGTGTGAACTCAGAAATATTTACACAACACATTTCTGCCCAAGTCATATTCACCTGCTGCTCGCTAACAGGTGTAGATGACAAGGTTCCCAACTCGGGAGCAGGAGCTGTCGTGGCAGACCCAGCGCACAGATTACACACATGCCTGGACTCCGCTGCTTTTCCCCAGCAAATTGCTATGAAGTGGCACAGACCAAAGCACAGCCTTGTTTACCTGAAACCGCACTTGAAAACTACCTGAAATGAGATCCTAAGTCATTAACCACAAGCAAAAAGATTAGTTTCACCTATAGACGAAAATATCAACAAAATCAACGTGTCTCATAAACCTGCAGAACAGAAATCTGACCTGGTTTGCAGAAGTATGCAAAGAAACTGTGTCTGTTTAGATTATTAAGTCAGCAGTAATTTGATGAAACAATTTCCCTGTGGCTGTTCCAGCATGTGCTCTTTGATGGCCAGGCTCGCTACAATCCCGAGTACCTGCACGCTTCACACTGCTCTCAGGTCCAAGCCTGACTTCTGCCCTGAGCTTGGACTGGGGCGTTCACTTGTTCCAATGAAATCCCTCCCACTAATTCAATGGGTTTTGAAGAGAATCCGAGCAGTCCAGCTCACAGATATTTGGAGATTTTTGGGGCAGAACCAAGGGTCTCTGCTCTTCCTTGCAACCCACACTTTTTTTTTTTTACTGTGCCAGTGAAGGTGGGAAGAAGGAAGGCAGAGCTCAGTTCAGCAGGACACCCAGCAAAGAAGCTGGTATATAAATCAACCCCTAAAAACAAAGCTAGCAGACAGGCCGTCCAGAATTCCACAAGAATTTCCAAAGAAAGTCTGTGTACATGCGGATGGAAGGAAGATCAAATCCATTTAGAGACCTGAAAATCAATGGTAAACTTTCTTTTTCTAATTAGAGGTGGGAGGTTTATTTAATAATATCTGAGCATATGAAGAAGGATAAACACTGAAAGACAGCGTTGCTAGAAACACAACCAAAAGTCTGACAACTACAGGTAAGATGAATGGAGGCTGGAATTCCCCAGAAAAATGGCAGTTTTTCTGTCAGAAGCTAAGAAACAGATGAGCAGTGTTTTTCACCTTGCAGCTGAGTCCACAACACACTTTGGAAAGAGCAGACAAACTAGAGAGCTTGGGGGTTACATGAATCCCGTTTGCAAGCAAGTGCATGGAGAGGAGAAGAGGTAAATCTCCAAAATTGCCCGAAGAGAGCTGCAGACAAACATGCTGTGCAGGGGGGGAACCAAAATGAGAAGAACACAAATACCAAGTCAGCACACAGGCTCCTACCAAAGCAAGGCAGCAGGGCAGATGAGGCAAACAGACCCAGACCAGAGGCGACACCAAGCAGCCTACCAAGGGAAGTGATACGAGAGGCAGAGAGGAAGATAGCTGCTCCATCAGCAATCTTGGCAGGACTGGAAGAGACAGGACCAAACAGCTCAAGATGGAGAAAAAAAGCAAACAGTAACACGTGCGCTGGCTGAGAAAGCTGCTGAAGAAGAGGAAGATGCATGCAGAACGGCTTTAACTAATTCAAACACTTGCCATGTACAAACACTGCAATCTAATCCCGGTGACACTGATAAGCAGCAATATCAGACTGAAGGAAAGGAACCAGCTGCTCGCGATGCACAGTAAAACCATTTAAAGATGCATAAGCAAACGCAGGCAGCCAGTAAGGAGCCCAAAGCACCAGGAATGTTATCACAAAGCCTTCACAGTACTTGACATGCACAACGTCTGTCATCTGCCCGTGCTCAGCGTACGTGAATGACAGGCAGGGACCTGCTGGGAGCTCACCACGGCACGAAGGAGAAGGGAGGACACCAGGGCCATGCGACCAATCCAGCCCGGCCCCAGCCCAGCTCCAAAACAATAATTTGTCTGAATGCAGAGCAGGGAAAAACCAAAGCCTTCTGCAACGGCTGTGTGCGGCCCTCAAAAACTCTCAGCTTTTGAGAAACTCGAAAGCCAGAAGGAAATACCCAGCACATGCAGGGAATCCCACACTGCAAACAGATCAGCCGTGCTTCCAGATGCTTCTGTGCAACTGCACGTGAATGTAATATGGTTACCTACCAGCAACGAAAAGAAAATCCGCAAAAAGACAGTCAGCAGGCTAACAGTGCAGGGGGCATTCCCCTACCAGTAATGACAATGATGCAAGGGTAGCCCAGACCAGGATTTGGAAAACTGAATGTGTTTTCAGTGACAAGCAGGTTGGTTTAGGACACAGAAGCAACAGGAAGGACACAAAAATCACTAAGAGAAAACCAATCAAAGCAGGCAGCTTCTAGACGATAGACACCAAGGACTGTAAAGCCCATAACAGAGATGAGTGTGACCAGGCTCTGCTTGTCAGTCAGTCATGGGAAGCAGTGGAAAAAGTTAGTGGAGGACCTCCAGAGTTTGGGTTGGTTAGAAGAAAGTAGTGTTACACTAAGAGAACCCCTTCACAATTGCCCATGACAATTTAGTTTATTTAATTAAGTGTATTTACTCTGATAAAGCTGAGATTTGAACATTTGTTACCAGGAAGGGAACGTGATTTTCAGGAACATCGCAGCAAAGCTCAGCACCAACTTACCCCTTTCTGCAGAAAAAACAAATCAGAATAGGGCTTAGAGGACCGGCTGGGAGCTCATACACAGACCTGGATGGAAAAAAACAGAATCGTCCCTCTCATCATTCATGACAAGGATGTCAAGTGGTTTGCTCCCCTCCAGACAACGCCGTGGGGCCCCTCGGGATGGTGCCACAGCTGCCGAGCAGATCCCTTCGCTGCCCTTTGCTTCAGCCCTGGCACAGGCTGCACCAACATAAATCAGTTGGCCTGGGGGGGAAGGCTCAGTGGTTCTATACTGAATTCTGCTTTGTTTAATTTTAACCTTATTTCACAGTGCATTTTCAATCTAAAACTCCTAATACATCGAAAAAATAAAATCAGAGTGATTATTAGCTACCAAAGCTTGGTAAATAAGAACCTTATCTTAAAAGTCAAGCTCTAGATTTAAGAAGTGGCAAACGTTAACTTAGAAAGAAATCTGGATGAAAATTACGACCTTTGAATAAAACTACCTTTAAACGTTAAAAGACTTTTTTTTTTAGACTCTAGTGCTCAGATACTCAGGTTTTGGGGTATTTACTCTTAGAGAGAGGTAAAACTGCCAAGTGTGATCCCTTAAAGAATCTACAGAACTTAGTTTTTGTACCCACGTAAGTTAGCTAAGTGAAGTAACCTTCACTACATTTCAGAGCTTATAATAATTAAAGTTTACAGTAAATCCACCGAATTCAATAGAATTAGCTGGCCATAAATCTTGGAGCATAAAACTGGTTTGTGGAGGTAGCATGCAAGCGATTCTCAGCCTTCCTGCAAGGTGCCAGCCATTGAGAGAGCTGATTAGACAATCTTTGATTAATTGCCTGCTGTGTAAGAGCCAGGGTCAATCTACTCAATTAGGTGAAGGTCTGGTGGAGATCAGAGATGTAAATCAAAACCTACTGCAAAAGCTTCAGCACAAGATGAGAACATACCAGCAGCCTTCCTTCCCTGCAAGGAGCAGCAGCCTGCTCTCCATCCGCTGCCCTAAGTGGATGCCGTAGGAAAGAGCACGAGCAGGACACCCACGTGTGCCCTACTCTCCTGAGTAACCTTCCCACCTCCAACCACGGTCATTTCTGAGGAGATCTGGAGCCTGACATGGCTTGTCTTCTCCAGCCTCTCGCTGAACCCACAGAAACCTCTTGCACCCAAGGCACCCTTCAGCAGAGGTCTTTGCAGGCTGCCTACTTGCTGCCACCTCCTTCTGAGCCTGCTCCTGATCCCTTTGATGTCCCTCAGGCTTTGTGAGGCTGTGAGCTGCCCACCTCCTCCGCTGCTACTCAGCCAGGTCTCTGATCCCCCAGAGTCAACCTCTTTTCCTGCTTTATGAGTCTGTCAACCAGTCCTGCCCAGTACCAGGACTTGCACGCCTCTGGCCCAGCCGCCCATCCTGGACTTCTCCCAGCTCTGCTGTTTGCTTTAGGGAACGTGCCCGGTACTCATGGCTAACTCCAGGCTTACACAGTGGTGTAAGTGGCAGTTGGCTTCCAAGTGGATTTCAGCCACGATACTCCACTTCCCTAATACTTGGAAAAACATTTATATGGAAAACGACAAATAACTTCAGTACCTTGCAGATAAGAGGTATGGAAAGAAAGGGCGGGTTGTGCCATCACACTCCTGTTCCACACGCGGTTGGCTCAGAAATCCAGGGTGCAGGCAGCTCCTGATCTTCAAGGCTGACAAAAGCCATCGGGAAACTGCAAATCCCCAGACGTGGCAAGCAGCGAGCCATCAGAGCAAGCGAGGCCAGCGGGGAAGTGGTGTGAGGTGATAAAAAGAAGCAGAGATTACAATTAGTAAAAGCAAACGGACTGTGACACTGTCCTCTGGGCTAAGGGAGATTGGGTGTGCAGACAGAAAGCAGCAGTGATCTGAAACCACAGTTATCCCACACGGATGGGGAAATATCTTGACAGGGCGATGAAAAGCCTGTCTGCTTAGACGTCACAAATAAGTAGTGAAAAACCTGTAAGCAGCCAGTCCTCAGACACACAAGGAAGGCGATTCTTCAGCAGCCCTGCAAAGAGAAAAAGCCCGCAAAAATCCAACCCGCAATCTTTGATCTGAAAAAGGGGAACTATATAAAAATCCTTGTAGCTGAAAAGGTGGGAACGCTTTCAAGACAGCATGTACAGGTGCAACAGGAAAGCGTCAGGCTACCTGTATCGCCAATTCAAGGCACACTAAAAGGACAAGAAAATCAATTTGTTGTTTGGGGTTACACAGCAGATTAAGATAGCTTCTGGCAGTAAAGAAAAAAGGGGAAAAAATATCCTTCAAAATCTGAGCGTCATGTTCAAAGGAGGCAGGAAAAAAAAAAAAAAGACCATGAACTTCTGGCAAGTTAAATGTAGGATCATAAGAGGGCAGACCAAGAAACAACTGTGGTAAGCAACTTCCTAACGGCATAAAAATTTAATTACAATTCTTTTTCAAGTGTTGCAGAAATAGGACACCTTCCAGAGAGCTGGTGGGGTCAAAGATGATGAAGGTGTACAAGAAACAATCAGGATGATAGGCCTAGAGCAAGAGAGCTGAATTTTGCATCGGTGCTACTTGCAGAGAAGCTGAAGGACCTAATTCAAATGTTTTTGCTCAGAAAAGGGGATGTCAGCGACTCTCTGAATAGTTCTTTGAAAATAAGATCAGTGTTGAGCAAAAAGGCAAATAAAGAGATAAGAAAATAGGAACTCCCTGCTGCAGGGAAGCACAAATGGGTTCAAAAAGCAAACGGATAAATGGAGTACGGGTTCATCGAGGGCTACCAACCACAAATGTTGGACTGAAAGCCCTGGCCTAAGCTGCTGGCTGCCAGAAGCTGGGAATGCGTCGCCCAAGTCTGTTTTTTAACCTCCCTTAACCTGCTCCCCGGGTACCTGCTACCAGGCAGAGTCAGGGCTCTCTGCCTTGACACAGCACAGCTGTCCTTCCAGCAGCACACCGCAGTTTGCCTTTTTTAACTTTAAAAATTTTTTTTTTGATTCTAAAATAATCTGAACCCAAGACTGCAAGCTATGACAGAAGATGAACAAATAGCCGCTTGGTTCGCAGCTTTCACTCTGTGAATCGAACAAATAACCTGCTCCAGCAGCTTTAGCTGTCCCATAAACCTTTCTGATCATTTCTTTAAGCTGAGGGGCAGCAGCCGCCACAGAAACGCCATCTGAAAGCTGCTTCAGGCTGCTAATCACAGCTAACAGCATGCCATGGCAGCCCAACCAGCACGCTGTGCACACACCAGTCAACGCGAGCCCCCATGCCCTGCAACTCAACTGCACAGAAGTATTGTGAACACCTCGTAACCCAGACTCACCCCCAGACCAGGGCAAGGCATTAACTGGAGCCTTATCTTTATTCATGCCCATTTTACTAAGGTGCTCTTCATTCACGCCAGGCAGCACAAAGGTCAGTGCCGCGGTGATAAATCCTCTCCCAGGCACTGATCTCCTCCAGCCCGGGCTCTCCTCTGCCACGAGGATCGACACCACCTGCCCGAGGGCTACAGCGTGGCCACACAGCATCCCCTCCCAGCCCCAGGCGCAATCAGTGCCCGTGTGCGTAATGAGGGACACCCCAGGGGTGCTGAGAGCTCCTCACCTGGGCTTTGCTGCCCGATGGAGAGGCCTGGGAACCACACGCTCTTATTGCCTCGGTGGGCAAGGAAACCAGAGGAGCCTCAGCCCACCTGAGGCAGAAAACAAGAATAATCGTTACTTTTGGGGGAAAGGAGATAGAAGACCATCTATTTATTTTTTTGAATGAAAAATACTCAACTTGGAGGGGAAACCTTCACATCCGTTAACATTCCCTCGACCTTCCTGGCAATTTTTACACAGCCAAGTAGGGGAAAAACAAAAAAAAAAGGAGAGGGGGAGGGACAGCAGAGGTGGAAGGAAAAACGGGGAGAAGGTGAAGCAGAAAAGGAAAAAGCAATAGAAAAGGTCCCCCCGAGCTGGGTGACAGAACGGCACAACTTCTAACTTGGAAAATGAAAATGTATTCCACAATTTCTTCCAGCAAAATGACAGTATCTTTTTATGCACCTTTTTCTGAGATGCTGCCAAGCTTGGCTGCCAAGAAAATAAGTTTTGAATAAAATGTTTTGACCAGCTTTGCCTGAAACACTCAATTAGTGGCGACGGGAAGAGCTGGGGGGAGAGGCCGGCAGCAGCAGGGCAGCACGCAAAGCAGGCCTGTCGGGGAGATGATGCCAGCACCAGGCCACCAAGCAGCTCACACAGCTGGGGTCGGGCTGATGTGTTCACCCCCTCCTTCAGGCAAAGCTCATCCTCTGAAGGTCCCGATGCCCTGCGCCACCTTCCCCAGAGAAGCCCACCAGCCCGCCCGGGTGCCTCGTACCCTGCGGCTCCCCGCAGCGAGGCCTGCGGGAGCTCTCGGGTGCCTGGAGCTACCAACGCCCACGGCTGGCGCTGAGAATAAATCCGAAGGCTCTTTAGGAACTCGTCGCCACACGGTGACAGTCACCAAGCTGGGTTAATGCAACTCCAACCACGCTTCATGCACTCGAGTAACTGCTCAAATATAGCTGGTAAGCCGGGCTCCTTTCGGTGCTCAGATTCGCGTTCTTCCTTTCCTTTCCTATCCTCTCTTTTATTAATATAGTACATCTCTCTGGCGTCTCTTTAACTTAATGCTCCGTTTGCTGGCTGGCTGACAGGTCTCAAAAAAGCACATCTTTCTCCTGCCAGCGCAATTCTGTTTAATCTTGTATGGAGAAGGTGTACCACTTAAGGAACTTTTTCTCCCCCCCCTCCTTTTCTGGAGGAAAAGGGAACAAAGTTTGAAAAAAAAAGAGTGACAGCAAGTTAGTTTTAACCTAAACAGCAGCGATTTGCATACAAATCAGATTTTTCAGGTGCCACAGAAGATGTGGGGGCCCTGACAACTCAGAGGAAGAAGATAAAAGGCAAGGAGAGTTTGACACAAACACTGTCAAGAGGTGAACCCACAATTTACAGTTTCTTCCCCCAGAGCGGAGTGCCCCGGAGAGAGAGGCTCTTCCACACTACTTTTATTTTCATTCTCATTGACGCTATCATTGTAAGACAAAGAACCTGTTTCTTCTTTTATTTACGCTCCTTCTCCAAGCCCCTTGCATGCAAGCCCTACAAAACATAGTCAATACGTGAGTAGGTGCAGCTGGTTGCAAACCCAGGTGGGAAGTGGTTTCTTTGCCGAACTTGATGAGAAAATGAGTTCTCCAATCAATAAAGCAGCACCAGGCTGCAGAGGAAGAGAGCCATACGATGTACTAAACAGCACCCAAACATTATCGCCAATAAATCACTGGCTCTACGGGAGCCAGCAGGGGCACAGCAGGGGTGTCAGGGCTGCGGCGAGCAGCTCAGGAAGGCAGCAGCCTGTCACACCTCTCAGAGAAACACATTTCAGGCAGCAATTCCTGCATATGTTTCTGTCCTCTGGACGGCACTGAAGCGATCTTTTTGGGAAACTGAGGGCACCAAGCCCCGCGGCAGGGGATGCCACAGCCCTGCATGCTCAGGACCCTTGCGCCACACAACACAGAAGCAACGCATCCATTCAAACCAAACCCACAGCACTGCAAAGTGTGCGCAGACAACACCTCAACAAGATCCTCAACATCAGATTGACCAGTTTTATCTTATATTGAAGAGGCAGAGAGAGGAACCGGAGGAAAATATCCTGCCTTTGCCTTCCCATGGATACTGCAAAGCAGACCAGGAGAAAGACTTCAGCAACCAGGCTAACAAATAAGCTACAGCTGCTACTTACTGACACAAGCATGCATTTGGCCTGGGAGACTGGTACTGAGCACAAGTTTCACAAGTATTCGCTTTTCGACTTTCTCCTTCGACATTCCCAGCATGCTAGTACAATTTGCCACGACTGTTCTTACAGAAGTGTTACACCCTTTCTAAAATAAAACGGGGTGATGTGACAGATCTAAAGCAGCAAAACGCATCAGAGCAATTAGCAGTTCTGCTGCTTTTATGGCTCTGATTGGAAGTCTGATCTAAGGAGCAAAGCGTGTTCTCCAGAGAAATGCGGTGGCTTTGCATAAGGGCTCCATCTGCTGGCCCACCGCTCCCCTGGCTCTGTTCAATATATAGTAAACTGAAACAAAACCTACACAGCCATCAATTACATTTTTTTTTCTGCTCGCAGCCTATGAATTTCAATAAATACACCATCTGTTCATCTTCTGTGTGGGAGTTCAGTCATCTTCTTGGCAGCAATATTATTCTAGAGCAATTACCTGTGTCTTTATCACCTATCATTGTGCTTCATCATCTTTTCATCATGTGTAAAAACCAACCACTTTATTACTACAATTTCTGTAGGCAGCCCAGTCCTGTTAGTTACCATGGCGATGATCTGTCAAAAGAAGTCTACATTTAAAGAAGTAAAAGCTGAGAAAAGGAGGAGGAGAGAAACACAAAGAGCCTGGAATGAACTTGTTTCTCCAAGTCAGAGCTTAAGCACAAAAGGCACATCTCAGGCAGCAACACGGAGATGCCACCACCAACCTCGTTAGGAATCCATCAACCTGCCAATACGGAGGATGAGTCAATGATTCACAGGCATTACGATGCGCTCGGAGGTCAGCGGCTCGGCTTTAATCCCTCGGCTGAGCCTCATGATCTGCTCTTAGGAAGGACAATTCTTATTGCTATAAATCAAAAGATAAAACGAGGTGAGAGAGGAAGGGCAGGCTGGAATGGCAGGCAGCAGCAATTTCCCCTCCCTGGTGGTCGCTAGCAAGACTGAATTTTTCATCAGGTGCCCTGTAGTTTACATCCGTCCCTGAGAACTGCTTCAGATTCATCTCTTTCTTCCCCACTTTTACCTTGTTAACGCTCCGCTTTCTCTCACCCCTTCCACGGATTCCTGTCTAGCTCTGCTTTTCTGCTCCTTTCTTCACAACCCGCATGCACATTGCTCTCCTTTCTGCAAAGCAAACGCACTTGCAAGTGTTTTACCTGTGTCTTTCCAAATTCTTATGCATTTCTAAAGCAGCTGTTAGTGCCAACTATTTCTAGCTGCTTGTTCCCCCACCAACCCACATACGCCCCCTGACTTCAGTTCGTGAAATCCTCTTTTCCTCTTCAAATTCCTTCATCTCCTCCAGTCTTTCAGCTCCCACCCTTCCGAGCTGCACTCGTGCTACTGCAGGAAAAATATCAGCGAGGTACAAAGGACTTGCTGATGCTCTGTGTTTCTGGGATGCGTCATTAGCAGCCTTCAGCTGGAACACGCCAGGCTGCAAACTGCTTTGCTTCAATTCATCCTCGTATCCCTGGAAGAAATAAGCAATCTCAAGGCTATCCAATTTGTTTAATATCAAGCACACACGCGCTGAGTTTTAATGAGGCGGGCTGTCATTCGGAATTGTGGGAGGACAGGAGACAACCGCTGACGAGCAGGAAGATTAATTCACCATCTTCACGACTACCTTCCGAGGCAGAACTACCCCGGCCTACAAAGTTAGGAGAGGGAAGAAACATTTTCCAAAAGTTCTCTAGAATTTTAAGCACTTTAATTCCTGTTCGTCCACCTTCAGACACAAGGTACCCAATTTTCCCAAGTGTCTATCTTTTCCGTGAGTTTCTGCCTGCAAAGCATCTTAGGAAACGGTGTCTAAAGGATATCAAAACTAGATGCTGCAAATGAGACAGAAGTCTAGAAGTCCGAGACTAAACAACTACTGGGTATTAGAAAAAAATAAAGTATTGCAGCAGCGAAAAAAAACAGTGCTTAAGATCTGAGAAAAAGGGGAGGGCACTTAAACCAGGAGGGTGGGCTATAAAAAGACAGATTATCAAGAACACGCTGCCATCAGTGTTCAAAGCAGAAATTTCATTGATATTTACGAAAGTACCAAATCTGAAAAACTCTGTATTTGCTGAGAAAATACAAATTAAACAAGAAAAACCCCGTGCTGATCTCAAACCTGATCTCCCCTGAAAGTTTATTATGGTGCAAAAGTTCTTCCCATACGTCCCGTTAGGAGGAGGGCTGTTGGAGAGACTGAAACCACAGCGAGCTCAGACTCTGCAACAGCTTAAGGATGAGGAAATGGCACCCACGCACCCTCCTTTATCTGTCAAGGTGTGGGCCCTGTGTTTCCTCTCCCTGCAGACACCTCACGCAGCCAGACCGTGCCACCGACTTGCAGATGGCGCTTCACCTGCCACGAGACAGGCCCGGGGACAGCCACTTCCCTGCTCTTTAGCAGGACTTCTGCTGCACAGATTGGATGGAGATGGAGACGTGCCCAGGCTAAAAGATGGTTTCCAGCATCCTGGGCCAACGCAAGCCGCCTCTCGGCAGGCGTGCTGGAGAACCTTCTGCTTCTGCCAGCCCCGTTTCCTCCAGCCAAGCCTTCCAGGCGGGCTCAGCAATGCCGAATCCGCGCCCTTCCAACTTTGCTGCCCTCGACCAGCAGCATCGGTGCTGCCTGTGCCCTCGGTGGGTGCTGGAAGGCAGCCGGGACAGACGCTGGGTCTGCGAGGAGAGCAGCCCCCCTAGGGAATGCTGCCTGCTTGTGCGGGGCTGCTCTGCCGGGGCAGCACGCCCCCCACACAGCCCACCACTGGCACTTGGACAGCAAAGTTCTTGTCCATCACCCCAACTCTTCAAAGCCCTCAGCAGCTTTGCAAAATTACCAGTTCTGCTTATTCTTTGGTTTGAGCAGATGCTCCCAGCCGCTGCCGTGCGCTTGCGCAGCGATCCTCCCTCTCCAGGGCTCTACACGCAGGAGAGGGAGAAGGCAAAGCGCTACGGGGCTTGTGGCTGTCCTAGCCGGGCCACCCACAGCTTGCAAAAAACAGGAGAGAACAGCAGGTGATGATGGCCAAGCAGGAATAAAAACACAGCCTTCTCCTTCCCAGAGCGCCCTGCCGCAGCCTGCAGGGTCAGGCCTTTCCTCTTGCTGAGCGTCCCTGCTGGAGAGCAGGCCGAGACCTGCTCATGCCCCATGCCGTGGGGGAAGTAAAATCAGGGAATAGTGACCTCGTGCTGGGTGAGCCCATGGTAAACACGTGGTCGGACCACCTAAATTGTGCCTTAAAGCCTCACAAAGCCATTCCACTCAGTGACCCAGCAACACCCCTCATCAGACCACAAACTGGAGCAGTGGGAAAGGCAGAGGAAGAAGAGGAGCGCTAAGGAGGAAGAAAGGTAAGTTTAATCACTTAACGAAAGGCATCGGGAGCTCTTCGTTCAGAACCGCTTTCTTCCAAGCAACCAAACAAAAGGCATTCCTGCATCTCTCACGGCTTTGCAGGTGTAAGCAAGTCAACACGGCTCATCCAGCCATCTCGTCTGCAGGAGTTTCCCACCGGTAATCCAGAAACCAGGATACTCCCACAACAGCACGCAGCCCCTGGAGAGAAACACGTAGCCAAAAAGCCACAGTCCCCTTTAGGAACGGAGAGGGCAGCCTTCCTCCTCGCTGACAGACCCGCTCCCCTCACCTGGAGCTCTGGGACAGGGTGCCTGTATACCTGGATAACCCCAGTTCTGGTAACGTGAGACTTGCATTATATTTTTTATATATATATATATATATATATATATAAAAATATATAATATGCATTATATTATTATAACTTGCACTTTCCAGATGTCAACCAGAACTCGGACGCTGCAGCCCAAGGCGCTGTGCAGCCATTCAGTAACAGAGCCAGGGCCCAGAAAAGTTTGCAGGCACAACAGGGAAGGGGTAAAACGCAGATCATGTGGCAGGGAGAGAAAACAGGACCTCCTCCCTGAAACGCCAACCTGAAGGATTAGGTTAATGAGGAGGGATCATTAACACCTTTCCCTCTCTTCCTTTAAACTCCGTAATACTCGTTGCACACACAAAGCAATCCCTATTTCTGCGATCAAAGCAGCGTTAATTATTTCAGCTCACAGCGTGTTTCTGTCCTCAGTTGAGCAGTAGCCTTCGCTTGCTCTGTAAAAACTTACCAGTAAAAGTGTTCCTGGCCTGCCCCTCGGGCAGCAGCTTCCTGGCAGTGCTGGATGCGTACAGTCAGCGCCTCCCACCCCGGGCTGCCTGGCAGAGGAGCTGGGCTGCGTCCAAAGGCAGCCCCGGGCTGGGGAGATGCTGAGACGCCAAAGCTGATGCTCTGGCAACAGGTACGGGGAAAAACAGGAGCTTCCGGAGGAAAAAGAGGTTGAAAGAACTTAAAAGATCACATCCTCAACTGTTCTCAGGCCGTTCAGGGACCATACACGCTTTTTTATTTTTCTATACGTATTACTGATGTAGTGGTTATTCCACAGGCTTTTTATAGCTGTTTCATTGAACAGCAATTAAAGAAAGCAGCCAAAGTCAAACCTGACCTGTGCAGTGGTGAGACAAAGTCTGGAGAGAACAGTTTTTCCTTCCCCAGTATAGATTTGAGGAAGACAGATGGAGACACTAGATCTATTTCATGTTTTACCTCGTGTCTGCAGGCAGCGGCATGCAGTCACAATGGAAATTCTTGAAGGCAATTCCCTTCAGGCGACTTCCTGCCCTTGTTACTTGCAGGTATTTGAAGAACAGAATCAGGCCTTATGCTGCCATTTGCTCGTACTGAGGCACAAGGCCAGCACAGTGCTCTGGCCCCCTGGGACAAAGGGACACCCCGTTTTGTACCCCTCACATAAATGCTGGCACACAGCCTCATAGGAACAGCTACCCATAGAAGTTGCTGTCAGCAAGGAAAGGCAGTTAGCACTTTCCTGATTAATATAAAATATATATATATAAATACTTGCTGAACAAACCATTGCTCCATTCTCATTCTCCAGTCTCTCATTCTGCAGCCCTGGAGGAATCAAACTCATATGAAAATAAGGTTGAAGTAAAAAGATCGCAGGGAAAGAAGGAAAAAAAAAAAAAGAGCTCCAAGATCTTGCAAAAAGTTTGGGATACTCTTCTGTAAACTCTTGGGGCAGTACTGGGAGTCAAAGGCTCTTCTCAGCAAAAGCCTTCAGCTGTGGCAGTGCACCCCTGGCCTGACACGGGACAAACTCTGCAGAACGTGAAGGCTGCCTTGCTGTCTGTCTGCTTCATACCCTGCGTTTCATTACACGGTGCAGCAGAGACTGCAGCTAGCTTCAGGTTGGCTTGCACAAGTAGTGGAGACAGTCAACTCACGGCAGAAACGCACAGCCTAATTAACCTTGCCAACGATTAGCTTGCAGGATAGACCCAGAAAAGCCTGTAAGCTTCTCTGGGATCAAGCCCTTTCACCCGCAGAGAGACCTCGACAACTGTGGTGCGCTTACAGCCACGAGACACCAGCCCCATGCTTTGTATCTGGCAGTAAGGACCGTCCCTGCATGAAGCACAAGAAGCAATCCTTCCTCCCTTCTCAGTACTGCTCCCTTCTGTGGTACTGCGTCTAGTGTCCGGGAACACACTGGGGGTAAAGAAAGGGACAATTTAAATGGCCATTAAACGAATACGTAAAAGAAAGATCATGGAAAACATGATGCACGAGGAGAGGACAAAGAAATGGGGACCATGCAGGCTGAAAAGAGAGGATTAGAGGGGGGGGGAAATACAAAATTGCTGTGTAAAGAAAGGGAACTATCTGATCTCTGTGTTTACTAGATACAATGCAACAAGAAAACTTGTCAGGAGAGATTTAGATACAGCTCACCTATACACGGGGAAAGGGAATAGACCCATCTATTTCCTTCCCACCGTTATTTTCTGTGATTGTGTGTGCTCCTCAGAACCCATGGGTCAAGACACCCTCTTCCTGACTAGTACACAAAGCCAGTCAAAATAGAATTTGGCTCCCATTTCGTTCAAGCCAGAGAGTTTCCTCCCAAAACAATAAAGTCTCTGTTTAGTCTCAGGTCCTACACATCCAAACAAACAACAACAAAATAAAAAACAATAAGAAATAACCACATCCAAACAACAAAAAATGAAAGTAATTCTACAAACGGAATGTCAGTATTAAAATCCATTAGGTAGGGAAAGGCAGACTCTATTAAATTTATTGCTTGACTTCAGGACTTGGGAAGAGTCTCTTCATTTCCTGTACCTCTCAAGTATTTACTATGTCTCCTATGAGCTAAGTCTTCCAGAGTCATTTTAATGTCATGTTCTAAGCACTTCTGCATTGTAATTCATCGATTTTTATCTCCTTCTCCCAATCAATGCAAAGATATTTATGCTGAACACATAAAAGCTCTTGACACTACAGAAAAACCAATTACACCCTGCAAGACGTTTGCTTTTGGTCGTTGACATCACGGAATTATCCATTACACTTTGCACATGCCTGCCGTTTACAGGAAGGCAGCGTGACCTTGCCTGCCTGCACTTTGCATCTGTGCAGCTTGGGGAAGCGAGGCAGAGGGACCTGGGGAAGCGAGGCAGAGGCAGCTCCAGCAAAGACACCCATCTCCGCCTCGGGGAGCGCCCTCGCCGCAAATCATGGAAGCTGGGAGAATCCTGCCCTGGAATAATGCTGCACCCTCTCTGGAAGGGATCGGGACACGGGGCACAAGAGCACAGCGTGCGCTGGGATGGCTCCCCCGTGCCATGCCGCTGGCGAGAGAGGTTCACGAGACGAGCCAGGCACCAGCCCTTTTATCTTGGCAAAGCTGCTACAGATTTGTCAAGTCTCTGAGCAGTTTACGGGCATGACTCACCCACCAGTCCCTGTCTTGCACTTTCTTCTTCTAGCAGCAGCAATTCCCTCCTTCCTAGCAAAGCACCGAGGACTCTGCTCCCCGGAAAGGTCCCTCTGTCAACAGACCCCCGGGAGGTGCAGTCTCTCCAGTCCCAGCTTCTCCCACGCCACCAGCTCTGCAAAGAAAAGGAGTTTTCCTGCCATGCTACTGGCAGCCATGGATGTGCCCTGGCCATCACACGACTCGATGCTTGCTGTCTCACCTATTAGATGGGAAATGCTTCACCCAGCACTGAACCTGAGGACCTAGCACACTGAACAAGAATGCACAAGAGGACGGCGCACCTTCCCAGCACTGCTCATCCATGCAGCCGTTTCATTTCAGGTGCCTGTCTGGATTTTATCCAACGTTGCCACATGCCTGCAGCCCCAGCACGTGAAGACTGTCTTCGCTACTAGCTAAAGAGAACTGCATTTCATTTTAAAACCTTCGTCAGATCGTCTAGTGCGGCAGACTAATTCCAGGGAAGTTAGGGAGCTGCGATGATTGCATCAGATCCAGCCCTGTAAGCCATGAACGCACCTTTAATAAGAGCATATAAAGACAGAGAGTATTAAAAACCCCGTGGTCATCATTCCAGAGCAAGAATTACAGCAGCAGTAACACCAGCGTAAGCTTTAAGGCCCAGAGTCATCCTGTTTAATTCTCTAAGATCCCAGCTGACCCAGCTGAGGGAGGCAGAAGTATCTGTCATTAGGAGGATAATTCATTTTTTTGTGTATCTGGCAGACATAAGTTCCTGGCACAGCACGGCAGATTTATATATTCTCAGCCAAACTGCTTACACTGAATCTAACTTCTACATTTTTGAGAGATTAGAGGGGCTTTTTGTGTTTATTTATTTTGTTTTTTTAATCTTTTGTTGTCAAAACAGGCAGAACTCAGCCAAGTTCACTGTCCAGTGGCAGATCTGCCCCCATGAATGGACGACCAAATCACCTGGGGGAAAAGAGCACTAAGAAGCCCTACCGTGTTTAAAAACTGACAACCTCACTTTGACTCTCAAATTGCCAGAAAAAAAAATCGATTTTTTTTCCTCTGTTATTCATAAGCTTCTGAACACCTGGAGCATCAGGCAAAGGAACGGCGTGAGAATGCCAAGCAGATACTGAGGGCAGAAGGGGGAGCAGCAAAGAGGTCCCACACTTTAAAGGGGCTGACAGAGATGTGCACTCAAAAGAAATGCTAAAGACAAGAACTTGCAGCGTATCAGCTCACCAGCATTAAGCCCTTTTGCAATCTCTCCTCTTCAAAAACTCAAAGTAGCCTTCAATTACAACACTATACAATTAAGCTGATTTCAGGCACTTCAAACCAAGTCAGACAGCACACGCGGCTCAGTTTTAAACCACAGAGAAATAACAACCTTCATTCACAAGGAGAGTGCGTACGCGGAGATTTATCATCATTCTGTTAATCCACTTTGAAGTCACACCTTCGCTAATTAGAAAACACAGAGGGAAATTAATTGGTACAAACATAAATTAGCTGTGATTTCTATGCAATACCTACGCAACGCATCACCCAGCAGTCAGCCAGATTCAGAAAGTCTCTTACTGATAGGCGACATGCTTGAGGACAACATGTTTTCGGTGTTTGAAGAGCAGGGCACTCCAGCAGGCAGCCTCAATTCACCTGGCCAGTTACACAAACCAAGGCCACTGCCAATCCCCCAAAATGCCCCGAAGTTCCTAGGGGGGAACCGGTCAGGCTGATGCACAGCTGCTGGGTTGCAACGTCTGCCCCTGGCTTCAGGCTCTGGCAGACCTGGAACTGGAAGGAGGGAAGCCTAATGGGGAAAATTCACTGGGTTTGGAGAAAGCCAAGGAGAAGAAAATGAACGAAGGCACTGCTTTAAGTAGGCTAGAAGAGACCGCATCAAACAGAAATGCAGCCACGTCCTGTGCGCTGACGAGCACAGCGTAGCTGCCTGCGCTGGCTGGGACTGTGCAAGGCTCCTGCCCCGACAGAGCTCCGTGCGGCTGCAGCTGGGCTGCTTCCAGCACCCATGCCAGCTCACAGAACCACAGGGTGGTTTGGGTTGGCAGGGACCTCACAGCCCATCTAATCCCAGCCCCTGCCATGGGCAGGGACCCCTGCCCCCAGCCCCATCCAGCCAGGCCTTGGGCACTGCCAGGGATGGGGCAGCCACAGCTCCTCCTCGGGGCAGCCTGCGCCAGGGCCTCGCCGCCCTCAGCATGAAAACCTACCTTCTGCATACCTACATGTATCTAAACCTACCCTCTCCTTTTAATACAAAGCCTTTACCCCTTGTCCTATCACTCCACTCCCTGACACAGAGTCCCTCCCTCCCCAGCGGCCCTGCAGCCCCCTTTAGGCACTGGCAGGTCCCACACAAGGGTTTGCCACAGAAGTATAAGCAAAGGCACCTCCACGTTGCTCTCTGCACATCCCAGGCGTCGCCGTGCAGCTCACTCACCAGCCTGCAGGCAGCCAGCCTGCCCCGCAGGACACGTCCTTCCCAGCTACAGCATTACCCCGACAGCAGCTCAGGCAGGATGCTCCTGCACTTGGCAGCCAGAAGCTGAGCACCCGGGGCACACCACACAGGGGCTGGATGCGCATCCTCTGCTCCAGCCCTCAGCTGTTGGTGCTGCATGGCCCCGTGGAGGGCAGAGGACCAGGAGGGTCCCTTTAAGCAGTCTGTGGCCCCTCCACTACAACAGCATCCTTTTGCAACAGGGTGTCGTCTCCAGCCTGAGACCAACAGTGGCTTCCAAACGCTGAAGAGGACAGATAGGTAGGGCTGCAACAAGATAAACAGGACATGGCAGATGAGTGACACTCAGCTATCTCACTCATTTTGGTTTTTAACGCAAAACTGAATAAAAGATAAACCAGATGGAACTGAGAGGGAACATACCACTGCTTTTTGTTGTCGTTTGGTTGTTTTTAATTCTCTAAGTATGGATAAATGTATCAGCAATTTTCCTTTACTCAGGCTGAAACAAGATCACGTTGTATCTTATTTTTCAGCTCAATAAAGTCATGTCTCTGTTATCCCCTGCTCTACTTGTCCTGTCATCATTTCTAATTTGCACAGACTGACAAGGGGCGCTCTACTTAGAAAACAAATACATATTTCAAGAGCATCAAGTATTAAAAACTCTGTGCATAGGGATGTGCACTTTGTATTTTGTATAACATACCGAAGTTAGTAGCTGCATTTCATGCCATTAATGGAAGAAAGAGTCCCTAAACAGAAGTGACGCATGGCAAAGAAGAGTCAGTTGTTTAATCCACTCAGAGCTTTTTGCATGCGTCCAGAGTAACTATTTAGGATGATCCTCCTTTTCCTGCTGCGTAAAGGAGTCAATTTCAATTTGGAAGAAGCTTTGCTACAGTGAAAGTTAACAGAAATCTATCATCCACTGACTCTCAGCGATGCTGGTAGCACGCTCCTAGCTTGAGCACCTGCCTGTTGGATTTCAGCACGGGCTCTTCAGTGCCGTCCCTGAACGTGCCTGCAATGGCAACGACGCCCTGACCCTGCGCGTCCCCGGCATGTGCATCTGTGCGAGCAGCGTGCAGGTGCTGCACGAGCGTGCAGTGCCTCCCCCGAGGGAGAGGCACCTCCAGAAGGACGGCGAGCACAAAGCACTGACCCTTGCTGACGGCTGTAAAACAGCAGGTGCTGCTGTGTGCACCTATTATTAGATATCAGGGGAAGAGGGTCGCGTATGCCAAGCGTGCCCTCCAGAACATCCTTCCAGATAATTGCGCGCACGTGCTCTGAAAAGAATTGGAGGCATCCGAGTGTGACTCCTGCGCTTTAACTCACCGTGAGCAGACGCCTGGAGGACGACAGGCTCCGCAGCCCCCGCGTGCTGCGAGACCTGGGCTCTGCTCCACTTTGCAGAGACACAGGAGGTCACCGGCTGGGGATGTGAACTCTCCCACAAAGCCAAAATCCACAGCAAATGCCCATTAGATAATCAGCCAGCTGCACACACAAACTCTTTATTGAGTAGAAAGTAGCTACTGACCCCTTCTGACAGCTTGAGCAGCCTCGAGGTTGTGGCTCAATATCCTTCAGAGCAGCTTGCCATACTGAATGAACACCCTATCGCTCCGAACGCAGCCTTGTAACGTTATCTGCAGATGTGTGTATGGCACATTTGAGCTCCCATCTAAAATTAATTTGAAACCTTCCTGTACAGGGAAATGTGGTGTCAAGCTGTGCTCTGCTGACACCATGATTTATTGATTTACCTGTATACAAGGAAAGCACACGGCAGCACCTCCAGTCGAAGGATACGCTGCATTGGACTGTCCTGGAGGAGGAGGAGGAAAGCAACGTGGAAGCAAATAGCTCATTTGTGGAGTCTGCAAGATGCACAGGAATGCTGAATTTACGTTGGTTGGCTTGTTTGCTTAAATCATACCCAAATACCCTACAAGTGATTAAAAAATTAAAACAAAATCAGTATAATTAGTCTAATGTTCAAGGTTCTTCTAAAAAGAGGGAGAAGTCGTCTTGGTACAAAAATTTTCATTAGACGAAGCTTTCTCTGAAATAAATTCTAAATTACTTTTAACTATTTTAAGCAATCATCCTAAGGAGTAAGATTATGGGAAAAAAAAAAAAAGCTACTTGTATCACAAGGATGCTGCAGTGCCCTCTAGAGTCTCCATCGCTTTCTCATTCCAGCATTTAGATACAGAGATTCTTGCAAAAATGGCTCTACAGGCATCACAGAGGGGAGTGGATATAAAGCAGGGCTAATAATAAGGTTGAGAGTTCAAGTCATTCTTAGTGTTACTTGGACAACACCTCTCCCCCCAGCCTCTATTCAGAAGGGTATACCTATAAAATAAGGCATAGCATTTTAGGAAGGACTTTCAATATTATTATCTTTCTATACTACAAAAATAAAGAAGCTAACAAAGGTGAAAGCAAATACTGTATTTTTATTACTTGCTCCCTTCCCAAAAGCCACAACTATTCCTATAAATCATATCACAGGGCAGAATCTAACTGGTTCCCTCCAAGACAGGCAATTGCTGCACTCAGATCTGCTGCATTCAAACTCCGTGAAGGACTACAGAAGGAAGGATACTGCTCCCACTAGTGCTTTGTTTTGCTCTTAAGAGTTTCAGTTCCTTTTCCTCAAATTCGTAAACTAAAGGTTCCTTAACACAGCTCCCTACCACACATATCCCTCTGTATGTATTTAACCACCATCTTTTTTTTTTGCCATTTATAAGCTGGCAAGGGGAGGACAAAACATACTTTAAACATCACATAGCAAATCTTTATCAAGTGTCTTCTGCTGATACCAGATCCTAACAACTACGGGCACAAATCCCCACTGCCCGTGCTGCAGGAATACGAACCAGATGGGAGAAAGGGAGCAGGAGCTGGGAGCTCGGGGGCAGGTGGGTGGGGAAGACTGACAAAAATGCTGCGAGAGACAAAACCAGAACCCCAGGGACCAGAGCCCCTCTTAAATAGCCTGGAGATGATATGAAGTCTTACGAAGCCGTGGGAAATGGAGCCATGGCAATGACATACAGGTGTCTGGTCTTTGGGAAGGCACACGCCTTGCTCAAAATTTGGTGTATGCTAAATTAGCACAATTAGAACAGTGCGAGTTTTACGCCTGGACATGCCGTAAGCACACATTCCCCGTTTGCATCTTTCTTTAAAATGTTTTGGGTTTTGTCTCTTTGTTGTTGGGATTTTTTGTTATAAAAAATTTATATTCCCTCTGCTAACTTAGTAGCGTCCCTTCAACGTTTCATTACTCCTTGGGCAATGTTTTTAGGAGCTACTGAGCACTGCTGCAAACACCGAGATACTGTTATCTCCATCCAAGACAAAGTTGGAAAGCTTTTAAGTTGGCCAAATGTACATCACATTGAATCACACTCAATTAACCTAATCAAGTATTTCTCTAATGAAAACATACGTTTCTGTGCTGGCAGTTTCTGACTCAACCACAATTCATTCAACGTTAAAGAAAAAAAACATTAGAAAAACCATCTGTTCTCTTTAAATAGAGAAGCTATTTTTACCTTCATGACGAGCCCAAGTAATTATAAAACAAGCGGAGTGGGTTTCAAAAAGAAAAAGAAAAAGACAGGGCAAGACAGCTGCTACTTTGTGATTATCACAGCACAAACATGATACTAACCGTGTGGTTTTGACCTTACACTGCTCATCCTGCTATGCATCATGCAACCTATTGTCACCCCGTTTGCTGAAGCTCTACAGCATATGCCATAGGGAGAGACAAAGGTTAGAGTGCAGCACAGAAAGATTTGGTGAATGAATTTTTACGTACTAGAACTGAATGTCAACAGAATCCCAAAGTTAAAGGTCTTAGAAAAGGGTTGAGTCTTGCAGGAAATAAGTGACAAAAGTCCCACACAAGCTCTTTTTTTAGGTGCCAAATTCAAAACTGCAGTCCTCAAAAATCATCAGTCAGGTGGCACCCAACCCCAGGGGAGCTGACACTTTCTGCATTACAATTCTCCAGGCACCCACATGCTCACAGAAACTGCGATAGCATTAACCCAATCAGCACAACGCCCTCACACTTAATCCTTTCTGTAACCCACAACGCAAACATCTGCCTGTGCTTCCTGATGAGCTTCTCTCCCACCCGAGAGGCAAAGCAATGTGTAAGATCAAGCAGGCAGCACCTCCTCCAGCAGATGTGTGGCTGTGGCTACAAGACAGGACAGTCCTCAGCTGCTGTCCCTGGTTGCCTGGAAGGAGCATGAAGGCTCCTCTTTTCAGTTCCAGAGGGGGAAACTTCTTCACAGGATTACATACCGACTGCCTTGAAGCAATTCACGCTCAGGCTGCTGGCTGTAGGTTTTCCCATGCAGACACGTGGCTGCCCACAGGATCCCTGTGACTGTTGTGTTAATGGTCTGACAGGAGCTCATCCTGGATCTCACCGCCACGTCTAGAAGAGAAATATTCCTTCCCTGTCCCCAGCTCGTGAGTGATCATGCCAAGCACAACTCTTAATTTCCCACTGACCCCATTCTAAAACCGTCTAGTTATGGATTTCATACTCCAATAAACTCCAGAAATCCCAGGCTGCCTCTGACTCACCTACTCCTTTCAGCAAGGGACGTTCACAAATGGTGCTCAGTGACTCCAGGCAGGCACAGGCTGCTGAGCAACACCATACGAGCAAGTGTTCCTTCCCTCTCCCGAGGGGCCAGCTCCACACAACTCTCCTTTCCCCGGTCTAAAAGAAGAACAAAACACAAACCGAGGTGGCAGCAGAAGCTCTGACTGCATCCCTCTGCCAGGCAGGAGACAGGAGAAATTCAGAGAGTAAAGAACTGAACCAGGAAGAGGCAAGAAAACATCAGGAAAGCAAATGAGGAGAACAGCAGCTCTGGAGGTCTGTTCTTGTGCCTTCAGCCAGCCAAATACACGACCGTTTGTCCTTCACACTTCTTTCTGAGGAACGCTGACGACAACTGTGTTTAAAAGAATCACTCCTCACCTATCAGACTACCTATTTGGAAACCTTTAATCCAATCCTTTGCCCCGCAAAAGGGGTACCCTGCAGCTCCGTTATCAGAATTGCTATCAAACAGAAGTTACTTGGTGTTTTTCTTAAATCTACAGATGTAAGAACAATGGAACGATGTAATTACAAAAGAGAAACTCAGATTTGATTTACATTTTTGTTTCTAGCTCTCACACTTGCAGAAGAAATATCTGAAAATCAGACATGCGGAGTAAAGACTGAAGAGTCAGAACGTGTGCTCTGTTTGAGACTTGGAACTGCTGCTTTTCAATGCCAGGTTACAGACTTGGGAGGCCTGGGTCGTCGTTTTTGAGCACGTGGCAACGCTGTCATCTCAACTCCCCACAGAGCCTAAACCATAGCATTTGGACATACCCACGCTGATTTTCAGAGAAAACACAGCAGCTACAGGGAACAGCACATCTCCTGTCTCCGCGTCATTGCGGCACGTACTACAGCAAGTCCCACTGATAAAGACAAAATTAATTAGCAACACCAAACTGGAGTGTGCTGAGTTGTATCAGCACAGCCAGTAAAACCAATACCTTGACGACTCCTTCCTCAGCACAGCACTTTATATTTGCCTTTACTAAATTACAGCTCTTTTACCATTTCAAACTAGGTCACACGGCCAGCCATAAAGCTCCTGGGTAGTCAAAAAGTCCTGAGTGTTTCCCAGCACTGGGGCTAACATCAGAGCATCGTCAGATGCAAATAGCTGAGGATCTGTAACTGAGGAGTGGGATCCCAAAGAAGTCACTGTCCTCTCCCACCCACGAAGTGCCCCCATACTACAGCTCTCCATGACATTAGGTGCACATCAATACAGTTCTCTGCTGCATGAAAATGTTGGCAGGTGGCTCTTGGAGACAGGAGGTTGAGCACCCCTGACATACAGCTGCACAGACAGGCCGTCGGACCCCTTGTGATGGGCTGCCTTAAAGAACACAGCAGGCAGCGTAAGTTTTGGCAACACGAATGTATCTTAATTCGCTTCCAGGCTGTCTTCTGACTTCAGCATCATGAAATGTACTCTGCTTCACATAAAAAGCCTGTGACAAACATACAAACATATAAACTCCAAGGGTGTGCGAGGGGGTGACAAATCAAGTACTTGAAATCATAGAGGAGAAAAACAAACAACAACAACAAAAGAACAAAGCTGCAAAACACTGTGAGCGTTTTATGCGCCTCATCTAACAGGGCTTCAGTGAAACCTTAGCAAGCGCTCACCTCGGTGTGCAGTGACAGAACTGCCCGGCCTCATGTCCCAGCTGTGCACATGGGGAATGATGAACACAACTGCAGGGTCCAGGTACAGAACTTCTACAGAAAAGTAACTTGTAACTACACCTACCTTCATGGAACGTGTATGCTTGGTCAAAGCGCTGTTTGAATGCAACAATCACAACCTCGCCAGCTAAGATGTCAGTCTTCATTGAGCTCTAACAGGTGTTGTTGAGGTGAGGGTGAGGTGATGAGGTGAGAATCTCAGCTGTTGTAACAACTAACTTCCTACTCTCCATAGCAATGAAAAATAAATCCCTTCCTTCTGTTCACCTGCTCCCCGAAAAGAAGCTCAAAGAATTTAAACTGCTGCAAAACAAGAAAGAAGACAAAAACCTCCCGCACATTAAACATCGTGTACGTGATTGTTATGGTGACTGCATAGTTCTTCAGGGTTGACTCCAAGTTTTTAAGCACAAAGCGTAACCATAGCACAGCTATGCAAAATGGGCTTCAAAGAGCAAAGCTTCTTAAGAATTCTCAACAAAAGTTCTTGGTAGAAAACATTGGTTCCAAAGATTCACTAGGAAACAAAAAAAAGAGAAATATCCACCCTGGAACAGACAGTTTCAGCCTCCTCTGCTACTGTCTGATAAATAGTTTTAGGTTGCTTTTGCCCAGTTACAAAAGAATGAAAAAGTAAACCCACAGTATGGAAAACAAAACAAAACAAAACAAACAAAAACAATATAGAAAAAAAAAACTAAATTTTGTCAGAAACTCACTTGAAACTCCCGAGATCCAGACACTACGCAGTTCTGATACATGCCAAAAATATTCCAACTAGCGCTGGTCATCAAAAGACACCTACCTCAAACACAAGCCCTGCACTACCACCACCTCCCAGATCCAGTGGCTTTGCTACTGCGTGGGCATTTTTCAGCCTTCCCAGGATGGTTCGCGCAGGGAATCCCACTGTCTGATCCTAAGGCTCACCCTACCCTTGGGATGGAAAGCGGTGTGACCGTGAGTCCTCTGAAATAATTCTCAGCAACTGGGCCATGGGAATCATGGCAGTTATTTACTACAAAAAAAAAATTAAACAGCAATTACTTAGTGTGGAGACACGTGTAAGGATATCATGGAAAACCACACTTGGTTTTACTCCAGCTGCTATAAATTCTTTCGTTTCAGCCAGACCAAAAGATGCCAGGGCCCAGCCTCCAGGCAGGACACTCGCCCTGCTTTCACAAGACCTCTGCTGGCAGAAGCAACCATCTTTTTTTCTCCAGAGGTCTCTGTTCAGCTCAGCATCTGTCCTCTCTCCCTCACGCTCTTCTTCCAACACTTTTCTCCAGCTCATTACCTCAGACCTTCAGAAGCCATGCTATAATACATTTCCCAAAGGGGAATTCACTATCTGCACTTTATTAATACTTGTGTTTCTTGGGCATGACCAGTCAGTCTCCTACTAACGACCGTCTTGGCTCTTAGCTGCCGATCGCTTGTTAACCCATTGTGAAATAACCCTCTCCCCTTCACTCGTCAGGCCAGAAACATCACCGCCTGAATTCCTGCAAAGCACATTTCATCTCAACACCACGTGCACGCGCATCAGTTTATGCCAACGGCTAGGAGAGACTGCCTGCTGTTCGTTGTTAACTCCCAGGAGAGGGTGAACAAAACCGACCACAGCTTCAGGGACAATTCACTGCAGAACACCAAAGCACCGGGGGTCTCTGAGACACGGCTGGTAAGGAAGCAGCTGTATCTACCTGCGGCCAACGCAGGCACCGCAGGCTACGACATCTTAACCATGCTTTTGATTCTTAAACAGCCCATTAAAAATGAAGGGTCTGTACATCTTAGCAAAACACAGACCCTGCAAAGCTCCGGAGATCTTTGCATCAGGAAGTGCAATCCCCCCTGAAATCACAGAGCAGAGGTGAAGGGCAAACGCTGCAGAATCCCTTTGTTTGCTGCCACCTTCTCCAGCAGCAGCGTGACAGGACACTGCCCCCCTCCACGTGCCAGCAGAGCTGTGCACGTCTGCCCAGCGCACTAATACCTGAGGCACGCAGGCGTCTGAGCCGTGGCTGCGCGTTGGTCAGTTAACTAACAATTCCCTGCAGCAGTTTTACCTGCACAGCCTATGGAGCAGTCTGCGGCGAGCAGAGCAGGCGAACGCTGCTGAAAGGGAGAGCCCGCTCCCAGGTCTGTGTTTGCTCGGTCAGCCACTGCTGAGCTTCAGCCTTTGCTGCAAGGCTCACTTCCTCGTCTCTGTCTGAGCAAAATTAAATACTGGAAAAGAGAAAAACCTATTGCAATCGTTTGCTGCAGACGGCAACCCGAGATCCTGATAATCACCTTTTGAAAGTGGCTCAAATGCTTCTCTGCTGATCAAATTAGCAGCAATGCCACCAGGAATTAGCAGGGTGCAGATGCCCTCTGCCTGCAGAATCCCGTTGATGAGCTAATGGGTAGGAAAAGAGCAAGCACCACACCAAGGAGTAATGAACGCTTTCAGAAAGCTCTTTTCTTTCAGTCACAGTGAGGTATCACAAAGGGCTGAGTAGATCTGTCTGAAAATTACTGGGTTCAGGCACCAAACACATTTTTGTTTCAACTGCATAAGCGCTTGGCTCTCAGGAGGAGGCGATGGGAGAGGTTTGGTGGATTTTTTAACACATTTGTATACAATACGTTACCTGAGTATGCTCTCTAGACACTTGTGAGATGGAAATCACGTTCCGATTTTCCACATTTTCACAAGAAGTGTTTAAGAGTCTCCAAACTTTGACTGAACTAAGTAGTTCTGGTATCCACAAAATTGTATTTTTCAAAAAATAATTAGCCAACTGAACATGTCAGCCAGCTGCAGAAATTTTGCACTACCCTGCAAGGTCCCAGGTGCTTTCAGACCTTATTAAAGCCAATGAAAGCTAATTATGGTTGAACCCCACTCCTTGGAGGCCCCAGTGTTGTGTACGTTTAACCCAGAAAGGCTCGATAACACTGCCTAGCTTGATGATACCTCAGGAATTCAGAAGCAGAACAAGGACTGAAGCCCAGACACAAATCCCAGCCGTGCCTTCTGCACAGGGCCGAGACACCGCTTGCGAAAAGGAGTGGTCAGAACAGTCAAAGTTTCTCTAAGCAAATTTTTGTATACCTGCAAGTGTTGATTAAGGGGTACCATAAGAAACTAAATCAACCAGCCCTATTCCATCTTCTCCAGTGCACCTCGGGCATCCTGCTCTCCTCTCACAAGGAGGCTTCAACAAGGAGCTTCATAAGATTGCTCTTTACAGTCCCTACATACTCTTTAATTCTCTTCCTAGTCTTCCACTTTGACTACCGTAAGCTGCTCTCCTCGGGACTTCATGGACGTCACCTTGTCCTCATCATACCTGTTCAGAAGGCTGCCATAACCCTCACTCTTTCAACCTATTGCTTTAACCAAGCCCTGCAGCTGGTCACGCTGCTGATGGATAACACTGCTGTTGGCAATTGTAGCCATCTGTTTATCCATTCTTTTAACCCATCAACACCAAAACCTAAAATAGGAAGCCATCCAGGAAGCTCATTCTGGACAGCACAGCTAGCATAATATCTATGACTGATTAAAACGTGTCTAATTGGATTTGCTTACAGCCACTGTACTAAGTTGAGCACATACTTACCAGATGAACAATCGATAGCTGTACCCTCCCCGAGTGGGAATTCATTTCCTAAAACTCCACCAAGAACAGTCAGTACAGAGCCCGTGCGCCCGAACAGCAGCTCACAGACCCAGCCTGTAGAGTCAGTGCCTTCCCAGCCCCTAGACAGATCGGACTGAAGCCCTTGCTGAATAATTGATTGATTGCACTTCTCAGCGCACAAGAGCAGTAAGCACTAGATGGTACAAATGGGAAGGGAACACAAGGGCTCCTTACCGCACACTTAACCCCACCGCTCATGATGTCAGCCTATCTGAGGCATAAAGAGGCTGCTTTTGGAAATACTGCTGCCCGATGTTTTCAGATAACCTCCCCTGGTAATTAGGACTGCTCCTGTTGAGATGAGAGGCAGCTCTGCAGCTGAGCAGCGCCGCGGCTTAGCCAGGCCAGATGGCACGCGCTTGTTTGCCATGTGCAGGGGAACCAAAAGAACACTTCAAGAAAGGAACACGCAATGAACGTTACGGACTGCTGCAGATGGGTCCCCGAGGAAGTGCTGGCATCATTACTTAGAGCGAAGACAAGCCGCAGACCTCCATTTTACAACCCCTTGCACAGCTAACAGTTCTCCTGCTGCCGCAGAGCTTCCAGCACGGGGCCCCAGCGCATCCGCAGATTCACCACCACATTGCAGGGCTTCCTCCTTAATGGCCCGCCCGCCCCGAAAGGGACCCATTTCACCATGACCTAAGCATACTAAATTAGTGCTACGGCCATTACCAGCAAGGCTCTGGGGCCAGATTTGATTTAAGGTGCCCTACATGCCTGAGAACGCTTGGTTTGGCACCTCACTTGTGCCTTCAAACCTCTAAAAATATTTTTTAAGAGCCTGGCTTCAGGGCCCGAAAGCCCAGTGGTCCCTTAGCTCTTCTTTTATCGGAGAAGGAACGTCGCCTGCACCCCTGCCACTGCATCCCAGGTCCCCATCCTCTCCTAGAGCAGTCAAAGTTGCCTGTCTTCGTGAATAACAATGCCCAAAGCAAACCCTCGTCAGAGGCAGCTTCCTTGGAGGATACCCTCCACTCCAACGATCATCAAAACAGGAAGGAAACAGAAGATTTAAAATGCTCTCCAATTTATTTCGCAAGCCATTTTCAAGCCTGAATACGTACTTCTCTTTCAAAGTTTTCTCCTGGGGACAGCGTGTAAGCACAAATAGAGGCTCTTTATAAAATTAACCGTGTTTCAAGTATTTAGAAAAGAGCATACAACTGCAATCAATATTTCACACAAAGCAGGCGTTTTTCAAGATCTGCTTTCAACACAACCAGATGCGGTGCAGGTCTATTATTAGCACGAATTTAAGCAGCGTTGTGTCAAAACGAAACAAGAGAGGTAACAAAAATCAAAGCATCTAACAGCCCTGATTACTTTCAAATGGGAGGATTTTCACACACACCAGCGCGGCAGCACTCAGCAAAGCCTTCCACGGTTGCACGCAATCTCACGGGCAGCTGTCAGGCATACAGGTGCAGGGGTTGGCTCTACGCAGGCATTTCCTAGGGCCACCAGCTCACGGTGGCAGTGAAGTGACTGCCATTGTGAGGGGAGGGACGCAGACCCCCAGGGCTTGTTGGCAGAGCTCCTCCAGGCTCCTTCCTCGCCGAGCAGCTCAGGACCCAGGAGCCAAGGCCCTCTCAGCCAGTGCTTTCAGGCATGCGAATTCCTAACACCACCATAAAAACCTCAAGACCCACATCTTCATGCCGTCCATCCAGACAATGCAAGCTAATCAGTAAGACTCTGAACTGTTGTTGACAATTTATTCGCTTTTTTTTTTTTTTTTAAAGAAGCACCTAACAGTCTTGCCTGTATTTTCTAAGCTTTTTAACAAGGATCTTAGCCAAGGAAACGAGTGCACCCTTCTCTAGATCGCTATACCAGACCCACGTCCCCTTCCTAGCATCTTCATTAAGGGGGAATAATTCATTCAGGACTCAGGTACCTTGCCTGGGATCTTATTACTGCACTAATAAATATTAATGATACATTGCTGCACTGTGAAACCCGTGAACATGAAGTAACGCAAATACACAGGCGCAGATTGTTTAATTAAAGTCTTGTTCAAATGACCAACAGCCCTTTAACAGTGTGAAGCTGCCTTTGGGTGGAATACAGCCAGCACACTCATCTGTGCAACAAACAGGGCTGCTAACACAAAATGTGGTTAAAGCCCTGATGCCACAGACCCAGCAGCAGAAAACGTGCACATCCCCGTAACACTGATGGTTTCTCTATGCATCACAGGTTCCTAAGTCAGCAAAAAGAGAACTCACCTACAATAAAATGAACTTTCAAATTAAAACTACTTTATTGTCTAGTATTTAAAGTCTGCTCTGAATAGTCACTTGTGTCTCCATTTAACTCATCTTTTCAATATGTCCCCTTGGGAGATTTTTCATTTTAAAATGTCTGGAACGCACTTACTGCTGTGAGGACACCATATTTATTACCATTAGAAGTGTATTCAAATGATGCACAGTATTTTCTCTAGCACTGATCTGAACTGTGTCCAAGCTGCATGCATTTCAAATTGGGCAGAAGCCAAAGCTACTGGAGACCAAACTTGCCTCGCTTCCGATCCTTCAGCCATCAGGAACAATGAATTATTTAACGATAAAAACCAGAGCAGACTGCTCTAACATGCATCTGTGATCACCTCAAGTCATCACATCCACCTCTTCTGGCAGCCCAGGATCACAGAGAGACGCTCTGGCTATTATTCCTTTCCCTGAGGAACAGCTCTGACCCAAGGACAGAATTTGATAGCACCTGAGCTACAGGATGCCCCTGCTCCTCCCAAAGTTCCCTGATCAACACAAACCCTCTGTTCTGCCCATGGTGTCACTGCTCCATGCAAGTACTGGCAGGGTTGACAACTGCTAAGGCACCTGTTAGACAGAAAGCTAAACAGAACAATCCAAATTTGCCCACTTGAATTGAATCATAGAATTATAGAATCATTAAGATTGGAAGAGACCTTTAAGATCATCTGGTCCAACCATAAAAATCAGTTTACATCTGAATGAAATTTAATACAAAGACACCATCTTACCAAGCCCAAGGAATGCAACCTCTTTCATTCTAATATTGAGCACCCCTCAGGTCTTTGGTACTTAAGGTATTATTTCTCAATTGCTATAATGAGTAATTGCCAACTAGATCACGAATTAACCGTTAGATGTGCTTACCAAGATTAGGTATTGCAAACCACCAAGGAACCTCATGTACACAAAGCACATGGGTAGCTTTGAAAGCAGTACACTGGTGACTGGACCAAGTATCTCAGCTCTAAAGGACAAGAGGACTAAGGCTGAGATACAGAGTGGTGAGGAAAAAAGGAACTTCAGCCAGCTCTGACCTGGCACCCAAAACAAGCACATAACAGTAGACTGTATGAGATACTCTGGTTGCCACCGACGAAGCCAGATGAGTTTAGCAGGGTTTATCAGCTCGGTCTCTCACCGCAGTGCTAGTGAAAGGCGGAGGCAGCCCCAGGACAGCAACACACGGCAGGAACTACAAGGAAGAGCACCCAACGGAGCACACACGCTTCCAACTTAATGCAAAGCTCACCTAAAGCAGACTGGGACACAAAGATCCACACCAAAGGGCAATGTAAGCGTCTCCAGGCTACCTCCTTGCTCTCACAATCAGTTGAGCAACACTTCAACACTGCACTGATCAATGCGCTGATCACACTGCATGGTGAATCCCACCCCTAGCACTTGTTAGGCTTAAGAGGGGCAAATTTACAGCATTGCACGTAACTGCTTCACGTTGTGTTTGCTGATCTAGTTCAATCTACTCACATTGACCGGCAGCGTTCTCCAAAGGCCGCGTTGAAGCATGGACAGACGTCCACATCGTGTCAGCCTGGGCCTTGCCCGAGATCACCCTTCCTTAGGGACACTCTTGAAAGACAACGAGGAACAGCAAACACAAGTGAGCACCGCTAAACGACAAAAGGAGGAGAGAAATTAGACTCCCCGTTAAGTCCCATCTTTATAAAAACTCAAGCCTAGGATATTTTGTTCTGGGGAGACGATGAACCCGTTTTGTGCCATCCTGACATCCTTCAAAGGCTCCTGCGATTATTTATCCCCCAAATACTCTGGTAAAAGACACAGGAAAACCAGCCCAGCCACCTCCAGCACAACCGCCGTCCGTGCTTCTGCAGCGAGCTGGGGGCTCCCCAGGACCCCGGCGGCAGCACCCAGCCGGGTTTTACCCCCCCGGCGCTGTGGCCTGGCACCCGAACAGGAATTTCTGCCCTCCCTGCAAGCCAGACCCATGCAGCAGCCGGTGCTTACGGTGTGTGCCATTAGGATCAGAAAACAGAAGGCGATTTTCCTCAAAACCCCTGCTGCGGCCACAGCCCCCCCCCCCCCGGCTGCACACAGGCACAGCTGAACCCCCCCGTCCTTTGTTAATACCCCTGCCAGCAGGTGCTCTCCCTCCCGCTATTCGTCCTCCCACGACCACCCCACGCCTTGAGGAAAGCCCCGGCAAGGGGCAGCGCCCCTCGGACGCCCCCCGCCCGCACTCACCGTCCGTCGCCATGGCGGCACGGCCCGGCACAGCCCGGCACAGCTCAGCTCGGCTCGGCTCGGCTCGGCCCGGCCCGGCCCGATGGCGGAGCCCGGCCGCCGCCGCCGCCAGCGGGGAGGGGACGCGGTGACCCGCACGGCGCCTCCCCGCCGCGGGGGGAGCCCCCGGGCCGCGGCCGCGCTGAGGGGAGGGAGCGAGGGATGGGGTGCGAGGGGGGTCCCGCTGAGGAGCCGGGCCCCGTGAGGGGAAGGGGAACGGTGTCCTCGGCACTGGGGTGTTTGTGTGGTAAAGAGCGGGGGATGAGGCTACACCCGCTCCTCACACACCTCTTTGGAAGCGTTGCGCCAGTCCCAAAGCCTCTTTCCACATGCGGGTCCCTCAGGCGTTCCAATAAAGCACCATCTCCACCATCCCCTGTCACAGCACCCAGCCCCCTCCAGAAACTAATCTGGAGCCACACAGCAGGGTGTGGTTGAGCTTGTGTCTGAGATTTAAGTGATGCCTCACATGTCATTGCGTGTACAAAACTTTTCTAAAAAATTTAGGCCCAATAACCCTGACAGCTGACGACCTGCCCCTATATCCACCACTATTTTCCAGGTCCAAGCTTACATTTCTGTGAGTAAAGAGGAACCTGGTTACAGGAAGTTCAAGGTGTTGGCAGCTAATTTTCCTTTACATATGTTTCTATTGCAGTCTACCTACCATGTATGAGAGAGAAGGCTGACCCAAGCCTTTAAGTGCCGAGTAAGATGGAGCTTCAGCACACTGCTCAACAGCTTGTCACAGTCCTGTGTCCACACGTAAGCTCGCACAGAGATGGAGGACACAAGTATTCACTTACCAGGCTTAGTCTGGTGCCCACGTTTGAGGACACAGATGAACATGGGGTGAGGAAACCAGGACCTCACTCCAGCTCCATGCAGCAAGCTTTGGAAAATGTGAATGGATGATTCCAGAAATGGTATGAACTTAAGAATGAAACATTCCAGAAAATAAGGGATAAAATAGCCATGCCGTTTGAAGAATTTTATTCCCATGCATGTGTGATGAGAAAATATAAACCGTCTGCACAAGGTCACATTATTTAAAATATTAAAGTATATGACTAGAAGAAACTTGAGGGTATGCTCTAGTCCCTCTCCTTTCTCCAAAGCAGGATCAGGTCTACCTCAGACAACCATCACTACTGTTTTTCCAATATTGTTTTGAACTTCTACAGTAAAAGTGACTCACTTTGCTACAAGGCCAATCTAGCTTCTTAACTGCAAAAATTTCTCATTATTTTAATAACTTCATATTGCTGTGAGTTGTATAGCTCTACCTCAGTGAACACGGAGAACAATTAATCACCACTTGCATAAACACATTGCACAGCTATGAAGACTGTTACATTCACTCTCAAACCTTTTCTTTTCCACACTAAACTCTCCCAGAGCTTGTTTTCTCTTTGTTGCCCTCCCCACCATTTTTTTTTTTTAAGATTCTTCTAGAGACGTCTGCATACTCCCCAAACTGCACACAACCATATCACCACTGCCATCCGCAACACCTGGAATTTTTCACATTAGCACCACACTGCTGATCCACCTTCAGTTTGAGAGCTGCAAAACCCTCCAGACTGAGAACAGCTACTTAGTCAAGCGTTCCCTAGTTGGTATTTGCATTTGATTTGTCCTTCCAAGTGCAGCCTTTCGCACTTACCTTTACTTGATTAGACCTTGTTGATTTCTCCCATTATTAGAGTAAAAATTGTATTGGAAAATGTCTTCCACTTAAGCTGTTTCTAAACTGATGTCACCTCAAAGTGTTTTAAAGCGTATTCTGCTTTTCATCACCCATGTTATACTTGTAAACGTGGCATACCACACATTCAAACGTCCACTTAGAGGATCCTTCAGCTGTGCTAAACATATGGTGATTACTCTTGTATGAATGTTATTCTTTAGCCAGTTGTATATCCATCTTAGAGAAGTTTCAGCCAAACCATATTTCTCTGAATTATTTAAAAAAGCCATAATAGCATCTAGATACATACTGTCATGCTGCTTCACCCTTATCTAGCAGGCCAGTTGGAAGTTCGACTGGAGATACAGAGATGAAGTTATCGTGAGGTCTTTCACTACTGTATTAACGAGGCTATAACCAGGAGAGAAGTTAGATATTAGAAAACAATATTCTTAGAAATCTAGATTTACTTTGTTGTTGTTGTTGTTTTTAAATGACACCACCTCGCTTTACTGAAACATCTTAGGAATTCCCTCTCTTGTTTTTAATAGCCTGTGATCACTCACCAGACTGCAGCAAGGGAATTTATATATATATATATATTTTTAAGAGAGGTCACACCAGCATTATGAAGTGTTGTTTACGGTTGCCTCAAAATTCTAAAGATTACTCTTTTGAAATATTACCACTGTGTATAGTCATCAGTCAAGTTTATCCTTAACTTACTTTTTACATCTATGTTATTTTATAAATAAATTAAAGAGCACACTTGTTTTCATAATTATAATACTAAAATAACTGCTAGTTGAGTGCACCCATCTTAGTACATATTCAAGCCACTGCACGCATCAGATGTTGATTTGCAAATCATTTTCAGAAGAGTCTGCAGGAGAACTCATGTGACTGAATATCAAAAACTGAAAAATGCTCCTACTCAGCTCTTGGGATGGTTCAAAGATACAAAATGAGGCAAACAAGATGGTCACATTATAAAGAACTGCTACTTCAGGGAAGCATAAGCAATGTATGCTTGACAGAATAATAACTTAGCTGAAAGGAGCATGTCAAGAAAGTGAAAAGTAAGTTTTTGTACATGTGTTTAGTCTTTAGTCTCCTTGAGAAAGAAACCTGCAAGTCAGAGGGAAATAAAGAAACCACCTTCAAGATTTCCTTCAAGAGAAGAACTTAAAATCCTGTAGCTGGAAGACCTAACTTAACCTTAGTGCCTAGGAATGGCAGAAGGGAACTGGTGCTGCAACGTTCATCCTTAAACAACCTCCCAAGTGAAGAAACTCATAAGCAGTGAATTTGAAGCCATAAACCCAGTACCTGCTAGGAAGAGATCTGTATCTTTTTTAACAGTCCTGGGGTTTCCCAAGAGATTCGAGTTCTCTGTATCTCATTTTCAAATTGTTCCTCTGTTGCACCAATACTGTTGTTCATCCTCTGCAACATCAGGATACCAGAGGCTTCTCTGTCAGCCTCCATATCCACAGCCAGAGCATCAGCTGGAGTTGACTAAATGGACAAAGGCAGTATTGCCCACAGGATCCTAACAGCATTACGATGAGCAGACAATATTGACCAAAAAAGGTCTGGTTATGTTTTCCTTAGGAGGTTTCTTTACATCTCTTGTATTTGCTCATTAAAAATTAGGGGCAGAATAAATTTTGCTAGTAACAGAAAAGCACAGCCTTTATTACTGTCAGAAAACCCATATAAAACTAAATCATTCAAAATTAACAGATATGATACCTGCCCACACTTGTAACTACAGATGAGTCTTTTTAACAAAAACACATCTGTGATTTTTTTTTTTTTTAAATCAACAGACTAAACATAACAAACAGCACCAGAAGATAAATGGAAGCAAGTATGTCACACCAGGAAAAAGGAGTAGAAACTAAATGTATATATGATAAATTTAACTGTAAATAACTTCTATGGAGATTTTATTTTTCCTGTATAGAGACGTACTCTTTTTCTGTAATGACTACATCTGGACTAATAATGACTTTTGGATTAAACCGTAGTTTTTAGCTATTCAACTGAATATTCAATTGTTCACCTTATTATACAGTACATTCTTGGCTTTATTAAAAAGTGTTTCCTCTTTGCCCATAAACAAAGTTTCCAGTGCAACACTAGTGCTTAATTATTAGTTTTTCCAGTATCCATCCTGTTCATCATTTAGGCCCATTCCTCCTTACCAACTAATGCATTTAATACATGCCTCTTTTATATTCAGACCCTTTATATTTACACTTCACAGCTTCTTCTAGATAAAGGCACTTTAATTCCTTTGGCCTTTGAGAAACCTGCCGAACTAATTCATTCAGTTTAGGCCCCTTTTATATTGAAAACCTTTCATATTTCTATTTTGTACTTCATATTGTAGAAAAGGACACCTCAATTCTGTTGGCCTTTCCTGACAGGTCTTATTTTTTTCAGCTCTGTTCAACTAGAGAAAAATACCAAGGAGAATGAATAATTATCCGTGTTCTTCTTGAATTGTCGTTGTCATAGGGGGCTATTTAAGGCTATAGCCTTACAGGGATGAATGATGACAAATCCTAGTGCTTGTTGTTTACAGAAAATACGCACATACAGCTTATGATTCTCAGTCTTTTGGCTTTTTCTGCAGTACTGTTGCCTAGCAATCGTTTCCCTGTTTCATACCTGTCCTTAATACAAAGCTTCATGTTTATTTCCACACCTATTTCTTCCACATCCACACCCCAATTTATAAAGATCATTCTGAGTTCTAGTCATGCCCTTGTACAACTCGGTGACATCTGCAAAATTAATAAATGCATGTTGTGTTTCTTCATTCAAATACACAACGACACCAGGTCTGCTGGAGACTGAGTACAATAAAAGACTTAACAAGTTCAATTCCAACACCTGTGGGATCAGTGCTAAATATTGCTGAAGTTGCACACTATAAAACGTAGCAAATAAACTGTGAAAGATGATTTATTGTACTAATTTTAAACAGTCAGTAAGCTTATTATGTTCACAGAAAAGATTCCAAACATCTCTCATATGGGAAAGTATTTTGTGAGCTGTTCTTCCAACAGCCTCAGCTAAAAAAAATGTTGCAAGTCAACATGAGTTCCGAGTAATTACTCACATTGTACAAAGTAAATACAAGAAGCAATCATCTTCTCGCTCTTCCCTTCTCAAACAGCACACGGCAACTTCATCTCCCACAGGCATCACTCACCAGGTGCTATACCATGAGACTGCTAAGGTATACCAGTCACTACCAATATTCCAGTGTCACCCGTAGTTCTGGTCCCAGCCATTTCCTACTGTACGTCCAAAGGCATCCAAACACGCACTTTGAACGACGTCTGACATTTGCAACTTGTCATTAAAATTCTCATTAGTGCTTCTCCAAGTGGATCCTCTAACATCTTCTTCTCCTCTTGGGGAGAGAGAATTCTGAAAGGAAATAAAAAGATTTTTCTGACAAGCTTTTCAATCTATCTTCTCTCATGGGAATGACTAAAGTAGAATTAATTCTGCACAGAAAAAGGAAATGAATTAGATGAGCTCTTGAGATCTCCTAATTCCTCTCTGCATGGCTTTAAATATGAAAAAAAGTCTTGCTAGATTCTGTGGCATATGATATCATTCAAAATATTAAATACAACTCCACTAATTAACAAAATACTGTACTTTTAAACTAATTCAACCTTGACAGCTTTCTGTTCCTCGTGAACTCTTAACATTTCATTGTGAATTTGACAGACAATACTCCCAAGATTAAGCACAAAATTGCTTATTGGTATGTTTTAACGCTTCAAGTTTACCGGCAAAGCTATCTGGAGAACTCCTGGTTTAAAGTCAAAACATTTGGACATTAACAACTTAAAAAAGTAAATAAAATCAAGTACAACATTAAACGCACCGCTGTGCCTTCAACCTGAACATCTAAAAGTTGAATGATTTCAAATTGTCTACAGCTAACTAAGGTGATCAGAGGATGTAATCATCTCAGTACCAAATATGTTCTTTAAGAGGAGAGAATATAAATGTGCTGCCTCACAATGAACATGTTTTGATACTTACTATTCTCTCTTATATGAAAATATCTTTCTGTTACACACAGTTTTTGATAATAAGTTAACTTAGTATCTAAGAGGTTAGCTCCTCCCCCTGAGAGGCTGCCCGTATATGAGTTGTGGCCCCAAAGCAGAACCCTAGACTCTTCGAAGAGCGCTACTAAATGAGGTATCTCAAGAACAAGATGATGCAGTTTTCTCTGGACAGTGTCTGTTCCATGGTACTTATGTTCCCCTCAAGTGATAATGATAACAGACACAGAGCAGTTGGAGATTAACATATCAGCATACACTAAATGCATTTGATGCTTCTGTACAGCAACTCCACCATCAGCTTTGAGAAACCTGGTTTACCAATGCTTCCAAATAAAATTTACTTTATTTTCAGCAACACGAGTGATAGCAACGTCATCCATCCTTCTACCTCAGTTCCCAGATTCCTACCCCAACACTTCTAATATAGCGGAGGAAGCTATTACCATGTATGTACACTGGAACTTAAGCCTCGAAGAATTACCCAGCTGAAATTAAGGCTAGAGGGGAAACTTCTACGTCCCTCACTTCCACGACAATGAAGGCAGCAAGGGCTACTCTATCTTCAAGTGCAGGTTACAGAAGTTCCTGGAGCTACTATTACAGGTATCTTTAATAAGTAGGGGTATAACCAAAAATCACTTCTCCTTATACATTAGTACTCTTCAAGGGAGATTTACATTATCGGAGAGTAAGTCGTTTTTTAACTGGACTAATTTTAACACTGAGCACACTATAATGAATTCTACATACAAAACCCTTGATTCACAGGATTTCACCATCATGTGTGCTTACAACAAACCCTCAGAGCAAAGCTTCAACTTTCGGGCAACAATTTACAGGCTGAAGACTAACCTAGCTTTTGCAAGGAAGCAAAACACGGTCCAAAATACCAGGTTCTGTTTCAGAAAAAATATGGCATAGTAGAAAGCTATTAAAATAAGTCTCCAGCTTGTAAGAATTTCAATCATCATACCTTCTTCACCTGAGTTATCTTCTTCTGTGATTATAGGCATCCCAATGTGCTGAGTAGCAGTTTCCTTTTCTGCTTGCATCTCACCTGCAGATATATTTTTAGGAAAAAAAGTCAGGTTTTTTTTGGTGTGTGTGTGTGTTTCTGCACCTCAGGTCCAGCAGTTAAAATACTGTTCTCTTGCTGCTAACTCAACTTCCCAGTCAAAGGCTGTGAAGAAATACCGACATTTCAAAGTATCTTCATATAGCTCACTAGAGAAATCCTCAATAAAAAGTAACTAACAGTACAAGCTTAGAGCATATTAATCACCACCTCAGTTCAGAGATTATTCAAAAATCCTCTCCTTATTCCCTCTCCAATACGTTGCCTACTGTTCTAAAGAAAAATTGCCCGGTGCCCACCTCTGAAGAGGGCTGAATTTTTTCAGAAGCTCTTAGTACATCAGAAAACAGTCTTTAGAACTCTGAAATGAAATCACTGTCTTCAAAATAAAGTTTATGCAAAACAACTTTGTTGCTTAAATTTATGTAACCTTTAATAGTAAGTTAAGTGATTGACTTAAGTGGCTGAGCAACTTTTATCAGCTTAAAAGTCAGACATCAGAAAGCTGATTTCCTTCAGAAGACAAAAGCCATTTACCACGTTTTCAGAACTAGGAGACAAAGATCAAAATAAACTCTTGGAAAACCAAAAAAAAAGGAAAAAAGAAAAGAGATGCATAAGCAGGGATGTGCAAATATGTGGAAAGAAAGTGAAAAAAAAATGCACAAATCCAGATGGCATAAATGCTATGATAGTAAAATAAATCACTCACTGAAGAGTTCATATATGTCAAAGATCAGCAAAAATTCCCAGAACTATTTATGACACTTCAGTTTAACTATAAACAGCAAGCCCTCATGTCTTCCTACCTGACTAGACTGTCAAACCAGACAGAACGGTTCAATAATGAAAGCGGTATCACAAAACTTTTCCTTAATTTTCTACGTCCACTAAACAGTAAAAGTTTAACCCAGCTGCCTTAGCTGGCAAAGCAATTGAAAAACTTCTGCAGTCTCTCCAGAAAAATACCTTTGAATTCCAAAGAACCTCTTCTCAGTGCTGGCTGTGGTCTCCTACTGTTTTTTTTACTTCGGCTTGGAGATTTCCTATAATCTGATCCTGATTCAGAGGATTCTAATTTTACCTGACGATGTCTTCTGGATTTGGAGGCCTAGAAGGTAAGCATATGCATAAATGATAAAAAAAAACAAAAGTTAAAGGGCTACAACCACACGTTGCTGTAAATCATCAGTACTTAACTAGTCAGCACAGACCGAAGTATCAACTTCCTCATGTATCAGAGGAGAAGGGCAGGGAGGAAGGGAAGACTCCCACTAGTTACTGTTTTTCAGTTTAATATGACAACATTAGAACCGACTCTGTGATTTAATGGGCCCATTTTTTAAAATTCAGGTAAAGAAACTATCATTTATGCTCACACCACTTTCTGTTGGCATCAACAGATGCTATACTACACACCACTATATAACTACGCTATACTGCACACCACTGCATGTAAGCAAAGGGAACATTTCCAAAAACTGCTACATCATAAAGCTTATTTACTATCATATTTTTCTTAGGTGCCCAGAAAACAGTACCACTGCATATTCACAAGTCTGGATTGTTCATTGTAGATTCCAGAGCTCTTTTTCATTTAATAATGCACTCTCCCATAACTGATTTAAATAAACACAGAATTATGTAATGTTTATATAGGTCTGCCATAAAAAGGCAATTCAGCAATGTTTTAAAAGTAGTACTTATTGAAACAATGTTTCAAAAGTTTGCCAAGTGACTTTAAAACCCTAAGTTCCATTTTCATAACCAACTTCACAGCTTCAAACACCTAAGCCTTGTGGAATTTGAACAATTAAAATCACAAGTATTTTTAAATTCCATTTACATAAAATTCCATCTATTAAAAAGCAGAGTACAGACAATAAAAGATATCCCAGAAATGAAAATCCCCCAGGCACAGACCATATTGCATTGCTTCCCTAAATCTAACAATAGTGAGGGCTTTAGGTTTTCCCACTGTGTTAGATACGGAAACTAGAACATGCAAAAGTGGAATTACATAGTGCAATTTTAACTCCTTCCTTTCTGACAAATCGCTTACATTGAACTGGTACTTAAAACTACTATTTAAAACCAAATACATCCCTAACGTCAAATTTTGTATCTACCTCAACAACTGCAGAATAAGACTTGTATTTGATTCTAGCCAACGCATTTGCTCTTTCGGAACCCTGCAAAGAAACAAAAAGATCAGTCAGAAAAAGTTTTCATATTACAGCAATATTAAAACAAAATATTAAGTTAGATTTGAGCAATACTTCGCTATGGCTCTAATTCTACAATAAGTGGTGACAAATTATTTCTTAATGAAAAAATGCTCAAACTCCATTAAGAATGCAGAGCATAATTTCGGTTGCTTTCAGTTACACAGCCCAGCAGGAAAAAATAAAATCTGAAACTTCATATGTTACTCAAATTCAAGGTTGAAGCAAGCAGGTAAAAACAACACAAGGGAATTACGTAGCATAAAAAGTGGATAATGAATTTAGTTGAAACTCTAGGAGGAATCATAAAGGAGTTTGGCCAAGAAAACATGTCTCTTTCCCCTCCTTACTTGAAAGAGGCCATAGCTTTTTATTACAAGCATCCAAGAACTACCACAGCAGGGTATGCTCAAAGCTTAACAGAAAACAATGCAATTTAAAAAACCAAATCCCAACCTCACTAGCTATTCTTGGAATTTACTTTGACACGGGCCCTGACATACACCACTTCAGACCACTGTGATCTGAAGTTAAGGAACTAACAGATTTTGCCTGTGCAACGTAGCAAACAAGTTCATTCTTCTTACTTCTGATTCTAGTGAAGTTCCTTCTTCCTTTTTGTTTAGCACTTCATCAGCTTCTTTAGCATTTAGGAATAACTTCTGAAAAAATACATAAGAGAATATTTTTAAATGTCTATCGTTCACAAAGCAGTTAAAAAATTCAAGAATTTTGAAAAACAATCCAAATATTTAAGTAACCGCATATGCTGATTTTTTCCACCAACATTACACTACAGCCTTTCCTTGACCGCAGACTGTTACAGAGCTATTTCACAGAGGCATTCTAATACTATCCACAAACCACTTCTTCCAGGGCTTACCTTTAAGCAATCATTCACATTATCATAGAGGCAATAGAAGCCATTGTCCTTCCCACCACACCGTAACTCTGCCTAGGGTTTTACTTAATCCGTGCCTTCAGTGTTCCAGTTCCTCTGCTTACTTCTGAGATTTACAGAGTATGTTCACAGGTAATGACGCTACGCCAGTTCTTACACGTTCACATGATCTGTTAAATTGCCACAGCATAATGGTTGGTATTACCTACCATTCTTTTTTGCTGCCATTCCTGATGTTCCAAAGTTATGTCTTTAAGAGTAACTACAAATTCATCCTTTATCAAGCTCAGGGCCTTGTCTGGCTGGGATTTGTCAGCTGATATGACACACTTCATTTTCTGATAGTGCTCATGGATATTCATCAGCTCCTAAAACACAAAAAAGAGATGATTTTCAGGAAAAAGATTACAGCAGTAGACTGATACTAATTCTCACTGAACAAAAACTAAGGTTATACAAACTATTCTAGAGACCACTGCAGTAGCAGAAGTGTGAGATTGTTTCTATCAGTTCACTTTCAGGGAGCCTAGCAATAATGTTACCTAGCACTTTCCCATCAGACCACCAACTAAGCAATAGAAGAAAGAGTACCTTCCGTTATTTAAACTGAGAAAGAAGTCTCTGTGAGAGCTGATCCTCAGTACCACTGAGATTTCAGTCTGATATGGTAGTCTATTTTCTCTCTGGAGGAAGCATTTCACAGTCTACTCACACTGTCATTTCACAGATTACTGAATTTTGTAGCGCTGTAGTCAACCCTACTGATGATACATATTTGCTAGCAGCAACTGGAAAAATTATGTAAGCAAAGACCTACCATTGAGTCATAACGAGCAATGTAAGCTATACGCTGCTTGAATTATTTATTTACAAAAAATTGTTACCTATTAAATAAAAACATGTTTTAAAAGGAGAAATAAAGGTTTGAGAACACTATAATCTTGCAGATCATTCATTTTCTGTTACTAGTACCTAGCTTCCAGCTGAAAGCTGCAGACATATCAAAACAAACCTGCTTCCCACAACCCACCGTTTTCCATTTTCCTTTGCCTAAGTGACAGTTCACCATTTTTTCCCTCCCCCTTTTACATTTTACTAAGGCAAAGCCACAAAACGTTGGAGTGTATGGTACAGGTATCATATGGTACCAACAGGTACCACAGTTCTTCCAAAACGTTCAGAAAAATTGCTGACACAGACTATTACCTTGGTCTGCATTCCCTAAGGCAACTCATAAAGGACAATCTTGAGCTAATTAGAAAAGTGACAGCTCTCGGACACGAGAAAAACACAAACAGTGGTTAATCTATTGTTTAAAGTTACTGTACCTCCAACAAATCATTAGTGATGAGGCTGCTAACTCTGTTACTTGGGTCCTTAAATTCTTCTTTAAATTCATTTTCCTGAATCTTCTTCTTAGTTCTGTAGTTTAGCTAAAGCAGAAGACAACATTTTGTAACTTAAACAGTCAACTTAAACTGCACCTCCTCTTGAAAATCCTTACCGCATATCCAACAATTAAGAGATGCTCAAAGGCATAAAATTAACTCATCAACATAGCACGCAGCTTCATCGTCAAGCACTCACTCAGCACTTTTTGAAAATTATTCCCTAGTCAAGAATTTAATCCAGCAACCAAACTCAAGAGTTCACCATTTCCACAAATCATGAGACATCTCAAATCTAATGAGAACATTAGATACTGGAAAAAAATATTTTCAGGCAAGAAGCACACTACATTCAAACATCCTCTAAGCTTTATACATATTTATACATATATTACATACCTAGTTATATAAAGCAAGACATAGTACATCTCAACACAGCATGAAAGCTTAACTAAATAAATTAGTGTTGTTGAACTGCCAGCGATTGAAAGTGAAGATACTTTATTAAAAATGATAAGCCGTTAATGTAATAACTCACTAGCTTTGGCATTGCTGTGAAATGGAATGCTCTGGCAAGTCGCAGTGTCCTAAAGATGTATGCCGCATCATAGTGCTGGGAATCTATCAGCTCCTGTTGAAATTTCAGGATTTCAGGCCAATCCTTGAATGCAATTCTGATCTACAACAAATCAATTGTTTATTAGTATACTGACATGTATATTTCAATGAACAAACACAAATTCAGCTGACTGCTGTGACCACATTACACGCCCAATAATTGGCTGTCTGGATGCAGCATGTCACACGATCACAGAACTACAGAAAGGATCCTACTATAACAAATTTTGCAGATAAGCTTATTGTGCTGTTGTGTTAAATATTCTTACTGCAGTTGCTGGCTATGATAGTGACATGGAAGAAAAGTCGTCTACGATATCTGAAAAAGTTAATTCTTCATATTGAGGCGTCTGAAACAAAATGCACTCCTAGAAGGCTCCAATTCACTAGGTAATTAGGAAACAATACTTGTACTATGACCTGTTGCCAGTCAAACATTCATTAAAGTCTCTCTCTCACTTCTTGCTTTTCCTCCTCTCCCATCTACACTGTCCTCTTAAATTTTATTCTACCTAAGCTACCTTCCTTGATGATTCCTGGACTCTCTAACATTTGCTATATAGCAGCTGTTTTAAATTTGCCTAAATTCATCTCCGTAAAAGGCAATGACTTCTCTGAAGTTAAGATATGAGATGTAATGGCATCACTGCAGGACACTTAGATTTCTGTTTTCTATGTAAAGAATTTGGACTTGATTGTTAATATGCACACAACATACGTGACAGTTGCCAAATAAACCGCTTCTCCTTGCACTGATTTTCCAACTCCTTTATATACTGATCTCCTCCCCTAAAAGCAGCAAGCAGGCACGTCATTCAGGTATTCAAACCTTCAACTTCTTCACATATTCCACTTCTAGTTAACAGGAACTGGAAATAATTTAACCTGCCTTCATTCTCTTGAAATTCTAAGGAACGACTGGGACTGCAATGGACTTCTCCCTGCATTTGATGAGTAGTACATTCTCAGTTCCCATTTTGAAAGCTAGTCTTCTTCATTTCTTTAGTCTTACAAACAAGATTTCTAAGAACACAGCTACAATTTAGAAGGTATAAACAGTACTGTAGTCACGACCGCTTAAGTTCTCAAACCCAATGGTGTCTTAAAGGTTACCTTTTCCAAAGAGACCTTTTGATTCTAAATATTTTTACTTTAAGAAAGTGAAAGGAAATACCCTGCCCATTTCTGATGACAGAACATACAGAGGTATACAAAACATCTTCCGTCTAGTACCTCCTGAGAAGGAAACCCAAGAACAATTACCTTCTGTTTTGGCTGGCATAGCTGTGTATTGTAGAGCCCATACAAAAGGTACAGAGCACCAACTCTAATCTGGAACGCATACGGTGGCAAGAAGTACTGCTGTGCCAGATCTAACGTCTTCTTTGTGAGCTTATTCCTCTCCAGAGCTCTTATTCTACCACTAAAGTAAACAAAAAGGAACTATGTTAACAGCAGGTGACTATAAAAGCACAGGCTTTACAAAGTCCATAACACAGAAACCAGCATCATGTATTTTAAAATATATTACCACAGGGCTCAAGTTCTGTGAAGTGTTGAAAGATGGCCAGGCCCTGAGGTCTCACATAGTAACCCCTTGTAGTGAGATCTACAGTGAAAAATGCAATACCCCATAGCCGTATTTTTTAATACCATTTCTTAAGGATTGCACCAGGATCCTACTACTATACTACTACTATAGTTCCAACCATCAGCGTCCAAACTCCGTGTGTAATTAGTAGACAAAATAAACCGGCCTAGTACTTGATGGAACAACTGATTAACCTTTTGTTGTTGTTGTCCTTTACCTGCACTCTTGCCAAACCTCTCCCGGGAGCCCTCCCTGAGGGAACCGCGCCTCACCAACACCCCCTCACCAGCCGGGGGGGAGCTGGGCGCCGGGGGGCTGCGGGACGGGGGGCACAGGGGACCGCTCCCCCCACCTCCCACTCACTAGAAGATGGCGTGGAAGCGGCGCTCCCTCCACAGCTCGACGAAGCGCTCGAAGCGGATGGTGTCCGCCTCCTGGAAGGCTCCGAGCAGCTCCTCGCAGTCCGCCTGCAGCCCGGGCACCGAGCTGGCCGCCGCGGCCGCCATTTCGCGCACGCTCGGCCGGCCCCCTCAGGGCGGCCGCTCATGGGCCCTGCCCCGCCGCCGGGGCTCCGCCGCCGGGAAGGGGGGGGCTGAAGGGAGCCGGGGCGAACCGAGCCGTGCCCCGCATGCACGGCCACACGTAGGCGGCAGGGCCGGGCGGCTGCCGAGCCGCACGTAGGGTGCCTGGGCGCGGCTTCGGCGAGCGGGCGCCGGCGGCTCTCCCGCCCCTCAGCCGCAGAGGCAGCCGAGGGAGCCCCCTGCGCCCCGCCGGAGCCCAGGTGGGTGGTGAGGGGAGCCCCCCGGGTCCACCCTGCCGGGGATGGGTTGAGGGAAGGGGGTCCCGAGCGGTGCTGGGGGGCCGGGGAGACCCGGCGGGGGGAAAGGGGGTGACTGGGAAGGGAGCGAGGGGTGCGCCTCCGACGGGGGGGCTGCTTAAACCTGCGGGAGTTCCTCGTCGTGGGCAGGGGGATGGATTCACGGGTTTGCTTTCCTAATGCTGAACTGCGGAATTAATGTTAAGTTCTGGCTCTGCCGCTGCGGCGTTCCCCAAACCGGTACGCCGTTAGCATCAGCTAACCCCTCCCGAGGCTGCTCTTTGAGGCTGGGCACTGTCAACCGCTGCGTTATAACCTCCACAGCGCTTGGGGTGCAAAAACACCTTTCTGTATGAATTGTATTTCCAAAAAGGTTCCAAAAAGCTGTTGTTAAGTGCCACTGATCGCTGCTTTCATCGGTTAGGGGCAGGGAAGCTTCAGCAGAGCTGTTGCATGTGGTCTGGGCACGTTTCAGCAGCTGCCGGGGCAGAGCTACACCTGGTGGGGTTTTGGTTGTTTGTTTTCTGAAAAGACATTTTTCGTCTTATTGACACATCGTGGAGTGACTTCATTCCTTCGAGGCCAAGCCCAGCTCTTCATCAGTTTCAGCAGTAACTTCATTTAAAAGGAAGAGAGCTTGGTGCTGGAGTGACAGTCAGTAAGGCTCAAGTGTGTTTTCGGAGGCTTGAATTTAAAAGTGCAGCGAGTGTTGGGATTTCTCAGAGGCGCTGTTTCAAGAAGCACTAGGTGGGTTATTTTTTTTAATTCTAAGGCAGGTGGGGCTGCACATCGTGACAATTTCGTACCCTAAGAGGACGTGAGATGTAGTGAGGATGAGGCAGTTGTGCGTGCGTGTTAGTGCGTGATTAAGTCTTGCAGAAAATTTGGCTACAGTGTAAAGAATGAAAATGCAGAGGAGAAAAAAGGCAACAAGTTCTTGCAGAATTCCCTTTCTGTGCCATTTGCAATGAAATACAGCGTTAATTTTTTAGGTTAATTAATCGTCCACTTAGTTTTCTTAACTCTCTGGTCTGTGTTTTCATTCAGCGCTCCTTCAGATGCTGTTTTAATTGTTCCTTGGAAGGCAGTCTGTTGACAGTGTGCTGGTTACCGTATCCTCTTCATATTCATATTTAACTCCTAAATGAAGGGATGAAGTCCTGTTTGTCCTATTAATTCCTAGCTTATAAGCGGCAAGCTAAGAAGCCATTTATCCTGCGTAGATATGGCTATAAATAACGGGTTTCTTCAGTTGCACACAGTACAAGAGAACTCATTTATTTTTGAAAGCCTTATGTGATTTAGATCGTATTTGCAAATTGAAAACATGAACATAAATCATGTTTTCATGGATTTTCATGAAAATGAATCATGGATATGTTTTATTAAATAGCGTATTCAAGCTTCTACGTGTGCAAACCCATCAATTCTAATGAATAAGGGGATCCTACTCTACTGTGACAGCAGCTCTGAAAACAGAAGGCGTGCAGGCTTCTTCCCAGCAAAGCAAAAATGTGACAATAGATCTTGAATTTGTGCACTAGGAAATGGTATTCATTTAATGAGACAGTAAGAATCCCAAGATCTTGTCAAATTTATTTGCATGAGGTGAGAGCAACTGAAATCACCTGGAAAAATCCTCTTGGATTTAAAGTTTTTTCTTTTGTTACTGAGGGTGCTCTTGACTTGTTTACCCAGAGGTTTCCTTTAAAATTTCCGTCCTTCTGGCTCTGCATCTGTAGCTTCCCCCCTGAGAGCCTATACAATCCCTGGTGTCTGACTTGTTGAATTGTATGCCTAGCCTCTTCTGTTCATGGATGTAGTCTACGTAATTTAGGTGGGATAACCACTGTGACCAAAGTAAACGGGATTTGGCTGTAAGGGCAAGACAATTTATAAATGCCATTGGAAAACAGACCACATGTATGCTTAGTGTTGAAGTTTGTTGACTTCAGTAGCAGGCCGGTCACACCTCCAAACGTGCACGGAGTTCTAGTTGTGCTGCACAGTGTTTAATTCTTTTTAAATTGTGTTTGCCATCTCCGTCTTTTAGAACAGGAATAACTGATGAACAGAAATCACAAATGTCACACATTAGAAACAAACCCTCTCTTTTTATTGAATTTTATACTGTTACACAATCAAAAAGAAATACAATCACAAGTATGTCAAAATGTTTCAAGAGAAATATCGATTGCAATAGGTTGTACTTGGTTCCAGAAAAGAATTTCATTAAAATATACCACTTTTTCATGAGAGAATACTGCAATTATTCACAAAATCTACCATACTGTATAAATCCAGTAGCAAACTCTTAACCTTTTGGTAACTTGGCAAGCCTTGCTCAAGGTAAGCAGGGAAGCAGAAGGAAAAACGACAATGCATTTTTAGAATTTGGATCAAAATCACAATTCTCCAGACTGGAGCTTTCCAGGGAGTCAAGTGTCTGATCACTAACAGTACTTTTAATGAAAGCTGGATACTCAACTCTTGAGTTCCTATGAAAATACTGGCCTTCCTAGGGAGTACTCGTGGCCTGTGAAATGTTTGTTTTCATGCTGGGTAATTGCAGTTTGAATAAACTGCATGAGTGCAGTGCCATCTGGGTGAGATGTGTGCGCTGTTCAGTAGCAGCTAATCAAAGGGGATGGGGGGGGGAATAGACAACTGACCTCAGGCGTAGCCTCTAGTGCCTGCTGCACAGCACCAGGGTGCTCCTGGCTCCCAGGGTTGTCAAAGGAAATGAGTCATTCAGCACTGTGACAAGGGACAAAGCTTGACAGCAGATTGTAGTAAACAGCCCACGTTTCTGCCTTCAGCTACCCTTGTTTAGCTGTTTAAAAAAACTATTTAATTAAATAATTTTAAAATGCTATTCAATATGCACTGGTTTAACCTGTAATAATCAGATATTTGATTCCTATAGCTTTAGCTCATTGCAAGCATGTAAAGTTTTATTTGTTCTTTCTGGCCTCAGTGTGACTTTAAAGCAATTCATAAGTACTGTGAGGGAGTTTGTGCGTACGCAGAAATGGAAACTGATAGTAGTAAATTGCTTTAATTTCGTTTTCCAAGATCAATATACAGTCCAAGCTATCTTACTACATGGGTGAAAGGTGTGGTTAAAAGTGTGCACTTTGGACTCCAGGCTACCCTTACAGAGTATAACATCTGCTGTCCAGCAGCTCAGGTGTAATAGTGACTTCTTGGGAGCTACAGCTGTAGTTGAGTATGACTACTTTCAGGTAAAGGACTGAATGTCATCATCGTAAGTTCTGGCCAAAAAAGGCCTTTAGAGCTTTTAACAAAGCCATCAGTGTCCTTGATAAAGACATCAGTTAGAATCCCTATGCAAGAAATAATTGATATGCCATGAGGGAGGCGTGGTGTGACTACTGCTGCAGTCACAATACCACAATACCACAGCTACCTTTGTTATGCTCAGCTTATGGGGAAATGATAATTTACTGTGTTTCATATGCAAAAGCAAATACTACATCCAGCTGCAGTTTCTTCTTTATTACTGGTAAAGAATAAGTGCTCTAAGCAGCAAGTCAGCAAAGAACTTACTCAAAATTGCTAAGAAAAGCTCTAGAAAGAAATGTATTCTTCCTCCAAAGAAGGGGTAGAATTTAAGACTATATAGTCTGATGCTAAGGAAAAAAAATAAAGCAGCTAAAAAGTCTACTTCCTGATTTTGTAAACTTGCAGCAGTTTTTATAGCAAAGCTCAGACTAGGCCAGAGCAGTTACTGTTACTTTTCCATGCTTTCTTCAGCATTTCTACGAGCTGAATAACTGTTCTCAGTAACTACAGCACATCATTCTTAGTCATAGAATTAATTTAGCCGTATCCTGGAAGCTAGAGCTTCCACAGGGGAAGCCCTAATAATGAATGGGGGAGTTAGGGGAAGAAGGGGAACATTTGTTACATCTATGTGTAACTTTACAAGCTAGTTTTCAGGTTGAGGCTTTTTCTTTTTAATCCTCCAAAGTGCAAACCACTATGGGTACTACACTTCAGTTACTCCTAGGATTACCTATTTCACTCACTTTTGCAAAGCACCGTAAACAAAATGCTATGCCTCAGTTGTATGTATAACAGGAAATGTTTGAGTGGGGAAGATTATTAGATGAGACGGTGCTCATTTAAGTCCCTGGCTGCTGTCATTAAGAATAGAGATGATTCCTGCTGGCTCATAACCGTAGATCATGAGTGTAACTCAAATTTTCTTCCTCCTTGTAATATGGATTTTTCTCTCCGATAACTCGCTACCCTCTTTAAGTACATTAAAGAAGAACTCCAAAATAAGGAGTAAGTAACAGAACTACTTCAAATAGGACAACATAACATTTCTAGGGGGAGATGAAGAGATGGGTCAAAGCTTGCCAGAGAAGTAGGAAAAGGAGAACCCACTTGTACTTCTCACGTCTACAAGACTATCTCACATCCTGCCAGTCCACGCAGAGCTAAGGATAGGGGTTGCCCCTGCCAGCTGCTGCCTAACTTTGCTATTACAACTTCTACTGCTGCTAGAGAAAGCAATGCTAGGGGAAGCGTGATGTCCTCGAGGCCTCAGGCAGCACACATGCAGTAGTCCCACTGCTTTTATCCAAAGAGCTTTGTAAGCTTTGCGTACAAAAGCTTTATTACAAATCTTTAATACTGAATATTAGGTGCGTATATTCAAATTGTTCTCTGCACAGATCTTGAGCTCTAGCTTAGTGTACCTACATGCTTTCCTCTCTATGCAACTTCTACTCAAACTAAGAAGTATGCAACCATATTCTGCTACCAGTGCTTTACCTTCCTCTAAGTCAGTAGCTAGTAGTCTCCATGTAGTTTCATTAGCACAGCTGTGTCAGTTTGAAAAGTTTTTGCTTCAGTGAAACTGTAAGTGATTTTAAAAGACAGGTTAAGCTTATGCACAGTTATATCGATTTCAGAATACTCTAGATGAGTTCAGTGAAACCAGTTTCCAAAAAAAAACAAACAAATTTTGTGACACTCCACATTTTGATTTCTTACATTGAGATATGCTTCTTAAAATAGTTACGTATGTATGAATGTACAGAATATCTTGACCCTATTTACACATTACAAGGTTGTATCAGTAGTATCATGTTTTATGACAGTGAAATAAGTCACCTAGTCAAAGTTACCGAGTCAACAGCACAAGAAACTAGAACAACCTTTCTTTATCATAGAGTACCAGCTTCATTTTTCATCATGCAGTTTTGCAATTTAAAACAAATCATCTTCAGTTGATCACTCTTGTGAATTTTACATTTCCTGCTTTCCAGTGTTACCTTGATAATGCTTCCAGAGACAAGCCTTTAAACTGTTCACGAGGAAGAATCTTTCCACTCTGAAATAACACACATGCCGTCTTTGCACTTTCAAGTTTGCTAACTGGTGTGATAACATTAAAAAATTTAACGTCTTTGGCCGGCAGTAGTACAACACTGTCTAGGAGACTTTAGTACTGAATAGGCTCAAATAATTAAGTTGGAGATGTTATGATCGAAGCAAGGAAGCAGTGATTTCCAATGAACTCTAAGTTAAAAAGGGAACACGGATGAACGATAACCACTAACAAAAATATAAATTATCTCATTTTTCTCAGATAACACACTCCCCAAGGGGGCCTGGTCCACATATAGTTTATTGATGTAAGAAAACAATACAGTTAGTGTTAGATCCAACCACAAGGAGCAAAAGAATGAGTGAATGAAGGTTTTGTACAGTACATATAGGAAAATAAGATGTTTGTGACAACTATATATTTCTAAATAAAAAGGCTTCTAAATATATTCAAGTTACTGAAATCTACATGAAAACATATGGATGTTAATAGCAACAAGGTGCGTGAAACCAAAACATCAAAATATTGAGCAACTCAATGATGTACTAGATAAAACTCCGCTAACAATGCAAGATGTTTTACAATCTGCTTGAAATATCACCTATACCACACAGGGTAAGCTGAACATTTAGATTTAAGATCATACACAATATTAGCATTAACTTCAACAACTACAGGCAGGGAATTTTTTTTTTTTAAGCTGGCAAAGTGACTACTTTAAGAACATCAAACTCTCTCTCTAAATTGAGAATGTACCCAAATAAAATGCTGCTAGCCCTTCCCAGATAAAAACCTTTCCCTTTGACTAACCACACTCATTTAAGTCAAAAGCATAAGACAGCATTTAAGAACGATTTATATTACAACATGACTAAAATAATGACATAATCCAGGTTTAAACATGATTTCATAGGCAAACAAAAGATTCTTCTTAAAAACTAGTTTTTATAAACACAGAATATATTGCATGAGGAACTGCTGGTATTTTTTAAGAAAATATATTGTGCGATTGTGGCTACAATGCACTGCTGCAAAGCATTGTTGTTTCTTATAAAAATTATTAAAATAAAAAAACCTCACTTGAACATAAACAGTAAGAGAGCACAAGTCTTCCAGCTACCTATGAAGAGCAGGATGGAAGTATTGCCAGTTGTTCCTGTGTTGACATTTTACTAATGATAAATTTTGGTGACCAACTCCCCAGCCAAAAATAAATATATTTTTTAAAATCAGGTGCATATTTCTAAGCTGCTATTGCAAGTGTGTTTTAAATGTAATGGACTTAAAAGTGTATGTACCAAAGAATTATAAAAATGCACTATAGTTTGAGTTACTGTTACATAAAGAACGTATTAAAAAGACTGTCAAAATAAGTAGAAAGGGGATCAAAACTGAACTAACTGAATTAGTGCAGTACTGTAGCCAGGCTTCTAAAATCAGATATAGAAAATATAAATAGACTGCTTTAGGTGATGATTCACCAGTGTCCAAAAAAGGAACAAGTATTGTGAAAGCTCAGTTAACTTGATCCAGAGCTCTGAGCAGTTCTTCCCCCTGTAGCAGGTTTCTGTTGCCTTGTATGGGAGCATTTACTTCACAATCATAACTTGTGAGTTGGGGTAGTCCACTTTCATCCATCGACTGCCCTAGAAGTTTACTTGCTATGTCTACAGAGGAAGGGGAAGGAAAAAAGTGCGCTTTATTCACTTTCCTCCAAAACTGTTCATAAACGAGACAAGTTTGGTAATGTTTTTGTCACTGTTCTCTTCCACGCAGCCCCCCCATCCTCTACATATTTTAAAAAAGATACTAACCAGTTGATAGTAGAATGATTGTCTTCTGCTCCACTCCGTTATGACCAGTTGTTTTGCATGCCTTTACACGTTTCCAAGCAAGCGCTGCATTTCCTCCACGGTCACCTGTCTGCTGGAATAAAGACCCCTAGAAAGAAGTAAAACAAAACTTCTTTATTGGATACTGTATCCTTCTAGCCTTCCACATCCCTTTTCCAAACCAGCAGTTCCTGCCACTGATTACCAATGTAGGCATTATTACAATTTAAAGGGGACTTCATTCAGAACTTAGGGAAAATGTGTTTCCAAAGTACGCTGGCCTTGAAGATTATTTAGAAGAAAACAGGATCAGATTTCAAGATCTCCCTTACACAAAACAATTACTAAATCCTGGTTATCGCCAGCTACCATGCTCGCTATTAGCATGGACCTGTACACACACCCACACCCATTTAATTACCACTGCTCTTGGGTGAGTAAGCATCAGGTTTTCACTGAAGTTGCTAATGGTTTTCTGCACTGGAATTAACAGCGTGGACAGGAGATTCAGGAACCGTGGTTGGTTGATTTTATCTAAATTTAAGATGTAAATTCTGCTTGCACTCCAGTTATTGCCACCAACCCATCTGATCCAAGTTTTGAGGGGAATGCAGTCCCAAGCCTTTCTATTGCAGATACAGCACCTTAACATAAGTCTTTTGGCAGCAGCATACCAGGTGTGGAGATCAGAAAGGTTTAAGAGCTCCATATATAACTAGCACAAGTAAGAAAAAGCCACCGCTGAAACAGGGGATGGGATGGAAGGAGAAGCCCGTTTAGTTTTAGTAACAAGTTTGCTAGCAACAGTGGCTGAATCAGCAAAGCTGTGTCTTGTTAGTAGTAGTGACTTGCAAAAGAAGAAAAAGTATTTCAGAAAGCTGCCGTTATCCTGAACATTCAAAATAGTAAAGGATATGATTTCAGGTTATAAAACACACATGCAAGTCAAAAAGACAGTTGTATAATAGAAGTTAAACAACTCAGAAGCTGCATTTCATAGTAAGGTAAGTCACCTACATTGTTCCTGGTTTATTTTTTTAAACTGTGAATGCAATACAGCCCTCCATATCAAGACAGATGTAACTCACATTTTTCCCCTTTAATGATTTGGATCATTATTTCATAATCTTATTATAACACATTTTGCCCTCGTCTAGTTCTCCTGTTTTCTAAAAACAAACTGAAGTAGTATTGTCTTTGCTTATTTTCATTCCTGGAAGTCATGGCAAGTTTTTGCACAATCCCCGTTCATCATGTAATACAAGCCTGGATTTAATGTAATTTTTGTTCTATGCGTGTGTAAGGCCTAGTTCATAAACTCAAAACCATTCTGGAGAAAGAAGCCAGATGACAAAAGTACTTGATTGTAGTAATGTCAGTAAGACCCAGCTACATGGAAAAAAAATCAGCTTCTGACTGTGCAGAAACCTTCAAAATACAACAGTTTTGTCACATACAGGAAAAAAAAGAAAAGGGTTTAGCAGATGATGAAATTTGAACCTATAAGCATTAAAAAGGCACTAAATACAATAGTGTATGTCCATTATAGTAGCCAATATAAAACGGCTTGCGTTCTGCTATTTTAAAATATCTATCAGCAACACTGTATCACAGCCATAGCACCACTGCATGAGAAAAAGGCAATGAGAAGCAATAAAATTTTTAGCAGAGCTGTGAATTCTTGAAGAGCTACTGGTAGCAACAGAACAACATGCATGAAAATTGCAAAGCATTTAACAAATAAGGACAATGGCATCAGTACGTTGCTTGCTTTTTAATAAAGTCTGCTAGGCTCATAGAAAAAATGGAAGTATGAATGCTTTCTCAGCTCTCACAGAAGAGGCCAATGGTAAGGCAATACACAGTGACTTGTCGCATTCCCAAACCAGAATGCTAACTCAGGAATAGTTCATAATTCAGAGGAAAAACAACCCTGCACTGTAAGACATGATGGATGACTACGTCTAGGAGATGGATCACTAGAGGAAGAAAATCTCAAAGGCAACAAGGCAGTAGAGGAACTAAGATCTAACCACTTAAAAACTTGAGAGAAGTGGGAATTTGCAATGAAAGCAAGAGGAGAGATGCAGTACATCGCAAAGCCCAAGGTTCCAAAATACTAAGAAATGACAGTAAGTGTCAAAGATCTTAGAGATAAAATACCCTTACAGAAGGCAACAAGTTTAATAGCCCCAGTTAAGTGACAGAAGTCTAAGAATACCTAAAAAGTTTATTTCTGAATAGCTTAGACTATGATGAGGTACTTGCTATCACATACTAAAACTAGAGAGACAGTGCATGAAATGAAAGTGATAGTAATGTAAGTTTGCCAGATAGAATTTTTACAATCTATGCCCTTATAGATCAGATGGTATTGTTATCTGACCAAATTAAAAAAAGAAAGCAACCTCAGACTCAATGGAGAAATGATAGGAAGAAGCGTAAGAACACTGTCCAGAACTCACAAATATGAAAACTGAGTTTGAAACCAGGAACAAATGACAGAATAAATGACAATTTTGCCTTACATTTGTGCATATTCTACTGATGAAGCATGCCTCCTTGCATATATGTTCACAAATGAGCATCTTCTACCTAATCTAGAAATGTGCTTGGGTACAGAGGGCACTTCTGAAACAACTGACAGTAAGAGAACTAAAAAACAGTATCTGCATATACGAGGGAATTTCATGCCCTAACAATCATCTCTGATCCCAAGAGGCCATTGCATACCAACAGCTAAACTCACGAGTCTGCACTGAAGCCTTGATTCAGAAATTGCAAGGTTAAAAGTGAATATTTTAAAATGGTAAAACAAAACTCACAATTCCAACTGCCTGAAAAAGTGAACCATCATGTTCCATTTTTCGTTTTCTCTGAGCATTATGCAAAGCTAGCATCTTTGGATTTAGTTCTTCATCCATTGCAGTAGATCTAAGAAAAATTGATTCAGGCTGTTAAGACGTTTCTACTATCCTCAAGCCATTCTTTTTTTGTGGACACATACAATATGACAAAACTGAATTTATGAACTATACTAGTTTTCTTTTGTAACTGACTCATTTCAACAATTATTGTCTATGAGCATAGAAATTGTTAGCATTTAATCTTGCTGTGAAGCTCAGAATGAGTTTTAGCAAAAAAAATAAGTCTGTAGGAAAAAAACAAAGCATAAAAGTTCAGCAATTCATTTTCTACAGGAAGGAGGTAGGGAAGGGTGACGAAAGTGAGTATTTCTATGTACAGATAAAGCTTCTGTGTATTAAAGTCTGACATTCTGATTTTGTAGAGTTTTCTATCATAATGTGCTACGTATGCCATCATCTGTCATTATGAATTATAGCTAATTTTAAAAGTAATACGTGTAGCACAGAGACTGTAGATGCCTCTTACCTCTTAAGAAGTGGACAAAAAATATCAGAAATATTGTGTGGGTACAACTACCTCTAAATTGCCTACTGCATTCTTTTTAAATGGTTGTATGTCAGATAAAAAAGCAGAATAAACTTATGAACACAGTTGGCATATAGTAGCTGCTTATTACAAGAGATGTTTATGTAAGAGCTACTGCAGAAAAGCTGCTGAGGAATTAACTTTAGGGAAGATTAGCATATCAAAAAATACAGTATGAAGTGTCCGGATTTCAACATATCAATATCTACTTTGAAGTAGAACACTGAATACAACATACACCAGTTGCAGTATTTAAAAACACTTTGTATCTAATTTCTTAAACTCCTTGAAAGTGAGCTTCATTTTTAAAATACCTTTTATTCACAGTGACTGTTAGCAAACTGGGTGTTCCTGGACAAGATTTTTCTGTCTGATCCAATGTTCCTTTTCCTGTTCTGATTGGAGACGCAGTTCGACTCCTGTTCCCACTGTAAGGTGACGCTGGGGCACTACTCGTGTCACTGATGATGTGGACAGGAGATGAAGGAACAATTAGCGTCTTCACATCATCCACACGTTCTGCCACTGGTTTTATTTCATCAGCAGTAGTCGATGGTGTCTGAGTCTGCTGAAATATGGTAATAGTGGCTGCGTTTTGGGAGCCGGAAGAACTGCTTTCCAGTGGAGATAGCTGATCAAAGGAGCGTAGCTGGAAGTCATCATCCATCGGGATGTAAGGAGCCAACATCTCCAAGTCTAAATCTGTTTCCTGGAAAACAAAAGAGGTAAAACTTACAAATAGGTCAGAACATCTCAGCTCTGACTTCCATGGTTCCTTTAAGTCTCTTCTTTTTACCAAATCCTTAGAATAATTATTTAGAATTTATTTTAATAACATGTTCCATAAACAAAAAATGAGGTCCCTGAAAGCATTCTAAGAGAATGAGAAGCACATTGAGAGTAAGTATTAAGATGATACAGATTTCAAGATAATGTACATTACCTGAGTAGAGAATGGATTTTTTGCTTCTGTATCTATTGCAAAGAGTTTCTCCACTAATTCCAGTTTGAATTCATTAGCCATATCATTATCCACATCAAAGCAATAGTCATTTGGACTACTGGGCTGTGAAAACATTTTGAATGCAGTTTTAAGTTTCTGTCAGTATTTTATGTTGTATCTACAGATGGCCTTAAAAGTGTATGAATGTAAAAACTAATTCCAACCTGTAGTTGCACAAAACTAAAATGGGAAAGGAAAACATTTACTTTTATCTGTATACATTTAAATTCACCCCATTTGGGAAGCACACGATTAGTTGGAACCCAGAAGTAGCCTTTGCAGGTAAATTATTGCAACTAATTTGCTGTTTGCAGGAGTCAACTCTGACTCATCCTTTCTAGAAAGACCAATCCCAAGCTTTTCTTCTTTCTGTCACACTGCATGCATTTGCAAGACTCACTTCCATGAAGATGTAATTCTGCCTATGAAAATTTATCTGTTTCCTCAGAGCATGGTATGAGCTTAACTAAGTCACAACCTAGAAATAATTTTAAAATTCATGTCTTGGCTGCATCTTTAACTAGATTTGCTCTACAAGCCCCAACACAGCACATACATGTTAATGACAGCATATCCAAATTACGTAACTAACCTCAGGTGAACTTTGGCTGGTACTTGCATCAGAAGGGCTGGTTGGCTGCTCTTGCACCTGAGGCATGGTAAAAGAAAGTTCGAGTGTCTCTGTGTTTGGCTCCAGCTTTGATACAACTTCTCTATTGAGTGCAGGATCAGCATTGCTACGAAGTGGCTTTGTAGTTTCAGAGGCAGGCAGTGGGGACATTGCCATATTTATATTCTGCAATTTCTCACTGGATGAGGGGAGCATTACATCGTTATACAAAGGAACTTCATCACATTGTTGTTCATCAGACTCTATAAAAATTAAAAGAGACCATCAACCTAAGTAACAATACTGAGCGTGTCTACGGACCTCATTAAATTTCAATAGTGACTGAAATATCACTAGGCAGTGATACTCAGAGGTTATTTTCTGAAGTTTACTGTAAAACACTAGCTTTACTAATTAGCATGCTCTCCAATTTAAACACACACCCACCATTGCTGCTGAAATCTAGAGAGATAATTGTGTCTCCAGCAGCTGGAGCCAGCACAGTTAAAGCATCTGGTTCCTGTTTAAGTTTCTCAAAAAGGTTGTTCGTATCATCCAGGTCATCTTTGCTGAATATTTTGGTCATTTTCATATCTGGAGACTCCACTGGTTTCAGCATACACTCGGTTTGTCCAAGGGAAAAAATCAAGTCCTTCTGAACAATACCACTGCCAGACAGAAAGGAAGATGATTATTAAAAAACAACTAACACACAGCTAAAATTCAGCCTTAATGGTTTGTAAGTTGCAAGTGATTAGAAGCTAACAAAAAAATATTTCCTCAAATGTAATAGACAAAGCAACCACTAATTCTGGTGCCATAAAAAGTAAATAGACATACTTTTCAGAAAGCATCAAAAAAAGAAAAAGTTACAGATTTCCATAGAAAACTTTTATTTGTTTTAAACAAATGTACCATATGTTGATAGACTGACAGTAGTGCATTTACTAAAATTTTGAAAAACTTAGGACTACTCTACAGTTGCAGAAAAATAGTTAACAAGTCTGCTTTAAGTTGAAGGTTTCAGTTAAAAGAATCCTAAGAAAGATAAATAGGATTGAGATACCATTATTGCTGCTCTGACTGCATCGCTAAGAATGATTAGTGAAATAAATTGCTCCAGACTGTGTACAAAGATTAAATAAATGTATAGAATGCACATAAATTCTCAGATGTTTCTATCGTGATAAAACCCAGAAGGGGTTGGTCCTGTACTCATTTGCCTTTAGAGATCTTCCAACTGGCATCACTAGATCAAAGAAGTGGCTTTTGTATTTATTTGTTTTTAAATACAATTGCTAATCCTTCGACTAGCAGTATTTTAAGTAAAAATCTAATTGGCAAGAAAAATAGCAACATCACAGTGCATTGAACAGGGGAGAAAAAAAGCAGCGCCATCAGAATCTGAGCCTTCAAAGAAATTGTGTCAAAAATGGCAATGTCCACTCAACTTACCTCAACACATAGTTCACACATACTATGCACTGTGGCTGAGAATTCTTAGTGTTGTATATAACAGTTGCTTGAGTTTCAACCCAGACGTAGCCACCTTGTTTAGCAAGCATTCTGTACTGTCCTGTTGTCACCTGCCCTTTCGTGAACACTAAAAAAAAATGAAAGGACATCAGCTTTAACAACAGGCAGGAAAAAAAGTCAGTTTTCAAGATAAGTATTCTCTGCAGATTCGTATCTGTAGTTAAAAGAAAACCCCTGTTATTTTGTTGTTTTCCCCCGGTATCTTTTCACTTACTATCATGGTGCGTTTTGGTCAAATGATCAGAATCCAGCGCATGGTAGTACTCATAGATGGAACGACCCAGGAGTTCCTCTGGCTCATATCCCATCAACTCTGTAATTCTTTAAGACAAGGGAGAAGTTGCTAAGTAGAAGCAGATACTGAGCAGTGAAAATACTAGAGCACATGGATGCTTGCAGATCTACAGAGTTCTTAAGAATCTCTCCCATATACATTAGCAGCAATGGTGGTGTAGTGTGAGTTCATTTTGAAGTGCTATTTTTTTTTAATGCTTATTTAAAAGAGAAGTTTCAGCAGGCATAAGATTTTACTTCTCACTGAATATGTATTAATCATGTCCCGTGATAGACAGGATCAAGTAAATCCCTGCTCTCTAGTCTTTTTTTTTTTGCTTAAAGATAGACAAGCCACTTGTGGATGAGAATATACAGCTTACACAAATATGAGAACATAATAAAATTATAAAGATATGCTTTAACAGTTTTAACCGTGCTGCTAGGACAAATTAGCAACCAGATTTATTCTTCCCACTGTCAACAAAGGAAACAGTATTTTCTTCAGCCCCTAGAGGGCAGTGCTAACTAGAAGAAAGAATTTATTTGGCCCTTTTCTTTGCCCTATTTTACGCACACAATGTGACCAAATAAGTACCTTTCTATGTGATACCACAAATCCAAGGAAGGTGAAGGTATTGCAGAGGTCAGAAAATAACCTGCACTAACATACCTTTGTATCGAACTACAGCAACTAATTAAGAAATTAATTTCAGGTATAAATGAAAGGAAAGTCTTAGCAAGCAGTAACAAATAATACCCAACTGAAAAAACCTTAGGCCAATGATTCCTTTCACTTCTGTTTTTCAAATTGGTCAAGCTAAAGTTTCCAGAGAATAGTAAGAGCAGTATGTATTAGACTGCATCTGTGATTTCCAACAGAATACAAAATTTCAATTTCAATGGCAGATGTTACTGCATTATAAGTACAGAGCTTTTTTTTTCCTTGACTGGAGCAAGCAGACGCTGATCTCCTGAGGAAAGGGTGGGGAAGGTGTTGCAAGGAAATGTGCTTGACAAGTACTATACATGTACTCTTTTTGGTCATCTTCAAGGATCTTAAAATCCTTCCCATCTTTTTCAGTGTCCAGTAGAGTTTTCTCATTTCAATTTAATTGTTGCCACAATACTAAAGGCCAGTTTGAACAGGCAGCGGAATTATTCTCAAGTTATAACCCTACACCTTCCTTAAAGTTAAGAATTTGGCTTTTACATAAGACATCCTGATCAGCTAATAAAACCCAAAGCATCCCACCAACAACTCCATTTTACAGAAAAATTATGTTATGCTTTTACATAGTCTCACTCCCCAAGTCCTACATTAGCCAACACATGTACAACCCCTGCAAATCCTTCAAATGAGCACAGCTATTAAGCACAAAATATAGATTACCTTTCATCACAATAGGAAAATTTCATATCGAGACTGTGACGACTGAGGAACGTTTTACTGTCCAGCGGGACCTCAATGTTGGATGGGTGAGGAATAGGTTCACATATCAACACCAAGCACGTCATGGGAGGCTTCTTGTAGCCACAGTGAGTTTGATTACTGCATGTGTCGTACACACGGATGTGCCCAGTGCAGTGCAGTACCTGTGGGACAGTTACATTTAAAAAGAGATCAGGTTGTTTTCTGTCAGACCACACAGACTGCATTTCCCTTGGCACCCACTGAGGGAGTTCTCCCCTCCCCACCTCTCTACGCTGTGTTATCAACAGCAGGAACCCAGCAGTCCTCCTTTCCGTCTGATTGTTAAAATACAGCCAGGTCTCTTCCTCATGCTACGCTGGCTGCCAACTCCTTCCTCTCTGGTGTTTGCAGAAGCAATGCTAGAAGTTTCTGCTTTTCTGTCTGTTGTTCTTCTTTTAAAGTTACATTAATTACACTGGTAAGCAATTACCTCAGCAAAAGGCATCCTACTATGTCAACTTGAAAGCTATGGTAATAGTAGCAGCCTCCATTTTAGGTATTAGGAGAAATCAAGTGTGTTCTTCAAAAGAAGAGCAGCTTTGCATTTTCTGTCCCCCCCCCCCTTTCTTTTTTTTAAAAGAAAAACATACTGAAGTAGAAATTGTTTACGTACAGCAGCAAAGAGGAACAAGGAACAAGTTGTTTGATCAAGAGTAAGTTAAAAAGAATATTTTGAGCTGTAATGCCACTTCTTACAGTAAAAGGTTACATTTTTTCCACAGGAGAAAATGCATTCGTTTCAGAGTTACCAGACTGGGCTCTTTTTATTCTGATTACTACAAAAGGGATAGCCAGCAACTTCAGAAAGAACAACATACAAGTCCTTCTGAGAGACCTCAATGTCGTATTTACAATGCCAAATCAAAAGGAATCTCAGGTATCACTGTAAGTGGTGTCAAGTATATTTTCTCAGAGGAGGGGGCTTTACACAAACGTTTAGTAATTGTGATTTCTAATAAGTGAACAACCTCTAATTTAAAATGGAGAATTAATTTAAAGCCTTTTGAAAAACTAATTTTGAAACATTTCAGTTACATCCCGATGCACTCAGCATTAAAATTCAGCATATTGAAGCACAATCTTAAATTAGTTAAGTACTTACTGAAACTCCAGCTCAAGTTACATGAAGGGAAAATGTTGAAATACAGCAAGTTATGCAAGTTATGACATCAGAAAAGGAAGCTGCCAGCCTATGCAAGTATTCCTTTGTATTCATTACCTTCCACGTAGCAGACTTTATATTCACTGTTCTTCCCCTGCTAGTCAGTGTACACTTCATTCTGAGAAAAAAGCTGCGCTCCGTGTTTTGTTCTTTGCCCTTTTTCACAGGACCTAGCAAAAGTAAATAGTAAACCAATTCTTAAACTCTTGGAGCATCTTCTGAACGTATTCAAAAAAACTAAAAAAACCCACAACTCAAAAACCCGTGTTATAGGACTGTGGAAAAAGGCTAATAAAACTAGAAGCACTTTTGATTAATAAAGCTTTTCAGAATGAGTTTTGCTGTGAGGTAGGCAAAAAATGAACTTTCAATGTTTTAAGATCAGTCTCATATTTGTAGCCAACTCCACACTGCCAGATTTCAGGAAAAAGGCAGGGAGAGACTGAGAATTTAACATATTTTAAAATTGCAATGGGGGACAAGAGAAGCATATACAGAATGAGAAGTACTTTAAGCTGGTTTGCATTAAAACAGATCAGTAATTCACTGCAGGGAGGTCCACATGTTTTGGGCCCATTCCTCTTCAGGACTGCAGTATTTTAAGTTTTTTAATTCAGAATTAAGTGTTAATTAATGTTTAAATGCATCCAAGTTTTTCCACAGGCATTTATGCTCTTAGAGTAAGCAGGGACCAAGTTTTTAAACACACTTATTAGCATTCTTGAAAGAAGTCAAGACAACCTGATAGAAATTAATATCCGTGGTACTAGTTTTTTTAGTCTTACTTGCTAGCAGCAGGCTCTAAATTAAGTTTTTGCCTTTATAGAGGAGAACCTTTCAAAGTCAATTACTAGCTAGGCTACTTAAAAAAGCAAAGCCTATTTTGGGCACAGAAAACACAAACTGATGCTATCAGGAGAGCTGCAAGCAGCTCGCTGTGCATGGACGAAGGCAACAAACACCTAGGAAAAAGAGCAGTGGAAAACAGTGAGCTTGCAGAGGGCTACTAAAGAGTGAGGCCCAAATCGTGGCAGTGTGGAAGTTCAGAACACGTAAGCTTACTTCTTATACAAGCTTCTATAATAGTTTGCCCATCCTCCACAGGCAGCAGTTGCGATGAAGTTCTTCGTGGTGGTTTGCACTACCAGCTTGATAAAACCCGTCAGAAAACAGTAAAGCCACTACGCTGCTTTGTCTATCGCTTCCAGCAGATGCAAAGACTAATGGGGACAAGCCTACTCTATGCCACATCATAACACCCTCAGCAAAGGGGGAAAGATAATAATAATGCAGAGTTCAGAGAAACAGCCTTATTTCATTATGCTTTTAAAAGAGCTAAACCAATCTAGATGTTCATAACTGAAAATCATGCAATGTTTTGGCACAAAGTCCTGATGCTTAAGGCTCTGCTTTGAGCAGCAGCTGTAAAATAGGGAGCAACTTTCTCAAGTCTGATTCAGCACTGGACATTATTTTTAAAGTCACCAGCTTTGAAAGTAAAAAAGCAATCTTCTAAAATCAGAATGCTGTTCTGTTTCTGCCAATCGCAGCTGTTTTCATTTGCACCTGCACAATCCCAAAGAGGAGCGTTTAATACTCAAATCGCAATAATTCCACTGATGTAAGAGGTGCAGTAGCTGCAACCTGGGAATAATAATAAATATAAAAATGTACTATTATTACTGTAATTTAGACTTTTGTCTGCCAACTTCATTTGCGAAACAGATTTAGTAATAATGTTTTCCAGACATTGTATGCCAGTCTGGTCAATTTAGACATGCGAGAGTTGCTTTGCATGAAACTCACTCACACTATGTTTTTAAGAAAATGTTTTTGCAACTACACCAGCTTTTGCACTGCTTTAGTGTGACTTTTTTCTCCCCTCCAAATACATCAGTGTATTCCAAGAGGGGAGAAGAAAAGAGGGAAATGTCTAATTTAGCCTTAAAAGTACACTTCAGCATTAGGGGCAGAGAAGTTTAGAAAATGCTTACAAAGTCAAAGTCAGGGCCCTTAACACAATGATACTGTATCTGGTCGCTTCCACTGAATTAAATACAATTACAGCGATACAAGAAAGCAGAGGTCAGTCCTAATGACATGGTAATTTATGACCATCTAGATTCAGAGTCTATATAACCCTCTTGTTTAATGGAACAGGAATTAGAGAGGTCCAATTTTAGGTTTATAACAACTGAGTAAAGAAGATTTGTTTGGAGACATGCATGTTGCCAAGTCTTTAGAGTCATTAACAAACCTTTAGAAGACTTAAAGGCAGTAATTCATGGGCATTTGTTAAATCCCAAAGCGTACAGCATATGTGAATATGGTGTTCTATTCCCTTCCATGGAGAAAGGAAAAGTCTGAAATCTGTGAAAAGATACCAATTTCATGCACCAATTAAAAGGTGCAGTGAAGCATAAATCCCGAAGCCCAGAATTAACAGTTGCTTTTGGGGGCTTTCCAAGTGTTCTTTTTAATTCTTATCAAAGCAAAGAGCATCTGATATCCCTAAGACCACTACCCAACTAGTTTTTCTGTTTCCTAAATATACCATCATCTCTGCATACTAAATGTAACACCACAGATTTCTGGAAGAAACCATTTGCTTTTAAGTTGTCCTGAAAAGACAAGCTGAGACCAAGACAAACGTACCAACTTCACTTCTCCATACACTTCTCTAGCAATCACTTAAGATCATTCTCACTCAACCTACCCCTAAATTCATTCAGTCCTGTAGGCATGCTAGTTCTTTCAACCCTCAGTAATTCTGTTCAAGTTTGTTTTTTTTTTTAACATTAAAAGTGTACTAATAAAGTCTTATGTATCCTAAATTTAGAGTATTTCCAAAACATTCTGCCTATTTCTGTTTTTAGTATCTCTGAAAATGACTTACTTTGAGATCTAAGCAGCAAAGCATACTAGTTTGTTCTCTCAATTCCTTTACCTGGCAGATATCCAACTGTACTAATGCCAATAGGAACTATCCATAAGTAAATTAAATAGATTGTTTTTTCATTCTCACCATTTCTGTGCGTAAGCATTTCTCTCAGCTCCTCATGGTCACATGGATGAGTGAAATCAAATACACTGTGCCCTGTCAACTCGAACTGCAAAAGGAAGAGGTATACAGGTGTCTAACTTTATACACACAGAAGCGTAACAACTTTTACAGAATTGGAGCAGTCTTAGGAAATGTCAATATTTCACCTGAGTGAGTCCCATACACTTGTTCACATTTTCAGACATGTAAATCATGTCCCCATCTTCAGAGAGAACCATGACAAATCCATCAAGAGCTTTCAAGTAGAAACAGTTCAGTTCCTTCTCCATTTTGGCTTCTGTCTCCAGCTCACCTATAAGGACCCACACATTTATATTAAAGTAAGCATCAATCATTCTTCACTTACTATCAGGAATGACTTCTGGCACCAGTCTGCAAGGAGCCAATCTTGCAGGACTGTTCAAAAGTAGTATAATTTACTTAAATAAGTGATCAATTAAATTCAAGGTCTACCATGAGTCAGAGAAAATCAGAGTGACATTTAACATCTGTGCTTTGATACATACACCAATAAACCTTTCACCTTAAGGAAGGTCTAGTCGACAAAAATACTACCATTTGCCTCAAACAGACCTCACAAAATTTTCTCAGGGGCTTCCTAGGAGACATTTCAGAATACGTCTAACAAAACTACTCCTCCATACGGTATAGGTAGGCATAGATGAGTACAAGTAACTAGTACAGCATCAGTGGCAGATGTACCCTCAGTTAACTTCACCTTCAGTAGAATACGAATCACAAAAATTCCTTCCAATTTACACTAAAGAGAAACACATACAGTGAGCTATGTCAGCCCTACACCAACCTTCTACAGTTTAGTAAAGCACTTAGTTCCCTAGGGTTAAAAAAAAAGGGGTTAAATGAAAGAAGTTAACTCTGGGAGAAGGGTCAGAACAGAAAGGAACAAAGTCCATTAAATTAAACAGTGGCCATATTTTCTTGTGCCATCTTTTTGCTGAAAGGTTTTCTGCCTTTCCATATGAAGGATGAATTATTTTTCAACTGCTGATAGGTTTTAGAAATATCTCCTTCCTCAATGTATCTCCGGCCCCTTTTCCAGATCCTGTTGACGATTTATCTGCTTACCAGCATCCAGCAGCTTCCTCATGCGCAAGTAGCTGATGGTCAACCTCATGATGGAGGCCTTGTCAAGGTGGGCGCTCACCGTGTGTGGAAGAGGCAGCTGATGAGCAAGTTCGTAGAATACTTCCGACTCCTTGCTTCTTCGGCATCGAGCTGCGTCTCTCGATTTTTCTTTCCTGCGCTCAGAACTAATCCTATATAAACAAAGTTTGGGGTTAATATGAAAACTACAAAATTCTCTTAAGTTCAATTTGAAGCTGTCTAAGCTGCCCAGGAGCCAATTAACCAGTTATTGAAGTGGAATAATTTAAAACCTCAATTTATAAATTTAAATGTAATTCTGTATATACAGCTCTGCAGCAAATCGGGCTCTGACAGAATTAGATTGAAAACCACAAAGTCTTCCAGCAGAAGGAATCAGTTCTTCAAACAGACATCTACAAACTCAGAACGGTTCTTGCAGTCCTTGTCTCACACCTCGACTCTGCCTCTCCAGCCTCCAAAACCTCTCTCGTCCTGGTCCTTAACCCCTGAAGTCCACCCAAAATACCACAGTTTAAGTTATTTCTAGTCTGATATTCGGGTAGTATCATTTACACTCTCCAAGTTCTTCCTCTTACCATCCCATCCCTCACATGCTAAAGCTGTCATTCATCCTTACGGAGCCTGCCAAACAGGTCAGATAAGCAGGCCTACCCATATAGCATGAGGTGTCCTGCTTTGCAAGTGCTTCAAGAAGTCCCCTTCCCACTTCTTCCTCCAGCACAGCCCCTTGCACTGCCTCTGTTAAGCTCGCCTCCCCCAGCGGGCATCAAGTCAGTGGCAGCTCGCTAAGAGCAGGCACAGACACAGCTGTGCTCCCCAGCCATAATCCCAATAACCCTCCCTTTTCCAGGTGCCCACATCAGTGGAAAATAACTGCACTGAAATGTGCTTTTACTTTTAAATGGACTATGGAAAGTAGTACCATATGGTTTTGCATCTTTCCTTTTTTTTTTTTAATATATACACACATATGTATGTGTCTTTCAAAGGCATCCCATCTTCTTCTTACGTAGAACTGAGATGCAAAACACAGCTGTACTGATCTGTAGGATCCCCTTTTTTCCATTTATTCCAATGCAAGTTGTACGATAAATAACATGCCCATAAACACTGCTTTTATAATTCAAAGCACATGAATGTTACCATAAAGAGACCAAGCGTCACTAGTTGAAGACAACAGAAGATAATACAGTATAACAAAGGTTTATATTTGCTACCAACAGTTTAGGAAATACTTTTTTCTCATTTCTTAAAAGGCAAGCAGTAGCATTGCCAATTTCTCATTGCTAGGTTTGTGGAAAAAGAAAAAAATCTTTTTAATTAGCACATTGTCTTGCGAGAGGTACCACAAATGACAGAGGAAAGTGATTCACTGGCTGATAATACCCAGGCAATAACGAACAGGTTCAATGTAAGCAGTTAAATACATGTATAAATGATGTAAATGATGTGCTCCTCGCAACAGCCAAAAAACCTGCTTCGTTTGTGCACGAGCATCCAAGTGACCACACTATTGGTGTATATAAGACCGACCTTAGAAGCATGAATGCCTTGAAATATTAAAGAAGCTTAAAGAGTTGTTTTAAAGACAAAGTGAGCCATCAGAATTTCTTCTATGATTACCTTAATTTTTTCCAACTTCAGAAAACTGTAAGACATCCCCTCTGTCTCTACCCCCACCATGCCTGTCTCCTACCCCTTTGGCGCTGCCAACAGGAGAAAACATTAAAAGCTTAATTTTCAGAATCCTACATTTTATAATAGGTAAGGATGTGATTATGTTACCTCCTTTGTGGCAGAATCAGACTGCTAGGTCACAAAAGCAGCACCTCTTTGTCATGAGAAACATTAATATATCAAAATAATAGTAACAGAGGCTTTCAGATAACTAACTTAGGGGTATATTAGTAAATAAAACCCTGATATGCGATAAGTCAATTAGTTACTGTGACTATTAGCTTGTGTTCCTCAGAAAGGTGGCATAAAATAGCTGATGAGCTCTTACTGCAAATTTCTTTCCATTCAGTCTCAACCGGAAGGCAGATATTCCTGCTCCAGAAATGGTATCTTGGTCTGAGAAGCTTGAGGATCCCGACGTACAGGTGTATTCTAGATGTCACTACTAGCAGCCCGAAATGGACAGGCTGAGGCAAACTGAATACTGAATGTACAATACTGAAAAAATATTCCGTTTTTTTTAACCTGATTAATTATTTCTTACTGAAATCAGGCCTCAAGTATCTTCTCTCTTGGAGGAAAACTAAGGGTGGAGGTGAAAAACCATTCCCAATTCTTTGTCCTTTTTCTGGACCACAGATCTCACCTCTGACAAAAGGTAAAACAAGTAATTATGCTGCCTTAAGACAGCTTCACCTTTATACTTCTGCTTTCCCCCTTGTTAGCTACTCATTCTAGATCCCTTCACCTGTGAAAAATTCACTCTACTACAGAGAGGGAAGGGAGAATTACTTGAGGTAATTGACTTCCATCTGCCTGGCTGCCAGAGCCTTACTATGGCTTTTCTTTAAACTGCAGGCAGCACTTTTATGTAAAAAATGAAAAAAAAAATGTAAACAGCTGCTCGCCTCACCAAGTTCTCCCTTCCTCTTATGTTTTCTTCGTGAAAGCTTCATGTTCTTGAAAATATTTCAGCCAGTTTCTACATTTTGTTTGGTTTTAGCACACTCGACAGCAGACTTCGACAGAAAAAGTGAGAACTTTTGGCCAAAAGTGGGGCCACTGAATTATTAATTACCGCCTGAAATACTGCTCAAATCAAGCTCATAGCACCGCCGTTAAAAATTAATCCCAGAGCAAGAGAACTGGGTGCTGCCTGCTGGAGCTCTGCCCGGTGTTACAATGGGCAAAACTCACGTAAAGCCAAAATATTAGTACCAAGAGCTGGCGTCCAAGTGGCAGACTCAGGTCTCCCTCTTACTATATATTTCCTCACGAGAAAGGCTACTACTATAGATAGATGGTTAAACTGTACAGCACAACAGCTTGCTATTTTTAGCTGTTGTTGAAAACTAAGCTGTAACTAATCTGAGTAAAACCCAGCAATTTAAATAGGAAGATTAATCTCCAGCTTCAAAGAGCGTTTCTTTACTGGATCAAATTAATGGGGAAAAGGTCTTTCACAAATGAGGGTTAATTACCAAGTGAAGTCAGAGTTACCTCAACAGGGGATGTCACCAGATACAAAAAAGGAAGGCAAAAAAAAACCTTTACTGTTGTAACTAATCTGAGCTTTGTTGCTTCTAGTTGCACAAAGTAAATGAAAAAGCACGGTGTATGCAGCTGCCCACAAATTTCTGTGTAGTCAATTAAAGGACTTTGAGTTCCCATACAGAAAATACATCTCTGGAGTGAGCTCTGTCAGCTAGAATAAAGAGGGAGCTCAAGGAAGGGGCCTTTAGACGCTAGGATGTGAACTGGCACTAAGATTAAATAAGTCACATAACTGAAGAGCCATTTCAGAAGTGTCTATGCTTAAAAATCGTGGTTTCCACAGCAGACATATCCTGTAAGGGGAACGGGAACCCGAGTCCCATTTAAAAGACAAAACTTCAGAATTACTGCAACCTTCTGCTATCTGTTTCGCATAAAAGAAAATCACCTAAGGATTCAGAAGAAAGATCTCCGTTGAAGAGTAGATTATACATGCAATGAAAATATCAGAAATGCCCATTCTAGGCAGGAAATTGCATGCATTTTCAGGTATGTTTCCTGCCTGATTTCAGTGCCAGACATTCGTTTCCATTTTGTGTTCCCACCACCAGAATACAGAAGCAGAAATCAATCTAACGCAGGATACACACTGCAGCTCACAGAAAACAGCGCTCTGCTGACAATTTTAAGACCAATACTGGGCACAGCTTACACGTTAAAGATGTTCTCATGTAATTGCTGAACAAACAACCCGAGTTCCCAAAGCTACCCGACTCAGACACCCGAAGCAAAACCGTATTTCACCACCAGGATTCACTGCAGCTGAACCGAGGGCTCAGCTGAAGGATATTACCCAGGCTCCCACTCCTGCCCCAAACGAGAAGGGCTTTAAAAGAAGGCAGGTTGAATATAAACAAAGTTTTACAGCAGGCTTTCGCAGCAAGCAAGAGCCAGCCCAGCAGCCTTCAGACAGAGCCCACCAGCAGCAACCACGCGTGCACCAGTTACAGACATCAACGCAGCCTCCGTATGCGAACGTGCAGCTCCTGTAATTACGGCCACACGGACTACTGGGGCCGCAGCATCTTTCCTAAACATGTTGTTCACCGAATCATCTCAAAGACCCCACCACAGCACGTTTCTACAAGCGGCTCCACGGTCTTCTAAAAAATAATCCCGTTCTCCTCTCCTCAAGTATAAAACCAGTCCATGGCCACATTGAAAGCTGCCTCGCTCCTCCTTACTTAACACCACTAACAGAGACCAAGAACAACCCTGGAAAATGCCATTAGTAACCAGTACATTTAAGTTAAAAATTGCTAATGAGATTTAAGACCTGCACACTGACCAATTTTTATACGTGTGGCATATGAACTTTGTCTCCTCCTAGTTTCTTAAATCATCACCCAGTGTCAAAGAAAACTACACCGTGTACACAGCATTACATTAAGTTTTATTTTCTTCTGTACGTTGCTTTACTGCTATTTATTTTCTATCCTTCCTAGCTGCACACTTGTTCATACTGACTTACTGTTCCTCTACTCAGATTTCTCCCTCTGTAGGTGTTTTCAACTCCCATGTAAAACAGCTATTGTGCACACGGGAATTAATCCAGCCTCATCGTTCCTGATTCAGGTCTGAGAACGTTCTTTAGAAAGTTATAAACATCTCGTGTTAGTGATTCAGTCTCCTTTTCAGAATTGTTTCCTACAATTGAGTGAATTTGTATACTGCATTTAAACAGTTTCACAGAAGTGTACCACGTGGAAAGAACATAATCCAAACGAATAACACGTCTCAAATGCAGTAACATCTCGTTATTGAGCTTTAAGTGGCTTTCAGTTCTCATCTCCTTCATTTACCAACACAAGATTTCATACGCAGCGCTTCCGTGTCAGAAGCAAACTCTCCTGAGACCGTCAAACTAGCACCAGCAATAGCAGGCTTGGAAGACCACCAGGGTCACAAAGAACACATTTTCTACAACACAGCTTTGCTTTTTTTTCTTTAAGCAATAAAGAGGACAAGATGCAGCTATCGCAATAGAACCATACATTAACGCTATATGTTGACTGCGGGTATTTGAACGCGGAAAGGAGACGTGTAAGTGGCCTGGTGTTTAGCCCTTCAGGTTGAATTTTCTCCTGCAGTTGCAAGGAAATGGTCATCAGCCTAAAAGGGAGCTTCTGCCAGCACGGCTGTGCGGGACAGAGGCACAGCTCCTGGTCCGCAGCCGTGTCCCAGCAGGTACCTCCACAGGGCATCGCCACACTGCCGTAACCAAAACCTCACGCCGACAGCTCTCACCTGCCACCACGCAGCAGTACACGTGGACATGGGCTTGCTGGAAGGGCATGGGCTGCCCAAAAGCATGCTAGAGCAGGGCTCTGCTCTTCAGGCTGCGCTGAACACGCACTTGTTTGATTTCGCTGTGGTTAGATTTGTTCAGGGCTGCTGGTCACAACGCTTACCAAATTCTTCCATGGAAAGAGGACCCAGATGAACCCAGCGCTTACCGCAAACTAGCACAGCACAACTCAACTTCCATAAAGAGGCCTTCATAAGGAAACCAGGTTTATGATGTAAGCAGAGAGCACCACTCTAATCCACTTTTTTAAACATACAGCAAGCGCATGATGAAGTATTTTTTTAGAACAACACAAAAACAACCCCCAGCCCATCTTCTGCCCAGCACACGCAGGGAATATGCCTGCCCGCCTTAAAAAACAGGAGGAAAGCCAGGCAGCAGGATGAGGAAGAGGAGGACCAGAGGACCTTCATCCCGTGTGCCGCCTCGCAGGACTGCCTGCTGCTGGCACCCGGCCTCCCGAGAGCAGGGAAAGGCATTTCAGACGCCACTCTCCGACACGTAACGCAGAGTCGGAACTTCCAGGTGAACGAATTGTCGAGGGACGGGCTTTCCAGGAACCGTAGTGAACTTCCATGCAAATTTTCCACAAGGTTTTCTTTGCAGGTTGGTGTGGAAGGGTGCTCCTTCCTTCCTGCTCCAGCTGCGCTGCACAATTAGCACGAGCTCTCAGCTACCGGCTCACGACGAACTCCGGGCTGCGGCTTCATCTCTTCTCGCTTTGATGTGATTTTAAGTACCGCTGCTTTTGCCATTACGGCCAATTTATCAGTTTTCCTTATTTTGTAATCTGTGTAGAATAACCAACACCCTGATCTCCTGCGCAGTCACAAGCATGTGATCTTCTAGATGAAAGTCGTGCTCGTTATGAATTAATGAACTTTAAAGCCCAGTAATCTAACACAGAAAATTAGTTACTATATTTAAAGAATTTCTAGGATTTTAAAAGAAATTTAACGGCAAAAACTAGTGTAATATTAAGGCACAGAAACAACACTTCTATATGTAAACTATTGGTTAAACTTCATTCCTTTGTACATTTTCTTCTGACAAAGCAATTTAAGCTGCTTTCTTCACATTATTATGGTTATTTAAGGGCATTTAACGTAATTTGAACACCAGTAAAAGCCTCTAAGCTGAAAAAAACTAACAAATTAAGAGCAAGCAGACAATTCAAACTGAGTTAGCTTCTGAACGAGCAGTGCTTTGAAACCCATCGCTACCTGCAGAGTGACAGTGGGGGCTGGCTCTCCTTGAGAGCTACATAGTAAGCAAAATACAGTGAGAGATTTTACTACCAGGACCGTGAGGTCTGCATAAACAGATGTCTTACAAACAGGTAAATGATGGCATAAAAGAGCCAGCAGCAGTCTGGCACTCCTAAACCTAGTGCGAGACCACACTTCCAAGATTATCCATCAACTGTGTTTGGCCTTGTGCTGACCTGGAAACCCTCCTGCTCCCTGCTTAGAAAGCATAAGAAGGTAAAAGCTTCCAAATTTAGTATTTCTAATTACAAACATGGTGAAGTGATTCTGCTGTGTCTTACTATACAGGGTAACCCCCAGATATTTTCACTGTGCATAGTAATTTACTGTGTAAAAATAACCATAGGACATACAAAGGCTGTTTGTAAGCAAACTGACTTTTTTTCAACCATGTTATTTGGCTTTTTTTCTTTTAAATAGCTGTACTCTATCCTTCAGGAGGAATGATGCATGGTTGTTAAATCATGCTTGTTACTGAAGAAAAAAACCAACTACACGAAGATGATGCCTGGACAGAACTAACCTCCAAGTGCTCTCCCCCCTTCAACACTTGCTGTTAATAGCTCTTGCTTCAGCCAGGCTCACAAAGACGAAAAACACATCCCTAAGATGGGTTCATCACTTGACCTCGCAGCTAACAGTGTTTTAGTTATAAACTAGTCCATCTTCACACAGGTGGAGACTCAAGGTTTCCGGAGCAGAGGCTGAAGGTTTTTCCTCACTGCTTCAACGCAGGTTCTTCGCCTCGTCTCTTCACCTTGCATTCCTCAACTGCTTTCGCCTAGTAGTGTATTTCATGATCAAAGGTTTTGTTTAAGAACAATTTAAAAAAAATAGAAATAAGCGATATAAAATTTTATTTTTCTGTATGAATAAAGAACAAACAGATCCACTGAGCAGTCAAGAAAAATGCTTACATCAATAGCCAGGATAAAGAGCCTGCCGCAGCGTCAGTTCCACAGCCAGTAGATTCAATAGTTTGCCAGAAAAAAAAGCCTCTTCTGAAGGACCGAGCACTGAATACTCCTGTTATCAGCTGAATCACTTCCATTTAGAGCGTCCTGTTTGCAGCCTTTGTACTTGACATGATTACTTTAAGTCTTCTGTTCCGTGGAATATATTCCCATCTCTTCCAGCAGGTGTAAGCACGGGGAAAATAAGAGGAGGCAAGCCTCTGAACTCCCTTCCAGCCTAGCTGGTTCATTAATAACTCTTAGTTGTGAGCAGCATGAAATAATTCCACAAAAACAAGGTTCCTGGCCTCGGTGTTCTTTTCCTTCTTGAAACATAATCTTCCTAAACCAAAACCAGATGGGCGCTATCAGTTCAGACTGACAGGACCACGATGCATCCTGGTAAACCACACGGGGCAGCTTTTTCAGGTAACACGTCCAGGATTGTTACAAAAGGAGTTGAAAGGGATACTTAGTAAGGTACTTGGGATATTTAATAAGTTGTTTGGTAAAACCTTCCACTGCTGTAAATATAACAGCAGAAATTTCTTCATACAAACGCGATGATTCAGTTTCCTCAATTCTTCACTTGAAATTCAGGCTCTATTTTAACGTGGAGAGTTATAAAATCTGTTGTAACATTTTTCCTCTGAATGCTTAACAAGTATTCATTCATACCACCCCAAATTAAACGAATTTGCAGTTTCTCTAGAGTCTATAATGCACACGGCGTTTATTATGTATTAGATATTTTAAAGGAACTAAGAATGGATCTACTTGAAGCACCAGTTCTACACCGTCCACAGACACCGTGTGAAATAGGTTGGTAAAAATATTTCAACATTTTAAAACAACACATTTTTTTACAAGTCACCGCATCATCAGGCTGCAACAGAAAGAAATGACGAATTATGCATATGACGAAACCCATCAATGCACTTCGAGATATCAATTCTGATATCTTGGATCAAATCCCCAGGCTGGTACGAACAGGCATAGCTTCAATGAACCCGTGCTAATTTACATCAACTGAGGCTATGGCTCCACATCAAAGAAGCCTAAAGCATTCGTCACCAACATAAACTGTATTTAAAAATACATATATGCTGGCATGTACTCACTTGACTTCATGTTTCTAAATTTCAGAGCTTAATTTTCATAGAGTTTTATTTTAAGATAAATAACAGATCTCACTAGAGGAAAAACTTAATAGCATTCACATCCAACTCTAATTTGGAAACCTGTATCTTTCCTGAATTTTCTGTCATTAATTAAAACGCAAAGGCTCCTCTTTTCTCCTGGGCCATTTCTGTAGATCCCAATGTCATAAACGCCCCAAGCACCTCCTGTTTCAGAGCGATACTCGGTGCAAAACAGATTCTCCTGCATGATCTTCTGCCTGCCCTAATACAAAAGAGGGTTCTTGAGAGAGGCTCCAAAATGCTCAAACTTTCTCAAATCCAAAAAAGAAAGGGCTGTTATGACATGAAAAGATGAGTAAGGCCTACGTTCTTTCCATGCATTGCCTAGGATTTTTTGAGACATGTAAACACCTGCCTATGTTGAGATAAAAGCAGCATTTGGGCTGATGACTCGCAATCTGGAACATTCCTTCCTTTTGGACATCAGCTAGCAACACAAGAGGTGGGAAACAGGTTACTACACCTTACTAAGGTTCTTGCAAGATGTGTTTTTGTTTTGAAGTTGCTTTGTTTTTAAAGAACACACATGGTAATCTGATCTGTATTTGCATCTCCTTGAAAGGGCAGTATCATCAGGAAAATCTGGGTACTCCCGTTGCCACTGCTGAACCAGGCGGTACCTCCCACCTGGGTTTACTTCACAATGCATAAGAATTATTTTGTTGGCATATCATAACACCAAGCTCTTCACAAATAAGTGGAGACAATACTGCTGATTTTTTTCCCCTACAGTACACAAAACTGAATACACAAACCCAGCGGTTTCTGCGATACAACATCCCCCTGAACTCTGGAAAGTCTCATGAGAACCCAGCTGAAATCCAGCCCTCTAACACGCATTAGTGTAATTTTATTACCGCGCAGAACGAACGCACAAGAATTTAATCCATTTTGTTAGATCGGCTCGGTGAGAGTCTCCAAGGCTTTCAGATCAGAAGCACACCAAAGAACAGGCACACTCGTAGGAACCTCAGAACGGCTCGTGCTTACACCACAACACTGCTGACATTCGCTGGCGCTGGTAAGAGTTGATTTTGTTCCTTTTCCACTTCACCATCAGCAATCAGAGTCCTGGAAACAACTTTATGAACTCCAGGCATACAATTCAAGGATACGAAGGAACAAAGGTCTACGAGCTGTGCTCACAACATGCAGAGGAGGAAGTAAACTCTGGCTGTTGCATTGCTGCCCAGTCTTACTCTTGGTAAGAGGACGGCCTCTCTCCAGGAGGCAGCAGGATCGGCACGGCACCGCGTGTCCACCCCGCTTCGCAAGGCTTACAGGACCCTAACGTAGGCTTAACCTAAGCTAAAGAAGCCCTCGATGGACATTCCTCAGGAAAGAGGAGCCTACCAGAAAATGGGGATCGCAATTAGAAGAGGAAATAAGGTGGATTATCAACTTTACACCTCTGCCTTTAAATCGATAGTTCACTAATTGCCAGGCTTTGGGTGCCATGACCAGTACACAGCTACATCTGCCCTCCCTCCCCACGGCCCAAAACGCGTCAAGGTAAGCCTCCCGAGAAACAAATAACATTTATACAGAAGGTAGCTTCCCAAAAAAGCCAGCCCAAGGGCCCCAGACAGAGCAAGTGTCACTGAACATAACCCAGAAATCTTCTCCTGCTACTTCCATGAACGTGCTACCAGATACTCAAATCTCCACTGATACAAGCAGACCAAAGCGCCGAGAGTTCAAAATTTTAAGTGTATCTGCAGCAGGCAAACCCTCCCCAGCTGTTCCTCCCTGGTTTTCTGTGCCCCGATAACCATGAGGCAGAGCTGCAGCAACGTGCTGTTGCCTTCATCTTTAGTGGGCACTGAAAAGTAGATTCCAATCACTTTTACTGAAGACACTTCAAAACCATTTTGTTTGAGGAAGTGACAAAGAACAGACAACTCAGGCAATGTCATTCGAGTCCTAAGGCAAGCCAAACAATCCAGAAAAATCCAGAAAGCAGTAAAAACAACCACTTGTATGGAAGCCATAAACCACTCTCCCCTCCCTGTACCTGCAAGTAGATTCTGCATAAGATTTAGAAAGTTTTCTCCTCTTCATACAACACAGAAAGGTACAGTTATAGTATATACAAAAGGGTTTTGTATTAGCTTTCAACCCCATTAACAGCAGCTCACTACCACCAGCACTGAAAGAAATCAACAGGCAAAAAGCAGTGTACAATCCTAAAAACCTCACACAGGTTTAAGAAAGCCAGCAGCAGTCATTGCCCCTTTCATAGGCAGTGGCACAGGACCAGGGCTTCTCGGCCAGATTCTGGAGCTGGACCACAGTGGCAGAGACAGAACAGAAAAACCTCTGGTCTTTCAGATCATCCTCTCAGATACCAGACGATACAGTTAAAGTCCCAACTATGAGAAACTGAAAAGCTGAAGTTTTTCTGCAAGACGCTCAAGTCAGGATGTTAAAACATAGTGCTTTACACCATCTTAAGTCCCAGACTGGGCACTCAAGAAAATACTTTTTAAAAACCTTCTGCTTGTCATTTTTATTTAGCACTCATACCATTACATATATATATTTACGCTACAAGTAAGGACTTAAAACAATCCAAGATTCATTTTTCCAATCTATTTACCAGCTGCGGGCCCTTACCAAAGCAACTAGTAACCCTAAGTGGTGCATTTACTTAAAGCGTTGCAAGATGTGCTCTCCTAATAACAAAGTGTCATACCACAGAACTGAGGAAAAACTTTTCATGGCATGAGCCATCTGTATACTACAGTTCGTTAAAAGAAAATTGAGAAAGTCAAACTTCTATATAAGAGCCTTAAATTTGACTAAAAATGGGAGTTAATAAGCAAGCAAAGCTCCCAACAATGCTCTTTTATTCACTCTATATGCAGAAACAAACTGAGTCCTTGCAACACATGTGAAAAAAGATCAGGAGCACACAGAAGTGACCCAGGTACTGAAGAACAGCTAAAACCCACAGAGCCGGCAATCCATAACAGCATTACCCATGCATACAGGGGGTCAGGATTCCAAAAGAACTCAAATGAGATCTACAGAAGTTCGGGACTGCCTAACAGAATGGGTTCAACAAACCCGTAAGTGAATCTGTGCTAACAGTTAATATGATGATGAGATTTCACTTATGTAAGAATGAGGGACACACTGGGTCAAATTTCATAATTTCTGCATCCCACAGCACATAATTAGCAAACAACAAGCTTCACTTTAACTCTCAAGAGCTAAACACTACCCAAACACAAGCACACAGAGGGATGAGGAGCAAAACGAGCCCAACACATAGTGAAAGCAAGGCACACTACATCTACAATCAGCCAAAGTTTTATCATCGAAGGACAGTCTGGAAGGTATTTTCCCTACAGGTATCCTGAACAGGGACACTGGCAAACCTAAAGCCTTCTAAAACAACCCCCGGTTCTTGAGCAATGCTTGGGATTTTCAATAAGTTCTCTTGTGAGCTCACATCCTTCCTTTTTTGCTTAGCCATCTTTGCTCAACTGCAGACTCGCGGCCCCAGGATGAGCGTACCACAGACACAGCTTTATGTTTTAATTTAAAACATACCCTACAACAGAGGTAACCTCAATATTCCTTGCTGTTTTATAAGAAACGTTCCCAACCTTGAACTCGGTCTACAGGAAGCAGAAGGCAACAAATGCTCTTTCTTAAGCTCTCCCTTTAGGAAGGGCAGGATAAGCTATGCATACTGATTCTTACATTCTGAAGAAAGCAGATTACATCCAGGACAAGGAAATTGCAAAAAAAAGTACCCAAGCGGGACAGAATGGTAAGTAAAAAATAACAAACGCTCGAGGACAAAGCAAACAGCAACAGAAGGAAAAAAAAAAAGTCTCAAAGCCCCTTGCCAGCCTTGCCACCAAATTAGGCCAGCAGAGCACAGAACAGAACAGTCATTTCTGTGGCAACATTTTCTCGGCGGCTTCTCAATAGTTATTAGCTTTGAGAAGAAGAAGAAAAAAAAAAAGGTTACAGGACCGTAGATATTTCATTAGACTAAAAGCTCCTGCTCCTCCACCCCACCACTCTCACAACTTGAAATCATCGTTCAGATGATACGGCCCTGGAGGTGAAGCCCAGGGGCACAGCACGCCGTATTCCCGAGCCCCACGCTCTGCGGACACAGCTCGGGCTCAGCACAAAGCTAAACATCCATTTTAAAGGCCAGCCACTCAGACTCCCTTCCAACGCGACTTATACGCTTCATCCTCACTCCATTTAGCCCGCTCGGATGCCCTCCTGGTACAAAAGCAGAGATAACCCATGTAAAAAAGGGCATCGGCATCAATACAAACAAACGCTGTTTTCTGCAGATAGCAATTACAGCAATTAATCCCTCCACGAAGCACGCTGGGGGAGCATCCAATCGAAAAAAATCCGATCACCTAAATACTCCAACTCCAGAACTTCGCTACGTAACAAAAGCTTTCAAGGCTTTTATTCCCCCCCCCCCACCTTTCTAATTTGAGCTAGCAATCCGCGGTGAATTATTCATACTTCTCAACTCACATTGTTCGGCAGCCCTCCTCCTCCTCCTCTCCCCCCCCCCCCCTTTGCTTTTCTCAAGCTCGGTAATCTAAAATCTTCCCTTTCCGAACAAAACCCGGGCAGAGCAGGGAACCAAAGCCTCGGTGGCCGCCCCCCGTGGAGCACACCCGATCCCACCTCCCTTTTCCCGAAGGACCGCGGTCGCCCCCAGCACGACCATTTAGGACCCCACCAGACTTCCCACAGCACCGGTGCCGAGCCAGACACACACGTTTCCCCTTTCGCCACCCCGTCCCCGAGGCGCTTCCCCCACTCTGGGTTTTTAATTACGAATACACCCCGCTGTAACCCGCCGCCCCCAGCCGGCCGGGCCGCGGGGCGCTGAGGGGCCGCGGCTCGGGAGCCCCCCGGGCAGCGGGGAGCCGGGCTCCCCCCGCCGACAAAATGGCGACGTGGACGAGGAGGAGGAGGAGGAGGAGGGAGGATGAAAGAGCGAAGCGCGCTGCGGGGAGCCGGGCTGGGAGCGCGGGCCTCGGCCGTGGGAAGGGAGGAAGGGCGGCGAGGGTGAGGAGGGTGAGGAGGGGGATGCCCACCCTCTCCCCCCGGTACCTTTTCTTGTCGCTGACGCCGCCGGGGCTGTCCATGGCGGCGGCCTGGCGGCTGCTGCTGCTGCTGCTGCCGCTCGCTGCCTGGCTCCGGGGCGGCTCCAATGGCCGCCGAGGGGCGCGGAGATGGCGGCGCGGCCGGGAAGGGGCCGGCGCTGGGGCCGCGCGGAGCTCAGAGCATCGGGGCAGGCGCCGGGGCCTGCGCCGGGAGGGGAGGTGCGGGAGGAGCCGGGCACGGCGGCGGGGACGGCGGCTGGAGGCGGCGAGGGGCCGGCCGGGGCTGTGCGCGGCGGAGGAGGAGAGGGAGGAGGAGGCAGAGGCGGGCTCGGCCGGCCCGGGCCCTGCGCTGCGCCAGTGAGGAGAGGCGGCGGAGCCCGGCCCCTCGGCCGCCGGGGTCAGCTGAGCAAACAGCTGGGAGGAGGGGGCCGGCGCTTCACGTGGAGAGCTGTGTGCGGGGCGGGACACGCGACATCTCACGACACGACACGACACGGGGCGCGGATCGCCCAGCCGCCCACCGAGCCCCGCCGTGGCTCTGCCCCCGCACGGTCAGCGGGAGCCGAAATGCCACACGCCGCCCCCCCCCGGCGCGCGTCGCTTCTTCAAATTAAATTGTTTTAAGCCTCTCATCAATTCTTAGCTCCTCTTCCCCAAAGTCATAAAGGCGGCCAGCTAACGAGCTTAAAAAGTCACGTTAATTAAAGAGAGCCAGGTGGGCCAGAAGGGAGAGACACGGACAGTTAATCACAGCCGAAGCAAGCTCTTACCACTGAAAAAAAAAACCCACAATTTTTACCCCAAACACCCAAAGCCGGGAGGCAGGACGGGGGTTGTGGGGGGTGCTGCCTGCCCCCACAGCCGCCCACGCGTGTCCGTGTCCCCGCTCCGTGCCCGCCGGGGGGCGCCCAAGGGTGGCCGTGGCCGGGGCCGGGGGGCAGCGGCCCGGCAGCCCCCGGCAGCCCCCGGCAGCCCCCGCAGCCGGCTCCAGGCTGAGCCCGGGGCTCCTGAGGAGCCGTTGCAGCGGGGCTGGGGGCTGAGGGCAGTGTGGTCGCCTCCTGGCCCGAGGGGAGGCAGCCCCGGTGTGGGCGCTGAGGGGTAGCCTCTGGGATGGAAAGCCAGGGCACGCTGCAGGGAGGGAATTTATGGCCGAGGTCCACGCGTTTAAAATTAAAGGCTCCGCAGCCATCTCAGCTATGTTCCCTGAGTCATAAAGTGTTTTCAGTTCTGTGGAGAGGTGGGAAGGGTACAAGGGAACTGCAGGGAGCTCCGGGATTCCAGGGGGGCCGAGGGGAGGCCTCATGGCGGCCTGCAGCTCCCTCACAAGGGGAGCGGAGGGGCAGGCGCTGAGCTCTGCTCTCTGGGGACAGCGACAGGACCCGAGGGAACGGCATGGAGCTGGGACAGGGGAGGGTCAGGCTGGGGGTTAGGGAAAGGTTCTGCACCCAGAGGGTGGTCGGGCACTGGGACAGGCTCCCCAGGGCAGTGGTCACAGCACCAAACCTGCCACAGTTCAAGAAGCACTTGGACACCGCTCTCAGACACATGGTATTAATTTTGTGTGATCCTGCGTGGAGCCAGCAGTTGGACCCGATGATCCTTGCGTGGGTCTCTTCCAACACAGGGTATTCTATGATCTTGTTGGTTTCCTCCAACAGGAACTATAAGTGATCATACGGAGCTGAGCCATATGACACTACTCAGTCGCCATATGACACTTCTCAGTTCACAGTTCTGCGGTAATGATACCTTTTAAAAAGAAGCTTTGACAGGCATATGTAACATCCTTGCCCTGCTGTATGTACATGTAATGTTGTAGGAAACACCTGCAGGGCAAAATGATGTCGTTACAGTACTGTATCTTCCTAACATTTCTGCAGTGGTCTCTGAGCTTCCACGTAATGAGCAGTCATTTTTGCATACAGACATGGCTTGTTTTTAATTTCTTTTGAAGAAAAAGCAGTGACCGTGACATTTAATAGAAATCACAGGAAGCGTCTATATGACAGGAAATCACAGGAAGCCTCTGCCTGCACCAGTCTGAGACACAGAAGAGAAACAGGTGCTACAGACTCCTTTTATTCCTTTAAGGTTTCTCATCCGCATACTGCCAAAGCCCAGCTTTACTTAGCTTATGAGATGTGACAACACGATAGCCCGTGGCAGTGTGGCTGTGGACTACTGCTATATTTATTGTTCTGTGCTCACTGGTGCCTCAAGAAGAGAAATAATCAGAACAAGACTCAAACTCGGGTCTCCTGCATAAGTACCAAGAAGCCAAACAGAGGAGCTCACAGACACCTCATCTTTCCAAATGAGTTATAGCCAGTTAATGCACTCCTGCACAGCAGCCCTGCACTATTTTAATACAGTCTCAGAGTCACTTTAACAGCCACCGAGGAGTTCCCCTGGTGAAACAGGGGGATGCACTGGCAGGGGCAGAAATGTCAAACACAGTTAAGTGCCACCTTCCCCACCAGAGCCCCTGTCACTGGGACACACCAGGGGAGTTTTGGTAGTGAAGTGTTGCTAGCAGAGGTACTTCCCATGCCTTAGAGGAGGCTGGTGCAACTCTGAGCAACTGTTTCAGCTTCTCTAATGTGGGTGTGAGGATGAAGTGGTTCCTGATGAGCTGCCACACAGCAGTGAAAGCCTGCTTTGCACTTCAACTGCGGTCTCAGTGCTCACACAAAGGTGATTGTGCTCCCTTTAGAGACCAAGCAGCACCAATGTGATCCAGACCAGGGGCAGCCTAGCTCTAACGCTACAGAACCCACCTGATCCCACTCAGCACTCTTATTTTCAATCTTTTAGCTGTCACTCCTTTGCATGATGATTAATTTTGGTGCCTATAAGCACTGATTTTTCAGGATTCATTTGTACAAATTTATTACCATTATCCAAATTTACATACCGTACAATGCATCGAAACAGTTCCTCGTTGAATGCTCTCATGCTAGGTTCTGATCATTTTTAATAATTGAGGCACCAAAGCCCTAGATGTGTTAGCAGTCTCTGAGCAGAAGACACTGCAGAAAAATCTTGGTGTACAAATTACTAACATTGCTCAATTTAATTGTTCAAAGATGTCGGACTTCCCAGCATGAACTGGCTGAGGAACTGTGAATAAGTGTTGTGGTCTCCTTACTAGACACATTTCTCTCATGCCAAACGTGCTTTCCCCAAGCCCATAATAAAGAACACTGCATCAAAACCCAATTGTGTTTCAGGATGATGTTAGTGGAAACTTGTTCAGCAGTTAAACATTTCATGCTACAGAATCTCTAGGGGGATGTTAAGCAAATATTCTCTCCACCATCCTCCCCTTTATTAAACTTTTGAGTCACTAAAACTCTGCATATACATTTTCTTTTCCGCTTTGCCAGTGGCCGATAACAGAGCCTTATTACAGTATAGCACACTCACTTTTCCTGATCTTTATTGCTGTGCTAAGTTCATACTCCAACTTACGTTAAAAGAACTTCCTGAACAAAATACTGTTTGCATATGACTAATTAGGGCAAATGCAGAGAAGGCGAGCTGATGAGTCGGCAAGTGGCTCGGCGAGGACAGTGGCAGGGATTCAGCAGCAGAACAAATCAATGCAAAGATGTGAGATATGCTCCCGTCTGTGGCTTCAGATCTATCTGCTGATGGGCTGAATATCACCACGATGGGCACTGTGTGCATTAACTCTCGGGACCCTATCACACCCTCATCAATAATGACTGGCAAAACTTCTGCTGACTCCAGTGGGAAGAAGTTCAGGGCCTTAATTTACTCAGGAATCTTTCTTCCAAAGAACACTTAGATTTTCTGAGTATGGACTTCCCAATGGGGGGTGTTAAAGAGCAGCAAAGGCTCCCTCCATTTACGTCACTCGAGTTGGTGACGCACATCGCATGGGGTGCCACTGTGACAAACCACCGACAGCTCTGGCTTTCCTGGGCTTTCACTTGGCAGCACAGGGAATTTAGGGATTTAATGTTCAGCGATTCAATAAATAAGCACGATGCTACAGTGAAGAGAACATACCAATCTATCAATATTTGGCCACAAAACATGCCATGCCCGCAGAGCCCCTGTGGGAGCATCTACCTGAAAGGGAAGTGCCAGAAGGTCTCTAAGGCTGTGCAGCCCCTTGGCTCTGCTGCACACTCGCTATCAGCAATCTAAGGCTCGTTACTGTGACTCACCGTGCTTAACAATGCCAGAATCTGAGATGTCTGATCGCCAGCTCCTTTCACAATAGAAAAGTGAAGTGAAATTTGAATTAAATTCAAACCAAAACATTGATAGTGAAAGGCTAATGCTGCTGTTACTCAGAATATTGTCTGAAACAGGAGCACACAAGGGGAGTCAGAGTCTCTCCTTGGCATCTGTTATTTCCACTGGTCTTTTCTAACTTTAGTTCCTGTCCTTCTTGTGCCAGGATCTTATTTATTCTTCTTTTCACATTTGCACAATATATTTGTTTTAAACTATGACCACCTCATAAAGCCTGCTTGACTCAGTGCACATTCAGACATTTGGAAATACTCTCCTGACTTTGATTTCTGCACAGAGAAGTACACCAATGTGGCTAACAAATTCTGCAGTATAATAAAAGCACTATGTCCAATTCAGTGTAATTAGATTTGAGGGAAGGATTTTCTACCCATGAAAGGAATTCAACAGATGAAAGCATGAGGCAAGCATGTGCTCGGCAGGCTACGCCATGCAGTTTCACCAGTTGGCTACCTCCTGCCAACCCCAGGCCACTCCTGGGCAGATATTGCAACTCGTATGGTGGTTTTCCTGATGTGGACAAAAAGCAGGATGGAATTTTGAAATTATCCTTACAGAAAAGAAGGGTTTGTGGTCGAAGCCCTGGATGCTTCGGTTACAGGCTTCCCGCGGGACGCTGTACAAATCATTCAGAGAAAGGATTTCAGATCTCATTGCTGCAATCCTTTGCCACACGCTGAGCAGAGGAGTTCACGGTGTGCCAGGCATGGAGTTCAGCTCCCCATGCAGTGCACAGGGAGACCTGGGGACTCGGGGAGTCCTTGGGGACTCCAAAACTAGCTGAGCAGAGAGCAGCTGAGATGACCACAGCGGGAGCACTGAACAAGGAGCACTGCTTGGATCTGCGGCTGAGCCAAGGCCAGGTCCAGTTTTTGGCCTTCAAGATATTTCCCCCTCTTCAGCTGTTGTCTCTGGCCTGCATTTGGCACCATGATGGGACTCGGAAAGAGTAGCCAAAGACCTAGGGGCAGAGCAGGCTCTTGGGGTTCAGAGATGTGTATTCCATCTCTGTCCCATCCATCACAGACCAGCTGCGGTACCCGCATGGGGAAACCTCGCTCCTCTCCTCTGGGAGCTGTTTCCCTTTGGCCCCTTAACTCCTGTTTACAGAGAGGCACCTGGGGACGTGGGGGAGCTGGGCTTATATCCTTACTCCATATCAGGCAGAACAGAGATTTGGGCACAGGTTTGCCCCACTCTGCATTTGGAGGTGCAGAGCTGCCTAAACCACAGGTTTGGTGCTCCTCATCTCGGTCCTGAGTCCCTTTGAACACCCCAGGCACTGTCTCCCTATCCGTCTGTCTTGCTGTGTGGCACAGGGACACGGACTCTTCCTCCTCCTCCTCCTCGCCTCCTCGCCTCCGCTCCCACACCCAGAGCACAACTTTCTCATGAGGCCGCAGTGACCAGCGCAGCGCCGTCTGTCATCACACAAACAAGCAGGGCACCGGCTGTTTTTACCTGTGACCAACAAAGTGTTTTTAACCTACGTCTCAGAAGCCAGCAAGACACTCCCAATCTGCCAATCAGCCCATAATACCTCATACCTACCAGGCTAGTTTTACTTTCTTCTTTGCCCAGCTTCCCTTTTGAAGGTACTACAAACGCAAGTGAAATGCCTTGAGAACACACGGGGGAAGCCAGAGCAGCAGCCGGCAGAGGCAGCATGAACCCTGCTACAAGTCCGTGCGTAAGTTATAACCCAGAGCAGAGGGAAAATGCGTGTCTCAGAAGGCGCAGTGGTTTCAATTTCAAGCAGATATCTGACTCCTACAGCCACTTATGATCAGCAGCGACGTTTTGAAAGAAGTTTCTTTTTCCTCTTTTTGATCTTTTTCATCCCTCCTACCGAGCCCTTTGTTATGTTACAGCCTGGACCGCAAGTTTCTCACACAAAGCAAAAAAGGCTGAAATAAATGCAAAGATGAAATTGAACGGGTTTCACTTGTAATTAAAATGCAAAGCGGAACAAACTATTTTACCCGATCAAACATTGGGAACCGTTTCAAGTTCTGTTTTCTTCCTGTTTTGGCATTAAAACACGCTTTCGAACGATACAGTTTGTTAAGTGTTTCTACTTAACATTTCCCCAACTTGGATCTAGCTGAAACACAAAGGACTTGAGGTTTTGTTTGTTTGTTTGTTTGTTTTCCCGCAACACATCAAAAATGCAGTGCAAGCTTTAATGACTACGTCTGTTATAACATGCCTTTTGGAGGGCTGTAGGCATTTATGGGGGAATGAGGTAATTAATATATTACTTAGGCATGCAAAGACAAGTTAGAGGCAGCTGTCTCTCTTCGCTTGATACGGCAACACAATCATTAAAACAATGGCTTCTTACATCTGTTATTTTTTTTTTCTTTGTGTTCACGGACCGCTCAGGTTGTTTTTTTGAAGGCAAAGCTTCAGGAGATCGCCATATTTTCAGGACCAGTAATTTCTGTCTCAAACACACTGTTCTCTCATTTATTTGAAGTAGCTACATGAAAATCAATACCTCGATCCCTTTAAGGAAATGCTGGTATTAAAATAAAGTCAAGAACTCCCATGTTCTAGTCCCGACCTCTAAAACGTGACTTTTATAGAACATCCATTTCTCTTTCAGACTCAGGTACTGCGGCGTCTGGGGTCCACAAGGGGGTGAAGGAGGTCTCAGGTCGCACCGCATCCTGCCTTGCGGAAAGCCAGGTGGGTAGGTGAGGGGCGATGTGTAAACCCGTGTTTCTAAATCACAGGGTCGAGGAGCTGATCGTTGCTCTAGGCAGAAATAAGCACTTTGCCAGCCTGATAACAAGAGAGCTGAGACACAGCAGATTACAGTTCCTTTAATTTTCTTCCAGTTAATTAAATGATCAATTGCAGCGTTGGCTTTCAGCCATGGCAATGCCAGCTTAAGTGAGCTCTCCATTTTATGAGAGGATAATCAATAGGCATCATTCACAGTAGCGTTACAGGTTTTTATTTTAAAGCCAAATATCAAAATGCAGAGCAAAATAGTTCTGTATTCAAAGCAAGTGGAGATCTTCTCCTGCCCCCAAAACATCCTAATGAAGGGAAAGATGGCACTGTAATTACAGCTTTAACTTGGGATGTGTTTTCACTTCTCTGCTTACCATAGACTTCCTGCATGACCACAGACAAAACACTTAGGCCCAGATATGCAAAGATATTCAGGCAACTGAGATAAAAATCAGCTGGAATTGTGTACATAAATAGTTTGTGGATTTGGGCCTTTGTAAGAGAGACTGAGCTCCCCATTTACTAAGGGGTAGCAGGCACTTCCCAGTGCTGCAGCAGAACTGCTACGAGTCACGTCACAGAAGACATTGGCCAAGTCAGAGACCAGGAAAGGCAGCAACTGAACACCTGCAAGGTATTTGACCACAAAGCAGCATCTGAGCACACTGCCCAGTGTCTTCTCGAGGTGTACTCAGTGCTACCAAGTGCTACCCACCTCCATCAGCAACATCTGGATCCCCCCTTTGCTTGCTTCCAGATATTCCTTGGTTCAAACTCTTTTTTTTTTTTTTCCCAAGGACGGTAGCTGGAGACACTACGGAGAGCAGGAAGGGTGAGGTGTGGGGCAGTGAAACAAGGACCACCAGCACTGGGCTGTCAGTGCAGGTGGGAAAGTTAAAGACAAATTTTTTAAGGCATAGCATGGACTGGGGGCATTCCCATACTGTTAATGATGAATTCGGCAGTCCTGTCAGGTTATGGTAGTTTGGAGCTAACAAGCACAGCACTTCAGAGGACAGGAGAACCCTGGGTTCATATGTCAAAAGATGTCAAGACAGGATGGAAAGTGTCTGCCAAGGAACTAAGTAAGCAAAATTCAGGGCCATAATGACAAAGTTGGTGCATCAAACCTCTCTTTGCTATCTGAGATCAAATGTTAAGTAATTAAACTGTTTATCAATAAGAGGCAACTCATGAGCGTGGGAAACAAAGATCTCATAGCAACTGGATCTAGATAAGAATGACCACAGACCTCACCATTTTCAGAACCAAATGAAAATTTGTTTATGCTGCCAGCTTTTTCTCAATACAAGTCTTTAGTGCATATAGGTATTCATGCACCCAACAGACAAAGATACATGCAAACTAATCAAGTTTTCTTTTTCCTGTCTTGGGAATAATAATAATAATAATAATAATAAATCTAGTTCATGGATGTGATTTTCAGCTTTAGACACTTGAGGAAACCCTCAGTTCATCATGACCAAAATACCTCACCAAAATCTAGACAGCAAAGTCAGCAAGTAGTTAGTTCCATTTCATCACTACTTCCTGTCTGCTGCCATTATTAAAAAAAAAAAAAAGTGCAAAGGAGCATACCAATAGCAGCTCTGACACTAATTTATGTTACTAAAACTGCTGCACAAAGCTGAGAGGAAACAGTACTGACAGCAACCTCCCCCAGGTAAAAGCAAGCACAGTACAACAGCTTGTGGGTTATTGATAGGACTAGCATTAAAACGAAGCTATATTCTCCCGAAACAGCAACAGAAGAAATCTGTTTCGCAAAGCAAAGCGTGGTTTCTGGAGAAGGAGGGATCCATCCAGCCGCAACAGGAATGTTTTTGAACTGAAAACAAACAAACCCAAATCAACCTATTAGGCACCAAGGTCTGCAGGAGAGACCATCGATGCAAACTGGACCAGGAATTCACAAGCCAGAGAGTCTCAGCAGCAGCAGTTAGAGGTGTCTGTACTCCTAGAAGTGGTTTATTGGGCAGGAACATACGCCTGGCTCCAGTGCACGTGGTGCAGAGCTCACCTGGTACTCTCAGCCTGACGTGTCCAGAGCCCCGCACCCTCACCCGTCTCCCAACCATCCCTAGGGCTTGGACAGACAGAGAAAGGCCTACAGTGGTAGTGTTAGGCAGAAGAAACACATCGGTGATATCTCAGGCTCTTCTGTAGCCCACCTGAGACTGAGCAATGCCTCTCAGGGGTGCAAGGTGACCCCAGCTCCGTGCTTCAGGCGGTGCCACAGCAGGACGGGCAGGGACAGCCACGCTGCTCCAGCTGTGTGGCTTCTCAAAGGAAAAAAGGAAGCATAGCCACAATAACAAAAACCAGCAGAAAACACCCCTTCCTCCCTCACAATGCAAACAAGCAGGCTTGGCTCAACCAAAAGGTCAGCTCGTTGCCAGCCCATTGACTTCTTCAAGATCACGTACACAGTCAGTGAAACTCCCAGGGATGCATCCCAAGTTTCCAAATTCACAGATCTGTGCAGTAACCACTAATCTTCCTGGCAGGGATTTTTACAGGCAAAAAGTCCCTCGCTTTTTTTTTTCCCTTGTCAAGAAGAGACAAGTAGCTAGCATCATATGACTTTATATTTTCCATGTAAAGCAAACTTATCTTTAAAAAAAATGGGTTGAAAATGATTTAAATAAGCTGAAAACTATCAAGGAGCAATGTTTATTTGGCAAAAAAAAAAAAAAAAAACTATAATAAAATAAAATAGTTATCTCATGTCCAGGAGCCCTCCTTAATTTGAAAAGTTTCCACATGACCTCAGGGTTTCTGGAAAATGTATGAACATCCCGCAGCATCTGCTGCATATGATGGTAAAGAAATTGCTACCGTAGCCACATGGAAACAGTAATGAAGTTTCTGCCTGTGATTTCTGAGGCAGCACAGCCAGGCTGCTTTTTATTTTTTTTTTTTTTTAAAATAAGCATTTAACTCATGCATGCGCATGCTCACCTGAAGGATGCTGCTCCACACACGCAGCCCAGTTGCTGGTGGCGGGGTTGGGGCCTGTGCCAGTTTCCTGGGGCTGGATGTGGCCAGGAGTGCCGGGTGTCAGAGAAATCAGGCCACGCTCCTGCAGCCTCATAGGAGGGGTATGAGGAAAAGAGCGTTTCCTGGAGTTAGCTAACACATCTGACCAGAGAAAGTCAATCTCATCGATGATTATCTCTCCTTCTGGTGGCCCTCTCTAATCTCTCCTGCCTGGGAGGCTCCTCCCAAATGCCTCATTGCTAAACAGCAATTAAAGCACAAGTCCATTAGCAACCCTGTATTATAAAATGGCTCGCAAGCCGCAGAGCACTGCGAAGCCTGTCTGTGACAGCGGGGCTCTGCCTCATATCTGTCTGCTTTCCAGCACCAGGAACATCCGTCACTCACCCTGAGACCTTGTCAGGGTTCATGTCCCCTCACAACTCTGTCCCAGCCTTTACAAAGCGCCCAAGCTCTCAGCGCGAGGCTGGCTGAGGGAGGCCGGGACACGGGCTGGGCCCTGCAGCGGGTGACAGGAGACGGCCTGGCTGATGGTGACAGCAGGCCTGGGAGGCTCTGGCCAGCTCTTCAGGTACCGCAGGAACGGGGACAGTCTTGATGGAACAGGAACAATTAGAAAAATGGGCAAGAGGAGCCCATTGCTCACGTCCTTCCTGAGGTGATTTGGTCTCATTTTGATTTAGAGCAAACTACAGCACATATGCCAAGAGATGTGCTTTTGGGAAAAAGTATTTCTGGGCAGAAACCAGCCCCTGAGTCCATCCAGCAGAAAGCAGCTTGGCAGAGAAGGACTGGGAAGTCCTGGTGGACGCCAAGTTGAACATGAGCCAGCAATGTGCCCTTGCCACAAAGGTGGCTAATGGCATCCTGGGCTGCACTGGGCACAGCACGGCCAGCAGGCCAAGGGAGGTGATCCTTCCCCTCTGCTCAGCCCCGGTGAGGCTGCACCTGGAGTGCTGGGTCCAGTTCTGGGCACCCCAGTACAAGAGAGACCTGGGCATACTGGGACGAGTCCAACAGAGGACCACCAAGATGCTGAAGGGACTGGAGCAAAATGTCCTGTGGGGAGAGGCTGCGAGAGCTGGGGCTGCTCAGCCTGGAGAAGAGGAGATCTGGGAGGATTTTATCCATGTCTGTAAATACCTGAAGGGAGGGTGCAAAGAGGATGGCTCCAGGCTCTTTTCAGTGGTGCCCAGTGCCAGGACAAGAGGCAATGGGCACAGACTTGACACAAGAGGTTCTGTCTAACCATCAAGAGGCACTTCTGTGCTGTGTGGGTGACAGAGCACTGGCAAGGGTTGCCCAGAGAGGCTGTGGGGTCTCCTCCTTGGAGATCTTCAAAAGCCATTTGGGCATGGGCCTGGGCAACCTGTTCTGGGTGGCCCTGCTTGAGAAGGGGCTTGGGCCAGAAAACCTTCAGAGGTCCCTGCCAACCTCAACCACTGTGTGATTGATTCTGTGATGCCACAGAGCCTGGCAGGGCAGGGGAACCCAGCACTTTCCTCTCCAGTTCTCAGCTTGTCCCCGGACCGTGGGCCCAGATGTGACACCCTACATCTCCATTTACACTACCAGGAGTGCAGCAGTTTGGACCAGGGTCTTTGTAAAGCTGGGGTGCAGGGGTTTAAATGAGAAACCATCATCTGCTGTGCTCCGGGGGTGCAGGTGTGGCGAGGGGAGGATGGGCAGTGAGATGGAGCTAAATTTGTAATCCCTCCCTTCACAAATAATCCCTGCTCTCACGAGTGATCTCTGACGTTTTGCTCCAGCAGGTCATAAACATCTTCTCTCCCGGTACAAAAATGGGACATTTCTCCAAAACATTTTGTATTTGGCTGATGCTGCTGAATGCAAGAGCTTCCACACAAGCCATTTCCCCTTTGCTGCATCATTTCTTCTGCATATCAGCATGGCTGACACCATTTCCCCTCTTATGAAAGAAGGAGATAAAGACTTATTTGGAAGGCATCCGTGAGAGCAGAGTGAGGGTCTGGGCTCCTTGCTTGTTTGCACACTTGGAAAGGTGACAAGGCAAGCAGGGGAGGAGAGAGGCTTTCCCTGGGCATCCTGCTGAACTGTCCTGGGGAGGTCCCCGAGGTACCAACCAGCACAGGGGGTGAGGAAAAAAGGATGGAGGTGACTGGAGAGCACAGGGATAGTAAACACATGACTCAGGGGCGAAGCGGTTTCAGCAGAGGGATGGCAATGCACAAGCAATAAAATGGGAGCTACCAACACCACGCTTCCTGTAACCACACACCACACTTGCTCAGCTTTCCAGGAGGCACCAGGGAGAAGAAGGAGGGATCTGCTGAGGAGCCATGGCACGACCCGTACCAAAACATCACCATGGACACAAAAGATGAGGAGCAACTCCCATCACAAACCCAGAGGGGTGCCTGGGGCCAGGTAAGTGTGAGAGGGGCCACAGGCAAGAGTGCATGCGTGAGGGGTGGGAATGGGATACAGAGGGGCTCAGTGGTGCTGGGGATGCGCAGCCACCCCGTCGGGGCCTGTCTGCTTCTCCTGTCTAGGACAGAGGATTTGTGCCGGGGCAGACAGCCAGCGCCACTCGCTGAGCACTGCTGCTTCTGGAGCGGCGCTGCCATTGCTGCTTTCGGCTGTTTACTTTAATAAATGCTCTTCGCAAGCGGCCTTTTAATGGCATCTTTTGCCTCTGGAGGATGTGACGCGTGGTAACAGCCTGCAGAAACACCCGCCCGTCTGTCTGCAGAAATAGCCCGAGCAGGGGGCTGTCTCCTGAGTCACGCTGGAGAAAGCGGTGAGCTGGCTGGAGGCGACCCAAAACCCCTGAGTTTCGCAGAGACCGGCGGGGGAAAGCATTGCTCCTCGTCCCGCGCAGCCTGATCTGCTGCCGGCTGCCCCGTGCTCCGCTCACACTCGTGAGATGTGTCTTGTGCTTTCCTGCACAGGGATTTACTGACGTCGGCAACTCGCGGAAAGCCACCGGATATTAAAAAAAAAAAAAGGCACCGGGATTAAAAAACATGATTAATATAAAATATTAATAGCAGCGTTGACTTTTAAAAGACTTGACATAAGTAGAAAATGGAGTTGGAAAGTTTCATAAAGGTTTAAAGGATGGATTGTATTTTGTGGCAGAATACTGCTCTCTGTGACAAGCGTGGAGGGAGCATCTGGGGGCAGAGGGACCCGATGACACACATCTGCCTTCATGTGTATTTTGGAACATGATTTATTTGTGTTCATTGAAATGGCAGCTTTTCTGGTAATTTCTTCCTTTCCTAGCAAAGGAGCCTTAATCTCCTTACTGGAAATTGTACTATTTATGCAGCAAATCCTGCCTCTGAAATTGCTTGAGATCACGAGTTATGTAACCTGAACAGATGGAGTTTGACCATTTTTTTTTCCTGTTTGTCAATTCATATTACAGTCTGAACAGGCTGCAATCATTTATCAGCTCATTTGCAGCGTAGACAACATAGAGTAAGGAGTTTAAATATGAAGTTAATATACTCACGCGTAGGAATGCTTACGCCAGTGACGAACCATCACTGAACAGCAGTGATAATAATAATGCTTATTAAGGACTTTCCTCATTCTTATGAACATAGTAAGCATTATGCATATAGTAAGATGCGCATTATATCATGACAATCACCCTGCAAAGACATGAATATGGCTGTATTTACACAGGGGAGAGGTGTGATTATCTGCAGCGATGGTGTGAAGGTAGGTCTCTGAGAGTGTCTGTGAGATCAAACAGATGAATAAAGGGGAAGGAGGAGCTGCAGAAGGGCTGGAGAAAAAACAGGCTGGGGAAGGCAGCCAGAGTGAGAGCCCTGATTAATGCTGCCCGGTTCAACCCTTCAGCAATATTAAGTCTTAAAATGATGAATCGTCCACCCAGCTCCCAGCTGATCACGTGCATGCCCTATAGAAGCCAATACATAACATACAACACGCAGTTTTAAAATTCACTTTAGCTTAATGGTCCTTCTGTTAACACTCATGAGCAAGCAGATAAAATCCTGAAGGGCTCAATTATGCTCGTAGAGATTGTATCTTTTTTTGTTACTAATGTGGCCGTTCTTATTACATGTGAGTTTAAACTAAAGTGAATCAAGGCCATAGGGAATTAGATGGAAAAAGATGATGAAAAGGGACGGGAGGGAAAGGTAGCAAGCAAAGGTTATTCCAAAATAAGATAAATATACATGACATCTCTCGGTGTCCTTAAAATTGAAGGGGGCTTGATCAGACAAGTTTAGGGGAAAGGGAGAAAAAAAGAATATTTTGAGCACAAATCTGGTTTTCTGTCAAGCCAAAGTTCAACCAGGGCTAAAAAAGCCACCAAGTTTAAATACGGTCTCAGTCCAACCACATTATATACTTTTATTCCGTTCTGTGGGAATGTTCAATGTGACGCACTTGCATATTCAGGACCAAACTGCAGTCTAAGGCTCAGCCCACATCGAGCAGCTTTGCTAGGGGAGAGCTTTCAAGAAAACCTCAGAAAGCTGAAACGGAGCTCCTGGTATGATGCAGCACTTTTTTCCAAAGTAAAACCGAAACAGAGGCACGATGCAGCCACCAAGGCTGCTCTTCTACACATCCATGGGTGCAGTTTTTCCTCTTTTTTGGGCCGTTGTGGAGCAGTGGCTCCCGAGGCACCCCAGTGATGCTGTGAGCAGGAGCTCACCTCCACGCTGCAATAGCACCGTGGTCACGCTGGGGGGGATGGCAGCAGCTCATGTCTCATCACAGGATAAAACCTTCTGGTTTGATCCCATCTTTCATTTTGCTTAGACCTAAATGCATCCTCTGGTCCCCCTTTCAGGTTCCCCTTTCAGGGGACCAGCCTAAAAGATTTAGCCAGGGAGCTGCTCGCAGCCAGAGGCAGCTCCATCAGCCCCTTCCTACCCTCACTATTGACAACAGATCTTCCTCTAAAAACACTTCAGATCAGGACAGCAAAAACCAACTCAACAGGAGCTAAGTGCTTAAATCCACATATGGCTGTGGCCTCTAAATTCCCCCAGCCCCTCAAACTTCAAATTTTCCCGTTCGTAATGTATTTAAGACTGCAGAGACAGCAACAGATTTTAATGAAGCATCAAGTGATGGAGGCTGTTACAAAGACAAATCGATGGCAGAAGGAATGAAAATTTCAAAGCCAGCCCTGATTTTAGCCAGGGAATTGCCATTTCTTGTGTACAATGCTATGCAGCACCTCAACCTACTTTCTTCTGGGCTGGGGGCTTTACATACCTTGTACTACTGATCTGAGAAAAAATATAATGGGTTTATAATCCATTCTGGGTCCTGGCCAGCGATTAATATAGTCAGATGCTTTTCTATTAGAAAAAAAAAATCACATCCCCTTTTTTATTTATTTTTTTTTTATTTTCCATAAGGAAAGAAAGCACACAAGCCCGTGCTCCTGCTTATAAATGCATGTAAATGTTTAGCTGAACAAGAATTTGCTCAGGCTTATGAAGTGCTCTTTCTTTAGCATAGCTTTTCCCCGGATGATATAATTTACTTGACCGGGTATTTTCTACTCTTGCACAACTGTGTTAGTCGAGCTAAGCAGCTTAATCTGAGCGCCAGCCTGGCACGCGGTTTGCCAAAAGGTTGTTCAGTGCCCTGCGAAAAGATCTGCTATTTTTGCGAGGCAAAAAGATTGCTTGTCTGCGCCCGAGATGACTTTCAGATGGATGTCAGTCTGTTTGTGTGTAAGTAGGTCTCGGAGCCCCAAGGACTCGCGGGCTGGCTGAGCCAGACGCGGTCGGAGCAGTTACCTAACAGAAGCGGTGCTAAGAGCAGAAAAATGCTGTTTTTCCCCATTTTTACGACGGCTATCCCGGGTCAGAGGACTTAAAGGGAGCGGCCGTGATTTTAAGGGAGCACCCACAGCCCTGGCTGTGCTGACAAGATCCTGCCTAAAACTTCAGCGCCGTGAAGCTCTTGATTTTAGAGCCTGGGTTTGTGGGGGACTGGGGAAGAAAAAAGAGGGAGAAGAGAAAAAAATAGATTTATTTTTACTGGGTGAGCTTCTCAGACAGGGGAAATGGGACAGATTGATCACCTTCAGAAAGCACATTTCATTTAAAACTACAGCACAGGCTGCAGAAGGTTTGTCCTTTCTGTAAGGCACTACAAAACGCTTCAGCATCGCTCCGTCTGTCTGCCCTTAGGGGTGGGATAATTAAGGCTGTGCTGTCTGAACCACTGATTTTTTGGTTCACTGATCAAAAACCTGCTTAAAATCAACTCGAAATGAAAATTCCGCTCCTTGTTTTGCTGGGGTTTGGGGGAAGCTGACCTTTTTCTGTCTTTCACTCCAAATTATTAATGCGATTCAGACAATATTCAAGGAAACGATTTGTCATTAGGACTAGGGGTGTTCCAGGAAAAGCTAACAAACAAACAAACAAACATCGTGAGTAGTTTTATCACTGTAGAAGTACTTCCTAAATTCAACTCTGGTGTCTCCAAAACTGCCTGCTCTTGCGGTGACATTTCTGCCTGGACTGCTGCTGGTCTCTGTATTGATAGGCAATTCCTCCCTATTTCTGCATATCAAAGACTTAGATTTGGTACATCCAATCACATCTCCCTCTTGTGGCTACATCCAAGGACTAAAACAACCTGCTGCTTATTGTATGGGATTACACAGGTTGCTTCTTTTGCTAGCGCTTCATTTTCCAGCACCAAACCTCGCTGACGACAGTATGGGGATGTTTGAGAGGCTGCAGCACAATTTCTTGCCTTGTGTTTGCCAACAAGGTGCCACCAACTGCACCGGGAACACAAATTCCCCAGAGAGCAGGATGCAAATCTCCGAGTCCCATAGCACTGGCGTTTGGGCTTGGGGACAACGATGTCCAACTGCGGGGCAAGAGCTGGAAGGTCCTGGTAACCCCACGCCACCCCAGACAGCTCGTCATTTAGACAAGTCGCAGCCCAAGCCCAGCTGAACAAAACCAGTAAACAGGCAACCCCACAAAACTCGGTCTTCATAGGAAGTTCTGCCCGCCAGGGCTCTTCCAAAGGTTTCCCCCTAAACAATAACACCGCCGCAGATCAGCGCTCCCCCTTTGGGTTTTACAAATAGCTGCTTTTATAACGATATTCCTTCTCCTGCTAACGGTCTCACAGCAAATGATATCTCATTTTGATGAGGAAGCTCTTGAGCAGAAGCCAAGTTGCCCCAGGCAAAGCAGATTTTTATTTTTTTTTTCCCTACAGTTTAATCAGTAGGAAACTAAGAGGCCAATGCTGTGCTGCGAAGGTGAGCGGCCGCCTTGGGATGCGATTTTCCTTTCTCCTTCTCCCAACAACAAAACCAGGAGCCAGCAGTCACGCCAACACGAACCCGACCGTCCCAGTCCTCAGCCCCCCCTCCATCAGGCTGACGGCAGCGCTGCTGATTTGGGGGCACGAAACGGTCCGCGGTAGGCCCACCTCTCATTTGCTAAAGAGTCAGCTCTACCTTTCAAGAGGAAATGGAGGACATGGTTCGAGTTCCCGTTTGTGTCCTTGCCGCAAGAGGAAGGCAGCTCCTGGGCGGCTCCTGGCAGCTGTTCAGACAGTGTGAAAAGCCACTGAAATTATATATATGTATTTTTATAGCTCTGCTGTCTGAAAGGGTCAAGGCTGGCTGCTGTGAGGGAAGGTGTTTCTAGACAAACATTAATGTGACGCTCTGTTTGCGGGAGGTGACTCAGCTACGAAAATATGTGCCTTTTATCACACATTTCTAACTCTGTGCAAGAGCAGGCACAGGGGACACAGCGCTGCTTATTCTGCGGTGGGATCCAGCTCAACCTCTCCATCCAAACGACGTTTATCTTCCAGGGAACGGAGCTTCAACTGGTGTCACGCCATATGGACTACATGCTTTGTAAGGGGCATGTACCCAGTCTCTGTGGCTGGCGGTGTTTTGGAGCTCAGCCCTTTACATAGGGTCACCCCAGGCTGAGAGCCACAGGGGCTGCATTAGCTGGGACTTTTCCTGCCCTGTTCTCATCGGGATCAGCCTGAAACTCAACCCAGCGCCTTGCCTGGACCCCTAACAGCCTGGGACAGGCTGCTGAGAGGTTGGATGGATGAAGGCAAACCCCATTACGGTGAAGGAGTTTGATGGGGTGGCTTCAACCCCACGGGGACGTGCCACAGGCAGAATCACTGTCCCCGCTCCCCTTCGCAGATCCAAAGCCCATGGGGCGGATGATCAGGGCTGCTGATAGGGAAGGAGCGTCTTCCAGCCCGGCCTTGGATCTCGGTGACTTTCCCAGGAAGGAAATGAGAGGGTGGCGAGGCACCCCGCCACCTTTCCCCAGGTTTCCTCCTTCCGAGAGTCAGCACTTTATCATATCGCTGCCGGAAACTATTTAAAGGCTCCTTAATTAGGCTGTGGTCTCGGGCAGTTCCTGTGCTGACTGCTAGATGGGCCTGGGCGATACCACGTGGTTCGTTCTGTCAGGTGGAAAAAGTTTTTTGTGTAAACCGCAGCGAAACGGTGCCTTTGGCTGGCTGGAGGTGGAGGCAAGCGGAGGAGGGATGGGGCAGTCGTCACAGGCAGGATTAGTTTGTTCCTGTCAGGTGCCCTGATAGGAAGCGACAGGCTCCGGAGGAGCTGGGTTTCTGCAGGGCTTACCTCTAAAGTGATCCCAATCCCGATTCCTGGTGCCTGAGCAGGATGGGAGCTGCATCTTGGAGGAAAGTCACTCAGCGTCTGAGACACTCGTGGGGTGTTTTGTTCTGCCCACGGGACTCAGGGCCAGGGCAGCACTTTTTATTTTTGGACCTGAAGTCTCACAAAAGCCTTTTCCAGGGCACCACCAGCTACCCCAAGCCATGCCTCGGGGCACCCAGCACTGCAGCATCTCCACCTCGTCCCCCACTGCGCCAGGGCTCCTGGCCACAGCCTTGGGAGTGGGGGCAGAGGAGGGTCTTTCATCTGCTTTGGGCTCATGGCAGAGGCTGAGTGAAAGCTTTAAATCAGTTGCTGAAACCATCGTTAAATTAAGTTGTCAGCTCAGCTGTTTGCTCAGCTAAGAAACCTGCTTTTCAGCTGGGGAACCTAGCTGGTTTCCCCGATGCTTGGGCCAAACCCCAAGCAAATCAAAGCCACGTTTCCTGAGTTAGGTGGGGATCCAAAGCCAGAGGCTCAGGGACGTCTCCTTGCTGCCCCGCTCCTGGTGGATGTTTCTCCCATTCCCTACTCAAATCCCCACCACTTGCTCACATCCCCATTAGCAGGGCAAGGCAGGAGCTCGCTGATCCTGCCGTGAGCAGGGCGCACAGCACCTCCTCCAGCCCTCCCATAGACCTCCCAGACCTCCCACAGCCCAAATCCTTCGGCTGGCATCAATATGTGCCCTTCAGCTTGAGGCTTTTCCCTGTACGCAGGGGTGCCCCTGAAGACACATCTACAGCTGCTGTTAGGTGCACAACAGCAGTTGTACGGCGGTGGGTACACGCCTGTGAATATTGTCGTAAGTCACAGGCAAACATTTCTCCAACAAGTGTCCAGAAACCGGTGACCTGGCCCTGCCTGGTGCTGTTTTTTCTCACTCTTACTCCCACACACACAGCAGAGGCTTTCAAAGGCAATAACAACTGGAAATAGATTTCTCGAGAAGCTCAAATTCAGAATATTTTCCCCTGCCTAGGCAGGCATTTGACAGTGTAATTCTTAAATATACTTTATTGCTATTAAATTTAATCCCCGTGAAGGATTACATATCTGCTTCATTGCAAGTCTGGCAGGATTAGCAGCGTGGTGTCTGCTCAGTGTCTTAAAAACATCAAACACGAACACAGCCCTGAGCAAGAAACCTTTTCCGAGGGTTGCAAAATGCCAGGGGTCCAGGGAACCGCCGGGTGGCGGGACCACTGACGGGTGCCCTTTGCTGCGTGTTTCATCTGCCAAAGCCCCTGGAGAAGCATCTGCAGGAGCCCGCGCTGTCCCTTCATGTGAATATTTCAAATCCTGCTCTCCGGCAGCGAGAAACCACCGGCTTCGGCACCGCCAGCCAGCCAGGGGAGCAGGAGCTTGGAGATGTTCTCCATGGGGTGGAGAATTCGAGGGTTTGGGGGTTAAATATTACGTGTGATGTGGTCATTGCATGTTCTTGTTCATCACTGCGTTCATAATTTTCCCTTTTCCTTAGGTAGATAAGTGGAAAGAAAGGCGGTGACTGAGCACCCTCGCTGTGTTAGCCCACATGGACAGGGACAGAGGTTACAGGACCCCGCGCTCCCGGCCCTCAGGATCCACAGAGGGGATGTTAAATCCTGGCTGGAGCAGGATGTGCATCCCTGGGATGGGATGGGATGGGATGGGATGGGATGGGATGGGATGGGATGGGATGGGATGGGATGGGACGGGATGGGACGGGATTGGATGGGATGGGACGGGATGGGATGGGATGGGACGGGATGGGATGGGACGGGACGGGATGGGATGGGATAGGGTAGGCTGCCTGCACTCCAACTCACCAACTTGGAGGCATCTGTCTCTTTAAAGAGGATCTGCAGTTCCTAAAAGCTGCTGAAACTCAATATTGTTTGTGCTAATTAATGGCCTCTCCGGCCCAGGCACCAGCCCTAGGCAAATCCAGCCCCAAAATCCCCCAGAATAATGACAAGCACACTGACGGCAGTGCGCGAGGTGCTGTGTGCTGTGGTAAATGGCTGTGTGGCACGGCACGGCCAGCGGGCTCTGCCCTTGGACCCCAGGGACCTGGCGTTGCCAGGCCCCCTGTGCACCATGCGTAGGCATAACACAGCCGGAGAGGCACAGTTTTGATGCAGCCACAATTACAGTGGGTCTGGAAGAAGAGATTAGAGAGCAAGAACTGCTCCAAGAATTGCCCTTAAAACTCAGGCCTCAGATATGAATGTAATCTCCAATTACTTCTGCACCTCCGCAGCTAAGCCCAAATTCCTCCTAACTGTTTCCTTTACATCAAAGACAAAGAAACTTGAAAAAAAAAAAATCAAAGCAGCAAACAAATCACAGAGCAGCGAGGGCTTCTCAAGCAGGGAGCCAGCCAGGTCCCTGCTCATTTGCCTAAGAAGAGCCCTGACTGCACAGACAGAGGCTTGCAGTTGCTTTCGGAGCTCAGGTCACACGGGAAGGCTGACGTTAAATCCTACCCCCCCCCCCAAAAAAAACCTGCTGCTGGGCTCAGGTGAGTCTGTTTTAAAGCGGCGGTTCCGGATTCAACGCCATCAGGTGCCACTGTGGGCATCCGACACGGGACAGAGCAGACTCTTTGCAGATGGCCTGGCTGGAAGCGGACCTCTGGCTTAGGAACTGGTGGCTAATTCATCACCCAGCCCGCTGCGGTAAACGCCGCACAGTTTACGCTCTCCGTGCACAAGACTGATTGCTCTGGCAGCGAGCGGCGCTCTCCTGGGAAGTTTCCTTTGCATTAAGTGCTCCTGACACTAATGTCGGTGCCTAAGCAAACACATTAGGATGACTAAAACAGCAGCGCTGCTGGGAATGGCGGCGTGCGCAGGCGGAAGGGCAGCGGCAGCGTGTCTCAGCGGGGCAGGACGGGGGGAAAGCACCGCGCTTTTGTTCGCTGGGAGAGCTGGGGAGGAGGCCGAGCCCTGCTCTTTTGCTGGGCCTTGGTCTTGCCTGGTTCAGCTTTGGTTGTGCAAGGCACCAAGCAGGTGAGCAGCTCCCTCCTCGCAGCGCCCCAGATGCTGTTTAAGAAGCAGGCCCAAATATTCTGCACGAAAATCTCGTGTGCGTGGATCGCGCTCAGGTGAAGTGTTTGGATTTGGTTGTGCTCCGTACAGCCAGCCCACAGCCTACACTCGGTGGAAGGATGGTGGTGTAAGAGGGGCTGGAACCAGCCGAAATTCAAGCTCCTTGCCCAGGGTATCGGCACGGCACAGCGCCGAGTGTTTGGGTGCACAGACCCGTGCCCAGGCCCTCCCGTTTGGAAGAGACTGAGAACTGCCTACTCGGCAGTTCTCCATGCCGAAGATGAAAAAGACTAATAGAAACACTTAATGGCCTTTGAAACAAGAATAAAGCAGGCAGGATATTTTTAGCAGCCCGCCCGCACTTGCCAACACCTGCGTCCCGGGCGCCGACACCCAGCTCCTCTCGAGGTTTGTGCGGGGCCATCAGCGGCAGCCCAGGGAAAACGGGCATCAGGAAAAGGCTGGGGTGGGGAGCACACCCCATGGCATCCCTCAAGGGGCACCTCTGAATGTCCTCGGGGACCTCAGCCTCCCCTCTGCACACCACAAATGTGTTTGTTTTTTCAAAGATGGTGCACTGAGCACCTCCGGAGGTTGTGTGGTGGGAATACCCTGTGCTGCAGGAGAAGGACCGAGGTGGGACTCGCTCAGCAAGACCTTGAGAGCTCCCTGCTTTGCCCGGCCCTTCTCTTGGCTAAGGGCACGGCAGCTCCGTCTCCGGCCACGCCGTCTGTTCGGGCTTCTTTCCGGAGAGCACAGCGGTGGCTGCTGTTCAAAGACAGTTCCCCAGTTAGGGAAATGCTAAAGCGCTGCGAGTGAAAATCTCCTTGGAAGTCACACTTCAAAGCAGCTTAAAAATACAGCGTGGTTCAGCGTTTTGCATATTTTCCTACCACTCCAAAGAATGGTTAGGAGCAGGTTGATAAGCAGGGTTTGTAATTATCCTCCGTGTTTTTCCTTTCACCCCCTTCACCAATATTTTCCTTAGAAATACACACAGGCAGTGGAACGAAGTGTTTTCCCATGAAGGACTACCAATGCTAGGTTGTGTAAGTTCTTAGGAAATTATTTATTACTTGTTTGGGTTTTGATATGAAAAAAAAGTGTTGTTGTCTGAATTTTTCCAGTGAGAGAAATTCAATCTTGTTCAATTTTAAACAAGAATTATCCCAAGCCAGCAATAACATTTCTGAAGGAGCCGGTCATGGAAAATACGTTTCTGAGAACTGTTCTCAGGGCAAGAAATTTCCTCAGAAAATCTAAAACCTGAAACAAAATGAAAGTCGAAACCCGGGGGCGCGGGACCGAGCTGGAACTGCCGTGTGAGAGTGGCACGTGGGGATTCAACACGCTGCTGCTGGAAATAAGAGGGCTTCTCTCCTTCAGCGGGATGGCTAATGGTCGTGCCTGAGATCTCAGAGGGCTGCCTCACACGGGAATGACGACAGTAAAACTGTCAGTTGATAGGGGCTGTGTATAGGGTTATAGGACAGAAAACCACATGCCCCCAGCCATCACCCCTTGGGCTCGGTGCAGGTGTCCGGGGTGGTTTCTCCTTGCACAGTCGCCTCTTTGGGCCTGCCCGGGGCTTTGCAGGAGAGGAAGAGGAGCCTCCTCCCCACCGCAGCTTAGGGGTACGCCAGCACCTCCCCACCTGCCGCAGGAGCCCATCTGCAGGCTTGCCATGCTCACCGGGCTCCTTTTCCAGCCCTGGAGATCCAGACGAAGTTTGGAAAAGGGCTAGACAGGGAGGAAAAAAACCCAAAGGGTATTACAGCCCTACCCGGGACTGTTAGCACCAATGTGATAAATGCGATTCGCTAGCAGCAGTAATGATTTGTTTGGGAAACAGATGAATTTGGAGCCAGTCTGACACAGACCTTTCTCTTCCCCTGTATTTATGGTTGCCTCTCGGAGCTGCTCGCTGTGAGCTAAGGGCACGTTGCGGAGCTGAGCACCGCAGTCAGCGTGGTGCTCTCGCATTATTCATGTCCCGGGCCAAAGGGGAGGATCTTTGTAACAGGAGGCCACGGGCAATTTCAATCTCCTTCTGAAAAGCCGCGTCTCATTCAGGCATCCTTTGAGGATCAGAGTTTCTCCATCATCTGAAGCTATTGCCTTAATCTAAATTGTTGGTTCAATTGCTTTCCATGAATTTAGCACTTAAAGGGATTAGGGCAAAAAGAGCTCTAATTTTCCTTCTGACCTTTTAACATCATCAAATGAAAGCTGGGACACCAGCAAAGGAATTTTCTTAAGTCAATAATTGTTTTGCAGTGACTGTACGCTTGTGAGCCAATGGTGCCCCGGCCCTGACGGCCGCTCCGTGCGTCTAACAGAGTCATCCGCCGACGTCTTCGGGATTTGGCTTCACGTTGGCCTCGCCAGCAGGACAGGACTTGCAAGCAAGGCAAGGAAGCAGCAATCCAAACACAAATCCTAGCGGAGAGGCTGCTCTGCTTGAGCCCCGGCAAGTTCTCTAAATGGGATCGTGTTGAAATCCTCACCTCGCTCGCTCTGAGGCTGCCGAAGCTGCTGCCTACCCTGTAGCCAAAATTAATTAGTTCTTGTGCTGATGTGTCAAGCAACCGCCATGAAATCATGAAGCGAGCAGAAAGCTGCCGGCATCCTGCGGCACTTTAGGAGAGGGGCACAGAAGGTGGGACTCGGGGCGGCGTGCAGGGTGTGCAGCTCCGGGCTCAGGCGCTGCCCACCCGAGGCACCTCCATGTCTCGCTCCTCTCGCACGACCCTGGCCAGAAGGGAAGGGATTTACATGGGAACCAAGCACGTGCACATAAAGGACGAGCGAGGAGGCCCAGTCCTCATTCCTTTGCAGTTTCATCTCTTACACCAGGTAAGAAGCTGGATCGTGAAGCCTGCTCTGCGCAGGCAGGGTCGGTGACAGCCGCGAGCTGTAGGTTTAGGGTTTAGCTGTCACTGGGGCTCACCCGTGCCTCCTCCCTGGCCCCGTCACTTCAGTCGGTGGCTCTGCTCTGCTGGCTGCGTGCCCCCCTCCTGGCCCTGCAGGCCTTTCCTCGCCAGGCGATGCCGCCCCGCAGGGAGCCGTCTCTTGCGACATCCGTGGCACTTCCAGCACAAGGAGACCCTGTCAGGAGCCTTTAGCTTAATCCAGGACCAAAGTACAAGGGAGCCACAAACAAGAGCTGCAGTGTTGCAACGCCGTTAGGCTGTCACAAGCCATCCCAGCTAAAAATAAACCGCCGGGCCAAACCGGAGCCCAGACTTCAGACTTTCTTTCACCAGATGCTGTGAGGAAGACGCCCATCCAGGGCACTCAGAAAGGGCACAAACAGCACAGATGCTGAGATGAGGTTCCTTTTTTGCCTCTCCTCTGAGTGTAATTTCCCTCTCTGTCCCGAGCAAGCTCTCCAATTAAAATATTTTTCCCCCTTTTCATCACTTTAGGGTATTTCAGATAGCCCCTGGGAGGGTAAATCCCTGTGCAGGGAAAGGAGCAACCAACACCTTTGCTTTAGGCCGGGTCCAAGCAGTACAAGTCCTGGAAAGGCTTTGATTCAGAGATGCCAAAACACTTCCCGGTTATCTCTGATGCTCCCTCTAGCACGGCTCAGCGTGGCACCTTGCCGGGACACCACCAAGGGAGGTCGCAGTGCTCTTTGGTGAGCATCTCTGTGCCACAGGGGTTTGGGTCAGGCACACCTCAGCCAAAGCACAGCATCACCGGAGCCCTGCTCAGGGCTGCTCTGCAGGAGGCGCAGAAATCCCTGGGCAGTGCCATCCCTGATGCTCTGTCTCGTTTCTTTAAGTCACTGAAAGGTGTCACAGGGCTATCAAAAACCATCCTGTGGAAGACGTGGGAGTGAAACTGCGCCCGGGCTGGATCAGCCCCTGAGAAGCACGGAGGTGGGGAGTGTGCAGCAGCAACTCCCGTCTCCCCGTGCATGACGGCGAAGCTGCATCAGCCTGAAAGGCAAAGCAGAAGGCTCCCGAGCACCACAGGGCTTTCAGTGCCCTTCAGCTGCTTGCGTCTGCTGGCGGCAAGGCCGGGCAGGAGGCAGGCAGGCAGTGCGATTAAAGCAGCTGAAGGGTGCTGTCAGGGATGCAAAGCGCGTTGCAGTTCCCTGGGTCACCCCAATTCACTGGTTGGTCCCAGCCCTCTTGCACTGGCCTCCAGAGCATATTTACCAATGTATACCATGTATATCATATACATATATATAAAATATCATATATATCATATATATTTATATATATATGTGATATAAATGATATATATGTTATACATGATATCATATACATGATATACATATATATGATACATATACATGCATATATATATACATATATATATATATATATATATATATATATATATGTCTAAGCCCTGCTCTTCTGAGACCTCTGGGGACACGGTTCCTATGGGATCATGGAGACCACGTCATGCCCTGTGCAAGGATGCTAGAAGAAAACAAAGCAAGGGCTGGAGCCCCTAAAAATCACGCAGGGGAAAAACACAGCCCCACTCGCAATGGATTTAGCCCCTGGGTAGTTACTTGTTTTTTTTTTTCTCGGTCTGAGGTCTCATTGCTGCGTTACTGAATGGTGTCCTGGCCAGGTGTCCTCGCCTCTCACCTCCACCCACACCACCCCAGCCATGGCATCACCCGGCTCAGGGTCCTGGGGCAGAGCAGCTCCGGCAGTCGGGAGGGAAACACGCTCGGGTTGGAGCTCAGCGCCTCGCGCTGCCCATAGCAGCACCACAGCGCTGCACACGCTCCTGGTTTCTTTGTTTGCTTGTTTGTTTTTAATTTTGTCAACCAGGAAACAGCTCAGACTAAATTTTCTCACTTTTCGGCAGAAGCGCTCGAAATTCTCCAGAAATGACCTTTGAAAACGTTTTGTTCTGAATGTAATCTGGAAGTTAAAAAGGAAAAAGAAATGCTGCTCTGAGCTGCCTGCGGCCGAGCTGGCCAGCAGCGGCTGAATCTAGGAGTTCTGCTGCATCATTGTTGAATTTGGCTCTTCCTAATGTCAATACCTACCAGGCTTTTAGGGCTGCATTAAAAAGATAAAAAAGGAACCAGACAAGGAGAGCTCAGGCCAAACTTTGGTACTATTAAATTCATCAAATGCACAAAGCAGCCGCTCTAAAGCCCAGAATCAATATTTTCCCACCAGAGCCCCGCACAAAACACAGACCAGAGAAATTTGGGAAGTTTTGATGGAATTTTGTTTGGAAGCTTCTGGCTCGGCTCGCATGGCTTTGGAGGCCAGGCTGGACAGGAGTCAGGCCTGCAGGACGTGTTTATAGGAGCCCTGAGCAGGGAAATGTCTGAGCTTTGCACGACCCCGCAGCTGCCTGGGCTGGGGGGCGTTTGCTTGCCTGCAACCATTCCCACTGGATCTACCAGCCAGTAGACTGGCAGATTTTGGGGGGACAAAGCTGCTCCTGTGATGACTGGAGTTTCCTCGCATGAAGAAAAGCGTTTCGCTGCGGGTTCATGTGTCCTAAAATACACCGGGGGAAGCCCAGCCAGCTGGCGCAGAGCAGATAACAGCCCCACAGCTCGCACCCCGCGTTGCCCCCATGGCTGTTTTTCCGATGCTGTGGGGATGAGAAGTTGTTCTGCCGCTGCCTGAAGGGTGAACTACTGCTCTGCGAGCAAAGCAGCAAGGTGAGTCTGTCAGATACAACTCGTTTCTGTCAGGAAGGGAGAAGCTCAAGCCAAGGAGCTTCTCTGCACAAAAGCAAAATTTGTACGGGAATTCATGCCAGCGAGTTATTACATTGCTGATCAAAGCGAGCTTGAGATTAATGGCGAATCAACACATCCAACACGCAGATGCACACGGAGAACATGCCTGGATGAAGGCCTGTCTCGACCGCTCTCCAGCTCCAGGAGATGGGAAGGTGGGGCAGCAGTCGCCGGATCCGGCTTCCTCCCGCTGGAAGCCAGCGTGACACACAGGCACCTGACTTCTGAGAGGGGGAGAAAAACCAAACCCAACACACAAACAAAACCAAGGGCAGAAAGACAAGAAAGCCCTGAGACGTCAGGGCCTGGGAAACGTCCCTGGCTCGGTGCTGGCTGCCCGGAGCTGCAGCTGGAAGCCACGGGCACACGAAGGCCACCCCACAGCTCTGCCACGTACGAGGAGGCCGAGCAGCTCCTGAGGCACCCCAGCACCTCCCCTCGACCCCCCCAAGCCCTTAACACCCCGTTCCCTTTCCAAAGGAGCAGGATCTGGTCCTATGGGCGCAGCAGGCTGAGGCCTCAGGGCTCTTTTTTCCTTTCCCTTGGTTTTATTTGGACGGATTTGCCCAGGGTGCTGGGACAGGCTGGGCCGCCCCAGCGGGACGGGCGCTCCTCAGGGATCGGCGGCGTTGGGCGCTCATTGCCTGGCGCCGTGAGGTGGGGAGAGACGAGCCACGGCTGTCGGGAAGGGGGGAAACGGAGGGGTGAAGCAGTAGGAAGCTCTGATAAGAAGAGAGCTGTAACCAGAGCAAATATTGAGTCATGCAGCAGCAGCAGACGGAGGAAGGAGAGCAGTGTGCGTCTTGCAGTGTCTGACTTGCCGGCTGACGCTGCACAGGAGCCCCAGCACCTGCTCACCCGCCGCATGGGGTCCCAAAATCAGCCTTTTGGGGCTGCCTTTCACTGAAAACGGAGCAGGGAGGAGGAGATGCGTGCCCCAGCGGTGAGCGCGGGTCTCCATCCCGCGGGGCCGGCTGCGGCGCCGGGCAGGAGGCCAGGACAAACAGCGCGCGTTGTTTGCCACGCGCCCCGGTAAAACAACACCGGTGGCAGGCAGCGTCACCGCCGGGTTGAGTCTCCAGTGCTGCCTCCAGGAATGCGAGCGTGGGGCTGAGCCCCCTCCCTCAAGCTTAAGGTGTCTTAAGTGAGACCAAGAGCTGCCGTGGCTGAAAGCAAACATAAAGAAACAACCAAAAAACAAAACACACACACACAACACCAAAAACCAAAAAACACAACAATCCAACACCTCCCCGAAACAACCTGAGGGCTCTTTCCTCCCCTCCGCTCCCCAGCTGGTGGGAGCGGGGCTGGTGGGACACCTCTGGTGGCCACAGGAAACCAGCAGAGGTCAAAAATAACCAACAGCCGAAATAACCACAAGAAGCAGCGGTGGTGGGCCAGCTGGGGCTCCACACCACAGCTGTGTAAGGTGGAGGACAATACTTGATGCTCTCTGTGATGGGAGAGCAGTGGGCCCACCTGCCAGCACCGAGAGCAGCCGCAGCGGTGGGGACTCCATTGTCCATCGTTTTGTGAGGAAAAGTGAGCAACTCCGTCCCCACCGTGGTGCTGAGCGATGCAGGGCTGGGATTTCAAAACCATGGCAGCAATCCGCTCGAGCAATACGGGCCTGCTTGGCCCTACGAGACGGGCAGAGCCGCGCTTGTGTACGTCAGCTTCCAGCGCTGACAGAGCACAGGAGCAGCACGCAGAGCTGGGAAATGGACAACAACCCCCCTGAAAAACAAAACATGGCACAAGCAGTGATATAATCGCCTTTTCACAGCTCAGGTTTAAACTTTCTCCTTGGTGCAACACTGCTCCTCCCAACCGGGGAGCTGAAACAACACCGGAGGATCACAGCCCTAACAACGCGGAAGGGTGAGACGACGAGGAGCCCGCGCACAGCGCGGCACGTCCGCGGGCTGGCGTGGCCTGACGTGGCTTTGCAAAGACCTGTCCAGTCACTGGCCGGCCTGCGAGAGAGAGCCCAGATGCAGCTGAGCACGACCTGCCAACCAGATCAGCGGGAGGTGGGAAGTCCCTCTGCGACTAGCAAGTATGGACGACCCGAGGACATGACCTGACGGTCCCCATTTCGGCAGCGCCTTGCTCTTGGTGGAAGCAGCCTGCCCAGGAGCAGCCCGCAGTGACACAGAGCGCTGCGGAGCGTGGCTCTGCGGGGCCACCAATGCCACCAATGCACTGGTCAGCAAGCGGGGAAAACACAAAATGTTCGTCATGGGCTTTTTGCCACGGGTGCTCGCAGCTAAACCAACTCAGCATCGCGATTTCGTGCTCTGTTGATAGCATGGCTTTGGGTCATGGATGTTCATGGATCCTTTTCAATGCCTAAAAGACCAGCCGCAGGTGTCACGAGGAGGTGTAAGCATCTATACAGCACGTAAACCCCATGCACAGCTCTGGTACCCCTTTCCCACCCTCCATCCCCTTCCCCATGGAAGAACAGGCAGAGAAACACCGGGGGGCTGCCAAGAAGTCCAACAGCCCCGGCAGCCCTCCGGCTGCTCCTCCCTTGCCCTGCGCCACCCCGAGACCGCGGGCACTGCAGCCGCTCTCCTGCCCCGGCCGTGCAAGAGCCGCGGCACATTGCATCACCCCCGGGGCAGGGCTCCAGCACCTCCAAGCCAGGGGGGATTTTGCCAACTGGCCCCACCCGGATGAGAGGAGACGGGGAAACGCTTCCCCCGTGCCCTGCAAAACGCCCGGGGCTTGGGGTCATTTCTGGGCTGTGCCAAAGCCAAGACCTGGTGAGCAGGCAGACAAACGCTGCGCCCTCCTCGGAGACCTCCGTGCAAGCTCCTACCTGCTTGCGAAGACTCATCCCAGAGGGACAAGGTTTTTAGGTGCCTGAAATTGTTGTTATGGGCACACATTCAGATTTACCCATTACAGGCTACACAATTTTGCCCAGCAACACTCCTTTGCAGACCAAAAATTAGGGCTGAAGTGGAACAATTAGCATGTGATGAAGGGATGGGGAGGTGAAATTTTAAGGTCAGGGCGGTTGTTTCTCAGCAAAGCGGGGCCTGGAATTCCCTGCTGGGAATTTCTCAGTACCACTGTGAGAGAGAAACTGCCCAGGGAAGTAGCTCTCCTTGGGCTGGAGAGCGCTTGGTGTTCCACCTCCTCCTGCGCGGTCACGCTGCGACGAGCTCCATTTTCCAGAGGCTTCCTGGCTGCGTGCAGGGGGCAGCCTGTGAATCTGCCACCAGCACGGGGGAGTCTTAAAAACAGATGCAAGCCCCGTTCATACAAAAAATAACATTATGAAGGGCTTCTGGCCAGAGGGAGTCCATCAAAGCCTGTGGAAAAAGGGGCTGGTACCAGAGGCCAGTAGGGATCTTGGGGTGCCCAGCTGTGTCCTGCTGGGGGCAGCTGAGGCAGGTAAAGCCATCACCAAGCATCACCGTATCACATCCACAATTTTTAGGACTTCCTTCGTGGTCTTCTCTATTTTTGACCTGCCGCCTAATCGCATAAGCCGCTTTGCAGAGTACCTAAAGCACTTGCAGCTTTCATTGACCTCCACCGGGTGATCGGGTCCTCCAAAAACGAGAGCAGAGGTGGCCAGGAGGGGGACGCCAGAGCCAGCCTTGGTTTGACCTGGTTTCTTCACCTGGTGGTCCCCGGGCTACAAAGAACGGCAGGTGGGCAAGGGGCAGGGGCAGCGAGCGAGGGGCTGGCAGTGCCCAGCAGGCAGCTGCCACCTCACGTTTGCTTGGGGCAGGCCAAGGTACCTGACAAAAAATCCTTGTTTACAGCTCTCCCCACGCAGCAGAGCCTGAACTGGAAAGCCAAAACGCTCGGTGCACTCTCAACTCCAAACAAACAGTGGGTGTTGGGTTTTAAAGAGCATGTCACCGTGACCTTAATGGCCCACTTTGTGCGTGGTGGCATGGAAGGGAGCCCAAAGGTGAAAAGGCTTAATTAGTAATACTTCAAGCTGATTACCACGGCCCATATATAGGGTGACCCGCATCTACTATCACTTAGCATAGTAATGACTAAGTGCAGTGTGTGGTTTAAATATCTCCCTAATGCCGAAGCTAAATGCATCCGTAGCCCTAACCCTCTAATTGACTGATTCTAAATATGATAGATTAGCTTTCCATCTCATTATATGCATCTAATCAGGGGATGAGGGCGTGTATACCCTTAGACACATGGTTTTTCATTTCTACTGCCCTACAACAGCAATTACAAGAAAATTACCTGCATGCTCAGGTTTGTTGCAGGCTTATCTCGTACCCCATCTCCGAAAGCTGCCATATTCACTTTATGATGGTAATAAAAAGAAGCTGCAGAATCCTGCTTCTATTTGGACGCCAAGATGCAGAAACGCGGCGTTGCCTGCGTGACCTTTGCTGACCACCCTAAATCAGAGCCGGGCTCCTGCTGCCCGTGGTCACTGCCCCATGGCCAGCAGTGCCCCGTGGGGCAGGAGTGGGAAGCAAGGGGGGGGGTCTGGGCACAAGCAGCACCTTGGGCTTCACTACTGGCCCTTGGCAAGGATGCCCACTGTGCTACTGCTGCGAAAAGGCCGCCTGCTCCTGCCGCCCAGCCACGCAGGGTGCCTGTCCCTGCGGCCTCCATGCCCGGCTGCAAGGCCCTGCGCACCAGGCCGCTCCGTGCCCCTGGGAGCTGCTCGTCGCGCCCCGGCCTGAGGACACGGGTGGGTGGAGGACTAAGGCAAGGTCCCCGAGTGACCTCATGTGCCTCCCGCAGCCCAGCACTAATGAGTTTGCTGTGTTTAGGCTTTCACTCCAGGTCTGGGTAGCTCCAGGCACCTCCTTGCTCGTGCCTTGCGTTTGTGTAGGAACCAGGCCCCACCAGGGGCTGGGGGCCCCGTGTTGGACTCCTCTTGCTGCTGGGGGCTCCTAAGCCAGCTCCTAGTGCTTGGGAGTGCCCCAGATACACCCGTGCTCCACCAAAACTGAGAAGCACCCACATGAAGTCACCCTCAGAATTTGGCCAACATCAAACCAAAGGCCCAGAGTACCCTTAACGTCACGCTGGATGGTCCAGACCCACGGACCTACAGATAGGTCCGTATGCAGACACACAGTAATTCACCACGGGGAGATGAGCCACGTTATGATTTTGTCATTTTCCATTCAAGCGTCCCAGGCAGTGATTGCAGTTTGGGGATTTTCCAGCCCAGACAAATTACCAGGCTCCACCAAAACAGCTACGAGACAACCCAATTTTGGGTTACGGAGCCTTCACCAGCTAGGCAGGAGCTGAGCTCTCCTCTGTCTGCACGACGGAAATGCCTGCTGTGCACAGGAGACTTGGGGCCACGGTAAATTGTTGCAGTGCAAGGAAAATTAAAGGAGCCAGGGTAACAGATCAGAGAAGGCATCCCGAGCTGGCAGGGGGAATTCTTGCTCATTAGGAGCAAAAACAGAAGAGAGCTTTCAATTGCCAGGGTGTAATTTAGACCCAGGCTCTACGCAGCAATTTTCATGGGTCTGCACGGAGCCCCAGTGACACTCGGTGATGAAGGTTCCCACAAGTGAAGTCCAGGCTTAGCTGGCTTAAAGGTCACGCTTACCTTTTTTTCCTCCAGTTAAAATTGAGTTTTAAGCTGCTGAGATTACCGTTTGAAATGGAACATTGTCCTGTGACATCTGGCTCGCTTGTCTGGTTTCCTTAGGCAGCAGGTTTCCTCCAGTCCCCAGGGAAGTGGCGGAAGCCCCGAGCTGAAGGAAACAAACACCGTGCCTTCCCCTTGGAGAAAGGGTTAGCGAGGAGCGAGAATAAAGGGCCTGAGAAGCAGCAGGGAGAAAGGTTGCCCTAAGGAGAGCAACATGTTCAGATCCGTCTATCAGATAACAATACTTAAGTACCAGCTCGAGAGTGTGTTCACAGAGCTTAAAAATAATGGTGACTCAGCTCTAGGTGAAATACTTACTCATCCATAATGCTGCCTCCCTGCCTCAAGTCAGGAGGTTTGAGCTACCCATGGTGCCACGTTCACTCCAAGTTTGGGACACACCAACATCCCAGAAGCTAGAGGAGATCTCAGACAGTGTCTCGGTGGCATCTGCAAACCCAACGGCCCAGTTCTTGGGGCAAATGTGACACTAAGTATCAGTTCAGAAAGAATTTGTGGTTTAGCATCAAGCTCCAATAAAGGTTCTTAAGTTCCTCTTTCTTCTAGACTCTGCATTTGGGGAAAAGCGAGACTTGTGCAAAAGGCATCTCTGGGCAGCAGACGAGCCTGTAATGACTGGGAGGCCTGGAACTGTTCCGTGTCTGCATCTAGAATTAGATTAGATGGAGATATATAAAATTGCCTCTCACTCCCAGCCCGACCACAGCATACCTTGGCTGGTCTCCAAAAGTGGCCTTACTGCCAGCTCTTGCAATGTTCTTCTGTCTTGGCACGTTTGGTGGCAGTGGTGGCAGTGCTGCTGTTGTTGCCGTGGCTTTGAATGTCTTGAAATCTTGTTCCTGGAGTCAAGTGAGATGAAGGGGAAGCAGGTTTGATTTAAGGAATAAAAGCTTTATTTCTTACTGTTGTAGGAAATCTGAGACTCTGACCCCAGCCCACGTTACGTGTTTGGAAATGAGAAACCAGATGAATAAACCCCTCTTTTGAAGGGAGGAGAGGGAGGGAAAGAAGCACTGGAGGAGCTGAGTCACTGGTTTTGAGCAACCCTGAACTCCCTGCTAAAATCTCTCATCTCCACTTTTCTAAGACCGGTTGCCAACAACAGTCATGGGAGCTCGAGGCTGGAGCAGGAGAGCTGACACCACAGGCAAGTTAAAACTGTTTCAGGGCTAAAACCTTGATGCTGACACATTACCTGCGGGAGCCCACACCGCAAAGTCTCTCTCTCTGCCGGACCCTAGCTTGTCTCACACTTCCTTCCTGGGATGAAAGGAGCAGGGCACGTTCCTGGGCAGTCCTGCCCAGCAGCCTTTTGCCACAGCAGCTTCTAACTCCCACCATCTCCAAGACCTGTGGTCTGCGAGCCTCCGAGATCAAACCGGCCTCACTGAGGGCAAGGCGTTTGCCTTCCCCGGTGTGATGGGGGCAGAGATGAAAGGACAACTTTATCGCGTGCCTTCACTAGCTGCCTACAAGTGGCCTCAGGCACTTCTAAAATACACTCCTCCCTCTCAGTCACAACCTGGAGCTGTGACCCCACTTCTCAGAGGACACCCTCCTCTCCCTTCTCTTTCCTTGCCTTCAGTACAAGGTGTGAGGGGGCAGGCAGCCTGCCTTCCCTACGGATGCCACGGGGACGCTGGCTGTCCCAGCTTCCCACCACCTCATTCAGGACCCGAAGACGCTCCGGCAGCCGAGCACCAGCACCACTTGCTGTTCTTCTGCACTTTTTGACCTCTTGTTCTTCTCTCGGGCTTGGCTCCAGCAGCAGGGCACTGCCAGGGGCGATGCTGAGTGCGGTGCGGTGCGCAGGGGGCAGCGGCAGCACCGGAGGCGAGAGGTGACACACTTGTGCAAGGGCTGATGCAGGAGCTCAGAAATGCTGCTGAACGAGCCCCACGTGCAGCAATGATACGAGGTGTAAACGCCTTCCCCAGCCTTTCCTTCCTCCCTCCTGTGTCTCCTGTACGCCGCGTGCCCTGTTATATGGGTTTGGAGACAGGGAGGAGGCTCCAGTTTGGAGGCAAGGGACTGCACTGTGGTGGCTGTACAGAAAGAATAAGAGATGGAAAAGTACATAAAAACCATACCATGCCTTCTGTTGTTACAGTTTTAGCACCCATCTTTTGGTATTTGCCATTTTCCTCCAAGCTCCAATGCCTGGCTTCACATCAATTCATGGACGCCGGCTTTCATCTAAATAAATTATAATTACAAGACTTTCCAGCTCCTATTGATGTGGAGGAGAAGCGCAAGTCAGAATCTGAAATATTCATAATCCAGATGGAAAAAAAAAAGAGAGAGAGAAAGAAAAAAAAAAGAAAAACAGAAAGACTTTGACATTTATTATTTTGGAAAGCTCTTGATTTCTGAATGAGCCGTGATTTTCAGAAGACCTGACTCATCATCTCTGAATGCTGGGGTTTGGCAGCCCTGTATATATTTAGTAATACAAACCCTGACTTGCAGCTTCCAATGAGAATCCTAATGGCATGATAAGACAGATTTTTATCTCATTCACGTCATTTCCAAATATCAGGAAATTTAACTAACAGCAAGAGTTGTAAAAGCTGTGAAACGCTCTCCCTGGGGAAGAGCAGAAGTCCCGTGACTACCCACTTGAACAGCTGAACAATCCAGCAGAGCACGCAGCAGGGAACAGCTCTTTTCCTTCTGGCTGGGAAAGAGCGGATGATCCCAGACACGTTTTCCCTTTCATTTCTCCTCGCTCTGGGCTTTGCTAACCAAGGCCTCACACCACAGCCACTGGAGCCTCTTTCCTGTCCAGCTGGGGAAACAGCAACTTCTGCAGGGGGAGCGCGCAGCTTCAAGAGAAAATACTGTTGCAAACCATTTAGGACTTCACAAGGAGTAAGGAACCTGTGCCAGTCCTTGGGAATGCATTCAAAGCATCCTTACCCAGCGGTTAGAATTGCATCAAATACATTAAAATCCCCGAGGCACTTGGAGTCTAGTGAGATTTTTTTTCCATTGCCTATCAAGCAGTGGTATTAAAAATGATGTCTTTGGCAGCACAGCCAGCCTGGGTAGATGCAAGATGATTTTAATCTATTCATTCTAGACCATCTGCTTCTTACCCTCAACTTTCAAAGGCCTTGAATGAGACGTAGGCCATTGAATTTTATAGCTAAATTTCATGAACCTCTTTGAAAATGAAAGGATTGCACAGAACACAAATTTAGAGACATCAAAGGGACCTTCCCTTTTCATGCAAGCACTAAAAGCAGTGCAATGGGAACTAATTACAATTTGCTCTATTGCCAGTTTTCGCACTGGAGCAAATACAAGCATTTTATGCTTTAAACCTTACAAACCTGCGGCTGCCAGCTTAATATACTCCTAAAGCCAAAACCAAATTAATAGACTAAAACCATCTTGCATCCACTTAGGCAAACAATGAAGCCAGAAGAGCTGTCAGGCTAGCTCATGGAGAAGTTCTTTTTTTGTGTGTGTTCCTGCTTTGTTTTGAAAATCAACATTTCTTTACATATTCAGTGGCAGTGTAAAAACTAATTCAGGTTTTTCAAAAGCAACGCCATCGCACAGATACTTTTTAATGAGCTGATCTTAATCCATGTTGCCGACAGAGTCTGGAGGGAACACAACCGAGATGGCAGCTCTTCGTAAAAGTATGGCAGAGTTCACGGATCTCAGCCAGATGTGGCTGACTCAAGATCTGCTGACTCGAGTGGCTGAAGTCATTACGTAGACATGTAAGTTCCAGGCAGGCGATGGGGGGGAAGAGCTGCCCTGAATTATGAAGCAACATCCAGGTGAAATTGTGAAAATCCAGGACATTATAGCAGAATATTAGGCGTCTAGTCCCAACACGGATCTGCACGCATTGTTCAACGAGGGTGGTGTGACCCTGACAGCACTTGAAATCGAGAGAAGTGAAGCTGGGGAAGAATCTCCCTTTGATGTTTGATTCTTGCCCCATCAAGTCAAAAACCTCTGGGACAAAGCAGGCACTGGCTGGCCAGAGCAGGAGCTCTTCCAGCTCTGTGTGAGGGCCTCAGACACCATTTTATATATCCCAGTTATCTACAAGCTTTCTGATTTACAGTTCAGAAAAATCATAATGGTGCACCTACAAAAGTGTTTTAGTTTCCATTCCCCGAGCATTCAGGACGTGGATTGGTGGGTAAGGGACCTGCTACACCATTACAAGTCTCCAGAGGTGAGTCTTCCACATGCTTCATGCTCTCAGTGGTATAAGCAGAGCTACTTGGACCCTGGGGCCATGGAGACAGGATCTGTTTTGATGCTGAAGGCAACACTACGGCGCTAGCTTCTCCAGGAGGGGAAGGCTTCATTTCAGAAGGTCTCCAGAGCCCCAAGGAATAACACAACCAATGAACGCCTGGGGTGGTACCAACATGTTGCCAGAAAGGCCTATCAGTTATGAGTCTCCTGCAGTGACACTGACTTCCCCAGGGAAGGAGAGGTCATTCATAATCCTTGATAGTAAGAGACTCAAAAAGCCGTCATCGCAAAACTCACAGCAAGTTGCTTACACAAGTTTTGGTGCTCCCATTCCTGGTGGGCAGGTTCACCGCACTCAGCCCTGCTGAGGAAGCACTGCTGCAGTCAGTAACGCTGAGATACTGCACGAGGAGTTGCCTTAGGGCCATGTCTGCACCAAACAGGTGAACGCTATGCTTAATGTCCACGTGAATATGATGGCACAGTGGCCCCTTCACATAAACGCACTCATCCCTGTGCTGCTTCTTCCTATATGAGAAAGCGACTCAAGCTAGCCTGCGCAGCTGGTTCTTGGATCGTTTTTCTGGATATCCACTGTTCCTTCTCACGCATACATCCTGTCCTTCCTCCTCTCTTGCCCCACTTTGAAGAGGCTGGGTATCCAGGGATCAGCAAAGGCATGAGAGGCTGGCTGGATGCGATGTGGCCAGAAGATGTCCATGGAACGGAACAGACCAGAGGATGAAGCCATGCTTAGATGAAAGAAGAAATGCAGGAAATAAAGAGGGAGATTTGGTACAATACACAAGCACAAAGGCAAGAAGTGTCCAAGGGTAACTGAACCTGTGCCCCACCTCTCAAACACTTCAGCAAATGGTTTAGGGATGGAAGTAAAAGGTAAAAGTAAAGTAAAGTAAAAACTCTTTTGCAAGAGGTTTTAAATCCGTCTCCAGCAATTCATACCAGCTCAAGAAAGAGGTTATAATCCTGACATAGCAGCTTCAAGCCCAGCATGGAACACGAAGTTGTGCCATGGAGCTACAGAAAAATCACTCAACTTCCAGAAGAGCACAGAAATCACAGAACTATCTCCTAGTGTGATTTTTGTCTGATTTCTGCAAACTGCACTAAAAAATTGCCTCAGTCTGCCTGGCAGAGGCTTGAGGCTGCAACTGATAAGAAGTGCCCTGTGAGTAATAAGCCCTTAAATCTAAACCAAACCGAGTCACCCCGTTTCTTAGATAAGCCTTATCCTTCTCCTGGGAGAAAGTTGTCCTTTTGTGTTACCTATTGGTCAACGACTTTGCTTTCAAGGAGATTGCCAGCTCTGCAGCTCCCATCACAATAATGCTACAAATAAATTAAGCACTACCACTTTGGATCAAAATTTTAATGAGGCACTAAACCCACAAAAGGGGCTCTGTATAGCATAATTAAATAGAATGGGCGTAAATAAACAGTAAGGTTTTACTAGTTACATTATAGTTGAAAACAGCTGGGATGCAAAGAAAGGAGCATTGAAGATGCATGATGTAAAAAGGCATTTCACAGAATGCAAACACTAGAACTTTTCATATCGCACAAACAGTAAAACACTACGAGCACGTGACTTCCCTTTGATTTGGAAGAATCTGTGTGGGGCACAGGGCACTTGTTTTTTTCCTTCTGCTAGTCAGCACAATGAAATATTTCACATAGAAACCCAAACAGCGGCAAAGAGAGCCATTTGTCCTTCAGAAAGAAATAAATACTTCAGAAACAGGTAAAGTCAGTAGGAACATCTGGTTCGGCCAGGCCATGGGATGCTGGTTCATGGCTCTGAAACGCTGGACAGTGCTGGGACTCCACGAAACAGCCTTGCAAACAATCAGAATTATTACAAGTCCGTTTGGCTCAGAGCTGCAAGACGCTTGATTTGTGCTCACGCCGACTCCTCAAATCCACTGCAGGCTGCAAGCGATGACATTCAGGCTGAGCCAACTAGCTCAGTATTCAATTCTCCGTCTGCATCAGCTATTTACAGTATCACGTTTGTTCCACCCCTGTCAATATTTGATCAAAGAGCTGAATAAACCTACAAACACAGGAAGGTTTCAATTTCACATTAAGGTAATGTTGACAGTGGTGCTGCTGTATCATGTAAAGTCAGTGCACTGTTACTTCTGGTAACTGAAATTTCTGGTAAACCTGGTTTTCATTGCATTTCCCGCCAGTCTGCTGAGCAGCCCTTCCTCAGAGCCATAGCTATTGCTGCAATTCCGAGCTTGTGAATGAAAAGTTTCTGAATTCATCTTGGTTTATCATCGGAAGAATTCCTTCTTCAATGGGAGTCAGAATGGGCTCCTCTTTTATAAAATCTGGATCGAAGTTGCTCACGTCATCTTTGGATTTCTGTCAAATGGAAAAGACAAAGGGAAGAGATGTCAGAAGTATGTATCATCTGCCTGACACTCGCTCTGCATCTTTACTCTGGTCTTGAGTGCAATGAACCATTACCTCCATAACCCAGGCAAACCTTACTGAGAGTTTTTTCTGGGGTTGGACTGGGAGCAGCTGAGTTGCCCCACAGAGCCTCGTACAGTATAAAGGCTTTTAGAGCCTCTGCAGGCTTTTGACAGGCAAACCCCTCTCTGATTTAACTGATACTACCTCTGAAAGGTTGCTTACCCCGACACGGCAGGGCAGGGCACATAAATCAACTCCCTGCCTCAAGTGTCAGCACAGACCCAGCCATTCAAAGTGGTTATCAGCAGTGTTTCCAATTAGCTGACTCCACACAGCCCTTCCTTATCTGCAGAGCGTCTCAGCTGGGTTTGCTGGGGGGGAGGGGGGTACACTCCTCTATGTGCGAGTCATTAAACTTGCACAATAATGAATTACTAGGTCACAGGAAGACAAATGGCTTGCCTCCAGGTGCTGGATTCCTCACTGCACCATACAAAGTGGAACTGTTTACAGTGCACACAAACAAACGGAGTTTGTGGCACATTTTGACAAGGCATGTGTTTTTCCTGCATCCAGAACAAGATCTTTTATTGACGCTGAAGTCTAACGTTTCCAGATTCTGCCCAGCTCACGGATGGACTGAGGAGGCTCCCTTAGCCTTTCATTCAGGTCAAGAAGCAACTCCAGAGCCTGGCCTCGTGCTGCTGCAGTTCCCCTGGATGCCTGGTCCCACACCCAGGGATCTCCACGGAGCAGGACCGAGCACTGCCACTAAGAGTTAGCAGTGTGACCACATCATGGGACACGGCCACCCCAACTGAGAATTTCAAAGGCAGGGAGGCCACACAGACGACCCCGGAAAGTCCCTCCACAGGGAGCAACATCTCTTATCGTGGAACATCCCTTGGGCTGTGTGGCACTGGGAAAAGGGGCAGCCCTGTGTCCTCTGCAGCCTGTTTGCCATGTGAACCACTCAGCTGATAGTGGCCTGAGCAGGGAGCACTCTGCTGGGTGCTGTGCACAGAGAGACAAAAACAGAGGTGATGTGCATAGAGAGACAAAAGCGAGGCGGCCCAGACCCGAAGAGGCAGATGGAGTGGGCGGAACGAGGATTACTTACCCTGTCTTATATTTGGGCAAGGCAAAGGGCCTGATCTGCTGCATCTGCTCTTATAAACCTGCATCTTTTGGCACTGAGCTGGCTTTGAAAATCCAGCATGGAAGGGAAAAGCGACCTGTACAACATCCTGTGGCCAACCAGCGGCCAAGCCAAGACCATAGACCCCACCTCCTGGGTCCCAGGCCAGGGCTTTCATGTCAAGGTTGCCCTTCCTCCTTTTGGGTCTCACAGCAATAAACGTGCTCAAAACACCCAGAAGAGAAAAAAATAACAAGACCCTTTCCCCCACCCCTCCCTCTCACGTACAATTCGGGGCCTGAACGGTGGCTCCATCTGGCGCTGGTTCAGCAGGTCCCAGTCCAGCTCTTTGAAGTAGGGGTGCCGCAGAATCGCGTTCTCGCCGCCCAGCGCCGGGCTGCCCAGCCGCATGCTGGGGTTCTTCGTCATGAACTGCAAAACAAAAAGGGCTGTTTGTTTCCTCCCGTCCAGCAGGGCCACGGGAGAAGGACCCATTAGCAGTCGCACAAAAGCTTGTCCTCAGCTTTCCTGTTGAACCCAGTTGCTGGCCAGACTTCTCGATTTCATTGTACTGGGACTGTGTGCAAAGACCTTGACTCACTCTCTACAGGAAGCAGTTTGGGCGTATTTCTCCCTGATCCCTTCTATTTCAGTCAAATCCTTGGTTACCACAACAAGAAAAGAAAGTCGAAGTGCATCGTTTGCAACATTGTAGATGTTGCACAGCGTTTTGGGAGGTTATTTATTTACATACTAATTTCTCAGGAATACAAGCTCGCTCTCAAATGCTGCTCGCCAGCCAGCCAGGCTTTGGACTGGAGTCAGTCCCGAGCTGTGTCTTTTTCCTAAACCTCAGCTTGCTGAAGTGTGGCCAGGAGCCTACGCTTTCCTTCCTGTCATCTTAGGAAACAGAGGAAAATGAGCAAGGCACTGGCTTTCACAGCTCCCAGAACGCTGAGCAGATAGACGAATGCTTACAGGTGACCGTCCCCTCTCCATGGCGAAACTCCAAAAGAGGGTTTCCTTTTGTAACGTTTTTTACTCTGCTACTAGTGAAAAGAGATCTCAAACTCCAGCCAAAGTGCCCCGATTTGCCAGGGAGCCCTGAGAAAAGCCATCGATCACGCACACAGCGCAGAGGGCCGTCGCGGGTGCCCTTTAGATCCTGACAAGAGTGATGAAGTGTGAGCGCTACAGGTATTTCGTAAGGGGAAAGAAATAGTGGGGGAGGAGGGGAATCCTTTCCCAAGGCAGGAAAAGAGCTTGTGTGCTTGTTAATTTAGGGTTATAGTTCTTAAAACTTCAGTAAAATGCAATCTTTTCCTTCCCCTCGAGTATTTCTAATTCATTAGAGAAATCAGGTTATGTTTAAACCGGGAAAATAGCCACTTGTATTTGCCTATTGAAATAGCAGCATAAAGCTTCACTCTGGTGGAGGTGTCCAGACGATTTCCTTGAAGATGAAAGAGCATTATGTTCAGCAAACAGCCGAACCAGCCAAACCAGACAATCGGTCACTGTTTCGGGAATGACCAAGTCTGCTGCATCTCTGCCGTGGGGAAGTGAAAAGAAGGGGAGGTGCAGGGAGAGACGAACATCGTTCTGAGCACAGGAGCTTCTCAGCAGGTACAAATTCTCCTAGGACGTGTGGATAAAAGGTGTAGGCATTCCCTACCTAGAGAGGTGACAGGGAGAAGAAAGAAGACCCATGGATTGGTTTTAGATGTCTCCCCAGTGCTCCTGTCCAGAGGGGGCTTCAGAACCCGAACGGATGGGATATCTGCAGGGTATCTGCAGCTCAGGGACCCCGCAGGAGCCCACACTCTGCTGACATGAGCACAAAACCCCAGCTCCAACCTGACCTCCCTCCCGACCCCTCTGAGGACACGTACTGCCCCAGGACCCCCTACTGGACAGCTTTTCCACCATCCCACCCAAAACCATCAGCGGAAAGGGCTGCTGAGTGCACCCAGGACAGGAGCAAAGCCAGCAGGGCTCTCCTCGGCTGGGGCCTCCCCATGCTCTCCCTGAACTCCCCAGTTATGCAGTATTTTTCCAAGGTCAGGCAGGCCAAGTACAAGTACAACTTGTGTTTCCCCCTGACCCTTTCAACCTGCTTTTGTCCCTTCCTGCCAGCAGAAACCAAACACAGATTTTTTTTTTTTTCCCAAGAAACTCTGGCCCAAAATTTCTGTGTGATTCTGAGCACCAGACAACATTTTGGTTTCCAAACCAGAAATGGGTCAAGCCAAAATTTCTCAGAGACCTGGTTCAGGCAAGCCTTTGCAAGTCTTTACCTAAACTTCTTTGGTTTGCAAAACAGGCCAGAAATCTCCTGTTAAACCCCTTTTTCTGTCTAGAAATTCCCTGCGCAGCTTCTTTGTCCCCACAGATGGATATCTGCGCCTCACTAGCTGTGATTTGCATTGCTGGAACATCTAGAAAGCTCAAACAAGATCAGAGTTCGCTGGTGCTGGGAGTGGTAAAGACAAAAACAGTCCAAAAAGAGAAGACAAAAAGGAGAGAAGGAGAGCTGGGAATAAGTCCCATGTCTCCTGGCTCTTGACCTACCCCCTCCTCCATTACACCAGGAAGCTTCTGCTAAATGTGTGTGGGGAAAACATAAAAGAAATTAATCTCTGGAAAGGGTTGGTAACGTGCTTTGCTTGGGTTCCCATTCATGCTCAGCCATATAAGACCAAAAACCAAACTGGACTGCCCACTCCCAGACCAGTTCAGTGCCCTGGGATATAAAAGTGTGTTTACATTCCTGTTTGCTTGCTTTACTCAACATGATGCCAAAGTTGCACCAAGCAAAGGCACCCGCTGCAACAACCGGAGAGCCAAGGTAAATGCATTCCTCGCTGCTTAAAACACCCTTTTTGTTAGGACAATGAGGATTAGCCAAGGGCTGTCCCTTCAGCTGGGCTGTTTTGGGCTCAGAAAACAAAACCCAACAGTCAAAACAAAATGACTGCTCCGAGTCCAGCAGCTGGCTCTGGTTTGTGCGCCCGACCTGCGTGGCGAGAAACCTCAGCTGACGCCAGGCAAAGGGCAACCCAGGCACCCTCTGCTCCGGGTTAGGTGCACAAAGGAGGCAGGAGGGGGGCGAATGCTTCACATTCGCCCACTGCTGGAACACGTCCTCCCGGCTGGCTGCTGAGAGTGGTGCCGGGCTGCCACAACCCCCCTCTGACTTAATCCTCGCCTCCGAAAACAGCGAGCCGACGGATGGGATGGGTACCCGGACACACAGCACCTTCCCCAGCTGCCAGGCACACGTTCAGCTGGAGCCCATACCCGTGGCTCTGCCCACGAAAGCAGCACCTGCGAAGCAACCAGCAGCAGGATAGGTGCAGCTGTGTGCCCAGAGCACGGGCACTGCCCCGTGCCCATGGGCTGGCTGTGCAGGGGGAAGCTTTTCGGAAATGCAGCTCATCTTTCACCTGATCCCTTCCGCTGCATTCAGAAATAGCCGAGCTCTGGAGCTGGAAGAGGCTTACAAAGTGTTGGCCCCACAAAGGCCAGAGTTCGACTCCTGCTTCACAATTAGGCTCAGGTTGGATAGTCCCAAGTGTCTTTCCAAGTACAACTCTCCAGTGCTTTTTGCAGGTGGCGAAAGAGGTCTGCAAAAAGCTTTTCGTGGCAAAACGTCACCTCGTAATGTTTATTATCTCTAATTTTGCATGGTAATCTGAAATGCAGAATGAATCTTAGCCTCCGGCACGCACAGCCCCGTGAAGAAACAGAGAAAAAATCCAACTGTAATTCCAACAAGGCAAACCAGAGATGTTCCTGAGCAAAAGGAAACGCATAATCGCCCAAATCCAAAATGCCTCCCGGCAAAACCAATAGCAAGCCTATCAGTCTTCAGCCTGAACCAGGCCATCGAGCCCTGCGTGTGAACACATCCAACCATGGGGAATGGGAATTATCCCATTCCTGGTGCAAAAAAGCCCCTTGGGGCATCCAAGAGCCCCTTTGGGCTTTGCCAGGCTGCTGAGCAGACTGGAGCGAGGCTCTCGCTGACCTCAGCTAACCCTCTCAGCAACACCACAGCCAAAAGCAGCAGCTGGAACGAGCCAAAAACCCATGACTTCATGAAATCGTTTGAAAACATTTACTGAAAGAAAACGCAGCAAGCCACGACAAGAAATTAAAGAGGTGGAGATCAGTCCACGGACGGCCCGTGAAGTTACAAGGAAAAAATGCAGAAAAAAGCAGCGCCAAGCACGGGGGAAAATCTGCGTCAGCCCTGGGAGCGCAGCCCGCCAGCAGGTGAGGGAGGGCAGGATGGATATCACTGCCACGGGGGTGTGGGGACCCCCGCACCAATCCTGCCCCCGGGCTGCTGCGTGCCCTGGACCCCGCTGGGGAATGCTCCAGAGCTCCCAGCCGTGGGGCAAGGCTGTTCTGGGCTTCCCCAGGGCTGCTTGTGTGCAGCGCTGCCACTTGTGTGTCACGAGGCAGGGCAGGTGACAAGTCGAATGGCTTGGAGGGCGGTGAAGGGCTGTTTGCAGACAGGTAATGTTTGCAGGCACTGATTTCCGTGAATTTACAGGTTGCCTTTCTCAATACTGGAATCCCGATAGGTTTTTATGTGACTCACTTGCGTGCGATTTGCGTCGGGATAATTCACGTCATCAGTGGTATTACATCAAACAGACTACATGAAGTTACAGCACGTTTTAGGAAGACACAAACAAATCCAGACCCCTTCCCAGAAGAAGTGCACTTCAGGAGAGGAATACAACCCCACCCTTCACATCATCAGCTATCTGAAAGAGGAGGAAAATGTTCTTGTACTAAAGAAAGTCGCAGATGTGCCAGCTCCCCCAGGACCCAGCTGCACCGGACAGGCTGTGTTTACCCCCTAAGAGAAAGCACGTGCCCCCGAGCAGCTCATCTTTCAAATGCAAGCCCACAGCAGAGACGGAGAAACATCCCCGTCCTGCAGACAGGGAGGAGAGGAGCGGAGAAACTCATCACTTTGCTGAGCCCTAGGCAGCGTGCCACAGATCTGACAGCAAACCCTCGGTCCCACCTCCTCTCCATCACAACTTCCACTTGCCTCCAAGGGTCCCTGTTCGGGGCTGTGCGATCATCAGCCCCTAACTGCTAAAACAAAGCAAGACTTCCCAGCTCACGGCATTAACTTTTCCTGCCTGGTGGTGTTTCTGGTGTTGCTACCAAGGTGAAAAGCAGCAAGAAGGAGATTAATGCCCCGCAGCCTCCCCTCTAGTAACGAGGAGGAGCGGGGAGATCAGGAGATACCCGACATGCTCACCTTCATTAAGATTCATGAGCTAAACGAACAGGGCAGAAATTAACTCGGGCAGAAATTAACTCGAAAGGAAGTAAGATTTCTCAAAGATCCATTTGATCTCAGACAAAAGGGAATCGTTATATAAATAGAGCAATTACTCTAATTAAGGCTTCCCTCCATGAATCTCTCGGCTGAATGCTGCAGTTGCTGAAAACAGTTCGGTCGCCCATTGTGTAAGGCAAACAAACCCACAGGCCGGGCTTTCGTTAGCCCTCACCCAGCCCTAACAAAGAGAAGACGGATGTATGGCTCTGGTTGTTAACGTCTGGATTATTTCTGATGATTGGAAGCCAGGAGGCTTTAGCAGAGCATTTTTTATTTTTTTATTTTTTTTAATAAAAAGCTGCTTTTTTGAGTCAGTTTTGCATTTTGGTCTCTTGGGCAAGGCTCCCACCGCTCTCCATCACCACTGCACCAGGGCGATGCTCGCGTGGCTAGCTCGTCATGCAAGAGCAGCCCAGGGCTCAGACACACGAGCGGGTTACAGGGACCGAGGGCACCGGCACCCGGCCACGGAGCAGCTCTGGGACCTGTGCCTGCTCCAGCAGCACAGCCTGAGCTCACTGAGGGCTGTCCCATGAAGTGAGCAGGGTGAGATGAGAGCTCTCGCAGCGACCTGCTTGTTCGTAGGGCAGCTCAGGGCCCGGCAACTTAAACTGCAGCGATTTGGCTGTGGGTGTGAGGCAGGCATAGGGAGCCCGAGTCCTAAGACCTGCAGCGAGAACTGTGCTGCCGAGATCAGGGCTTGGGGTCACTGCGGTCTCCTGGATGCTGCCTCTGTTTTGCATTTGCCCCGACCGCAGCCGCTAGAGACCACACGGCATTTCGGCTTTCCACCCTGCAGGCAGCGGGACTGACTGCTAAAAGCCATGGCTTGTACCAGTGCAATTCATCGTGGTGCTGAGCCAGGCTAGGACCCACGTGTGCGTGTGGCACCTCTTCCTCCACATCAGGCTCCTAGCTACAGAAGTCCTTCAGTGCAGAAAAGGCCCGGTGAGCGCAGTGCCAGGACTCAGAGTACAGGACCGCCCTGAAAGCAACATGGGCGGAGGGAGACGGAGCATGAATTCTCAGTTATTTCCCCTTCCAAATAATATAGGAATGGGAAGGGAGGTTAAAACCAGTCGTCAGCCCTGCTCCTAAAAGCCAGAAGACCTCCAGAGGTCCCTCCCAACCTCAGCCATCCTGTGACACTAAGCATGACAGCAGTCACGTGCTAAATGTGCCAGCCGCAGGCAAGAAGGACGAAATGTCAGCTCAGTGGATATTAAGCAGAGAAATTTGCTCTTGCTCCCTCCCGGTGCAGAAAGGGCTGCTCGATGCGGCCGAGTCAAAGCTCAAGGGAACAAGGAAGATTAACTGCACTGCAAACAGTGCCGAGCGAGAGACTAGCAAAATAAACCACGTGGACAGAGCCCCTCACGTGTGGGACAGGCACATCTGGCTCCAAACTGCCTGGAGGTGCAACTTCGCTGACTATCACCCGGAGAGAACTCGGCCTAAAATGCAGAAATTAAATGGTGTTTGAATAGCTACAAACTTCCAAACCAAAAAATCTACCTGTTTCCTTGCCTTCTCCCACCCAATTTAACTCATCCCCACTACCGCAGAATAAAAAGGCCACAAGTACACAAACACCAAGCACAGGAGCTTTATACTGGCCCCCGAGGGCAGCCGGTGATTTTAGACACTTCTGCCTTTGGTACTCCTCTAATATATAATGAACAGAACTTAACTTTAGTCATTAGATCCGTGGATTATTTAACATAGGTTTCGGTCAAGACGTCCTCCCAGAAATCTGTATTTTCAGAACTGAGCAGTAAAACCCAGCTCCCACGTGGGTCACCTGCTGCAGGGGCTGCTCAGAGAGTCAAAAGCAGGCTGCCGGTTTTAAATCACCCCGCTCGGATTATAGATACAGCATGGGGATACGCAGGTCGATTACTAAATCGATACATCAATCAGGGTAACACAAACGCACAGAGGGAATGAGCAGCACACTTATTAACGGAGTGGGGGCATGATCCCACTCGCTTTTTAACCAGTGGTAAAACCTCCCTAGGGTTGCCCGGGAAAACAATTAATCCTTTTCTGATAGTCTTGTCAAGAGGAACCAGGCATTTATAACACAGCCCTGGGTGGCCTATTTACATAGGGTCAAGTACAAAGGGGACTAAAGTGCCCCCAGACAAACCTGTGAAGGCCAATTAGGAAAAAAAAAATCACAGGAAAATACTTCAAAGGAGCTTTTCCATGGTCTTGGTTACATTTCGATTCTTGTAATTTTAAAGTTCCTGAAAAGACACAGCGGGTCAGAAAGGTCAAAGCTGGAAGGACGAGGGGACGAGAAAGACCTCCAGCCCTGAACAGCTCGGCCAGTCGGAGATTTATGGCTCCTACCGAGGCGCTGAGACCTCCCAGTTAGACGCACTGGCTCACTCCTCTGGGGCTGGGCAGCCAGAGATGGTCCCGGCTGCAAGGGAGGAAGGATTATTCTCATGGCCAGGTCGGAGCCAGGTTCTCAAGGGAATTCTCGGGCCTTCCCCCAAGATTAGGTTTTAATGAACTCCACCAGAATACCCCGGAGGGTCTATAATCACAGTGTTTATCTGGGGCAGAGCAGAGAAGTGAGCCCAGGCCACAGGTCTCAGGCTCGGCCGCAGGAATTGCTTCTTCCCAAGCACCTAAGAGCAAGCAGAAAAAGAAAAGGGGAAAAAAAAAAAAAAAGGTTGACACAATGAATGCTGCTTCACTTTTTTTTTTTTTTTTCAATTCTCTGGCAGGAAAGAGAAGGATGAATCATAATTGACACTACAATAGGCAGGGTTAGGAGCTTTTGTCGTGAAGCAAATCTGAGCCTGCATGCTCTGGGCTTAAACAAGAAGCTAATTTCAGCCTATTGGAAAGGGAAAGGTAAAAGACCTCATGATGAAAGGTAAAAGACCTTCAAGATGAATTTGGCTCTGGCAAGCTACACGGGGATGGTATTAGCTTTCTTTCACAGTGAATTATTCAGAGGCATGAGACTATTACTGTGGGGAAGAGGAACACATCAGAGAGGGGTGTGATCAATCAACAGAAGAGATTGAAATCACTGGGGAGAACTCTTCGCTTTTCAAGAATTAAGAAACCAAGAGACAGCACACTGCAGAAATGGATACGCAAGCTCGAGCAAAAGAGGTATGCAGACAACCTGTGGTGGAGCTCAGCCTCGTCACTTAACCACGCTGCATGTTTAGGGCAGAAATGGTTTAGGTGAGAGATCACTTAGAACTGCAGAATTCCTTCTGCTTGGGGAACAACCAGCTCCGGAGTCCTGCTTTCGCTGCACAGGTTCCAGAGCCAACCAGGAAATGCAAGATGAAAGCATTTTTAAAAACAAAACAAAGAAAAAATGTTTACACAGATCCAACGCAGAGTTTCACAGAGAGATTCAAATATCTGCCTGACTCTGACAGCCAAAGCTTAATCAAACTGCGAAAGGGGATTTATGGAGACTGCCAACTCTGAAGAGATGCCAAGGAGAATAATTTATTGGCATATTTGAAGGCATTTTTAATATCTGCCTTTGTTAGCTGGCTCCTCAGCTCCGAGAATAAAGCACTGAGCTCATCTAGCTCCCTCTTTGATTTCAGTGGGTCCACCATTGTGTTGTTCCTTCTCCTTTTAATCTCCTCCGTCTAGAAAAATCCTCCCGGCATCTGGTTCATTCAGACCCAGGTTCATTCTGGCTAGTCCAGCACTGCACGTGAAACAGACTATCTTTTTCTGCCCGTTTCAAAGAAAGAACCTGGCCCAGGCCTGTGGGATGCAGGCGCAAAGCAGAGACGTCTGCCTCGTGCAGTGACGTACGAGAAACGTAGGCAACGTTACACCATCACCATCTGGCTGCCCCGTTCCACACCTCGTCAGCGTTTAGGACAGGACTGGGGAGGAAAAACACAGGGGTTTGGTCGGGCTCACACAGCGGCCAAACTGACCGCCCAGGACTGAGGGAACAGGCGAGGCAGAAAGGCACCAGGAAGCACATACGTACTGCGCTGGGATGTGCCAAGCAAAGCAGAGCCGAGGTGTCTTGAGTCATACATTGCTTGCTGCAGCACGCAGGGAGGATGCGGACACCTACCGTGGCCGCGAGCCGATGACAGCTCTGACTGGTTCTGACCTCCCTGTAGCCAGGTGGGTTGGACCCCAAGCAAGGACAGTGCATGGAGAGAAGAAACACCTCCAAAGAACAGCCCAGAAGGCCTCACCCTCCGTGATGACTTGCAGAGGCGAGCGGCTGTGTACCGCAGGCAGCCTGGACCACGCACAGCTCTCCTGGACTCAGATGTCTAAGCAAGCAGTCCCTTCCCTCTGCTCCTCTGTCACTGCAGGCTGCTTGCTTGGGTCATGTTCAAAATCTGCCTCTAAGTCTTTCTGCTGCGAAAACTCCCTTCTCGCCTCATTAATGACGTTTTCAAGTTGCTCACAGCCGTGGGGCCAGTCTGGCTCAGCAGCAAGCACACACCGAGCAGAAAGCCTTCCTGAAAACAACATGTGTAAAAAGAATCTCACCAAGATTTTAGGCTGTCATGTACAAAAGGGGTGCTCACCAAGATTTTAGGCACTCATGGTGGCATCCCCTCGCCATGGAGTTTATTCCTCCCATGGCACAGCTCAGTCGTCACTTTGCTTTCTGCAGCTGGGCCTGGGTGGAGCGCCCTGGGGGATTTTTTTTTTAATTTCTTTCCGATTTTCTTTCTTCTCAGCCTGTTACAGTAAGTTCACACAGCACAGCCAGGGTCTCCAAGGGCTCTGCTGGAGCCATTAGCCTGTGTCCAACCAAACCGAGCTGCCCTGTGCTCTGGCCTCACCAAGTAATACAAGTTCCTCAGAATTTCTTTGAACTGGTAGGAGATAGCCACTCTCAATCTGCACTCCCCAGATATGCCTGGATTTGATTTCTACACACACAAAAATAATATTTCTCCCTCATTACGAGCCACCACTCCTAATTCCCGAGAAACAACGGAAAACACCGCTCGTTTTCACTGGAAGAAAGGTCAGAGGAGGGTACGCTTCACATTTAGGTTTTCCTCATCTCTTACCACCTGGAGAAGTAGAGAAGAGCTCCCAGACTCCCACCTTTCCTACTGTCATTTAACGTATTTTCTACATATGAATAACCAAACAGCATAAAGCACTCCTACAACCGACTACCAGTGCCTTCTAACTTAACTTCTTGATTTTAAGGTAGAATTTGGCCACATTTCCAGTTAGATGTGCATGCTTCCCTCCTCCCTCCCCAGCTAGAGAGAAGTCCCTGCTGAACAACACACTACCTCTGACACAACGCCACCAGCAGTACGGCGTGGGAGCCCTTGGTGGGCTCCTGCCTGCCCTGGCACTTACCGGAGGGGTGGAGGGACCTAAGGCGGCCCCATACCTGCTCTTCTGGGCAGCCAAGGAATGACAAACTTCTGCAGAGAGTTTTGAGTGGCTTTTTTAATTAGCAAGACGAAAATTGGCTGAGCTGTTGTGGAATGGTCCCAATCTCTCTCTCTCCCTGAATTAAGTGACTTGCCGCCATCTGCACTGCGACATTCCTGAGCCCTTTCTTGCTCTCCAGAAAAATCCGTGTGTGCTGCCTCCTCAGAAAGGGGGATGAGCTGCCTTGCAGCACTTGGTATTGAATGCTGCTGTAGGTACTAGTTGTACACACAAGCCAAAAAAGCTAACTGAAAAGACTGAGTTTCTTGGGTTCGGTCTGTGTCATGGGCTCACAGGAATGGGAGAAGGCTTTACCTTCTAGAGCAGGACTTCTTTGACTTCTAGATCAGGCTTCAAGGCTGTCTGGAGACCATGTGGTTGGATTTAAAGTGTGGCACTTTCAACCATTCCCCCTCCTGCTGCTCCCGAGATCCACACAAGCTCCCTCCCAGCTGCTGACAAAAGCCAGGCAGGAGGTCCCAGCTCCATCCCCTTGTGCTCCAACAGCCAAACCTGAGTCCATAAAACTTGGGCCGTCAGAGCAGGACCTGGCTTCAGCTGACCCCCAGAACATCCTTATTAACCACAACTGAGTTTGAAGCCCTAACCCACAGACACTACAGCCCCTTGGTGTTAGCCTGGCAACACCAAGGGGATTTTAACCAAGTCTGCAAGAGCAAAGCATAACATGGGGTGGGTGTTTAGACTTAAGTGGTGTTGTCGGGGTTCAGATGGCGCCAGAGGAGCCGTGGGGGAAGTGAACCCAGTAACACAAAGCAGCAGAGACTTCAGAAAACCAAAGCATTTGCCTTTTGACTCAGCGTCACTTCCAGGCTATTATTCTCTAGAATAACAGATTAACTTCAGGTTTCTCTTTTGCATCCTTTTCACTGTATTGCTGACATCATTTCTTCTCTGAAATACGGGTCATGTTTGTTCTCTCAGTGGAGCTCCCTAACCTTTCAATCCCTCCTCCTCCTTCTAACACAGTTACGCTCTTCGCACTAATCCTCCAGCATCTGTACCACCCTGTGCTGTTCCACCTGCACTGCCTGGGACTGCAGGCTGCTAAAACCACAGCCAATTTCCTCTGCACCTTCCTCTTCTCTTGCCTGGTATTTATTTTTCATATGAAAGCCACTCAGAAGGGGAATCACCATTTTTGCCTAGTCTTAACTCTGAGAGAGTCTTCTCCAAAACGCTTGTGTTTAGCCAGCTGGAGGGTGAACAGGCATTCATCTAATTCGTGTCCCCAAAATATCCAGCCACATGCACGGCTGCACTTTTTGAAGGAGCATTTCAGCTAGACCAGAAGTGCTTCGGAGCTCACGTTATGAGTGGAGGTTGGCACACAAATGCCAAGAGACAACCTCAGCCTCACTAGGCTCAGCTGCACCAGGAGTTCAGAAATCCAGGGTCTGAAGGCAGAGCCAGGTTAACACCTCCCCAGGGAGATGCTGCTTCCTAAGCCCCTGCTGTCACCTGGCCCTGAGAATGAAAACATCCAAGGTGTAACTCCTCATCCAAATCTCCAAGCCTTTGGGCCAACCGTTCAGCTGATCAGTCCATGGAGTGACTCAATAGACCTGGCTCTTCTCTCCTCACCTGACAGCAGACTTGGAAAGGAAAAGCCCTGCAGCTTTCCCTGAGAGTTTCCTTCCCATTACACCACTGGCTTTTGAGCCCTGATTCTCCTTACGTCTCTTCATTCTTCCCTCCAACCAAGCCCGACTGTTACAAAGACAGTGTGACTGGATTGTGTTTGAAAGTCATACACGAAGCAAGAGAAACCTGTGCCAAAATACAACGCACCCTGCTTCTGGGAAACAAGAGGACTGTATTTCATTTTACGACTCAGCTTAATCCCAAAGCCTCCAGCTGCCTGGAAAGCCACCCTCTTTGCTCAAGCACTTTTTGCTAGTGACAATTCACAAATTCAGAAAATCAACACACCAGAACAAAGCAAACTCCGGCTGCTCTCTCACCATAAAAGATATGGCGCAGCAATCTCTGCTCTCAGAAAGTCTCTGCTTGCTCAGGAAGTTTCTCTTTCACAGCCTCTTCATCCTCAGGCACTGGTGATTACTCAGCTGATAGCAGAGAGTATTTGAAAGAATTATTTGAAAGAAAGCAAAAATTACTTTCCGGTTGAGATGAAATGGTCTGAATCCATTCAGCAGTAATTTTCCTTTTTTGCATTTTTTTCCTCCCACAAGCAAATCCATTCCCAGTTAGACTTGCTCACACAAGAAGCAGGAGAGCTCAGTTTGAGCCCGCTCTGCCTGACTTGAACCATCATCATTCCACCGATTCCCCAGTGACACACGCCAGCGGTGTAGGGTATATGAGTGGGATTTCCTTCTTTCCTTCTCTGGGAGCATCGACTCCAGCAAAATCCTGCTGATTTACACCGATTTAGCTCTGCCCTACTTCCAGAACTTGAGGGAAAATACCAAGGACAAAAAAATAAAAAGGGAAATAGGTAAAATTTTCTTCTAGAGCACAAATGTTTCTGCTTTGAATTCTAAACAAGGTCCAAGGGCACTGAGTTTGTTTTTGTTTTCCTCGGTAGCGGTGCTCAAAGCCACATCAGGAACACCCACCCATCTAAATGAGGTCCTACGGACGTATCTTGGTGATTATCAGGAAACTGCGAAGACGAACAGGATGCAATCTTCAGAAATCAGATGATTTCTCATGGGGGGAAATCGGTGACACACAGTGATGGTAAACGAAAGCAAAACAAAATAACAGCATCCATGAACCATGTCCTAAAAACTATTATCCTTGTTTATAATGAACCTCTTCGTGAAGACAAACTGATCAAGTGCTTTCTGAACCTAGCTATGTGCACTTGTAGAGAATCTCTTAGCACCTACACCTAATCGCCTCTTCCTGGCTGGGGAATTTGATTTCAGTTTCCGAGCTTTGCGTCACTCAAGTGCTAAGTGAATTCTCACTACTCCTGTTCAAGGTTAGAGGCCAGAACTTTTAGTGAGGGGATGATCCAATTATTGAGGCTATTAAGGCCTCGGTCTGCAATATGAGAGACCCCAGGTTTAATTCCCTGGTCTTCCATAGATTTCCCATGCCGTGTAATTACTTATAATCATTTTTATCACTGCAGCAGTTGAGTGCCCTGATTTTCCAGAGCTCTTAATATCGTGGGCTAGAAAGCACTGTCACAGCTGTAAATCAGGGAGTTTGAGTTCACTTTCTGTTGAGATAAACCCAGTAGTGACTATTAGTGTGAACAAAGATGCTCACACAGCAATGATGTTATATTTACTAAAAATAACATTAACATCAGAAGTAATGATAAGCAAATCTACTTATTTAGCAGCTAGAAAACCTAGTATCTTCTGTGAAAATAGCTACAAGGGAACAAAATGGGTTCCCCACTCTGTGTTACACTGACTACTAAAAATACTGTCCTACTGACATACTATCGGTACACTGCAAATATAGTACACAGCAGCGATTGCATTTGTTACCATTCAAAAGAAATTAAAGCATGTATTTTTTTTTCTTTTCAATCTAGAGCCCAGAAAATCTCATGACAGGACGCTTCCTTCATGTTAAAGTCAACGTGCTCTGATGCTTCTGAAACACCATGAGAACGAGGAGGAATTAGGGAGCTCTTCTAGCTAGCAGGTCTGAGCCCAAAAGCAGCCACTGAGACATTGCAGAAATTCCGGCTGCAGTGACCTACCACCAGTGCTATAAAACATGACACAAAATTCACCTCCAGGTAGCAGCCACCCAGGGAACGGAAACACTGAAGAACTGAAGGTGCAGTAAAAATTTCAATTCCCTCCTCCCATCAGTTAACCACAAGGCTCCTGGTTAATGCTCCAAATTTCATCCTTCTCCCTGGAGTTACAGTCATCTCCTGAAAGTGCAGTGCTTCTCCTGAGCCACACGTGAATTTCAAAGAGGCAGTTTTGCTTTCATTTGGGTTTCACCAGCAACCTGTGATACAGCTGACAAGCAGAGCGGCAGGAGAGACCTTTTGCAGGTAAGTACCCAGCGGTAGCTACGTTAATTTTGCAGTTTTTGAGACGCTCAGTCAATCTCTATTTAAATCCTTGGCTCCCTCTTTCTCCAGTGCCACTCCTCATGCTGTTGTTTGCTAATCCCAGAAGAGATCTGCTGTTGAAAGTTTGGGTCTGAATATGGGTTAGAGCAGCTTTGTGTGAATGAAGTTTGTGCTGGCTGCTTCTACGAGGTTCCAATCAGAAAGAGGAAAATAAGCATTTCTTCATTAAGAGGCTAAAATGCAAATCTTATTTTAATATACCCTGAAATTCCTGATATGATGAGCATCTATCTGGCCCCATTCTACCACTTTTATACAAGACACCTGCCACAAATCTACTCTACTATTACCGATTATTGCAGAAAAGGAATCGACTCACATATTCAAGAGTACCAATTCAATGACAGAAAAGGCAATGAGTCAGAACTTCATTTTTTTTATTTTAAACTGTTGTAGATCATTTCCATAGACCAAGAGGGCCTTCAGCATGACAAGCGATACCTCCTGAGCACATCCTGAGATTTCAGAACAGAACCCTTTGCCTCCTCAGGAACTGGACTTTACGCTCAGTTGATTTCTGTCAAGTTTATGAGATGCATTTTCAGCTGCAGCATGTAATTGCCGATTTACTATCTGACAGAAAGCTTTCAGGAGAAATCTTCCAACTTCTGGCTACTAGATTAAAGATCTGACAAAACCAAACTCTCATCTCTTTTAAATGGTCCTGTAAATCATTCATTATCCCATTTCTTTGAGTCAGTTCTCCACATGTTATTATGAATTGCTATCTTATCCAACTATTTCTCTGGCCCTCTATTAACACAAAATTTAGTGGTATTAAGACTTAAATGGATGTATATTCACAGTGCTTAAAAGTATTAGGTGATGTGATCATCAGCAGGAAGTAGTCAGTAGCTGAACAGCCAACTCAGGTCCCCTGGCTCCTTGGTTAACACCCTTATCATTGAATCACCTTTTGATTCATGACAAAGCCAGGGAGTTCCCGTACGCTAGGCAGTGTTTGTACATGCACAGCCTGAAATCTTAGAAAGTTTCATTCCCGTGTCACAGGCAAAGATACGAGGCACAAGATAAGAGAGAGACTGGGAAAATTCAGGAATACATGCTAGGACTACAACAAGGACTAGGTGTAGCCAGCAACAGCTCTTCTCAAACTGGTTGCTGTACAGACCCCTTTTTTCCCCCCAAACACACAAAAATCAGAAATCTTTGCATGCAGGTAGACAGCAGTCCAACAAAGGATTTTCAGGAAGACTTTACTTCATTGACACTCTGGTCACATGGGAATCATAAAACTGCAGAATCACAGGATGGTTTGGGTTGAAATGGACCTTAAAGACCATCTAGTTCCAGCTCCCTGCCATGGGCAGGGACCCCTCCCACCAGCCCAGGCTGCCCAAAGCCCCATCCAGCCTGGCCTTGGGCACTGCCAGGGATGGGGCAGCCACAGCTGCTCTGGGCAGCCTGCGCCAGGGCCTCACCTCCCTCCTTGCGTAGAATTTCTTCCTTGTATCTAACCTAAACCCAGCCTTTTGTTGTTTAAAACCATTACCCCTTGTCCTGTCGTACAGCCACTGCTGGTAATACCGTGTATACCTGCTCCTTCTGTTCTGGAAGATGACCATATGCTGTAAATCATTAAGCCAGCAAGGGAATGCCCAGAGAAGCAGACATGCACACACTGCCTGCCAAGTTGGCTGCTGAACCATATAAAGGACATAACTGTGCAAACACACTGAAGTGTGGCAGGATTTTTTTTTTCAGTTTATCCTTCATTCCAAGATAAGAAAGGGTCAGGGTCAGGGAAACCGCAATTTCTGAGCTCCCATCCCCCAACCCTGTTTTCTTTTGCTAGATTTAGGCTGAAGAAAGCCAGGAGAGGATGCAGACAAGCGGCCGAGGGAACTCACCGCTTTGAGGATTGCCACTGCGTCCTGCTGGAGCCACGTCGGGTAGACAACTTCATCGTTCAGAATGGCCTCGAAGAGGTCGTCCTCGTTCTCCGCCTCGAAGGGCGCGTGGCCGCACAGCATCTCGTACAGCAGCACACCCATGGCCCACCAGTCAACATCGGGGCCATACAGCATCTCTTGCAGAATCTGGAAAAGGGATGGGAATGAAATAGCACCCCTGGAGCTTCTTAAACTGAGCAGGGGAAGAAAATGGGTTTGGAAACATCAGTGCTGAAGATCTTGCTAAGAGCTAGCAAGCCTGGCTGGATGTCCAGGAACATTTATGTGACCTCAACCTGGGAACCCCCTGATCTACGCTAAAGTACAACAGATCCATTAAGCAAGGGCCGAATTAACTTGGCTGCTCACTGGGTCATCTTGGAAACAATGTCTTCAAAATTAGGCTAGGTTTTATCAGGAGCAAAAGGGGCTTTTCGGCTATCCTGCTGAGCCTCAGAAGTGGAGGAGCAGCCATGTGCATGGGCTGACACTGCTTTTTCCCTGCCCCAGGAAGGAAAAGTGTACATGGCTCCAACAGCAACACTTTCAGCTGGGGAGGGGAAGGAGCCTGACTGTGCAAGAAGGCACAAATGCCAACCACAGACAAAAATCATCTGTCAGCATCTGGAGGACAGCTGTTTCTTAAAGAGGTGTTTATTAATTTTGTTGTGAGGTTGGTGAACGACAGGGAAGGGGAGCAGGTAGAAAACAGAACTGGGAAATGAGGGAGAATTCAATCTCCTTTCAAATCAAACTGGGACAGTATCTGTGTGTGTCTATTTCTTAATTTTTTTTACAGCTGTGGCTCCACTTTTTACCTCACCTTTCCTTAAGAAAAATATACGCTTATCTTGGTGCCTAGAAAACTTTGCACCCAGCAGACAAATAAGGTGTAGCTAAAGACTCCAGAGAGCACACTAGTTGCTCAAAACCAAGTTTGCTTAGCCAAAGAAAGCTTCCCTATACCTCAGGAGCAATGTAGTCTGGTGTACCGCAGAAGGTGGCTGTGGTGATGCCATCGTGAATGCCCTCTTTGCACATTCCAAAATCTGCCAGCTTGCAGTGCCCCTCGTAGTCCAGCAGCACGTTGTCCAGCTTCAAGTCCCTGCAACGAGAATCATTCACCGAGTTGCTACGTGCTTGGAGCGGCCCCAGCACAACTGGAGGCAGCGTCCCAGGCCTCACAAGCTTAACCTGTAAACTGGACAAGCCTCATCATCATAAAAAAATAAACAGAAGTCATGCAGGAGGGGTTTTCTTTTGCCTCATCTCTTACAAAAGGGAGGGAGGAACAAACATCATTCTGCCGAACGGCATTTAAGATGGGCAGGTACTATACGAGTTCGCCCACATGGCTTTCCAAACGCACCACAAGCCCGACTGGCAGAGCTCCTGCTCACTCAGCTCAGGGACTCACTCACTGGAGCAGAGGTTGCCAGAGCTGTCAAATTGCGTAAGGATGCTCTGATGCAGCAAAACGCGCCGCACACGACACGCTCCAGCTCGGCAAAGCGCTGTGCCGGTGGGGAGCAGATCCTCGCTTCTCCCACGGTGTAGGGTTTAAGTCCCGGACTTCCCTTTGTTGGGGTAGACCTGACTGATAAATCCCACCTGGCATTTTGTCCAAGCTGGGAGGGAAAGAAAGTCCCTGCCAACACAGTGCCACGTGGGCAGGGTGAAGTTTAAGGCTTTACATCCCGTGCTGGCTGAAAGTCTTCCCACGTGTACTGATCCCAGCCAGACCGTGCTAACGAAGAACCAATCTTCCCCCGTGGTGCTTGTTGGGGTCAGTGCCTCCTCGTTTCATACCTGCTTCCTGTCATGAGAGTCCCGCAGCCAAATGCCATAGCAAACAAGCCACGGAAAAGCATGTTTTCCAATACCTCACCTGCAACAGCCTGCAAGCACCTAATCAAAAGCAGGCTGCCAAAATGACAGAGCCCTCACAAAGCTTATCAGGGAGACTGCCTCAGGGATCAGCCTGCAGTTCCAAGCGCTGTCAGGACCATTACCAGAGAGCTCAGGGTCATCTGCAGACTTAGGCAATGCCTTCCTAAAAATACATACTGGCTCTTGGCACCTCCGCTTTTCAGCTGTCAGACGAGCTCTAGGCACTGTCACAGATGGAGGAAAGCAGCTACGATGGGAGTGCAAATAGGTCACATTTCTGGGTTTTGTGTATTTCATTTTTTTATTTTATTTTTTACAGGTTTGGAGAAAACTGCACCAGTGGGGGCCAGAAAGGCATCTTGCTGGCTGAGCATACCTGAACACAAATTTATGCTGCTTCTCGCACGAGATACACTTGAACATCTCTGTCACAGAATGAATTTCCAGGTCACAGCTCTTCCACAGAAGCTATCTTAGGTATGGCTAAACTTTGCCCAAGAGCTTTGCAGTCCTCACAGCAGTTCTGCAGCAGGGAAATGTTACCACCATTTTGCTGAGATGGAGGACGGGCTCATAGGCTTAGACAAAACAACTTTCAAAGGCATTTGGATGACCAGATAGAAATAGAAAAGTAAATACATCTGAGGGGGCCTTTATGAAATCAGGGCCCCTTTATGAAATCCATGTTAGAACTTGATCCATTTTGTCCTCTGGTTGGACATCCATTTCCCTGGAAAGTGGGAGCAATGGAGAAGGTGGTAACATAGGTGGCATCTCCATACCGACATGAAAACCTGGGGAGAGCTGAAATCTGAATCCAGCCTGATCCTGCTCATCCTCTGTCTATGATCCTGAAGTGGCAATCAGGTGGTTGACTGTTCTGTCTTGCATTAGCATTTCTACAGCCCACACCACCACCAGAAGCCTCTCTGGAGCTTGAGACAAGCTCTCTTGCAACTTCACTGTTACAGTGGAAAGATCAGTGCCACATTGTGCTAGACAATTAAAGCCACATCCTGCCCTAAGGAGATAAGAAAAAAGTATTATTAGCTTCTTTTGAATGGATAGAAAAGTGGGGGTTGGAGGTTAAGAATTTGCCCATGTTCACCAGAGCCAGGACTGAACACCAGCTTCCTGAATTCCAGCTCAGGATCTTAATCGTAAGATCACACAACATCCTCTCTCTCCAGCTTTTAACACAGCACAGATGCCAGTAAAAACCCCTCTGGAAGGATGCTGCCTATCCCAGAAGGCTGGCTAACTGGTGGCCAGCGAAATTTGGAGGTCTAGGACAGTGCCCACACTTGTCTTACGCTGCAGTGTTTGCTCTGGGTGGGATGCCCAGCAGAAGATACTTATTTTTCCCCTTCTCAGAATTAAAAATGGCTGTTAAGCTGTGTGGGCAAAGGCTTGTCTTGTTAAGGATTCGGTGAGCACAATGAGAGGTATTGTACATGCTCGTCCATGACAGTATGCCTTCAACAGCGGTTCACAGTCAAAGCTCCTGTTGCTCTTCCTTGTGGTTACTGGCAGAGCAGGGAAGCCCTCCGAGCATAAAGGCAGGCCTTGTTTCCAGGAATCTGCAGTGATGTGGTTAAAACGCGCAGTTTATTCTTGGCTTGCTTTTAAATGCACAGCAAGCGCCTTTTCAGTGCTGGGCAGGTCTGACTTCTGGGGGAGGGTGCACCTAAACATGTGACTGGAAGGGGAATTTTGGTGAACTTGCTTGGAGATCCCCCTTCCAAACTTTCCCCCCACTCCCCAGAACACCCGCCATGTCCTGGCGTGCTTTGGGAACACCTCAAAATACGCCTTCAGTACGTCTGAGCCAGCAGAAACGCAGTCACGTACCTGCACTGAATAAGCAGGTTGCTGTCCCGCACACGGAGCCTGAGGAGCAGAGGCAAGGTGCTGCGGCAACACGGGGCCTGCTCTGCGGACCAGATTCCTGAATGCTCTGCCACTTGGCAGCTTCTGCCCCGCAGGACGTGCTGCAGGAAGCCTGCAGTCCCTGCCGGCTCTGTAACGCACTGCCCTCATTACACAGGAGCTTCTGCAGGTGCACGAGTGCTCAGCGCTTGCTGCATCCTCCCAGAGAAGCTCTGTGGATGTAATTGCCATTAAATTTCAACTGTCTGCCTCTCGCTGAGCTAGTAGAGTTTTAACCACACGAGGCAAACCCCCAGCCCTTTGGCCGCTCCGCGTTGCATGTTAAATCCATTAAGAACGCCTGTTGTCTCCTCCTGCAGTTGGGCTATTGGCTTCTCCCGGCTTCTTTCCAGAAACGTGAAACCTAAACCTTGCATTTTCTATTTTCACATAAGCGGTAACAAGCCACTGATCTCCTCTCACTTGCTCACGCTACGTGTGTTTCACTTCAGAAGAGGACCTCCCACGACCAAAGTCGCCTTGCCGGGCCCACAGAAGAAGGCCCCACAGGTCCCGTTGGCACAGGCCTCGTGGGCCAGCATGGCAGCAGGCAGCTCCCTCCGGCTACCCCAGGCCCAGCCTAAAGCTTTCTCTGGGAGAGCTCACACACGGCGTGCAGCATTTGCACCGAGCAATTCCAGCAGTCAGACGCTCGGTGCTCGCTGCTTTACGTTGACGGGGCTCCCCGTGTGTCCCACCACGTGAGCCAGGCCCGTCACATGAGAGGAAAAACACTGACAGGTTTCGAAGATTTACAAGGAGCTCTTCATTTGAGCAGCAAGGATTCCGGGAAGCTGATGAAACTGGAAACCATCCAGCTCACAAAGCCCAGATCTACCTCATTTCCTTAATACTTGCATTTTCCATTCAATATTTTTAGCAGCTCGATGAAGCAATAACAGCAGAAAGGTTTTCTGAGGGCTGCATTTCTAAGGTCCTGATGAGACTCTGCCTTAAGCCTGTTGCTGGCAAACTTCCCTTGGAAAACAGACTTCATCCCAACTCAGAAAGGCAGCTTTGTCCTTGCACGCAGTTACGGCACATCGGCTTAACGGCATCGTTTTATTCTAGACCCAGAAGAAATGACAAAACGAGCTGCCTAAGCGTCACTTGCTGGAAGAGGTGTTCTTTATACGTCTGCCACTCGAGTCTGACATCCGTAAAAAAGTGAAATTACAATTGCAGATGATCCAGTCCTTTCTGAAGTACGTCAAATATGATTCCCCTTCACCAGAGAGTTTTGCCAGTTAATAGGTGTTATACAAGTACCTGCCACTTGCTCTGCTCAAACCACCTCACTTATGACATAGAAATATATTTTAAAGGATGAGGCTTTGTATTTTTTTCCCCTCTTTTGGCTTCACCACCCTGTTTTACCATGTAGTAAGGATCTTTTCTGCAGGAGTGGGGGCAGCAGAAAATGGCTTCCAGTTTGAACTGCTCATGTCAAGGTTCTTCTAGGTTTGGTAATCCCAAAGCCCAGATTAAAGCTTGTAAAAGCTCGGTGATCCCATCTCAAGGCAAATACTTTAGTCACAAAAGATGCAGATACAGAGAAGCAGCAGCTAGCCACAAATGTAGCTGCAACTAATATAACGGTTTAGTCAAATGTGAAAATATGCATACATACTTATATTGTACATATACAATTAAAATAAAATACCCAAACCTGGAATTAGCCAAATGATTTAGTTTTGGCATTTCTGAATGCGAACATTTTGATTATTTATTCTTCAGCATGCAAGGTCATTTAGATAGCCCTTTGGAAACACCTTCAGAGTGAGCAAAAGTGCATTCAAACCCCTTTTGCAAGCAGGGAGTAGATTTTGATTTTTCTCCATCTCTTCTGTTGAAGTCATTTTACTTTGTAGAAATACTGAAATCTCCATCGTGGTGGAGAAAAACGTGTTTCTACTGCCTGCTCTGGAAGCCAGAGCAATACACGTTTCCAGCTCCTGCTGCTCCAGTGAAATTGTAATTATTTTCTGTAAAATGAAACAACTTCAGCAGAGGAGAATGAAAGACATTTAGCTCGCAGAATAGCACAGTTGTTAAGATACTTAACTAAGAGGAAGAATTCTCAAGACGGAGGCCCTGCTCCAAATGCTGTGGACAACACACTTAAACCAACACTTCCATTGCACGAGGGGAGCAGGAGGAGGTCTCTAAACAACCATGAGAAGCTAACAGCGTTCTAATTCTCCTTTGCATACAAACATAACACTAAAAATGTAATATTTTATTTTACTTGAAACCAGCATTCTCTTGGAAAAAAAATATTTTTAATAAGTCCTAACAACTATTTTGGGCCCAACCGAAACAACTTTCTTCCTTTCTTCCCTCTTTTCTATTCTTCCTTCCTTCCTTCCCACTCTAAATTTTGGGGGCTCAACAGCCAAACTCAAAGAAAATAATTGTTTCACAATGCCATTTCCACTGGTTTCGGAATAGGAATCTAAGGCTGGGAAGGGAATTAAGGAATTTTGGAAATTAATTTCCAATCTCATGTGTCTTAGGTTTTAGAGAACTTGCTGATGCTTAAAATTTCCTTCACAGAAGATGGTTCACATCTCCCACATTCTTCTAATAACAACCAGGCATTATTTATTTTTAGGATCAAGTTAATTTCCATAACCAGAAATTCATATATATAACCAGAAATTCATTAAGGAAGCCAATTTCCTAAGCACTGGTATAGCTGAGTGTCAGCAGGTAGTAGAAAATACTGGCTAAAGATACTTGCAATATATTCTACCAGAGCTAAGACATAAAAACCCAGTCTGAGCTGCTGATATTTGTTTAGCTGCTGCCACATCTGTAGGGTAGGGAGAAATATGAAATCACAAATGAAAAACCAGGTTACCAGCCTTTGAAAAAGGAAGCCACAAAGCAGAGATCAGAAAAAGATCAAGCTGCACCGAACTTGGGATGACAGCTTGAAAGCCTGAGGTTTGTTGCTGAAAAAAAAGGAAGAGCTTTTGCTCCCTTTCAGCCTTGGAGGCTTGTTCCAGTTCAGCTCCTGTGGTTCTTTAAAGGGGAAAATCACCGTAACTCCAAGAAGCTCACTGTGCTTACAGAGAGCCCAGAACCGAAAGAAGACCTGAAGGTACCACGCTGTGCCGTTGTACAACATCTAACCAGAGTGCAGCCATGGGGCTGACATGCCGGTACAGTAAGCCTTACTTTATGCACCCACAGCTTCACAACACAGTCCCTAGACCCCTGGGGGATTCAATCCTGATCTCTCCCAGCCTCAGCTTTACAATTAAATGAGGAAGAGGATGGCGGAGCTGCATGCTTCATCCGTCCAGGTACTGCATGGGGTAAACCAAAATACAGCTCAGGGATTGCAAAATGTAAATTCAACTTCTAGTTTTCTTAAAAAAAAAATGTTCTTGTGGCTACAGAAAATGTTCCATTTGGTTTCCAACCAACTTCTGAGTTGCAGTGGCAAACTCTTTCAGACTGCCGGTGTGCACACAGACAGGCTGACCACAGCAGGCGTACCGCAACTTGCAGTGCGATGTCATGGGACAGCAATGAAGGGAAGATCTCTCCCGGTATATTTAAATAAATTCATAATTACCAGAAAGTAGGAATGAAACAGAGCAAGGTGCCCTTCTCCGCTGTCCTAACAACCAGAAGTTATTTTCAAAAGCTGACCACACTCAGCCGTTTAGTGGCCTTAAATATAGCCACAGCGGCTCCAAACTGAACTTCTGCATTTCTCGGGAACAAAGTAAAAGCAGAAATATGACATAATGACACAAGAGTAACATTCAGACCCAGTGTAAGCGGTACAAGTGTGTGAACCTCTGAAAATTATCACTCCCTGCTAGGCCACGTAACAGCTAACAGCCGCTTGTCCTTGTTGGCTGCTTTGTGCAGCCAGGAGGGAGCAGAGGCCCACGGGGAAGGTCGATCCCATAAACATCGCAGCACCTGAGCACTTCTCCAGCCAGGGGCCCGGCCCCATTCCTGGGGATTTTACACCCTCAGCCCACCACGACGCTTCCACCAACCCCAAGGAACACTGCAGAGGGGGAATGCAGCAGAGCACATCAGAGCCCCGTGCCCTTTCTCTGCCTCACCTAACCCACCTACCCTGGCACACAGCACAAACACCTTTTGAAACGCTCTGCCCTGCGCATCGGGAGAAACGCGTGATGGATTACAGCCACCCGGCCTCCGCAGCAGGCTCCACCTCTCTCGCAGACACCAGGCTGGCACACGGTGATGCAACACGCACTCCTGTCGGGGTCAGACACAAAGCCAGGACGTGTGAGCGACCTCTTAAAACTGAAGCCAAAGCACAACCAAGGGCCATTCTGGAGGGCAAGGTGGGTGTTTGAACTCAGGCAGGACAAGGAGATCCTCATGGCCCCCTGTATCTGTGCCCACCTGCATGTCCAAAGGCACTCTGTATCAGCCTTATGCACTCCCCAGGAGAAGACCGATTAAGCTTTAAAACGCATTCTTGCTCAGCCGCTTGGGCTTCAGCCTAAACCCTGATTGGCAAGCACCTGCATCCAGGAGCTCTATTATTATGTTTTAATCTCAAAGTCAAGCAGCCCTCCAAGCGTAAGGACAAGTTCCTGCAAGCCACCTGCCCAGGTTAGGGCAGCGCCATTTGGGGTTTGGCGGAGACGGGCTGGGACCGGCGCTCCAGGCTCCCTCTCTGCCTGACCCCTTCCTGCTGGCGGGGTCCCTCCGCGAGCCGCTTCCCGTGGCCGGTCCCTTCCCGGGCTGCTGCTCGTGCCCAAGGGGCTGGCTTCTCTTAGGGCAGAGCAGCTGGCACAGCTCGGGATCCAGGGCCTCTCCGATGGTTTGAAACATCAGCAGTCCCACCTCCCCTCCCTCCGGGCACTTCAGCAAAGTGTCTGTGGAAGCTAACACAATTACTGACATGATTTCATTGCTATTGAGATGAACGGGCGTGATTCATCCTCCAGTTAAATTAGAGTGGTAGGCTAAAGCTACAGGCACAGACTACAAAAAGCCTCGGCGCACCACAATGTGTAACCACAAAGCTCCCATCACGTTGGTGGGTCTGAACCCGAGGGGCACAGATCCAGGGGGACCCCACAGGTGCCGTGAGTCCCTCCAGGGTCGGGCACACCTCTGGGAGCTTCCCCTTTACCGTATCCACGGCAGCTGGCAGAGAGCTAATGACAGTCTCCAAAGGCAGCTTTACAAGGACAGAAGGACATTCTTGTGAAATGGGGCAGCAGAGAGCCAGGGTCATTACTGCTGAAACACAGACGCGCTGGAGATTGCTACGTTGGAGTAATCCCAAAGATGGCGCAATCCATATATATTTATATGTCCACATGTGTGCGCATACTTCTTTTTTTTTTTAAATATATATACATATATACAATACATGCATTATTCGCCGCACTTTTATGTGGTATTCTTGTCAGGAAAAAGGAGTTACACTCGAGGTATTTCCCAGAATCCCAGAGCAAACGTCCTCCCAGTTGGTGCAGGAAGGAGAGAGGTGGACAGAGAAAGGCTTCGTGTCCAGCCTTGGTATGCACGCCGCGCACACCCTCTCCGGATGAGCTGCCAGGCTGACTGCCTAGTCCTGTGATAGACTCCTCGGTCCCACTGGGCAGCAACACTGGAATTTGCTGGCCCAGAAACCATCATTTGCTGAGTTGCTCCCAACAGAGCTGCTATTTTATCCTTGCCAAAAGAAGAGGGAAAGAGAAAAAAAAAAAATCCAAAACACAACCCTTCTTTCTGTGAGTCCCTTTGCCTGAGGTCTTCAGAGGAGGTGTACAACAGGCCTGAGACCCAAATGCGTGAACAAGAATAAGATGTGGACTTATGACGGATGGTGCCAAGAGAGATTAAAAAGCATAAGCCTGTTATGTCACCTTGACAAAAATAGAGCAACATCGATTCAAAGCCTGATACAGAAATTAAAATGAAATCAGGCCTGTGCCCACAGTACAATGTGGTCTCAGTGCTTCAAGATGGAGTGGAAGAGTTATCCAACACGATTAACCGTCACCAGCAGCCCACAGCCCACCCTAGAGCTGCCCTAAGGCCCTGTCCCAGCAGGATCAGAGCAGGACCACGTTGCTCAAGAGGCTCCTCTTTCCAGCAGCACAGCCACACGTCCCCATTTCGCCACCGTCTGCCACTAAGCCTGCCCTGGGGGAATTAGACGGTAGCTCAAACCAAAGCGACTCTCCTGAGCTCTCCTTGCTAATCTCACAGCTGCTCGTGAAATCTACCCTCCCCACACTCAGCCTCTGAGGAGGGACGTTTCACTCAAGGAAATACCTAAAGGAAAAAAAAAAAAAAAAGAAGTGGCACCATCCATCATGATCATGTGTGCAGACTGCCTCTGGCAACAGCTCGGGCAGCAAACAAACCTGTACTAGTATTTGTAATGCCAGCAGGGCTTTGTGGGGAAGAAGACACTCCTGAACTGAACCTGTATGTCTAGTCAGGCTTCTCCATATTCATATAAACGGCTAGGATTCACTCCACTCTGACCCTCATCCCGAATCCAGGGAAATCGGCAGAAGATATTCTGTCAGGTTTGGTCAATTTTGGATTAAGCCCTTAGGAGAGAAAAAAAAAAATTACTTAACCTTATTAAGGCTCTGAATTACAGATCCAGATTTATAAAGCTAAAGCTATAGGCACTAATCTCCTTTCTATAATTGACTGAACAATGCTGAAGGCAAAAGTATTCTGTATTTTCAGATGGGATTTTTTAAAAGCACTTTGCTCTAGTCTCCGGATTACCACTGCCAAATTTACTGTTAACTTTCAAAGAATCATTTTTCTGGGCCAGAATGGATGATTTTGAAAATCTCACCATCCACACAGAATTTTTATGCACACGATGAAAGAGCAGTGTCAGTGCTAGTGATACATTGTGGGCATAAAACGCACGGACTGTGCCGGAGGGGGTACTGTCTAGCCCCCATTGGAACAAATTTTAAACATAGTCCTAGGAGATGCTGTCTTGAGATGTTTGTTGTATTTTAAGAACTGAGACCATCCCTGATATCATTGGTTATTTTTTTTCTAAGACTCCGGCAAACCCGTGGGCACACTAAGTGCTTTCCTGACTGCTCTGATCTCTCCGCTTCTCGCCACAACAATCGCTTAAATAGCAGCAGTGAAATCAGATGGAAGAAGTCTTTGCAAGAGCCTAGAAAATGGGTCATTATCCCACGATTTAGGTTCTCATTTCATGTGGATTACTGCTGCTGTTCCCTCATTACAGGTGATTCACTCCAGGCTCTGCAAAGCCCAAGGATCCTGGATAAGCAGGGCAGAGCCGGGTGCGATTCCTGGCTGGGCATGCCGGGCTCCCTGCAATCCCGCTCCCGCTTCTGGGGACTCCTCCCAGCTTTGCACCGGGATGAGAGGGACAGACTGCATCTCATGTGCCACCCCGAATGCCTTGCTGGCAGCAACCAGACCCAAAGCCACCCACGAACAACGCCGGCCTGTGCTATCCCATCAGTTCCTTTGCCCACGAGTCTCTTCGGTCGGGGCTCCCTCTCCAGTTCGCGCAGGGACAGGGAAGCTTTCCCAAGGCAGTTCAGCCCCTCTAAAATTTGACTCACCGGCTGGCAAGGCCGTTTAAGTTACCAAATTAGGTGCCTTAGCTTGCTGCCCGATTGCAAGCAAAGCAGAAGGAACTTCGAGCAGGAGTCAATGCTCAGCTGACACGGTTACCGTGCAGGGAAGGCTGCCAACTCCCCGTTCCCGTAAGACGCGAAACAAATGAATCAGAAAGTGAAAAATAAACCCTGTCTCTGAGCCCCTCTCCTTTCATAATCCAACACACAGAGTACCAACTCCAGGAAGGAGACTGGGAAGTTTGCATAAAGGAAGCACAAGGGGCACTTTCAGGACAGGAATGGGAATAATGACTAACTTCGGTGGGCAGCGAGCTCTAGCTATGTTGGAAATTTGGGGATGTTGCCCGTGTGCCTTTCAGTCAGCTGATTCAGAGCCAGTTCACACTCCGACTCTGTATGCTCACTCTTCTTTCCAGGACCAGGACACCTTGCTTACTGAAAGGTACCTGTGACAACTCTTCTTAACTCACCCTTTTGCAGGCCAGCACCACAGACCTCAGGACCCTCAGGTTTTACTGTTTTAATTGGGGAAGATCTGAAACTGTCAGGTCCCTCTTTTTCACACTATCCTTTACTACATGCTTATGGTTTTTGATTATAAATCCCTTTCTACTGGAAGAAGACACCATGAATCCTCACTGACCTTATTTTTAATCTAGGGAGGCAAGAAGCAACAGGCAAAACAGAGAGAAATCTTTGCTGAGAGTTGTGATGACACCACGCCAAATCAAAAGTCGTTAGAATTAACGATCTTGTATCTGAACGTCCCATGTTTATACAGGACAGAACTGCACAACAATGCACATTTTCTATCACAACACCAAAGTCAGCCAACCTGAAGGCACGAAGTTTTTCAAAGAACCCTTTGTCTGTGCTTGCTAAAGGTACAAACACCCAAGTGACATCTGAAGTGCATTGTTTTTTAGCTCATGTCCTCATCAAATCTTAGCACATTCCACCTACAAGGGTATATTTTTATTTTGTGGCAGGAAAGTGATTCTTAATGTTATTGACAATCCTAGGGGATTCAATCACCAAGTACACCAGACCCACCTACACAGTCAAGTACCACTACTCTCAGATGGGGCTGCCGTTTTCAGATCTTCTCCCCATCATTAAATAATTGATTGAGGACTAATGGAAGACCACAGAAGCTCAGGGGAAGCAGAATCACTCTCTACCGTCCTGAGAAAAAGGACCAAAAAGTGAATTATTTTAATTTTTACATGCTGAAATGCATCAACCACAAAAGCTACATTAAAGCTGATGAATTCCTGGCACTGTTCTAGATGGGCTAGGCAGACAAGGAGCAAGAGGTGACCTGCGTCCTCTCTGCACTTTGGGGACGCTACACACACGTGGTTTATCTGTCTCCCATTTCTGTTCTCAGGCAGACTTCACAGCACTTTACTTTACAAATGGTTTGCAAACCTCTTCATCGTTTTGCATGAGAAATGATTCCATGGTAGGGTGGCGAGAGCAGAGAACACTGGGTGGGGATGGCGGGGACGGCGCTGCAGCCTACTTTGTGCTAGACCACAACAGGAAAGCAACCACACCATGACCCAGCAGCTACTTTCACATCAAGATTACATCCCTGCGCATTGGGAATCAGCTTTTAAACGCATGCCTACTTTCACTTCCCACCCCGCATTGTCCCTGCGGTGACTTGAGAAGCACCACAGTCATATGAACGCAAACCCAGCTTGCTTCCTCTTCAGCCCATGCCATGTTTTTTTTTTTATTATTACTTGTTTTGAATCTCTGCATTTCCACACGCATTCCTGTCTCCACAGCCATCCCTGCTACCCGGAGCTCAGCCCTCGGGCATTTGGTGCTCTGCCCCCTGACCGAGCGCTCGCACTCACTCCTGGCACCCCTGGCAGCCTGCATCACGGCTGGAGTGACTCAAAGCAGAGAACGCCCAACAAGAAAACCCTTATCATCAGCCTTTCATTCCCCCCCAGAAACCAAAGCATGCTCCCAGCGCAGCTCTGCCCAGACACAGAGTGGGTGCAGCCGACACGCAGTGTGCGGTCTGAACGCAGCAGGCTCTGCCACGGAGCTAACCCACGCTTTGGGGACTGGGCGAAACCGCTTTCTGCTGCACATCCAAAGATGAGGCTGTGGGTCAGATTTCTTCACTGAGCACTTCTCCATCTCCTCTTTCTACCTCAAGGCGAAGTGCTCCGCAGCCTGATGGCTCTGCTGCCCGCACCGCTCCTTCATGCCACAGACGCCGAGCTCCAGCCCCAGTGACGCATTGCTCAAGCATGCGGTGGCTTGCTGTTAAAACCAGCAGCCAGCCCAGCAGAGCTCCTCATTGCCCTTGATTGCCCTGGGCAGCTGGAGCTTTTTCTGGCACCTGACTAGCAAGCCCGTGGCTGCTACTCCATGTGCAGAAATGAGACAGAACATGGATCTGGGCTCAGCCTCTTCCCGCATCTTTGAAGGAGCATGTTAAAGGTTTAGCACTGGCCAGCTGCTGAGGTAGCAGCGGGGTTGCTTTTTATAAGCGAAGGACAGCCAGGTTCCTCTTCACGGCGATGTAAGCCGCCTTGCTCTGGCCTCTTCTCCAGCAGCATGGCCGTGGTACCTTCCTACCCACACCTGTCCTTCCCTGCTCTGTCCTATCGGTGATTTTGGGGTGCTGGGCTGGTAAAGGTGCAGCAACAGCGTGGGCATTCAGTGCCTCTCCACATGCTACAACCAACCCCAGCAGCAAGAGCATGGCACTGCAGCAGCCCTCACCGTGGGCAGAGGACCGCGTTTCACTTTACTCATGTCACAAGCTGTTAGGGGAACCAAGAGGCTTCCCAGATCGCCCTGGCAAAGCTGTGCCAAGGCTCGTGGTGCTGCCACAGGACTTCAGCTGGCCCCTGTGCTCTCCATCACATGCCCTGCTTTTTGCCGAATTCCAAAGCATTTAATCATCTCACGTATTCTCCTACTCCGCAGCGCTGTCCCAGCGCACGGGGTGAGCTGTTCCTAGAATCAAGTACCACACAGATGAGCAAGACTGGAAAAATCTCCCCCCTCTCCGCCGCGCGAGTGCTGTATTGGCTTGTCATTGGTACAAACCACAGATTACTTCACGATTTTCCAGCACCCACAATCCACATCATCAGCCGGCGAGTGGGCTGGCTTATATACGCACATGAACCACAGAAGGGTTAACCCTGCAGTGGGCTGAGAGGAAAAGAGACCTATCTATACCCAGGGCTGTGACTCACCAGGAGGGGCTGCGCAAAAACAGGGCTTTCGGTGGCAGACGGAGAGGTGAGGAATTTCTCCAGGGATTCCTCCCAACAGACAGACGCAAGGAAACAGACGCGAGGAAAGGCGGCTCACCTTTCCCATAACTGAGGCGGATCGGGTGGCTGCCCTGCCAGGGGAATCGCTATTGTCCAACCCATTGTTTTCAGCGTGGCTAAAAAGGGGACGACAGGAGACTAATTGCTTCACTGGAGGGAAAAAAAAAAAAACAAAAACCAAAAAACTGTCTGGAGAGACCAAATTATTTTGTAGACTGTTGTTGTTTGGGTTTGTTTCCATCCTGGCTTAACGAGCATTAATGACTTCAGTTGTACGAGGATGGGGGGGGGGGGGGGGAAGCTATTAGGGTGGGAACATGATCTACACCGACCTCTCTTCTCGCTCAGCACACGCTTCTGCCACGGACAGCCTCTACGGCCAGCTGTGTGCCCCATTTGCCTGGCCATCCCTCCTCCAGACCATCGGACCGAGAAAGGTGGCCGAGAGCGAAGTGAAACATTTAGGTTTGCCTTTTCCATCGGTCTGACTGGAGCTGCCAGACTTGAGCAGCTCCAATACTTTATTGCGTTAGCTGTGCTCAGCAACTTCTGCAGAAAAGCTGCTGTCCCTTCTCAGCAGCAGGGAAACGAAGGGAAAATGTCCCAAAAAAGGGGATGCTCCAGGAGAAAGCACTGGAACCTACTGGCTGCAAAATAAAGTGTGGGCATTTTTTTTGTTTTGTTGCTGTTTTTTGGTTTGCAGAAGCCACGCTGAAACTTCTGAGACTACGTCTGGTGCCCAGAGTGACAGAATTAACGCTAGGGCCAAGACACACAATGAATGCTGAAGTTCTTCCTTATGTAACAGCACCTGGGACACAGCCATGCACTTGGCTGATACCGTGAGCGGCCCTACCACTACAGGCCAAAAAAAAAAGGGTGCCTCCCGACCTGTGGGGATCAGGTCACTCAAGATGTGCCACCAGCTGGTGCTGGGAAGCAGCCCCAAAGAGCTCCAGCAGGAGCTTCACCTGACTGCCCAGTGGCCTGGGGGATGCCACCCGTCCTGAAGCACTCTGAAGGCTGCTGTGAGTCGGAAGGCTGAGGTGCAGTAAATAGGGCAGGCTTCAAGACAGCTTTCCATTATTTATATCGCACAAAATCTCTCTCTTCTCTCTGGGGCTACTGCTGTCAGGTTAGTCACCAATTTGGGCTATCAGTGAGCTGAGCGATTTCACGAGATTAAAAGAGTGCAAGGGGAAAAAACGCTGAGACTTTCCACTCATGAATCAGACCTTTGCCCACTCAAACTGCAGATATTTTGTGTCTTCAGAGGTTCAAAAGCCAGTCCCACTTTGCTTTGACTCCTATCCAAAACATCACGATTTCCATCAAGAAGCACAGGTAAGTATCTCCTTCCTGAGAACTGACAGGAAAATGTGTTTCAAGTGGCTCATTCACAGATAAAAGCTATCTATTTAGCAGATACGGTACTATAAAGGCCTTTTCCGAACAACTGGTGAGATCAGCTGTGAGTTACACTGATCACGTCCCAACCCTGCCACCAGCAGACCGGCTGCCATCAGTCGGCCACCACAGCACCGCCATTAACCCTGCAGCTCGAGGCGTGAGGCTGCCTTGAAGCAAAACCAGCCGCTCCGCTTCGGGCCCTTCAGAGCAAGGTGTGGAAGGAAGGACACAAAGGAGAGCTGGGCCACACGCCGTAAAGCCATCCGCTGCTGGCTCTGTCCGCGTGATCAATTCGTCCCTCAAACAAATCGCGGCATTCAGCCCCCGTTCCGCTCGGCCCGCGATGAATACGGATACGGAGGCCGTTTCCTCTTCCCCGGTGTTTTTGGACAAACCTTGCTGCTTCAAGTGGGAACAGCCAGAGCCAGAGTTGCTGGCTCGCTGTCTCCCGAGCAGCACAAGGGAGACGGAGAGCTGCAGCCCTCCTGTGGGTTCCTCCCTGGCCCCGACGAGTCCCCGCAGAGCAGAACCAGCAGGAGCAGCCCCAGGTCGCTGGTGCTGGGGCAGAGCAGCCAGGCAGAGCTCCGACCTCCGCGGCGGGTGGGCTGACCGTTTGGGAGCATGGCCAGCTGGCCAGAGGCACAGCAGCTCCTCGGCTTTCTCGTTTATGTCGAGGCTGGGCAGAGACGCAGGAAGCGGTAGCCCACTGCCAAGATCTTTGCTCCCTTTGCACAGCAGAGGCTGAATGCAGAAAGCCTGGCTGTAATGCTGCTGCTTGGGCACCGGGCTTTGAACCAGTGACACAAGAAATACTGAAATGGCAAGCTCCAGCTAGGAAGAACGGTTATAAAGCAAGAGGAAAAATTTAAGAGAACATGCAGGCAATGACTAAACTAAATTGATATGATTGTGTTAAAATCCCCAAAACATTGATAACCACCTAAGAATTCCTGAGATACTGACAAACTGAAATACAAAGCACAATCATTCGGCTTTTAGGCACAAGTCAACGAGGATACAGGACCTTGCTTGGTGCTTATTACGTTTTCCTACTCAGGTAAATGTCAAAAGGAACGTAACCAGATCCAGAGAGGGGAGGAGAAAACCTGAAGCCCGCTTGCTAAATGCCACGCACTGGCTCAGCCTCCGACACGTGTCCCACAGAGCCTGCCTGCTGAAATGTGCTGCGGCTGCACAGCGCCATCACACTCGGCCTTGTCTGAAAGATGATCAAGTTTGAAGGAACGGCTTCCTACCGCCCCTTTTACCACAGGGATTTACACGTGACAATTTCCCCGGGCTGCTTTCCCTGCTTTCCCACCCACCCTCTCCTCCAGCCCCCCTCGGTGTCCTCCACAACACACGAAGCCACGACCCACTTCAACAAGGCACCACGACGCTGCTGCCTGCCCCCAAACGGCACGGATCCAGGAGCCGGGACACCTCGCAGTGTCCCATGTTCCCTCGCTGCTCTGGTGGTTCAGATGCGAACGTTCGCATCCCAATTCGATGAACTTTGGCACGACAGTACTCCTGGATTTGAGATATAGCTAGAAAATAAACTCTCCTAGCTGTAAATAATCTTCCCGATTCAGGAGCACTTCTCTACTATTCCTGTGCTGCCGAGAGATTTGTGAAAGCTGCTCGAGCTGTTAATAATAAATCACGCTTCTGAAACTTTAATTGATTCAGAAGAAATCAGTTCAGAGAGTGGTGTATCTCTGCGGTTATGAATGTATCACACTTTGTATACAGTATATATGTATATAGTTGAGACTTGAAGGCTTGCTCCTGTTCCCATTGTTGTCAGCTGGAATATCTCCACTAGCTTTAGTGGAATAATAATTGGGTAATACAATTCCGAGACTAAATTGTGCCTTTAGGCACAGCCTCATAAACGGGAGGATCTCAATCCCATTAACAGCAAAGGTGTTATGACTCAGAGGCCAAATGATGAGCAATGCTTTCCCCTTGCTCCATGGGAACAAGCTTTGCAATTTGCATCCCGGCCTGTGCCAGCAGCTAGCTACAACCCCCTGGCATGAAGAGGGCAGATGCAAAGCCGTGCTCGCTGTCCTGCCCAGGGCACCACGGACACGAGATGAGCTCCTTGTTCCACGGCAAGGCCAGGCTGACAACTCCATCTGACAACCACCACACAGTGATATTGCCTACTGCTGCTTCTTGAGGGGCTTAGGGAAGCTCAGGCTACGGTGATGGATAAACACTGCTAAGGAAGCAGAGCTGCTTAGCACCTGGAGTTTCCAGTTTGTAGAGTTACTTTACAGTTGGAAATTTTCATTTTTTTTTTCTGGAATAAAAGTAAAAATTTTAGGATTTTCCTCCACAGAAATTCAGAATGCAAAACTGACAGCAATTACTGCAGTGCTACAATATAATGATGAAATTTTCTACCATAATTATTTCTATTTTATTTATGTACTCATTACAGACAGCTGATGACTTTGAACTAGAATTTAAAGGCAAGATGATTCAATTGCTCCACTGATAATAAAAGCTGCTGGGTGACTTTACAAAATCCCTGTTTGCATTAAAATGGCGTATCTACATGCTCACCGGCACAAACAACAAAATCTAGGCATTGGGATTACTGACCAAGGAAACGTCAGCAGCTGATCTTGTCACAGATCGAGAATAAGTCAAATTCTGCCTGGAAAGCGATGGCAGTTGCTGCAGGCCAAGTATGTCAACAACACCGATTTTCTCATTGTCACTCTCACATCTCTCGCAGCTTCACCCACTGCAACATGTCATGTTGCAAGAAATCTTCCATTTCAGCAAGTCAGAGGGAGCAGATGCAACAGCATTTTGTCGGCATAATCTTTGTTTCAAAAACATTGTACAGAACATTTATTAAGGTTGACAGGGACCTTTTCCTCAGCTATAAATATCAGCCTCCCGAATGCTAACTCATGGGTCATATTCTCTGACATTAACGCTGAAAGCTTCCTCGATTCAATGTTATTTCTAGGATGCAGGTGGGTACAAAGATCAACAAAATGACTGGATTAATGCTGGGCAGTTCTGGAGATCTCAGAGCAAAAGTTTTCAAAATTGGGTGCTTAAAATTATTAGCCTGAGTGCCCTTGGTATCAGGGAACAAATTAAAAGTCAGGTGAGCAGTTCTGGATAAAAAAAGGTAGCCATAATATTTCGGGGCAGCTTTAAAAAATAAATTTTACATGACTTCTTAAAATTAAAATATTTTTACTTTTACTTTTTCTCCTTCTCATGCCCTTCACTCCTTCAAACAGGAATAGAGAATGCAAGAAAAGCAGTATTTGTAGATAAGATCATTTCTTATTTTCTGAAGTTTGAACCTAAATATTTCCAAGTACTCTGGGACCTAAAAATCTGAGTCTAATTCTGGGCTTCTTCATTTAAGAACTCATTATGCACAGCGATTACTTGTATTGTATCTGTAAGCTTTCTAATTGTGAAACGCCTTCATAAGGATGCAGTAGTCACCAGAAATACCAGAATACAATTCACGCCTAATTGCGTACCCCTGCCACAGATGAGCAATATTGCTTATTTTTGCTGGTACCAGAGTTACCAAGAAACACCAAGCTCTCATATCAAGCACTCGGTAAGTGAGAGTCCATGTCTGTAAGAGCGCAGCATGAAGTTATTACACACAAAAGTAAACCTACACCAAAGGAGAACAAGAGTAGAAGCACCAGGGCCAGGCATTTATGTAGAGGTTATCCAGCCCTGAGGCAGCTGGATGAACCAGACAAACTCTTGAGGCCCCTTCGAGCTCTGTTTTTAGTGATTTATACAAACTCATCATGTGCAGGGTTTGCAGGTTTCAAATCAATCCCTTTAAATAAGCATAAAGGAAAAAGTAGACACTAGCAGAGCCAAAAAGTTCTGTAGGCTATTCAGCGGTCCTTAGTCATGTGGAAAGTTGCATTAAAGTTCACAGACTATATACAGTGGAGTCAATGGGGCACAGAGATCTGATATGTGGATCTCAAAACAGGACTGCTCTTCGTAAGCATAACTGTAAATCAGGACTGAACCGTCCGGCACAGTGACTGATTAAACATGACATGGAAACGTGAAAGGCTGCTTTTTGTCTCTGCCCTTTCCATTTGATCAAGTGCAGAGAAACAACACTTTAAACGGTGCATCCGAGAGCTCAGCTTGCACGCATGCAACAGCCACATGTTAGTGAGAAATTATGTAGTGGATGTACCCCCTATAAGCACAAATCAACCTACAGAGCTGTTGACTCTCACATAAGATAGCTGCAGACATTACCACCCTCCCCACCCTGAGAGACATTCCTTTATATTCTCTAAAGCTGAATGAAGCACTTTCAGGGACTCCAGCATGAAAATTTCTCTTCTACACTAAGCAGTTGCTGTAGGGACTAGGCTGCTGGTATGCTAGTCTGTGCCAATTTGCAGCTTTTAGCCGATTTGCTTCACTTGTTCACCATAAAATCAGCTTATATTTCATTCTTTCTGCTACTCTCGTGTAGATCCCCCCCTCCTTTTTTTTTTTTTTTTTTTTGGTCCTGCTTCCATGTATCTACTCCAGTCCTCCTGGCCCCGATTCAGGAAAGCACCAAATCCAGGATCCCATCGAGGTCTCAAAGCAACAGGGACAAGACCCCACAGCTGAGGTTATCCCAAACCAGGGTGGGGAGGAGGGAGGCATCAAACACAAAAAGACTGCTTCCAGGTGCAGCTAGCGTAGCGTATTCACCCAATAGTTTTCAGAAGAGTTACCAGCTTTAAAATACCTCATGCAACAAAGATTTACCTTGACTTGCTAAGAAAGCAAAGCCCTGCACAGCAGCTAAGCAAAGCAGCAGGAACCCCCAGCCAGCCTCCCAGCCCGTCGGTTTGCCTTGCAGGGCACTGCTGGTATCAGCGGCAGCCCCAGCCCGACTGCCAAGTTACATCCCTGGGGAAAGCCTCCTGACTTCAGGAGAAACCAGATCTCACCCCAGATGTGAAAAAGGGCAACGTGAGATGAGAATAAACAAAATCGCCAGTTGCAAAAAAAAGAAACAGAGAGAGAACATGAGGGATCCTATGTCTACAATGTCTCAACCCATGGAAAAAGCAAACAGCACGCTCATAAGAGCTGCTCTGTTAGCAGTGGCTCTGTGTAATTAGGAAAGGCATTCAGCTTCTGTTTTCAGCATGTAATTTTTAATTGATTTTGCTGAAAGAAACTTTAGTGTTGTTTCAGTTAATAAGAGTCTTTCCAGCAAAACTGGTCTCCTTAAAAGGCTTATGTAAACCTTCCTCCAAATGTCACAGGCTCGCTGTTTGAATTGGCAGTGAATTAACCTGTTGCAAAAAACCTCATTGCCTATAAAAGCCAACAGTCATGAGACATACAGCTGCAGACCTGACGGGCCTCCTGCGCTAAGGAAGGTGATGATTTCAGACACCTGGCCGGCATCCAGCAATCCCTGCAGATCTCAGAGGAGGAGGAGCTTTTCCCTGCTGTAAAGAGCACCGCACACAGGAAGGCGATGCTTGCGGATAACACACAAGAAAGTAAACACTTGCCATTAATGAGCCTATCATACTTTCCCCAAGAGCTAGCGTTCAGCTCCAAGACAAGACCACGTTCTTATTTGGGTAACTGCATAATTACCTTTTGCCTTCCAAAGGGACCGTGCGTGCTATTAAACACAGTCAAGTCACAGGACCTACTTAATGCTTTGCTGCCTTTATCTCAGAGCCTGGTGCCACATCGGAGCACAGGGACTCCACGCACACCATCCCACGCTCAGAGGCCTGACAGAGCACAAGCAGACCCCAAGGATCTCTAGACAGGCCACCCGCAACAGAAATCAGACAGCCGTAATGGCAATGGAATAAGCTAACTAGCACAAGCCCTCAGAATTGAAAGGTTTTTCATCCAAAAAAGCAGTCCTTTCCCAAGCTTTCTAGCCCAGCCTTTTAGTGCTTCTGGCTTTTAAGCAGCCACACTGCCTGTACCCTTAAAGATTTACCTGCCATTGTGCTGTGCTGAGAGGTGAGCTGGGCCAGCTTTGCTATCCAACCACTGGCAAAACCAGCCCTGATGTGCAGGGTGCACGTGTGACACTGCTTCTGCTTCCAGGTAACTGCTGACCCAAGGCTAGTTCAGGTACATCACCATCTCCTCTGTCACTTCCACCTATAGCAGAGACATTCCAAAAAGCAACTGTTTCATCACCCTTCAGGAGATACACTTGCAGAGGCAGAAAGTTCACCATAAAAACCAAGACCATGCCAGCAGGTTGGGTTGATTGCTCTATGTTGCTGTAAAAAGGCTGCTACCTTTCAGAAACCTCAAAAGTCTGCAGGGCAAACCCCTACCCCTTCCCCCCTCAAGACAACCCAGTTTAAGAAAACATTTACGTTTGCCTTCAGTATGCAGGTGTGATGCCATTATTCAGGGACACCTTCTAGGTGACCTTGGCAAGGGGACATAGCCACCAACAAAGCTGTACACCACCCTACACAAGGTTTGAACTGGCGGGCAGTAGGGCAGATCAGCCGTTCTTACATACTGCTACCTGGAAGGAAAATTATAAAGCCTCATAATTATTTACTATCTCTTTGTTTTTAGAGACTGCAAGTGGAGCAGCTCATTTGCTCCGTGTAAGCCACCTTGCAGTCTCATACTGCTCAGCTGTGAATGCTGTTTTGTTTTGTTCCTGGCATGCACAGAAGCCAAAATATGCTTCCCGCAGCCTGGGAACTGCTGAACTGAAAAGTGAAAGTCGGGAAAGAGCTGCCTCAAGAAAAATAGGTCATAGAGGCTTTACATAAAATTCACAAACAAACCTACCAACCTGCAAGAGGGCCCAGCACGCTGTTTTCCTTTAGAAGCATCCTTAATGAAAGAAGCCGTGCAAGAAGAGTGCCCTGCGAGCAAAGATTTTATCTACAATAGCTTTGATTAGCACCTAACCTTTTCCTGGCAGCGTACGTCATGAGCTGATCCTATGTATGTCCTCGTCCTACCCTTCTATGGTTAGGGGTGTAGAGTATGCCATGATTTGGTACATTGAAAAGCTCATTTTCATGTCTGCTTTCATTCTAGCTTTGTTCCTTCTATGATAGGATATGGAACCACACTACACTTGTCAACGTTTTTTTTTTCAGGAAGCAACTATAAATAGGCACTGCTGAGATGACAGCTAAACCTCAGCTTAGGGCAAGCCAGAAATGTTTCCTCGTTAAGGCCAGAAAGCCATCTCTCTTTTGCAGTGCTGGAAATGAGAAGAAAAAAAAACAACACACTGTGAAACTAAAAGCTCCCTAAAAAAAAATAAAACCAAACATAAATATGCACTCACACATTTATAGGACTTCTTTTCTGGGCAAGGCTTAGTAGCAAAAAGCAGACTTTCACTGAAGTGAAGGGCGACCACTGAAAATTACATCAATTGCAACGTGAAATCAGCCTGTAAGAGCAGCAGTCCAGCACCAGGACTGACCGCAATGTTAGAAAGTCACATCCAACCAACACCATCTGCCCAAGGAACCCCATTCCATGGGCATGGCCTCACAGTAGCAAAAATACAGAAATACCGTGCTATAGATATTTCAGATTGGGAACATGCGGCTGGAGAAGGACTCAGCAAACACCCAATGTTCTTTGTTACCAGCATTGCCACCACAGCCCAAAGTGACACAACTCAGCTACTTCTTGATGAACTTTGAGTGCTCTCTCCCAGGCTTCCCTGGCTTTTCAAAGGAGAGAAGACCCGGCTTTTGGCAGTAGGTGTTGCAAAAGCTTGACGTACCAGGAGAACAGTCATTGTGTTGGTAAATGCAGGCTGTCTCCTGAATTGCTTAATCTTGGAGGGGTGGGGGGTGGGGATATACAGGATTGTTATATGAAAGGCCAGCCCAGAAGAAAAACATATGACACAGGGTATTTCTAGGCTAGTGACTTACTCCACTGACCCCGGGAATCCAGCAGAGGCTCATTGAACAGCTTCTGGCACAACGCTTTCTGGTCAGGTTTTTCGTGGTGTCTCCCCCGACTCCTCCCAGCTTCCTATGAAAGCACTCAATATTCTAACACTTAATTCATCAAACCCTCTTACACGAATGCAATGATTCCCTTGCAAGTATTTCCCTCCCATCCGCAGGCTCCCTCCTGGTGCCCACTTTCACACACCTCTCCAAAGCCTGGCGTTTGTGACCCAACATAAGCAACCTCAGCTTAACGCAGCTACGACCAGCAGCTCTCTCCCCTTACACCCTCCAGAATGGAGTCTCCCTGGTGATTAAAAATAAATAAATAAATAAATAAATAAATAAAATAAACATGAACAAAACCCTCACCCGCTACATCTACCCACTGCAGCTGAACTGACCTGACTCCACGGCTCAACCAGTCTCCTACCAAGATCAAAGCCCATGCAGTTGTTCAAGCAGCTTTTCAATTACTCCTCCAGTTTCCATCACGAATTACAGCAGCGCTTGAAGAGTGCCAAAACCCAGAGGGATCGATTACTCCTGCCCTGTGACAGGCAGCGGGCTGAAGGGTACAGGAAAAGCTGGAAGCGAAGTGGCATTACATTATGTGCAGGCACAGTTTTGCTGTTGAATGATTGACAATAACTACTGGATGTCACTAGTTTGAGGATAATGTCATTTGCGTAATTATCTGGCAGGGTCTCTCTTCAGCAGCTGGCATTATTCACGAGGGAAGAATCGGACTGAAATCCAGCTGTAGAATCAGTAGATTTGCTATTCTGCGCAGACAAACACTGTGCTTTAGAAGCTCAATACGTATGGGATATACATCACTGGTAGTTTTCATACTCTCAGGACCTGGAGAATATTACAGTGATACTCCTCTATTTTACTGTGCCACATATATCACATGGTTTCATACTTTAAAAATAATGTGATATTCTCTATCTTCACCTGACCATCTGTTCCTTATGGAACTCAAGCTAGGAAGAGAAAGAGAAGTTGCAGTTCCTTGATTTATCTCAATCTCACCATCAGATAGGAGATCGCCCTCCGCACCACCCCTGGCCCTTTCACCAGTTTAGCCCTCAGCTATTCTGTCTGCACGGGTTTAATCGATATGGGAAAACACCCTGCTAAACACAGAACAGCATCACCTGGGCTCAACTGTGCAAAGCCCCAGATCAAATGGCATGTGGCCCAACCCACAGCCTGATACAGAGACTGACTTGCACTGGAACTGCTCCCACCCTGGACCAGATGCGGGTCCTGCTGCACAACTGTACCCACGCACTGAAAACAGAGGTGACGTTATTCTGTGCCGTGCTGCGTGCCACAAGTAGGACTGGGCAGGGTCACAGCAGCCCATGCCCAAATATGCCTGCTTTGCTGACAAAACCCAGGTAGCAGTATCCAAATAAAACAACTGACTGCTCCTCCTTCCAGTGTTCTGGGCAAGAGGATGCCAGGGGCATTATACGATGCATGTCGGAAAGAAACCGTTCTCTTTAACTAGACTGTCTCAGAACAGGCATCTCCTTGCTCTAGGGTCCTGTGCCACTCCAGAACAGGTCTCGCTCTGCCTCTGCCTTACACAAAAGATGCTGGTCATCTTGCTCAGGAAGGGCAGACAGGCTGGCTGATCCACGCTGGCTGGTCCATGCCTTGGTGTTTGGCAATGCAGAAAGGAAAAAATATAACCAAACTGCCCTCCTGGGTACAGGGGGAGGACAAAAGCAGGGAGCTACGTACGGGAAAACATTTCCTGAGAACAGCCTTGAGATGTGGGGTAATGGTGCTCTGACCCTGGTGCAAACACAAAGATGCCAAACACGGACGTGGATAGGAAGGAAAACCTGCTGTTGGATCATGGCAGGAACGAAAAGACAATTAGTAACTGAGCTGAATGGCATTGGATAGGTATGTTGAATAAATACGATTTAAGCATAGTCCCATAGCTAATACAGGGAAACAAACACACTTGGGCATAACCAGCACCGATTAGCCTTTAAATAACAAGGCATATAGCAGCAAAGGCAACAGCGGCTTGTATTTACCTCCCAGAAAATCTAGGAAGGTTTCTCTGAACGCCTGCCCCTTTGTCATCAGTTTGACACGTGCCCCACAGCAGCAGCACAGGCCCGGAGCAGCACGGGGGAGGCTCCTGTCGCTCAGCAGCTAACACCCTGCAGCCAGGCAGACCCGTGCTGAACACAGGCACCTGGCAGGGCAGAGCAGGGGCAGTTCTGGGCTGATGAGCAGCCAAGGCTGCAGAGCGATGTGAACCGACACCAACACAAACATCCCGTGCCTCGGAAGGGAAGCGTCGTTTTCTACGTGTCTGCACACGTCATAGGAATACCCTCCCTGCAGACAACAGGGCAGCCAGAAGTTTCGCTCCTTCCTGGAAGCTGGGTGCACCTCAGATATTGTGCAGTGGGAAAGCGGAGGTAGCGTTATCCCAGCTGACAACTTGTTCCTGGTGGGCAGCAAGTGACAGTTATTTACTCAGGCAGAAAACCCAAGCCATCATCCCAGCCGTGGGGTTCAGACAAAGAGAACGAATGAAAGCAGAGCTCACCGATAAATGATGCCTCTTTCATGGAGAAACATAAGGGCTGAAATAATTTCTGCAGCATAGAACCGGGCCCGATCTTCGTCGAAGCGACGCGACTTCTGAATGTGGAACATCAAGTCCCCGCCATTTACGAACTCCATCACAAAGAACAGGCGATCCTTCAACACACGCAAACACAACAGATATGAAGAGCATTAATCACATCCTCTGTCAGGCTTACAATTTTCTAAGTATTATCTCCCAAAAAAAGACAGATTAAGTACCCATGAGATGTTGGGGGAAAAAAAATCTTCATTTTTTCAGGAAAGATTAAGCCAATACCAGGAAGATCTGTTAATACCCCCTTGCCACCTCCCTCCACCTCCCGAACTTTTACCCCCAGAAATGGCAGATGTTTACATGTGGATTGGGCATATCAGTAGTTGCATGCTCATCACTAACTGGCTTCTGGAGGGTTTGTTTAACTGTTTAACGTGAATCCAGCAGCGTGTGATACCCCTTCAGCAGCGCTTTCTGAGCTGAGCAGTCAGAAGAGAAAACTGTAAAAAAAGACATTTAGTCCCTACTAAACGTTGCAGCTTTCGGGGGGAAACGTTTCATAATACCCTGTGCGTAACCAGGCTGCAGCTTCACCACGACAGCACAAGAGCTGTGGAACAGCAGCAACGGCTCTGTCTCTGGGGCACCCCGATGCTATTTCTAGGGAATGTGCGTTGTCTTACAGAGACAGATTTCCTGCCATGCACTTGCACGGCAGCTGCCTTTTGGGCCTTCACGTTTTGGCTTTCCTGGCAGCTCTGATTAACCTCCAGATCTTTGTGCGATGAAGGAACTGATAAGGACAAAGTATAAAGCGAAGTCTCTACCGGGCAGAAAAGCAACTGGTTCAATAATGTTCAGCTCATTAACCACAGCTGCTGGTCTCTGAGGTTTCTTTCTTCGCTTTCTTCTGGTTTTTGCAAAAGTCTCCAGATAGGGAGACGCTTGCTTAAACTCTGAGCGTTCGACAGTCTGGGTGCAGGCTCAGTGTGCCAAAGGGGTGCCCACTTAGCCGTGAGAGAATGGTTACACAACGATTTGTCACAAAAGTAAAGCCCAGAAGTGTTTCAGACCCTTTTAAAATTTCCCCTAGTACTTGTTTCAGGACATTCAGCATTGACCGTTTCAGTTTTACTCTGAGTAACAGGAACAAGCAGGCTGGAGAAGAGGCATAGGATTCACTCGAGATCAGCCAGCCTTTTAATGCTACAATTTGCCCTTCTTGCCCCTCCAGCCCCTTCCCAGGCCTGACATTAATCACCTACAAGCTAGTTTTAAACCCTCTCTAAATTTAAGAGGATAAGCGTTGTCAGTCTCCTCTTGCTGGCAGGCAGCCAGCTTGCAACGACTACTGGAATTAACGTCCCGGGATGCACACAGAAGGGGAAAAAAAAAAAAAAAAAGCAGCCAGGAATCCTTTCGACCTTCTCCATACACGAGCAGGAGAGCGAACTGCTCATGCCAGAAGAGGACAGCTCGTTTCTCGTCACCGTCCTGGGCTCAGACGAACAGCTCTTTGGGCTCCTTCCAGAAGCAGCAGAGCTCAGGTAGGTGGTTCCCAGCGGGCGAACAATGCAGCTGCGTGCGGCACCAAGGCCACGCGCTACGCGCCGCTTCCAGTCCCTGCAGACAACAGTGCTTCATTGTTTCACCCTGCTCCTATCTTAGGGCAGCCGAAACACCCGGGCTGGCTCGTCTGTGGCAGCCGTCTAGCGAGAGCAGCACAAGCTGTGCAGAGGCACCGGCGACCTTGGCTGTCCGGCCCGCATCAGGTTTGTACTGCCACATCTTTGCTGCAGTTGGGAAAGCTGAATCTGGCCCTGCTGTGCCTGCCTGCTCTGCAAGCCCTCCTCCAGCTGCAGCGCAGCTATCGCCTCTGCCCTGCCAGTTGGGCCAGCTTTTACATCTCCTTGTTATTCCTTCCCCCCTCCTTCTACGCTGATCACTCCACACGCCACGTGCTTACCTAGCTCAGCTTGCTCAGGCGTCTTTTCAAGCCCACACTTTAAAAAAAATAAAATAAAAAAAAAAATCCCTCTTGCCAGGTCTTCTACAGGAAGCAATTTAACTTACCAGCACCCTGACAAGGTATGTGCGCGTGTATTTATGTAAGTAAGATATATTCTTGTATAAACACGCATACAGTTAGGAACATACATTTTCTACTCTCTCCTTAAAGGTAAGCTTCAGGGAAACAAAGTTAACCCTTCATCTCTCAAAACATACAAGTCCTGCTGCTCTGGTGCTGGTGAAACTCCAGGGCCTATCTCAGACTTCTGGACATACTTGTATGTACTGCAGTGCTTAAAGGAAGGTGCTTCTTTCTCAGGCCTCCAGGCGAGCACAGAAACAGTCTATCATGAAATTTATATACGACTGACATCGGAATTAACAGCTTTTTGGTACAAAAAGCTCTTGCTTCAGACTAACTGCAAACCTGAGTACCTTTGCCTGTGTTACACGGTACTCACAAGTGCGATAGGTACTTCTCCTCCGCCCATGGTCTCATTGCACAAGTCAAATGTAAATATGGATTATTTAATTACTGGAGCTCTCCCATTTAGGCCTAGCAGGACTTTTCATTACCCAAATTTTTATTTTTACTTTTTTAAAGTCCAGCTAATCGTCTACACAGTTTTCTAACACTCAGAAACCCCTTGTATGTGCTGAAGAGAAGAGCAGGATGGGTATTACAACTTGTCCATAACACAGCATTAGTGCATTGGCCTCCTACATACCTGGCAACAAGTATTAGAAAGCTCAGCACTAATGAGCATCCTTTTGGGACCAGGATCTAGGAACCAAGCACGGTCTGACATTTCCACTCTTAAACGAGGTCATCAGCTTGCCAAACTGCACAGACCAAACACTCTTCCAGGAATTGTTGATAAGTAAAATAAACAGTGGTATTTTATGGGGGGGGGGGGGGGGGGGGAGTCAATTTGCAGCACGCAGAATAAGAGCGGATAAATAGCTTAAAAAGGGGCCAGGAAAGGGAAACCTTAAAATAGCAGATAGTTCAGATACTTGAGGGTTTGACTCTCCCTGCCTTTCCTGAGGCCAGGTGCTATGAACACGAGTGAGAGGAGGCTCAGGTTAGCTCTGATTCGTGTTGGCACACTACAGCTCCTCCCTCGGGTACACCCTCAATTGCCAGGTGGAGTCGTGAGCCCCCTTTTTTTGGGGACTTCTCAGTGGGAAATAGGAGGAGGAGAAAGCTGGAGTGTCTTTGCCAGGGCTCAGTGCTGCAATCCTCACAACTGTTTTCTGTTTTGCATTGCTCAGAAGTTTTCCCTGATTTACTATCTCGTCTTGACGTTAGCAAAGTAAGAAAGAGCATTTGAGTCAACAGGAAATGGTGACGCTAAAGCCTCTACAGCAGCAGCGGCCGCACGAGGAAATCACATTGCACCATTTCTGTACTGGGATCGAGGCGAATAGAGCCACAGAACAATTGTTACTGTAAATAAAAGAAACACTTGGAGGAAACACAACGTCCATGGCACCAGGTGGGCCCATTTCAAGGCTGGCTTACATCTCGAGATTAGCCCTGACAATTGCAGCGAGAGACAACTGGTTGTTTGTCTTGTTTGTTTGTTTGTTAGTTGATTTATTTTTTTTGCTTAAATGTGAGTTTTCCATGTCTGTTTGTTTGCCTGCTAGCAGGGCAGGGGCCGCTAGAAGAACACACGATGTCCTAAGACCCGTCCAAATACTGGTTACCACACCTATCAAACACAAGCACTCACCAAGCTCCAGTTCAAACACCGGTTTAGCCCTTTGTCCCCACCAGCTCCACTAGGAAGCTGTTTTGAATCCTTATACCTTGCCTCCTCAGCACCCCAGCAGGGGAGAGTACAGGTTTTATTAAAAGAGCATCCTTTCCCTCCCCATACCCAAAAAAGGCCAGTGCAAAGGCTAGTTTCTACCCACTTCCAGCTAAGAGTCACAGCCGATGCCCATGTGTAAGCCACACAAGACTGGTGTCACGCCAAGGACCTCTGAAAAGAACCAGGGTGAGAGCCTCACCTCCTTTCACACCAAGTAAATGTGGCAGGGCAGCACCATCACCCCAATTCAAGCAGCGTGGAGAGAGAAGGAGGGGAAGAGATGTATTTCCTATGTGCAGACACAGAAGAAAGTAACAAAGCTGCTGTGCCACGGACAGCGTGGAAGACAGAGAGGAATTCTCTCAAGAGAGGCTTTGGTGGAGCAATTTTACAGAAGCCTCGTCTGTAGCTGACCACTGCTACAGAAGGCAGCATCTTGAGATGAGACCTGGTCCAATGTGGTTTAGAGAAATGGTCCAGTTTTTCAAAAAAAATTTTCTGGCTCTGGAATTCTGCTACGTTTGCACTTCATCCTTTTGGAAGTAATTCATGCACACAACTCCTTAGAAAATCAGCTTTGGGCTTGATCTGAGTTCACTGAAGCCAAAGGGTTTCCCCAAGAAAACAGTCATTTTTCACTGTTTTGGCAGTTTAAGCTCTGCAGAGCGGAAAGCAGGCTTTCAGAATTATCTCCACACAGAAACAGCTGTGTCACTGCTACACAGCAAAAGTTTATTGCTTCCAAAAATGAGTAGCAGGGCTTAGGGAGCTTGTAAGCAAATTATTACAAGATAATTACAAGAGCTGGCAGGCTCCCTCAGCGCTCCCGATGTTCCCTTTCTCCCTTTGTGGTCCGCAACCCCCACACAAAGCCATCTGCCCTCGGTCTCGCTGGGAGCGTGCAAATAAGCGGCGCTGTCTCAGGACCAGGCTTCAGCAAGCCACACGTCCAGCTCCGCCAGCAGCGCCAGTGACCATCCGTATCTGGGTCAAGGCGCTGGACCCGGAGGAGGAATAATAAGGAGGTTTGTTTCCCAATATTTACTCTCGCAGGAGTAACACAACCAACAACCACGCTCGGACGCCGCTCTGCGCCTTCCCTCCGCGCCCAGCCCTTCGGCCGAGGCAGCGCGGCGTCCCCGCGGGCTGCCCGCCGCTCCCAGCTATGTGGTTTGCAGCAGGACCGGCTGCTCCGATGGGTGAGTTACCCTTGGGAGCGTTTCCAACCCGGAGAGGATCACAGGCACCTTCAGAAGGGGCTCACCACAAAGGAGCTGCTGGAGCAACCTTCACACGGGAGCTGAAGGAGACCAAACGAGCTCAGCCCTAAACAGCCGCGTGGCGTCGAAGCAGCGCCCGGCTGTGATGGAGCAAGACGCCGATGCCAGGCAAAGATTCGGTCCTTTGGTTTCAAATCAGAGCAGCTATGTGAAGCAGAAGAGAAGAAACAGCTCCATGTCGTGCTCGCTCAGCTGGAATTATCTGTAGGCGTTCGCTACGTTTCTTAAACACAGTCACAGCGACGACTGCCACCGGCACCTGCCACTGCTCTGCCGCCGCGGCCCCAGACCCCCAAACGGACAAGGCAGTGGAAGGCATCAGACGTTACAGCAGCCTGCTGGCTGACCGCTGGTGCTCTCTTGGCCATTTTCTCCCTCTGCTTCAGTGGCTTCCGAAGCACATGCCAGCCCCAACAACCACTCATGCCCAGGAGAAATCAGACCACGGCAAGGGAGCGTGTAGTGGATGGCACCGTACAGCCCCGGGGCTATCAAGATGGGAGAGATCGTGGTGTGCCGTGCCACATCCGAAGGGCTGAGAAAGAGAAGGCTGCTTTCTTCCACTTGTTTTTGTTTTTATTTTTTGTAGCCAGAAGGAGGTGCAGTGAAAATTTGGACTGAGAGGTGGGGTAAGCTGCACGCTGCGCTTCCTCGCGGCTTGGCTGCGCTGGAGGTAGCGAAGGCACTTCTGAGAAGCACGGGTCGCTTCCCCCATTTCGGGCTCTTTCAGCAAGGAACTGCTGCCGTCATCGTCACAACTGCGGGAACAGAGCAGTTATCGCTCACCGCTGCGCTCCGCGACGCCGCTGACAGTGGGCACAACGCTGCCTTCCCTACGCAGCGGCAGCCAGGCACATAAACATCGCCCGGAGAGTAACAAATTGGCTCTTGCCATTTGCATAAATAAACTCTCTGGGGTCCCTCGGGGTAAAGGCTGCCCTGCGTGTGCATGCGTGCACAGCACAGCATTAATGCTGAGCTAATTCCAGAAGGGCTGCACAACGACAGCCACAACCCAGGCCAAGCCGACGGCAGCCGCGGGTTCCCACCTGCTCCGAAAAAAAGTCCTGAATCCAGCTACAGCCTTCAGACTTCAGCGCGTGTCTTCTTCACTGCTGGGCTGAAATTTCAAACTCACAGGCTGAAGAGTTTTTGTAATGTAAGGTCAAATGCGATCATCCCTCTGCGACAACACAGCCTTTGGGATCTGCAAGTGAACCGCACGCATAGCTTCCCTCCTCATCCCCTCCCCTCACGATGGTCTAAATCACAGTGGGATTGGCTCATTTTATGGCCAGAAACCTTCACTCAACATAAATGCAAATGGACAATTTTTAATCACTTTTCTTCATTTGTATCTCTTTCACTAGAAACAAAACAAAGAGCCCAAAATCGCAGGCACTACATCAACCAGATAAATTATGTACAAAAAAAACCCAACAACGTAATCCCAATTCAAAAAGGAAAAAAAAAAAAAGTGCTGTCTTGGCCACTAAAACAGACTCTCCTAAAAATAAAACACAGAATGAAAGAAGAAATAAAATCTTCCCCTCCGGACCTTATTAAACAGCATAGAAAATTACATAAACACTCCTTCCTACCTGAAAGATCAAAACCCAAAGGGCTGGCTGAATTTAGGAATAAATTCCGGAATAAGGAACTAGAATATATCAAGCTGTATGCATCACTCATTAATCAAAGATTTATAGGACATCTGCACCCCTCAGCTAGCTGCTAACATCCCGGTGTCTCAGAAGCGGGCAGCTCTGCAAATATCATGCTGTTTTCACATCTCCCAGTTCAGAACAAGCTACTGGAATTGCTGTTCCCGGTTTGGGCTGATCAACCCGAGACAGCTCTGGCCTGTTTTTCAAAAATACCCACTACTTGCAACATCTCCTGGCCTCAGATTGCACTTGGGGAAAGCTAAAGACCTCTGGAAGCTCAGCTAAAGGTCTTCAGGAAAATCTGAGCTGCAAAACAAAGGCTTTGCGGATCCACCCTCTCACCTGAAACGCTGCCTGGAAAGCAGCTCAGGTTCAAAGAGATTTAGACCTAAAGCACTGCTGGGTTGAGCCTCAGCTAGTTAGCTCGTCTCTGCCTTTTGATAGCTCCCCTCCCTTCCTCCCTGCTAACTGGCACTTGTTTGGTCACCCTGTTTGAGAGTTGGTTTCATTTCAACCCTTTTAATGCCACAACTTCCTTGATTTTAAGGCCAAAGAAAAATATTACTTCCATCTACCGTGGTTAACGATGTGCAACACAACGTCCTTTTGTTACCCTTGCACTAAGCTCGATAGCTTTGCCTAACAGGTACAGCCTCTCTCACAAGGCACTGCAGATGGGGACAGACATTTTCTTAGCTTCATAAAAACAGAAGTAGCCCGAGTCCGTCAGCAACTAGGGCACGAAAGTTACACTAAGTGGCTACAACAGTGCTAAGATGATGGTAGCTAACACTTCAGGTCATATTTTCACTTCAGCTCCTATCACCTCGGTGTGCAGCGTTAAGTGTGGACACCCAGCGAAGTTCACAGATAAAATCAGAAACGTCAGCCTGATCTTGTTCCACCTTCTGAAGCCAAAACCACTCTGCCTACAAAAAAAAAACACACAGCCACCCTGCCCTGTACGTTCCTGCAGCGACGAGCCCACCAGAGGTGTGATGGTGCGCGTCAGAGACAAGCCGAGCCTTCCAAACTCGGAGAGCCTCCCACATCTGTTTTACCTACAAGTTAAACCGCTGTGCCAGCAAAGATGTCATGGGTTTTTGGTGTACCCGGTGACTACACAACCACAAGAAAGCACGGTTTTGACCGGTGTGCCTTTATTCCGTGTTATGTAGGAGCAATAAATACCAACACCGACTGTCCAGCCGGTGGTCACAAAACACAGTGCGTGGGTACCCAAGGCACACGGCGGTGCTTGAGGTGCCCAGCAGGAGCACAGGGGTGGAGAGATGAAATTCCCCTGTATCTATCCATGTCGGACAGCCCACCCCCAGAAAAACCTAGCTCGCCTCCCCAGGGACCCACGAAAAGCACAGCACAAGCTCCACCAACCCTGACTTCAAAAGGACCCTGCAGCAAGCCCCCAGCAGGGTGCCTGCCTCCCTTTCTTGCCAGTGTTTATGACCAAAAAGCATTTCAGACCTCTTGGAAAATGCCAGGCCTATAAACACGACGTCCCTGTCACCATCTTCGTTTGATTTGGGCTGCCAGCAATGAAACTGAAGCACACACCGGTCTTACAGCACGGCAGCCTGGGGCTAGCACCAGTCTCGATGCTTAAGAAAAGGGCAAAAAGGCCCAGCAAGCTTGCAGGGAAGCACCACAGAGACGCACTTGGCTGTCAGGTGTACGCACACAGCAAGTTGTACCTCCCCGACACACCACAGGGGGAAGGCTGGGGGTTAGAGCCTGGGAGATGATCAAAGCTCTCCTCTCTGCTCCCAACGGGCTCCCTCTCAGCGCCCTTCAAACAGCACATCAAAGAGGCCTCACCATTTCCCTGTCTCCCACTAGCACGCTCCAAGGCCTCTTGTCAGGATGCTTTTTCACCTCACCAGACCCAGGAAGGCTGCTGCTCACTTTCTAGAGTCCCTTACCTCCACCGCGCTGAGCTCTGCCCCGGGGCTGCCCCGTGCTCTGCTCACTTTGTGACAGCGTGGAGCAGCTGATGGAGAACCAGGCTGGTCCTGGAGACCCCTGCAGGATCAGGACCAAGGGATTCCCCTGGACATGCGAGCACAGCCAGTCCTCTCCTGTGGCCCAGCGGACGGGGGAGCAGTCAGCCAGCCGCCCTTGCTCAGTCCCACCACTTTTCCTGGTGGTTGGTAGGCTCTCGCATGAAAATTATGCCCCTGTCAAAGGTTCCAGGTTATCTTGAACACTTACAGAAGGTGAAATGCAGGCTCATCTCCCTAAACACCTGTAGCACAATGCCCGTGCTGACCCTGGAAGAACTGTTTCAGCGCTCCGGGAGCCAGAGGTGATGAAGAGAAACCTTCCCCTTCTGTCTCAAGCATGACATCAGCCCACAGCTTGTAAAGGGGGCAGAAAGCTGCATGCCCTCATAAAATAAAATGGTACCAGTTCAATGATTAGCTGCCCTGGAATCCCTCCTGGCTTCAACAGCACCCTACTAGCTATTATCTCTGAAGGACGCTTGTTACAGAAAGTCACGTCCCTCCGCCAAGTTCTCGTGTCTCACTATTTTTGGAACAGCACACACGGGCTCTGTGCCTCAGCAACTGTCAGCAGAGCCACACAGAAAGCAAATCCATATAACGATCAGACTAACAGGGACAGTGCTGGAAACAGCATCGCCTGGGGGACGGTCCCCTGAAAGCGCCCTGTGGTCATGAGAAAAGGGATAAGGGCAATAAACATAAAAGGCAGAAACCTCTATCCACTGCTATTTGACACTATTTGCATGGGAAGCTGATCTCCCCCAGCCCTTTCATTCTCATGCAAAAGAGGTGAGACAAAAGGATTTAAAAGCAAGCCACCTGTGCAGGAAGGATGGTGCCTAAACCCCAAAGATGACAGGATGGACTTGTTGCAAACTCATCTTAATTAAAACATTCCAGGATCTGCATTCCCCAGGATAAAATTACTAACTTCACTATTTCTATGGATAGCCTCTTTCACCTGTTCGAGGCCTGTATTGTTGAGGTGTTGGATGACACCAATGGCAGGTAAACGGAAAGGAGCATTTTTGGGTGCTTGTGACCCCTAACGCAGAATCCAAGCTTAGCCACAGGTCAGCCCCAGCACCTGTCAGCAACTCCCAGATTAGTGCAGCGGGAGCATAATCCTCTCTGACACTAAAGGATGGTTGTAAGGCCCTAGAAAAAGCAGAAGCAAACGGCTTAGGCAAGGTTGAAAGTACTCGAACCAAGACATTCAATTAAAAAAAATAAAATAAAATAACAGAGATGTATCTCAGTTTGTGGTGAGCAAGGGAGACCTCACACAGGTGCTGCTGGAACAGGCCAAACCCACTCCCTGCGAGGGACCAGCACAACTCCATCCCTTCAGAGGAAAGGAATCTGGAGGTGCAGGTCCAAAACTGCCTCCCTCCCTGCAGAGTGAGGGCCCTGCCCAGGGCCGAGCATGCACAGGGCCATGGCCAGCCTCTGCCGGCCTGCTGCACAGCCAGGGTTTCCTCTCTGGGCTCTGCAAACTGTGACCTCCCGGGCAGAGACAACACTTGCAGCTCCTACCACCTAGTGGCTGCAATATTTCTCTGCAAAAAGAGCAAGAAGGCTGGCTGGAGGTCGGGCAGCCTCAGCCCACCATGGGCTATTAGAGCAGCAAGGGCTAGCGTGCATCACTTACGCTGCAGCTGGGACTCCAGAGGACCACAGTACAGAGAGATGAGGCACAGAGGCAGCACCAAAGAACAGGAAACCTTTCTGAAAACGATCAGCAACTGATGTGAGCACAGAAAAAAAAAAATCAGCTAACTCTAAACAGGCAAGCAAAAGTAGCAACAATATAGATTAACTCAGACAATGCACTGCTGTTTCTGGCACTTGTGCCAGCTCAGCTAAAGCTAGCTTACCCGCACTATGCAGCATCGCGCTGTGCAGCACAGACGTGCCCTGGGCTCTGTAAGTCAGCCCTAGGCTCTAAGTCAGAAGAGTTTGCTGGTTTGGGTAGAATATAATACAAGAGTCTGAATTCAAATGGCTCCAGCTCCATCCAAACCTTCAGAACCTGCCCTGAAAGCACGCAGCATTTCAGACTCTTCTGAGCTCCTTCTTCCCAGCTCATGTAACTTCCTCTTGAACTGCAGGGCCCGTAACTGAACACGTGTATTCTAGCTGCGGCCGCTCCAGCGCCAAGCAGAGGGGATAACAACTTCTCTGACCTCCTAAATCAGCCTGGGATATATTTTACCTTATTCATAATGAGTCTGCTGGTTCATACTGAACTTGGCACCTACCATGAGCCCCAGGTACCTTCCAGAAGGGATGCTACCCAGTCACTTAGTTCCGGCCTGTATCGATGCATCCACAGCATCAGGCTCTTATTTTCTTTTGAAAAACAGTAAGAAGCCTCAAAATGGCTATTTCTCTAAAAACTCCTAAAGACAGGCTCACTAAGTCATTATTTACCCAGGATCTCCGCTCATTGCAGACTGGAGTCATGCTTGTTTTTTTAAAAACACGAACCTTTAATACCACTTTTCCAGAGTTCGGGCTGTAAGTGTACGTCTGATGTAATTTCCACGTAATTGCAAGTGAAACCAGGTATTGTTCTGAGTAAACCTCCCCCCAGCTCCAACCAAACGAAGGTGCTTTGGTATTTTTAAACATGGTTTCAGGCTGACATTTTACGTAAGTGATTCCTCTTAGTTTATATATATATATATATATATATATGTATGTGTGTGTCTATATATATATATATTATTTTCTGTCAAGTTAGTGTTAATGAAGGGGATAACTCAATGCCATGTAAAGAACAAGCATAAACCTTAAATATTGTATCAGCACCATTTAAGCCCTCCTGTGCAACGTATACCCTGTTGCTGCAATCATTTCTCCATCATGGCAAAGGGTTTTAATTATGCTTTTATAAGCAATTTAAATCTGGTTATTCTGGATTGAGGTGGGTGTCACTGAGTGCAGAAGGTGGACAAAAAGACATGGTAAACCACATAAGTCTGAAATTCTTTTTTTTTTTTTTTGTAAATGCTTCTCTTTTTGTTTTTGTTTATTACTGGAGGGAAGTTATCAATCCAGATAACGAAACAATGCAGGATTCAAGTAAAAGAAGAACCTGAGAAAGACTGGAACTAGCAGGGGTCTGCTATGGCAAGCACCACCCCCTTGGCATCCTTTCAGAGACTGACCAGGTTCGGGGCAGTGAGGGCTGAGGGGTTCTTCCCTCCACTCCTCTGATTAAAAGTTGGTCCAGAAATTCCTGTTCCAGACTGTTCTACTGTTTAGCAACCTCCTTTTCATTTCCAGTCTAACTGTACCCATGGCCAGTCTAGACTCATTTAATCTTAGCCAGCATCTTGACAGCTTTGTTTCCCCTCTCTGTGACATCTGCAGACATCAATCAGATCCTCTTTTTGCCTTCCATTTGCTAGTCTAAACAGGCTGAGTTCTTCCCTTTCTTCCCTTTGCAAAAGACTCCTCAATTACCTCACAGCCCAGCAGACCTCCTCTGCACTCACAGCAGATTGCATTCATTTTTTTAACGTGACAGACGCTAATAGCACGGTGACCTTAACTCTTCCCCAAGTTCACTGAAAATACCCAACACAGACCAGGACTGCATTTGCTGTTTTCACATCTAAGTTGCAATCCTGTAAAGAAAGCCATAGCAAAGAGCATAGCAACGAGCTGCAAAAAAGGCTGCTGTCCTAGATCTGACCTCAAACAGCACTCATCAGTACTGGGCATTTCTGATATCTTACATGAGAACTTCAGTAAGGCCACTAAAATTGCGCCCCGCTTCTTCATATTATGGAACAAAAAAGAGTTTCCTTGGTTACTGGTGACAACAGCGAGCTTTGTTTCTGCTGTATAGCGTGGCTGCTCTGTGAAACCATGTAAACTGTATATATATTAAAAAAAAAAAAAGAAGAAATACACCACCTCATTTCTATTACATGAGTCTACCCCATGGGCTCCACCCTAAACGAGCTCAATTCTCGAACCCCATAACTGGCTGTTGCATCACCCCAATGAGAAGAGAAACAGGTAAGTGGCAGGACACATTTGAATGCCTTTTTTTTTTTTTTTTTTTGGCCTTTCTCCCCACCACCCCCTTCTTTTTTCTTTTGAGAAATTTTGGGTTTATGAAGGATTGAAGCCACAATTAATAGGTGAAAATTCTCCTGTCTCTTCTAAGAGGGAAAACAAACTCTATCAGCATTTAGCAATGGACAAAAAGCAACTGGAAAGGAGCCCAGGCAGTCTGGAAGAGCTACACTGCAAAAATGCTTTGGTCCTAATAACAGCTTAGCTCAGGGACTCCCAAACTTACCTTGCCGGGATACTGCTGTGGCCACTGCCTCCATCCCAGCCACTCCTGCCACCACCCACGTCAGCAACAAGCTCCCACCCATACGCACACGCAGGAGAAGGCTCTCAGCTGAACAGGCAGCACGTGCAGTCTTCCACTGAGGTATACAAATCACAGGTGACAGCAGTGCTGTCACTTGTCTTATCTACACGAGAAGGAATACCAGCCGTGTATATGGGCCTGAGCCAGTGTCTACCCATGCCAGTAAAATCCCTACCAGTAACCCCAGAAGGATATTTCATTCAGTTCTGAGCAGACAGGACAAATGCAGTACTATTAAAGTTCAGGTAGCAGGGCAGTAGGGTCTGAGATCCCACAGCAACTGGAGGACACTTCGGGCCTGCAGGCATTTACACACATGCATTTGGAAACGCTCAGTGGCATAAATATGTTTCTAGGAAAGATATCTAAGATATACAAAACAAGGCTTCCCCGATACTTCCATTTTGTCAGGGAGCTTACAAGCCAGGATTTCGTTTGACAAATGCCTCCGTATCAGATGTTAAAGGCCCACAGTGCTCTGTTCACCCTTGAGCAGAGAGCTTTCTCCTGAGTTTAAGGTGGACATTTGGAACAAGCAGGGGAACAAACACACAGGAGAGTGCCTCTATCCTGAACACGCCAGCCAGTATCAGGAAGAAGGCTGTCCACTACCTGGGTTATACTTACAGGAGTCTGGAAGCAACAGTAGAGCTTGGTGAGGAATGGGTGGTTCCTTGCTAAGGAAAGGATGCGTTTCTCAGTCATGGTGCATTCAACATCGTCATCTTGGAGAATGACGTCCTTCTTCAGCACCTTCACTGCATACAGCTGCCCACTCTCTTTCATCTTGGCAAGCATCACCTAAACCAAAGGGAAGGGTGAATTGCAAGGGCTGAGCCCTCAGCCTTTATGAGCAATGCTGAGATTCTCGCAGCTTCTCACACTAGAAAGGTCAGTTATCTCATGAGCAGGCTTGTGGAAGCAAGTGAATCAGACTGGTAGTATGGGCATCAGCGTACAGTCAACGGCACGTGCTAGTGCCTGCAGCAGGCTTCTGCCCACGCACCCCAAAGCCTGCTGTGGGGCTAGGTGCTCAAAGATCATCCACCGTCAGCCAAAATGCTGTGCCAGGACAGGCCCTCTGAGCATCACCATCTGTCCCGCTTCCCTCCTCAGTTATCAATTTCCAGTGCGCCATTTCACGCTGGCTTTGTGGCAAGGCAGAGAAATGAAACCCCAGTTGCATTACATTTGAAACCTCTGCTCTGTTTCTTTGAAAGGAAAAGTTTTCACATGCTCCAAGAAATGCTGCCCAAACAAGTGCTAATGCACACACGTGCAGTTTCTGGTATGAGCCCTGGCATGCAGCTGTTCTTCTGGTTGCTAATCTTCTTCTTTTTTGTGATATCCCACTCTTCACTTTGCTGTCAGTTTTCTTTCTCTTCCCTTTTCTCCCTTCTCTTTCAAACCAGCCTCATCGCACAGGGCACCAAAAGCAGAGTCCACTGGACAATCTGCACTTCTCATGATGAAATAACTCCATATACCTTGGAGCTTCTCAAATAAGGAATATGGTATTTCCCCAAAGAGCTACAAATAACACTCACCTTTCCAAAACTGCCTTTTCCCAGTACACGGAGGAAAGTTAAGTCTTTGATCCCAAGTTTGCTCGCTGAATTTTCACTAACATTGTTGCCATCCTTCAAGCTGCCTTTTCCTTGATGTCTCAAAGTAGATCTTGAAGCCAGTTTCTGTGAAGAAAAGTAAATACGTATCATTCTGCACAGAAATCGTCCTTTGCCTCAGAGGTGATCACAGGTAGGCAGCCTACCCAACGTGGGCATTTAGGAGCTGTTCCGATGCACTGCGTGGCCACTGGAACAGAAAGTGCATGAGTACTGCCACCCCACACAGCTGCTACATGTACCAGCCAACCTTGTCACTGTGCAGAGGTGTGCTGAGATGTCAGAGCTGGTTCCTGACCTGGGCATTTTAAGTTGTAAATCCCAAGGCAAGCCTGCCTCTCTCTGCCCTCACTCCCAGAAAAAATAAGACAAGTGTGTAAATAAACGTCTTCCTTCTAACATCAGAGCGAAAAGCATCATTTCTGCAGTATGAGAGGTGCTGGTGAAATCCAGAATCCAAACAGATTTCCTCTGATTCTCTTACATTTCTACCTGATGTGAGGACTCTTAAGAAAAGCCCATAGTGGAACCCAAGCCTCAAAATAGTTTTCTTTCCCACAGCCGTGCTCCTGGCTTCCTCTACTGCCACAAATTCAAACGAATGTTTTTCTTGCCCACACCAGCAATGTGTGTCTGCATTTTCAGGAATTGTATCAGCATTAGCAAGCATTTCTAGAGTTTCTGGTTTTGCAGTATGTGAAGACCAAGTCAATCCCCAGTGCCCTCTGTTCACTGCTTTTCACGTACGAGTGTGCACACAAACTAGAAGTACTTTTGTTTAATTTATTGGTGCGAACAAAGTCACAGGGACTTCTTGAGCTCCACCTTGTGACTGCTCTGATGTAAAGCAAAATTCTTCCCTGCACAGGAAGCCTTCCCTTGCTGCCACAGAAATGGTAACCTCAGCCATGCAGAAAGAACCAAAACCATTCAGGATAACACCCAAGAAAACTCCCAGGTTTAAGCTTCTGAACACTAACTGGAGCCTTTAGCTGACACGTAAGAAGAGGAGATCGCTAAACACCAAGCACAGATTTTTATTTTCCTGGTCTCATTTTCTTTTGACATATATATTATGCAAACCATGAACGTGAAAAAGCGATGGTTTTTACAAAACTAAGTTGGGGGTGTGTGGCTTGTGTTTCCATGTACCTCCAGGAATTACTGAACCCTGAACTGCTACAGCACGAAGCAGGAAAACAAGGAAGTCCCATTTTTTATGAGCCAACTGAAATCAAAAAGGACAGCACAGCTTAATGAGCATGCTAGGCTGAGAAAGCTTGATGTGGTCGATCAGCGCAGCTGACTAACAAGATTAACTACAGCTGGCGATTATCTTTTGGTTTTGAATACATATATGTAGGTCAAATAAAAATGTCTAGTGTTTTACTATGGGTTATTGGGGTTTCAAACTGACTTTTCAAAACTGCTAGCAAAAATAAAAAAAACGCTTCATGAAAACCAATTTATTACCAAATAACAGCTCTGACTTCTGGTATTGTGTATGGACATTATCACTCAAGCTCTTATACTGTCCTTTAAATTCTCCAAATACATTCAGGTACACAACAGCTGAATTTTAGGGTGCCTTAAATATTGACAGACAAAAATTGTAACACATATGTCCCAGCTCTAGCAGTAATCTCACTAGGACCCTGGCTTGGGCCACAAAGACCAGAGATGATGCTATGTTGACAGTGACCTTGAATTTTAGCTGGGGAAAGAGCGGTAAATCATGAAACGGATTGCCCCAAATGACTCAAAACTGGTGACAAAGCTAGGAAGAGAACGTGGGCCTCTTGCTTAGCTCGTCTTTTGCTCTACCACCAACCACATACAGAGGCAGTGCATTTGTATTTGTGGAAAGGCTGAAGAAAGGTATGGCATGAATTGCATTGACAATTATTAGTTTGGGGTCTGATACTCTCATTTAGGCCAAACAGATGCAAGCATCAATGGAGTCACACCACTACGAAACATAAACAAAGTAACATTTATAGACTGATGCCTCCACCATGGTAAATCTGGATAGAAAACATCCATTTTTCAGGTGAAATCTTTGCCACAAGTTTCACAGAGCAACAGCCTACACATGCAGCCCCCTGGCCAATGCCACTTGTCATAACTGAAGTCTCTGATTTCTCCTGTATGCATACAGATTGGACTCAGATGTAAACATTTACAAATAGAGGAGGGAAAAAAGAAAAAGACTCACCGAATTTGGGGAAATGCTCCCAGGTTGCAGGCCCATGCACGCCAAGGTTTTAGCGAGCTCTGCTGAGTTTACCCCACAGTTTGGTGCAACATTTGCTTGGCATCGGATGTGGACGTTCATTTTACAGACTGACAAGGGCGATGGCAGGGGTGAAAAGTAAAAGCAAAGGAACAATTAGAGTAACTTAGAGGGATTTATTGCTGAGAAATAACTTAGCAAAGGACTGCTCAGCTTCAGGAAATATACTGACCAGACTCCACCCTGGATCTGAACAAAGAGTGTATTTTTGCCACTGATCTCAGCAGAAACAAGATTAACACTCGTATAAGCGAATAAACTCCTGAAAATCACGTGAGCATACCTCAAACACTCCAAGTAGGGTGCTATATTACCTGAAGCTATTCATAAGCTCAAGTATGTTTGTGAGGTATATAAATAACATTGCAGCCATGCCTTCAATTAAAATTAGGATTTATAATGCCACAGAATTAGCAACAAACTTTCCCTGCATTTGCAGATATCTAATTTTAGAGATACGTTGATTAATGGGAAGTAAAATCTTTCTTGCTTTCACTCATGGACGCACATACGACCTCTTGTGGGAGATGAAGGCAAATGGAGATTGTTACCTATAGGACTTTACAGTTTAGATCACTGAAACAAAAACGTGGATGTTTTGTCATCAAGTAACAGTATGACAGTTTAGTCAACCTGTGGCAATGACCTTCTTTTCTTTGGATGCCTTTTGCTGCCTTATCTAATTAGGACAGATAAGGTAAAGAGAAAAAATGATGCAGGAAGCAGCAACACCCAAGAATATTTTCAACAGTGCAAGCTAAACAGAGCTGTGCTGAGAGTAAAAATTTGAGTCCTTCTGGAAACCTGATATTAAAAAGTAGATGTGCATTTTTGTAACTCTTGCAAAGATGAATATTTATTGCTTGTCCTTCTCTTGGTTGCACAAATCGAGCTCACACAGTGCATTGAGAGTCTAAAAATATATATCATGTGAAAAGACTACAGTAAGAAGCTGCTCACTTTTACACTGTAGGCCCTGTCGCATAATTCCCCAGAGTAAGGAACCGCAGTGGTCACAGAAAGTTGGGACTTTGTAGTTGTGGACGCTGAACTTATGAGGAATGTTGATTCCAAACCTCTGTTCAGTCACCTGAGGGACCAAAAGAAAAGCAGAGATATAAACATCCAAATATACACATAAACCAAAGTTCATTTACATACTGACATTTAACTGCAGAACCGTGAAAATAATTCCAACTCAGAAAACATCCCAATCCATCACTTCACTGAGATTTATTGTAAGAACCCTGACTGAAATCTCGTTTGCAGAGAATCTACTCTGGCTTACTTGCCGGGCAGGCTCGAATATCTGACAAAGCAGATTTTAAAGAAGGCTGCCCAGGCAATTTTAAATTCTTAAAACAAACTTAGAATTAGAAAGCATGGATTACCTCATCACAAACCTATCATACTAAAGTGCCAAATATAAATTGCTAGCTACAGCAATTTGTAACTAAATAGTTCTCAAATGACTAACTTGCATACTATGTGCGAACACGTAACTTTATGTCAAACGGCTGATTTCATTAAATTCAATATTGAATAGTTTTCCCAGCTCCTCCTAAAGTTCTCATTTCTTTTCTCACCCTCCTCTTTCATTTCAGGCCCACATTTAGCTTCATAGCTTGCTGTCATCCCCTTTTTGACTTTGTTCTTTTCCAACTGTGAATCTTTCAGATCTCAAAGACACCTTAGAAAAGGTTACATCAGCTGAAAGAATCCATTCCCATTTAACCTCTTCATTACTTTCTAATTTGTGTCTCAACAAGCAGCTCCTGGAAGAGTGACTAGGGGAAGCCATCACTTAGGAAAAGCTAGAGGGGCTACTGAAATGATGAGTTTAAAGCGAGTGGTGCCTCCTCACCTCTGTCTTCTTTTAAAGCAGTTTAAATATGTTATATACCATTCACAATGCTAAAAGGGGGGATGAGGTACAGGGATGATGATTCAGTATTAGACTTGCACTTTAGCCTTAAAAATTTTAATTTATTTTTATCTGGTTTGGCAAGGGGTCATTTTAAGAAGTCTAGCTCAGCAGTTCTGAGTCAAGAAATAATGAGGAAAGGCAATTGCTTGCATGCACTAGAAAGGTTTCTGCATGGGATACAATAGATCTACCTCCCAATTAAGAACATTTCAATTGAATTTCCTCAAAGAGTTATTAAACAATTTCCAGTTATAGAAATGAGATGCAATGCACAGTGCTGTTTTAGGTGGGGATGTTATTCCTGTCAAATACAGCCAAAACTAGCACAGAAGAAAGCCTTCAGAAACACAAGTTATGCAAGGGTTTCTTTATTACAACATAAATAATTTCATAGAGTAAAGGTGTGGTGCAGTGACTAAATGGGCACTTAAAATTACTGAAAAAGAAAAATAAAAAAGGCAAAACAAAGAGCAGTGGTTGGATTTTAATGCCAGAGGAATCCACATTAAGAGGTGGGCACCAAATTTTGATGATGACGTGGTTAATCATGAAGGAAAATTACCAAGGCAAACAGTTTGGTTTGCTATTTCTTGATGTCTTCAGATGAAGACCCTTCCTAAACTATGTGGTGGTCCAACCAGTTAGTGGAATTAACTAGATAGTGGAATAGCTAGATGATATTACACAGCCTATGTAATATCATAATGATAGGGATGCATGTCCCTATCATTCTTCCTCATTTTTAAATCCATGAATGAAGGTAGCACAGAATAGGTTCTATGACAGGGAAATGCCCAGACAATCCTGAAGATTCACAAATTACGATGACCCAAAACAACAAACATGACTTTACCTTGAGATCGTTCTTGTTAGTATTGTTTTGGCACGTGCAAGCTGTAACAATTAGATGATGGCAGCGCTTGTGTACAACACAGGTGCATACTAGGAAATAAAAGAGGCATGCTGAAAAGAGCTTTTGAAAGACTCAGAACACATCACCCCATCAGCTGGTTTCTTTATGGCTCACTTATATTATCAGGACACAGTAAAAATGCGAAAAATAATCAGGGTGGCTCAGAATTTCCAAAATCTCCTAACAGATCTGGAGGTTCATCTACAACCCACTGCAAAAGAAATTTTGCACTGGATCATTCATACTGACTAGAAAACGGCTGCCACAAAATACGGGAGATGCAAAGAGAAACACGAGTGTAAAATGAGCTCCCTAAAAATGCTGTTGTACTTATCCTGGGATATTTCACACACATACACAAACAACATTAGAGAACACAGGTCTGAGATACCAAAAGCCATCCCTACATCTCAGTGGCAAAGCGTCTCTCCTGTTGGATACCCAACTGAGTGCTGTCCAGGTTAGTTTGTTAGGGTCAGTGCAATGCCTGCATCTGGGAAGCTGGGCAACTGCAGCAGAACGGTGCTGGGTCTAGGCTAATCAGCTAGTCCCAATCAAGAGGATTAATTAGCCCTAAAGCACAGCAGGGCTCTCTGCAGCTCTGAAGCTGGCTTGGCTGGAATGAACTTGGATTCCTCCACTCCATAACCCTGCGTGCACTGGAGCCAACACTAATGGCCACAGCTACTGACTGGGCAAGGAGATTTTTGTAATGGAAGAAGTAAGTTGCAGATGCGTTGCAGGGTCCCGCACTATTCCACCTGTAGCTGACTTAAGCTTACATACACAAGGGTCTACCAGTAACATTCAATTTCACCCAGAGATTTTATGCAAGATACCCATTTGGTTTACATGCAGCTTCCTTGCATATCAACACTCCAGTGCCCTATTGTATTGCACAAGAAGGCTGTGTTAGAAGGCCTGGGTGACCATGCACTTGTGAAGCAAGTAGTTCTGCTACCTTACCATAGAAAAAAAGGGAAAGGAACTAAAATAAAGTGCAAACGAGGACCACATACATCTGTACAGCCATTCAGCCAAAACGTGCATTCAGACACAAGTGCTGCACCAGGCCCCGAGACTGCCCTTTGAAGTCACATCCTAAATTTCACTTTGTTTATCTACATAGGGAGAGAAAGGAAGAGGGTGGCCATTCCAGCAAGGTGCTTTGTGTTTTAGTATCAGCTGGACACTGTGTTGAAGGGACGTTGGGTTTCTCAAGCCTAGCCAGGTGTTGCACACACTCAGTAACTTGGTGGATCTGTACAGGAGGAAAACTGTGGGTGAAACACAGCAACTGGACCCCTGGGTGTTTGCATGAGCGTGGGTGATTGTTCCTACACGCATTCAAGCCACCAGACTGACAGCTGCTCTAGTGCACGGTTTTGGCTGGCTGAGGAGGAAGATAAGTGGTGACTTCAGAGAAGCTCGTAACCACAGGACATCCCAGCTGCACAGGGAAGTGCTCCTGAGGCAGCACACCCGACAAACACAGAGCCCGAGCAGAGCACCTTACCTTGACACTGGTATCCCTGCTTCCCAAACACGCCCCTGTGCAAAGCAAAACATGAACAGAATTTAGTAGCAGTAAAGCAGCCTTCTTGCAGACCATTTACAGAAAAGAGAGCCAAAAGGCAAGAGGATCCCAAATGACCAGATCCCTGGGGAAAAACTGCCCAGCAATAAGGGTGCAATTCAGTACTGGGGGGGTGTAAGTGTAGCAAAGCACTGCCAGGGCCAGAGCTTACAGTGCAAGGCTGTCAATGTACGTGTTATTCTTCAAATTCCCCCTCACTCTAGTTTCTGAAATACTTCATTTTATTACAACACACACCACACTTATTAGACTGATCCCAACAGCCCACACCCTGTTATTATCTCTCCTACTCCATGCTCTTTTGAGACATATGTAAGTTTTTCTCCCTGCTCTGCCTACGCCCCCACACATATCATCCCACACCTTACACCTCCTCTGATGGCTTTTCTGTTCTCAGATATTTTCTCTAGTTTTTCAAGCAACTGTTTTTCTCATTGTAACCTCAAAACTCCGCTCAAACTAACATTTGTGGTCTTTCTTTACTTCTTTTCCTGAAATAACATTTGCACTTACAAGCAAGGAACATTGTCCTATCCCCACATTCTCCCAGTTGGCTTCCAGCATCCAGCCAACACATCAGCTCCGGCCTCTCTGCAGCAGATTCCAATTTGCAGTGTAAAAGTACCCTGGTCATCCTGGTAGGCATGGGGAGTCACTTTGATAGCCCTTGGTAAACTACTGGGTAACTGATTCAGCATCTTGGATGGCATGTCAGTCCCCAAGACATAAAGGGTAGGAAGGTCCGCACCACTGCTTTTGAGCAATTCTTACCAGATGAACTCCCTGCAGTGTGAGCAGTACGTTGGCTGTCGCAGGTAGGTAGCCATGAATTTGTGCCCGTTCACCTGATGCACTCGTCTTCGCATCGCCCGCTGGCGCTTCCGAGTGAGGTTCTTAAAAATTCGATCCCTCGGGAGGGTTCCTATGCAGGAAAAACAAAAAGCAACAAAGCATTAGCACTGTTGTGCACAATTGCTACCCCACTTTTTGCTATGGCACAAAATGCTTTCAAAGGCCACGATTACATCCCTGGTTTAGAAGTTGGATAATTAGGATCTAGCACAAGGAAAGCATCTGGGAAAGGCAACAGAGTACGTTAATGGCAAAGGCCAAAATCTCAAAATTACATTCTTCATCTATAAATAACTGCGTCTTCCCATCTGCCTCTCACTCCTCTCCCATGTTGAGACATGTCACTAACACATTGATTCGTAAGGTGTAAACAGACCAGAAGCTCAAGGCTAATGAGTTATCACAACTCACAGCTCTTTGGGTAGTAACTTCTGAAAATGTGACTGCGTGCAACTGACTGACCAGCCCTGTGTGGTGGTGCTGAGCCAAAGCCATCACTTGCTTGCTGAATAGTGTTTATCCACCTTCAGTATCCTCATGCTATGCTTCAGCATCACCATTTGTAGTGACTTTGCTGTTTGGTTTTATGTGTCATTCTCCACTTTCTTTAAAGGGCTCATTTACCAAAGGACAGATAACATTTTATATTTCTAGAGAGCAACGCACCAGGAGCCGTTGGCACTGCAAAACTCAATCATCTCAAAACTTACTGTTATTTATTTATTTATTTTTAAAAGCAGGTTTAGTTCAGCCATATAACAATTCCCAAGCAAAGCTCAGTTTACACAGAACAAGTCACTCTTAAAACACAGAACTGAGCCCTGGATCCAGAAAGTCATTCACATACAGCAGCAGACATCTGTCTTAAAAACCACAGCCATCTGGCTTCTGGGATCCTTGCACAGACCAGGTCAGACTCATCTGAGCTTCCCAGATCAAAGCCTCATCTGGGCCACACTTGCCTCAGAAGAAAGAAAGAAAATTTGCAGTGTTCAAGTCAGTTGCCTTCCAAAGGATGGGAGCAGGCCCTCCTAACAAGTGCACCCTGGGGACACATGCTGGAGTCTGCTGCAGGACAGCGTGCACCAGCACACTCAGGACGCCTGTTTCGAGGGCAGACTGCTGCAAGACAGAAGCCTGCTATTGCCAAACCCCTCTGCATAGATATAATGCCACAGGAAGAGCAGGCGGTCTGTAAACTTCCCAGCTCTCTGATCGTCCCAGAGCAGCTGATCGGCAGCCGTACCCAAACACAGCTGTTCCCGTACCACTTCATTTGCCCATAAAAAGGGGGCAGAGCATTTCCCTGCTTTCAACTAGCTTTGTTGATTAACTGCTAAAAAAAAAAAAAAAAAAAAGCCATCGACCTGATCAAGGCTTGAAGTGTAAGAGTCCCACATCACAGGCACATTTCCTGGTCCTTTCTCTAAGAGTGGAGATTAGGGAAGCCGTCCCATCAGCGCTGAACCCAGCCACTTCAAAGGGATGCAAGCCACATGATGTATTCCTCTGAGTGTTCTTGCCACACAGGTTTCGAAGCAAAGCCAGCCATAAAGCTCAGTTTTGCTTTTTTTTCTACTGCATTCTCCCAGCCATTTGTGCACTTCCATAGGCACCGACTGGAAACTTCATACCCAACGACTTAACTGTGACACGGAGCTTGGCCTGACTGTGAAACAGCTTGCATTTATTTTTAAAATGGAAGCACACTATAAATTAGGATTTTCCCATTAAAAGAAAAAAGGATGTAGTATGGCTCATCCAAGCACTTAAAAAGAAACCTGCCTTCTTCGCTGCCGAGCTTCAAGCAGTTGCTCAGAAAGACAAGTGTAGAAAAGCCTGCCCTTCTAGGGAAGTGCTTAAATGTGTGTTTAATTCTCACTGAAGCCAACAGGACTCAGGGGACCACAGGAATTGCCAGGCTGAATCACAACATTGGCCCATCTAGTTCAGCATCCTGCCTCTGTCGGTGGGCAACCAGGAACACATGACAGCAAGATGGAGGAACCCTGCAGCTGTGAGATAATTTGCCTCTTTCCCCCACACAAGATGTCATTTTGATCTCCAGAAGTGCGAGCTGACGTGCGGAGGTTTAATATCCCTTCCAAACATTCAATCATCGCTGCGCAATTTCAATAGCCTTGTTATCTACCACGGAAAACATGGCTGAGGAGAACTTCAAGAGGTCAACCAGTTCATCCTTCTTCCCCAAAAGAGGAAGCCAGTTCCTTCGCTGAGCTCAAACTTCGTGTGAGAGAATAAAAAACAAAAAAAATCAGAAATTTCCTTCCATTATTTTGGAATTTGCCCACCTTTAAATTCAAGCGAACTTACCCTTTGTCTAGGTGTAAGCTTACACTTAAGTGTTTTTCTGGATCAGGGCCAAAAACCTCAGTTGGCAGTTTTCTGGCTTGGAGCTCAGCACGCACAGGAGAACTTCCAAGGAATGGAAAACGAAGAGAAGCATTTGGGAGTGGGTGCTGAGCACAGATTTCAATCACCGAAAGCAGCAGCCCGGTCACCAGCTTGCTTCGCACCGGCTGCTCCTTTAGAAGCCCAACAGCTGACCCCCCTAAGCTCATGCGCTCCCATTTACCAGAGTTTAAGGGAATTACGTTCCCAGTTTAGCTCACGTAGGTCTGTTTGTCACGGTTCCCCCTGGGGACCAGCATGGGATAAAAGCCCCCCGCCACGAGCAGGCCCCAGGCGGATAAGAGCAAAGCAGCCCACGGCACTACCAAGCAGGACACGCAGCGCGGCCTGGGGCTCAGCCTGCTTTCAGACAGCCCACGGTTTTGAAATGGTTCACAAAGGGTTATTAATATTTAAAACATTCCTCAAATTTCACGTTTTCCCACGTTACGCTGTTGCATTATCCTGTGCATTTCTCCAGGTACAGGTCTTCCAGGTGATCCTCACACCCATGCTTATGTTCATCCCCCATTAAGTTACAGCAAATTTAGGGTTTATTAAACAGAAGACTGACTTCAGCAGGGCCTGCGATACTTTCAACATGGAATCAGCTCTTTTGGGTATTTGCTCCCCCCGTTTCCTGATGCTGTCTGGATTGAAAATGCGAGGGAAAGCCCAGCACGCCTCAGGGCTGCAGGAGGACATCCACCACGCAATCTGGTTGATCCAAATACACGGCCACGTCCCACAGAATAAATTCCTCCTTCAGAGGGCCCGAGCGCTCCCTGACCCCTCACACCACGGCACGGAGCGGGTGAGTTCAGCCCCCCGACAACAAGGCCCTTGAATTCTGAAATGGCGGACCACCACCACCAGCTATCCTTACCACCAAAACCACCTTATTCCCGAGAGCCAGCCCTCACCAGGATGGCAATTCCTCAGCACACAAGCACCACATACGCCAAGCCACCCACAGCATCGCTCTCAAGAGGCTGTGGGCCGAAACCACCCACTGGTGGTGGCCAGCACAGCCCCCGTGCCTTTAGTGTCACAGGGTGTAAGGTCGCTGCAGAAGTCTTTCTGCTCACAGTCTCTGGAGAGTTTCCTACAGAACATGGATTTCCTGCTCACGTGCTGACAGGATTTTGCCAAACAAAGCAGCTCTAGACCACTTTAGGAAGACCCAGACTTTTAAAAGCCTCTAATCTCTGGTGAAGCAACAAGCCACCACGAATGGTTCGGATGTCCACATACTGCTATAAAAACAAGCAAGTAATTACCCAGTGAAGGGAGTTGTCTGCGTTGATGGTTAAATTTGGATGTCTGTAACTATGGGGTATTTACTGCGCCTGGCTATCTGTAAAAGTGACTACAAAGTCAAGTACTAAAAAGCCTCTTCCCCTTTCCTCTTCTCCACTCAGGCCCAACACGTGTTTATGCCAGTGGAAATTATGCGTGTGGAGGGAGAGGAGAATAAATAACCCACCGAGTCATCCGGGGATGGCTGCAGGCACTGGTGCCCCGCTCACCCAGCCAGCAGCACAGACACCCTGCCCTGCCTGCCCCCGAGCCCACCTGAGCCTGCCTTCCCGGACAGAGAACCCCCTTTCCCCATTGCATACCTTTCGGACAATTAAGCACAACTGCTGTAACGAAGTTATTTATCCGTATTGCTCAGTGCCACTACCCACTGCTCCTTCCAGCAGCCCTGGCTGGAGCTCAGCTCCTCCTGGTGCAGGAAAGACAAAGCAAGCTCTGCTGGAGAGACAGGTGAATTCATTTCTCAACAAGCCTTTTTGGAACACTTTTTTAAAAATTTTTTTATTCCAAGGGTTTATTTCAGTTAAGTCCTTACAGCGGTGGCGTAACTACAGCAGTAAGACAGACGGAAAAGCTGCAGCATGAAGTGCTGTGGCGTCACTGCTCACCTCGGAGTAGTCAAAGCGTGTCAGAGCTCACCCATCAGAAACCAATCTCAGCACTGCTGCCGTAACGCCGGCACTACAAGTGTTCGGGTACGCCCTGGCACACGAAGCTCTCTAGTGTTATAGTTCAGCACATGTCAACAAAACTTGCCTTTGAAAGAAAGACATTCAAAAAACAATGTAAAAAGCCTTAAGCAATAATGCTAATAGATTAAAAACAAAGCCTTTTTTATTTGTACCAGTATGCGTGCTACCCTGTGCTCCCCTAGGAGCACCCCAAGCAAGATCCCATCATACTGAACACCATACAGGCATGGAGTGGAGCCCAAGCACAGGACACACTAGACTGCCAAAAGCATGTGAGCAGACTGGAGGCCAGCGGCTGCAGCTCACAGCCCCTCACCAGCGCCGCAGCACAGAGTAACAACCGCTGGGATCAGGCTGACAGCCCTCCTAGCCCATGTCCTGGCAGCGAGTAGTGGGAGGGTTTATTAGGAAACAGATACAAAAACCATCACCTACATCGGAGGCGGGAAGGAAAACACACACCCATCCCTTCCAGCCATCAGTGGTGCAGGAGCTCTCTCAATGCTCACCTAACAGCAGGCTTCTTCCTATTTACTGAAAATAAACAGAGGCTAAACCCAGATGTTTATTTTCCAAGCTGGAAAACATGTATCTTATGAAAAAATCCCTTACAAGGACTCGGTATATCAGTTAACCAAGAGTTTTATCTTCACAATCCCACGGATAGTCAAAACCACAGGAAGCCTTCCTAATTAAAACATTATAAACACAATGCAGCATTGAAGAAGCTGATAGCCCAACTCTGAAAGGGGAAAAGGATTTCAAAGCTACGACCTAAAGTTGTACTTCCACAGCTGATTGTTCTGCTTCCCCAGAACATGTGCTGTAGACTGAAAGCCTTTCCTTTCTTAAGGACTGCAAAGGTTTCTCTTCAGTTCACCTCATAAGTTACCTGGACATGTGAATCTGCCAAAGGGAAACAGCATATCCCCAGAAAACTTCTTAACTACATGGGTAGCGGTTCGCTTTCACTTCACATCCATGTGAGCTTCTGTCCTCCTGCAATTTCTATCAGTCTGTGCATGAAAACAGATCGGTTCAAATCCCAGTAGAAGCTTACAGCAAAGAAAACATGTGGCACATCAAACAGAGGCTGAGGCTCGTGTTTGAGCCAGCTGCTGTTTTTCCCCTCTGAAAGTGCGAGAAGTTTGGTACGAAGACCAGAGAAAGAACTAGCTTGTACTGGCGGGGCTGGGGTGTCTTCTACTGGCACTTGACAGAAAAGCCATTTTAATGGGCAGTTCATCTTTTAAGATGTCAACCAGTCAACACTGTCTTAAAGAACAAGAAGAAATAATAGAGCAATTTGCTCTGACTCCAAAATAAAGGAATTTTCCCACTCATGAGTATGCAGCAGTGTTCTCAGCAGTCTCAGAGATGCACAGAACGTGCAATCATCGTTGCCGCAAACAGAGCATCAAGTCACACAGAATTACGCGCTCAAGGCAAGGCCTTTGGTTCTCGCCCACATGCTGAAGTAGGGCAGACCCCCTTCCTTGTTTTTCTTCCCTGTTTAAGACAAACTGGTCTCAGCTCTCACCCTCAGTGCTAAGTGATCAGCAGCATTTGAGTATCGAGGCTGAATAATGATTTTGGAGTGCAGCAGCAGTGAGAACAGGATCAATGAAGTTTAATCAACAGCGCTAGTGAACATGACAGCGTTCAGCTACTGCTATAAATCCCATCACAAGCTTATTTCTGGAATCACACTGTGATGCCAAAGCTCCGGCAGCAACAGCAGGTGAGGAAGAGATCACAATGCTGAGCAGACACGTCTCAAGTTAGCACCAGGACCTTTGGGGGAAGTTCAATTTGCTTTGCAGTCTCTAGCATTTGGATGTAGGAGTGCAGGGACAAGGCGAGAGCTCTGCGGAGCTGGAGAGCCCAGCACGTGGCTGCCAAGGGGCCATCCACAGGCACGGGAGAAAAGAGGGCTGAGAAGCAGAAGGCAGAGCCTAGTGCTAAGGCTCGAGGAGGAATAGCTGCTTTATATCTGTTTGCATAAATCCTGTGAGAAAGTGAGAGAGGAGGAAGAAGGCAGCTTGAGAAACTTAAAACAACCAGCAAGGGTGTATTCTGCTGCCACTTGGAGTCTACAGACCAGCTATGAATACTATACAAGTTATTTTGCATAGAGATTTAATGATGATTGCCACACAGCTTTTCAGACACGCACAGGGCAATTCAAAAATCTGATTTTCCATGTCTGCTCTTATAAATTCTGTGATTTTTTAAATTTATTTAGAAGTCTGCTTGTGGATGTTGACAGTTAGGAAGCAAAGCACCGCAGCATGCTGTACAAGGCTGCAACACGTGATGGTAAGGCTCCTTCATTCATTTCTGTAGCGAGTAACAATGAAGAGGAAACGGGATGTGGAGATTAATGGAAGATTTCCATGAACATGAACAACCCCATGCCACAAAAGACCAGGTTCTGAAATGGAAATCATCACATGCCAGCTAGTTTGTGCTGTCCAGGCCACAGGCTGCAGAAGAGATGCTGGCTGCCAAGGAGGATGTGTTTGATGGGAAAGCCACTTCCCCGTGCTTCCCTCTTCCTTCTCTTTTCAGCCACACCACTGTGAGAGAAGGAAAAGGACAGCTCCATTTTTCACCTACGTGTTTCTCTGCCAACAGCAAGAAACGTTTTTCTTACGCTCAGTTTGTCTTTGTCTCTACAAGTTTCTGCATTAGTTTGGAGATGGTAACCTCGTGATATTTGTTTGAAAGAGATACCAGGCTGGGCTGATAACAGCTAAGAACTGCCTCAACATGCACAAGGAGGAGATGCCAGGGGAAAAGGTTTTTAATTTTAAATTGGAGGAGGGACTTGACAGAGAGCAGATACCTGGAGGGCTGAACGGAGCCCCCTGGAGCCCCAGATAGGCCCTGTGACTGAAAGGCCCACTCCTATCTGTGCCTGTACCCAGCAGGAGGCACACAATACCCATGTGGTGTGTAAAAGCAGGATAAATTAGTCAGGTCATATCCAGCGAGATGACAGACGGGACCTTCCCTCGGGCTGCAGCTGAACGTGATCTTCCAGGTGCAGCCGGGCTGGGCAAAGACACCCGGCCCCAGCCCCGTGCTGCCTGCTCACGATGCGTTCCCCTCCCCAGCTCCTCGGACCTGTCGGCCTCACTCCGCGTGCAAGTGTGACCCAGCCCTGTCACGCTGATCTGGGCTAGGGGCAGGCAACAACAAAGGAAACCAAAACCTGAAGCTGACCCACACAACAGTAAGAACCGCGTCCCCTCCCCAGCTGGGGACAGAGCAGAACATCTGCTTGGAGTCTCAGTTTTACCATAAGATGGGGAAAATCCTCCTTCTTGCTTGAAGATGTACAAATAATACTAGTACCTTGTACTTCTTACTGCATCACTCGTTAAAGACTTAACGAACCGATTCCTCTCTCTCCTCCCCTTGCCAATTATACTCATTATTATTTCCTTCTGCTTAGGCAAGTGAATTTCCATTGTAAAACCTCCTGTTAGTCCTTCCCATCTATTAAACCGAAGAGAAAAATGTTGAGATGTGATTTATTGGGAAAGGAAACCATTTAAATATATTATTCATTAAAAACAGGAAAATAAAACTAACAAAGCAACTTTGATCTTTCCCATGATTAATTCATGCACCAGAAGCCCTCTGTACCATAAGTTTTAGAAGATTTCAAACTACGCTGCGCTGGCTGAAGGGTACGAGTACTACTGATGGGGTGACAGCATTAATAGGTCAAAGTTAGCAGCACCTGTGCAAAATCCTTGAGAAACACATAATTGGCACGCTGGGCAAACAGCAGGGAGATCCTGAACTTTCCCCTGATCCCGACGCCTCGGGGCTTGTGTGTGTTGTAACAGCCAGCAACTCACGCTCGTCGGTAGCTCTGCAGTCGGTGTTACAACACGCGACGAGGAGGCCCTACCTACCCAGGAAAGCATGAGTTTCCAAGTGGCATCTATTTTTAACCAGATGCAGCTTCGTGCTATTTTTAAGTAGATGCTCCAGGGACGTCCTTCTTCTGGGCTGCGTGACCAGCTTCAGAATCAAAATCAGGCAAGAGTATTAAAACAAGCGTGGTTACACAAGGTTTTACGCTCGAGTAAATTTGCTTAGAAGTCATGCCTTTATATTTAAACAATGCAGCTTTTCCAGAGAGATACAGGCTCAACATCTGTCCCAAAGAGGGGGCACCAGAAAGATATTCTTTATGTAACACGAGACAAAAAGCATAAAGAAGCTGGGATGAAGAGAAAGCCTGTTGAAATGGGAATACCCAAGCAGCTTGTATCCAGCAGGACCCGAGGTCTTGCAGCAATTTGACAAATTGCAACCACGTTACAAAACACTGCAGCCATCCCTGGGATAAAACCTCAAGTTTCCTTACTAGGGGCACCGCACCTTGCGGTGGGAAAGCAAATTGTAACCAAAAGCACAGCTGGAACCTAGACAGGCAGAAATTAATTGGGAACGTTAACAGAGTTGGACAAGCGACTTCAACACTCCCCTTTTCTTGCTGTTGGGGCCGTGCAGCAGAGATCACCGGTGCCTCAGCCTTTCCCAAGTCTTTGCTGGGGCATTTGCTCTGTGCTCCCTTGGAGGGATGCCCAGCACCTGAGTCACCAGCAGCCTCCCTGCAGCAGCTCCCGGCCGACTGGTCACCCAAGTCGCACAGAGCCAGCCCGAGCGGCCCGGCCGCACACTCAGCCCTGATTGCACAGCCGATCCCTGGTACTCTCGAGATTTCCATGTGGCAGCTTGCTAATAAGTTCCCTAATTGCAACAGCCTTAAAAAGCAGGTTGTTTACCATGTCGCTCTCCCACGCAGGTTCCCACACGCCACAGGCTGAGCAAAACGCCGCCGCAGCAAAGCATTTGTCAAAAAAATAAATAAATTCAGCCTCTTGTATCCCAAGCTTATTGCTGCCATGAAGAGGCTTGCCAAAAGGCAGCACCTCTCGTCAGGACGGTCCCACCTTGGTAATGCGGCGAGGAAATAATCTGTCTGCAAGTGCTCAGCCCAGAGATAGCATTTGGCTTCGCTTCACAGCCCGTCCAAAAGCACTCCTGCAGATGGCGCGGACCATTTCTGCTCTGCCCCACGCACCGCACCTGTCCCAGGGCCGGCGGATTATCATCGTTCCCCAGAGGGATTTCCTGCAGGGCTGTGGGCCAGGAGGAGCAGTGTTCGGAAAAGACATCTGTCCCAGACAGCCTCCCGCTCGGCTAACACAGCCAGACACGACCGATGCCACTGCCCCACCTCTCCCCCAACAGGGTTTTCACACTGTGATACATATTTCTCCATTTCGGAGATACATTTCTGAGATTTCAAAAGCAGATGTCCCAAATCCACACAGCTACAGCCTGGAAAATGCTGGGTGCCACATGGAGAGGGCGTTGCTTGCCTTGGCTCGGGATCTCTGCGCAGAGGGAAGGGCCCCTGCAGGTTTCACCAGCTCTCCAACAGCCACCAGCGCCACCAAACCAATTTCCTTCTCACAAACCGACGGCCCTTTCCACGAGGTGTAAGAGCAGCAGTAACGCGGACGTGCTCTGCCTCCCTGAGGGCTCTCCCATCTCACCCTCCTCGACTAATGAAGATGCAGAGGTGGCTGAGCGGGAAGAAAGCCACTTTCCCCACCAGCTTGCGATAGACACCTAAGTCTGCAGCTCCTTTCATCTCCTTCCCAGTGCCCCATGGAGCAGGAACACACGGGGAGGGAATTTGGTTAGGCTCAAATGGCACGAGATGAAAGTCAGACTACGGCTTGATGCTCGCAACAGTGTACTTACACTGAGTTAAGCAGTTCTTCCCCCATACAGCAGCGCCGTGCCTTCCTTCCAGCACTCCCCTCCACACAGGCACTTCTCTGCTGGATCAGGTCCCAAACCTGGTTTAGCCGCGCACCCTACAAACAGCCCGGTTGGCACGACGCGAGGCGTGAAAACAATTTGGGAGGAAAAGAAGCCAGACTTCGTTGTGCCTTCTGCAGGATCTGTGTCACTGACATCCAGACTTCGGAAGCATCCTGACAGCACAGCCCGAAGCCTTGCGTGCTGCTGGACTCAGCCCTTTGTGCCCGCGCACGGGGTGGAGGGTGCCTGAACAGCTACGGTGTGCGATGGTCCTGGTGTGCTGGAGGCCATCAGCCCTTTGGGCTGTGACACTGGCACCTCTCTCTGAAGGACTGGCTTTTCTCGCCTTACCCCACATTAGCAGGTGAAATACAGGACCAAAGGCAATGCAGGGAAAAATGTGTGTAGGACCAGACGGGGGCCCCAGATTCTTCAGCCATCCCTGAAGTGCTCTGGGCTGTGCAGGCTGGAGGTGAGACATCTTCCTCTGCCTTCGGCTGGTCTGCAGTACGACTGCTATCAGGGTGTGCACCACGAACATACAGGGAGGCCAGATGTTAGGCACAAATTTCAGCATTTCCTGACATTTGAGGGTTTGATTTTGTAACTTCAGTGATATCCCTCAAATTAAAAGGTTTTTATTTTTAAGATGATTTCAAAACAAATTAAAGCATCACTGAAAACAAGTTACAGCCACGGGAACTGCGGCAGCCTTCCCCTAGCTCACCAGCAGGGCTGAGGCCCCATGCACACAGCGCCGTCCTCACTCCCTGGAACAAAGTGAGAAACAGGTACAAGGTTTGCACTCTGCTGTGCAGATCCAGCACTGGTGACAGCGGGACACACTGGCTCAACAAGTTTCACACCTTGATGGGAGAAAAGAGTTGAGATTCTGGAATAAAAACTTGGTTCTGGATTCTAGCTGGAAACAGGCACTGCTGGTCACAGCTCTTCTGTTGTGGCCCTTCCTCGTCCCCCCAGCTCCTCCACCACACATCTTTCTTCTCCCCTATCCACCCTCTGAGCTTCTCTAAGCTCTTTGTTCCTGACAGCTTCTAGCCACCTCCATGCATCATCTCTATCCTGCCCAGTCTCCTTTTTCCTTCCATCTCTCTTTATATTTCTCTGTCCTTCTACCTTCTTGTCCTCTGTCCTTCTTCCCAGGTATATTTTCCCAAAGGCAGCAGAAGGCAGATGGAGACTGCGGAGGCTCTCATCCCTCCCACCCTCTCCTCTGCCAAGCTTGAGGTCACCCTGGCAGAATGACACCAGGCTCTTTTTGTTCAAAGCCGTATTTTGATCCAGCATCTCGTTCTGGAAAACAACTGAATCATTTCGGCTGAAGCATTCCAGAAAACAAACATAAAACATCTGGCACCAAACCCCATCAAACAGCATTTCAGGCTGGGAACACTCAGGAACAGCCCAAAACAGGGGCGTATAAATTGTGAGCATTAGGATCCACCTCTGAAAGCACCACTTGAAGACAAGCTCTGCTCACTGCAGCTCACCTAAGGCTGAAGACCCTGTTCTGCTTGGCGGCCAGCAGCTCTCCCAAAAAGGTTGCTACCTCATCTTAGAAAGCAAATTAAAGGGTAGAGGAGACTGGAAAGGCAAGGTTTAAATAGCAAAAAAAAAGTGTGGGCACATTTAGGGTTGCATGTAGGTGGCAGACGTCCCTGTACTTCTTTTTACCTTGTCTGGCACTGATCAGCTCAGCCCAGATGCTTTCTTTCCCTCCCAAAGACTTTCTTAGGATTGTGGGGAAATTTCCCAAGGCTTTGCATTATCCTACTCCCACAGAGTGCAGGAATTGACTGCCACAACACCTACAACAAGAAGCAGCTTGATGCTGTCGGTTCTCCTCGTATCTGTGGGGCCAGCAAGCACTAACGACAGATGAACACCTTCCAGGTAAACTCAGGTAATGAAGCACTGTGGACCACTGGGACTTTGTTACCTCACAGCCTTGCACATCCTCTGATGCTGACAGTCCCGGCGGATCTGCTCACACATCGAGTCCAACGCTGCCCCAAGGTGCCAGAGGCTTCTGGACTCCTTACGGGCTGGGCTGTCAGACACGAGGAAAACCCTTGCCTGTTGTGGTACCAGCTAAACGAGCAGTCTCCTCCAAAATCCAGAGTTGTCAGGCCTGGATATTAAATGGTACGTTGCCCAGTTTAATAGTTGGTGGAGGTGAGGTTAAAATGAAACAAAACCTAACAAAAACAACAACAGCAAACTATACAGGCTTTTTCTGCTACAGATTTACAGGGTGACCCTATGCAAATTACTTGGGCTTTTGGTAAGCCATTCACCTATTTGATCAGGCAGGTACCTCGGGAATTGTGGCCTAGGGGAAGGCGAACACAGCCAGAAGGTGTGCCGATGTCCCGGGGCACCCCACCTTCACCCTGGTGCAGGATGTGATCCAGGTGCCCTTGTCAGCAGAGGATGATCAGCAGGCAGGGAGCAGCCAGGACAGGGCTGCTGTCGTCATCCCCGGCCGCAGGATCAGGGTCCCAACCTCCAGCAGCTTCGTGCTCTGCTCCTTTCAGCCCACGTTTGCCACTCTGCTGTGCTGCAGCACAAACACGCACTCCGGCACAGCGCTGTCCTCCAAGGCCGAGCAGATAGATGCAGCTCCTCTGGGAACCACCGTCACTTCTTCCAGGAATCACGGCAAAATAAAGCAAAATAAAATCTCTGTTCCTCATTACCGCCAGGAACACTGAAATCCCAGAGCAGATTGCAAGCTTGCATATTTATATTTAGGTTTTCAGAGCCTAGACAAAACACAGCCCACTGGAAGTGAAGTTAACCCTAATATTGCTGTTTGCTCTATTTCTACAGTGGCTGGATATCTACACAGTTGGCAGATCTTGGCTAGTCATGAATTTCTACAAGAATCCCTCAGCTTTAGATTTACTGCTCTACCTATGGAGCTCAAATCAGTCATCTTCCAGAAAATAAAGGTGGTCTGGTGACTGCACAATGGGCTGGGGGCAGTCCACCTCCTGGCTCTGCATTAGAGCCCCTCCATAACATCGAGTAAAGCACTTCATTTCCCAGGGCGCAGATCTTCCAGCAGTCAAGAATAAGGAGACAGTTCTGCCCCCCTCATTGAAATCCTTCTTACCTGTGAAAACTCAATTTTCAAAAACTGCCTTTTTTTTTTTTTAATGGATGACAGTCATATGTGAGATGTAAGAGTGCCAGGGTACAAAAAAATGAAACCCTAAGGAAGACGCCGTCCAGCCCCTTCTGCTCCCGGCATTTCGTAGCCCAAATGATGTTTCTCAGATCACCCAAAGGCACCTCCCTGCAGAAAGGATCTCCGAGTCGTCCTTTGTGGTTGTTCAGACTTTAAAATTCTTTCCTTGGATCTTCAGTGCTGCTGAAAATTTTTAACATCCTTGTTGTTAGCTCATGCAGGCTTAGTGACGCCGACGGAGCCACTCTCACTCCCGCTGGCCTGGCTGACTCGGGAGCGCAGGGGGGCATAGTGTGACCTCCAGGGGAGCGACAGCAGATCAAGATGCTGAGATCAGCCTCTGGAACTGCCTCATACTTTTCAAACTGATCACTGCATCCCCAGCCTTGCTGGAAGGTGCCGAAGTTCGCCTACCTCCCACGCAGAGATGCAGAGCATCTGTGGATGATGCTCCCAGTCTCTATAAGGACGCAGCCTTCTCAAGGGTGCACTCTGGGGGGATTTTTCCCCCCATGGAACTCAACATTGTTCTGACCTATTCCCTTCTCAAAGAACAGAGCTGGCCCAACACAGGCTGCATCTGGAAATCCCTTGCCTGAAGCATGCACATTTGTGACCACTGTAAAGCAATCAGGCATCGGGGGAAAAAAAATACAGGAGTATAGAAAAACACTTCCCCTGCTGCTCTGTCCCACGTAAGACTTTGGGCTCATCATTAAAGACCTTCTTGTTCTCAGGCTGTGCACCTAAAACAGCCAAACATATTTTTACCCTGTCCCACACTGATATTTCCTGCTCAGATCAGGAGGATCTCTGGGCAGCGTCCAATACATGCCTTAAAACTGCCTGGCTCGGGCTAGTAACCCAAAACAGAGGAGTTGCCCAACTAGCCAGCAGCTGAGAACAGGACATTTTTTCATTCTTGGTTCCTAGTTTCAAATAATTATTCCCCTGACTTCAAAAAACAGGCTGAAAACAGTTATTACTGCAGGTCACTGAGGACCAGTAAACATTTTTTTTTCTCTGCCTTGTGCAAGAAGCTAATAACGCGTCTGCCACAGAGCTTTGGTGGGGCTGAGAAGCCACACTGCCGCACGCAGCGCGGACCTTTTTAGCACAAAGGCTGTACCACTTAAAACTTCAGGGCTGCAGGTCTTCGCTGGTGCCTGTCTGAGGAAATGCTATTTCTTACGACAAAAACCATTTCGCATTAGAAAAACACAACGTGTTCTAAGAAAAACAACAGCAGAAGACAAAGCCTGTGGTGCTTGAGAACAAACCATCCCAAAGCCACCACGTGACAGCTGCAAGCTGAAGAAACGTTTCCTGCTTCAGAGGCAGGTTCAGGCTTCCTTGCCGCTGCAAAGCCTACCTGCATTAAATATTTAGCAAGGGGTGCTATATCTGCTCCACCACTTGGCTTTTCAATATTCTCTTTGTTCTATTTCTTGCCCAGAACTCAAATTTTTCTTTGTCTTTCCTGACGCTGAAAGAAAGAAAAAAAAAAACACCACCACCACTTACCTCACAACACTGAAATTAAAACTGAACCTCAAGCCAGAATTATCACTTTGAGTGGCAATGTCAGGAAAAAAAAAAAAAAAAGGCAAATTACAAGAGTTCAAAGCACTAAAATAGAAGCACTTCATTTTCTACGGAGTTTGCTTCATTCATTAATTCAGTCAAATCATTACTTTGTATTACTTTCATTAGCTTCGCTCCAAATTAAAAATAGCAAATAAGCCAGAGAGGTGGCGAATCCCGGGCAGGGCAGTGTTGCAGGCAAAGCAGCTGGGGGGCTCCAGTGCTGGAAGGGAGAGAGGCTCACGTCGTCCTCCAGGTGCATGCCAGGGGCCTCGCGGTGCCCAGCCTGACCCCAAAGAGTTGTGCCACGCTGGGAAAAGCACGGACCTCAGCCACACGGGGCTGGAGGCATGGAGCTGCCTCCTGCCAACGCTGTCTTCATGCCAGGGTGCTTCCAGGTGCCTTCCCGGAGTGGTGGGACTCCCAGAAGAGCCTCCTCGAGAGCCGTGGTCCTCAGGGCTGCGGCAGAGCCCGGCGGCCTTACTGCAGCGCTGCTTGGTCCCACTGCTCCCCGCTCCCATCCCCAGCTCCTCAGCTGAAAACGCACTTCGTGTTCATAGACATAGCACGTTCACAGCAAAGGCATCTCTAGCAGAAGCCACTTTATTTACTTGAAAAAGAGAAAGGGTCTCAGGCCTGTTAAGGAGATGCGGGGCAGAGGAGAGCGCTGCCAGGCCCCGCACACACCGCCAGCAGGACCACGGTTGTGCCTCTGAGAGGTAAATCTGCTCCCGAGGTAAGGAGATTTCCATTCTCATTTTGCACTGGCCAGTTTGCACAGGAAATAGCAGCCGAACGAGGGGGGTTAATATAATCGGATATGGCTTAGCGCAGCAACAAATACACATAGTACGGAAAATAAAGGCGGGCAGGGGTAATTTCACTAGGCCTCCCTCGCTTCCTATCACTTTGTTCCTTTCTCCTGAAAAATTACCTCTCTTTTTAACAACTGAAACAGGTGTACTTCCCTGTCTCAGAACAGCAGGTTACCACCGATGGGCAGAAGAGCCATGTTCACAGGAGTTTCCCTTTGAGGAAGCAAGAGGCTCCAGGGGAAACGTAACACATTTAAAATCTGGGGGGGGTTCAAGTTGCTGAAGAAGCTCCTGTCTCATTGCCATCCCTGGGACACCCGCTGGGAGAAGAAAGGTCTGAGGAAGAAGCAGTAACGTCAGCACTAAAAGAAAACCACTAACCCAGTGCTGGACTTTAAAATAGGTAAAGGAAGGCAAACAGCCTCACCTCTGCCTCCCCTGGGGGACCCTCACCAACCAGAGCCAGGCCCAGCTGGACACGTGGGAATCCTACAAACGGGCTCCCAAACACGGCTCTGCTGCTTCTGTCCATGCCAAAACACCTCAGGAGGCAGCGACAGATGGGCATGGAGGAATTTACAAAGGACTAATCTTCTACCAACCGTGTATTTTCTATACGGCACTCATCTTCACGGCACGTGAACGCTTCTTTCAGTCACAGAAGCACCATCCTCTTCCTCCGTTCTCACAATGGATAAAGCAGAACCAAATTATATTTTTGGTCAACAGAACTTCTCATCAAACAGAAAACCACCACTCCCAAAGCCAAAAAGTACAAGCTGCCAACACCACCGGGACCGTCTATTTTGGGTATGTTTTCTAGGACAGCGAAATAATTGAGTCTCGGGTGTACCTAACGTTTGGGACTTCTTTCTTCCTCCCTCCTCCCCTCTCTGTCCCTCTCTTTAGTTACTTTTTCGGTCTTTTGCTTTACCGGAATTACATAATGGTGGCTGAGGTTCAGTGAACTTGGCCATTTCTATAGACAAACAATTAGCTCTGCAAAAAAACCACCTCTGAAACGATTCACACGCTGGCCAGTCAGTGTGAAGACCAGCAACAGGCACTGACCCTCTCTCTACCTTTGCTCAGTGAGAGCCCTCGGAGGCTTTCTCAAAGTTAGAGTCTCCCCACGGTTCACACTAACCCCATTGCATTTTTCTCCTGTCTCCACCGTCTATTGAAAGAAGTAAGAAAGAGATGCTGTGGAAGCACATGGATGGCTCGAAAAGTGGATCTACTGACACTGGCACATCCTTCTTTTTACTTTACTTGACTTTTTCTTTTTTTCTTCAACACCACGTCACAGTTGCTGGCTACATTTCAAAGCAGGAAACACACCAGAATTACACTATCCGTAAGTCACAAGAAAATGAACAGAAGTCCTAAAACATCACATTGCTTGAAACTCCATGTTCTACCTCGATGGAGTCTAATGCAAGCTCCTAATGTAGAGATTTGGGTTTTATGTGTACGTACAGATAGACACACGCAGCCTTCAAGCAGTCTCTGCCAAGCTGGCCATAACCAGCAGTGAGGATGTGGTAGCGGCTGCCCTCTAGATTGGGGCAAACAAGCTGAAAGTCACCTTTTGGGCTTGCAAGTTGTGCGTTACTTACGGGCTGCTTTCCAAAAATTAAATTTCCAATACAACTGTGTCTCCACATTTCCAGAAAAAAAAAAAAGAGGAAAAAAAGAAAAAAAAAGAGGAAAAAAAGAGGAAAAAAAAGAATAAAACACGATCTTATGACAAATACCTCAATGGTTTTGAGAAGGAAACCCCTCCCTGACTGATGCCTCAGCTTCCCAACTTGGAAGAAGTGCAGTACAGTACTTGCACTTAGCCTTGCCCTGGATTACGTCTGTTCTTGGAAACCCTAAATATGACCACGCATGGGACTGACCAGTCAAGAAAGGCCCTAAGAGCTGTCCTTGATCTTCCTGCTCTGTAAGTCCATACGTTTCCAATTACTACAGGAGAAAGAGAAGTAAACTATTTCCAACATTGCCCGTTTTCCTCTGACAGCAGAAGCAGTACAGACATCCAAGTTCTCCATCTCTCTCCTTTGAGACCCCATTAGCAACAAAACTTAGACAATTAACACTGTTTCTAATGTCTTTTCACCCCTATTGCTGCCTAAGAGCCTCCAGGCTTCCAAGAAGAGTAAACTCCTCCCTAGCACACCTTTGTATTCTCCCTTATCTCTGGTGACAAACCAGAGGTCTTCCCAAATTTGCTCTTCCCAAATTAACTCAAAAAAGCCATTTGCACATCCCCTACAGTCCCTTGCCAAAGCACAATTGTAGGGAGCATCCCTCAGAGGAGAAATGGTAAATGATCTGCTTGCATTGTATGCCACAAGGGTGCTTACCAGACCCCAGCGTCCATATGTAGATGGAAAAACACATGTTCTATGACAGATAAAGAACTGAAAGTTGAAGCAATACTTTGCGGCCAGCACAGATTTACGCGGAAAGTGAGTTTCAACGGAAAACTGAACTCTGGTCTTCTCTGCACTGCTGCGAGGCCCTGCCAAGGGGCTTTTCTTCACTCTTATTCCCTAATCCTCTGAAAACAAGAGGAGCAGACTGCATCGCTGCTGTACCGAGAAGCCACTGGCTTTCACTATACACCCGATGATGCTATTTGACTTCTTGCATCAATCATAGCCTAAGAACATCAGGACACCCTACAAATCAACGACGTGCTGCTCGCCAGCGGCCTTTGCTCCCACTAGCAGCACCACTACTTGCTGTAATGACGTACTGGGAGACAGGATGAGAAAGAGCCAGTCCCCCATCAGCTCAGGCCCAGGCCAACACCCCTGCTACTCACCTGGCCTGCTGCCTTGAGCCATGGCTACACGAAGCATCCCCACCTCCCTAACCAACAGCCCCTCTCCCCCACGTGTTCCAGGTTTCCCCCAGTGCAACACATCTTGAAGAACAGCTCTCCATTTAGATGCATCTAAGGCAACGTATTAGCCTGGAGGTTCCTTCTGCTAAGCCACCAAAACGAGCCAAGGAAAGGTCCTTGCAGCACCTCTGGGCACTATTCTCTCCTTTCTCTAGCTCTGGTCACTAACAGGAGATAACAGCATTGACTAAAGCTCCTTCAGCCTACTGAGATGCCCTTCAAAAAGCTGTTGATCCTCCTTCTTGCTGTTGGTCATTTATGGACATGCAATACAGAAGCTAAAATGCAGTTGTGCACCTCTGTTACCCCAGGAACAGGCAGAGGCACAAAGCCACCTGATATTTACTTGGAAAAGTTCAGCACAGTGGTATGATACTCCCTGTCTTCTTCATCACTCCCAGACCATAAATTTCCTCAGGCGTCAAACCCAGGCTTGCTGCTCTCTCCTAACATACCTCCTACGAGCAGGATTACGCCCTGCCCACGGTCCCTAGGGGTACGAGCAGCCCCAGGCTGCATGCAGAGATACCTGCAAAGCCCTGCTGCTTCCACACCACCCAACCAGGAACGCTGCTGCAGAGCACACCGTCTCTCTGCAAACCCTTGCCTGGCCCTCAGGTACAGCTCAGCTGGTTACACGTTGGGCTCAAACGCTTTAAAAGGCCACAGCTGCCCTGCAAAGAGCAGCACACACCTGTGGTATGCATCACCTCTAATGAGCTGAGCTCTTCGTCAGCTCCCGCGATGCAGCAGCTCCCTACCTACCACAGCAGGCTGCAGAACCAGCAGAGACACAGCTCCCCAGAAGGGTCAGAGCAAATCACGAGCTTATTTTCAAACCCGTGTTTGAAAAACAAAAGGCGGGGGTTTTGACACACTTTGTCCTGGGCACCTAGCGCGACGCGTGAGCTACGTGAGCCAGCAGCCGAACAGAGCCGCCTGCAGCCCCTGCAGCAACCACTGCAGCCTGAGCCCTCCTCGCCTCCAGGACAGAGCAGCAGCAGGGTGAGCTGCCCCTGCCGCAGCCCTGGCGCTCCCTCTGTACCAAGCAACGTGTTCCCGCGTCGAATGAGAGAAAGCATTAGAAATCCAGCACCCCGAGACTGAAGGTAAAGGGCAGTGGAGCAGGTCTTGCCTTGACTCTTGGCTTCTGTACAGAAAACGTCCCCCAAACAAAGTTCAAGGCTGCAGCTAAAACAAGTAACAACTGTAAAGGTCTGAGGAAAATAAGCTGTTGGTTTTTTTTTGAGCCCTGTTACAGATTTCCTGGGTTCCTCCGCCACAGCTCACATCCACACTTACACCAGAGTTCACTGCTATCTCAACAAACAGCAGGGAAATTAAAACCATCACACTGTAAAAGATGGCTATGGAAAGAAGCATCTGCCCATATACTTTTTCAGGGCAGCTTTTGCACTAGAAATTTTCCAAGTTTCCTGTGCAAAGTGAACTCTGGGAACAGAAATGCACATGAAGTAGATGGGAATCATTATGGAATAAAAGCCATCCAGATGTCTGAAACATGTTCTACATGCTCCTGATCTTGCCCTTCAAGAGGCACCCAGGTGAAAAGTACAAGTGACAAAAACAATACGTTTGAAGGACAACTTCAGATAAATAAACCAGGCTGAGCACGAATCAGCTCCCTGGGCCCCAGATCAGAGCAACAAGAGACCAGATGGACTCCAGCACGCGAGGTTAGCAGCAGCCCTTCCAAAATTGCCAGCCGCTTGGGAAGCCTTTGGTGTGCAACAACGTGCAACCTGCGTGGGCAAAGGCGTTCACTTGCACACTGCTTGGTGACCGATGGCAATAGCACACACCAAAGGTGAGCTCTTAACCGAAACAAGCCAAAAATAAGGCCCTTACCTTCTGTGAAGCTGCCGGTAAGGGTTATGACGACAAACACTTTACCTTCTGGCTCCAAATCCACCTGAAAAAGTAAAGGCAACGTTAGGAGAGTGTTTTTCAAAGACTTTTCTCAGGATTTTGCATGACAGATCCTACCAACGTATGATAACATATGAAGCTATATGTACTCTCATGCTCACCCTTAATTTTACAAGAAATTAAGCATCCATGGCTCAAATTGTTCCGCACTTCTAAGAAAAAGAAGGAATAAGTTCCTTATTTTTTAAGGAGAGACTGTTCAACACTTTCTTCTTCTTGCTAGAAGAAATAATGATTAAAATAAAATAAATTTAAAAGAAGAAATGGTTAATAGTGTTCCAGTTTGTCAGATAAGCGAAGCAGGAATAACACTAAACACACAGAATTATTTCAAAAGATTCAATTCTATCTGTTTAGTGCATTATATGCTTATTTCTTCCCTATTATCTTATCCCATTGAAATTGTTTCAGCCTCTCAAAATACCATCTGTGCCAGGGTAAACTCCCGTTTCTGATATAAATCACCTTTTGACCTTAAACCACAGGAAAACAGGGAACGGTCAGTGCTTTCCCTAAAGACTTGTTATTTAATCTAAATCAGGTAGAGATACAGACTAGCATTTTAGGGATTAGAGATTCAATCCCAGTGTCAGTCAAGTCGCCCTTGAAAGGAGGGGGTTTGTTGTTGTTTGTTTGTTTTGAGCGGGGTTAACAGCTTTTTAGTTTTCAGTTGCAATTTTATTTAAGGTCTTGTTTCTCTTTTTTGTTCACCAACTAATTTTTAGCAAAGTCGCAGCTGAGAAGCCCTGAAGTTTGTGTCAACTGTCACACAGAAACCTCACTTAAAGGGGGAAAAAAAAAAAGCACCCCCTCCGTACACCCCCAAATTGCACGGATAAAATTAGCGAAGAGGAGCTTCACACCTCGTGAGTATTGATAAGCCGTGTGGAACAGGAATTCTGAAAATAGAGCTCTCTGGAGGGATGACTAAATAGCAGCGTTTCAAACCGTTTTTGCCATTGCGCAGTCACCTTTTCCTGGTCCGCCAAAAAGAAAAGCAAGCCTCCCCCATCAACAGCGCCAACTTCCCTCACGGAGGTGCATTTAACACACCTTCATGAACAACCTGATCTAGTGGGTGGCATCCCTGCCCACGGCAGGAGGGTTGGAACTGGGTGATCTTTAAGGTCCCTTCCAACCCGAGCCATTTTATTCTCTGATTTGTGTGCCCACTGTGGAGCAGAAAAGTATTTCCTTGCCCTGCAAGAAAGGACGGGCTCCCTTTTTTGTCTTAGGAACCATACGTAACCTTCCAACGCTTCGTGGCAAAGCGTATGGGCTAATCCAGGGATCTGCACTAACTTTCTAAGGGATGGACATTAAAATATAGGTAAAAAGAGAAAGTTGAGCTCTATATATCTAGTGGGAGAGCCACAGAGCAGTGCTTTCTGCCGGGGCCACCAGCCCCAGCACACCACCGCTCCTAGGGATGCTACCTGCAGCCTCCGTGCCGAGAGCCAAGAGGAGACGGTCTTCATGGGATGCAAATCACGGAAACTAGAATTGCTTGGGAAAACCTTATCATAATGCTGATTTTATGGATACCCTGTTTTCCACCCTCTAAATGTATATATGTACACATACACACTCCTCAGCAAAAATTTGAATTAAATGTTTAGCTTTGATTCAGGATTAATTTGGGGTTTGCTGGGGCTGCCTATTGCACTGGCTCACAGCAGCTGTGTTTGAACAGCCCTCTGTCCCCATTAACGTGGAAAACACTCCCCCCCAAAAGTTCAGTTTTAGTGATACCATACACCATTTTTGTCTAAATTTCAGTTCAATGGGGAGACATGCAACTTTGAAAAGAAATAATTCTCTCAAAACACATAGTATTTACAGCATATACATACAGTCCCCCAAACTGATTTATGGAACATCAAGATTTCAGGACGTAGGGCAAAATCCTTGTTCACATAGGTTTCCAAGTCATCCTTCAGCGCGTATCGTTTTTCTACCAACCTCCACGGACAGTGATATGTTAGACTCCTGCTTTCACATTCACAAAGAGAATCTTTTCTCACTTCTTCTGAAATGTATGGTCTGCAGTGCAAGGAGGAGCCCTCTGTTTTGTCCTGAAAACAAGGTTTGTCGAGATACAAGCAGCCAGCCTGAGGCCAGGAGATGCAACAGAAGCCTCATCCACCAGGTCACAGACAAAAGTTGGTCGCAGCTCCGTGACACACCTTGTTCTCCCTCCCTGCAAAGAAGATCCCTCTGCCCAGGGTAGCACAGTCTCACAAAACAAAGAACAAACATTGTGCAAGTAGTAGCAGGAGGTTTATAAAGCAATCTCTCTCCCCTCCAGACTCTGAGATTAAAGACCACTCAAATCCCCTACACCAACTCAGCAGCCGTGCTCATGTTATACAACAATTCAAGAGCACTGAATTAAGAGGACGTAGCTACACTCAAGACCTCCTCATGGCACACGTCGGCAGGATCTAGTGAAACATTACAGCCGAAAGGCTCCAAAATGAGGAGCGAAGCCCCAACACACCAGGTGTTGCAGAAGCAGAATGTGTTTTGGCACACCAGCACCCTGCTGGATGCACGACTGACTGAACTGTTTAACATCTTCGTCTGTTCTGACATCCTCTGACAGCTTTGTTGGTGACACGGACAGTGGGATCGAGTGTACTCTCAGCACGTTTGCTGATGACACCAAGCTGTGTGGGAAGGGCTGCCGCCCAGAGGGGCCTGGGCAGGCCTGAGAGAACCTCATGAGGCTCAACAAGGCCAAGTGCAAGGTCCTGCACCTGGCCCGGGGCAATCCCAAACCCAAACACGGGCTGTGCAGAGAATAGATTGAGTGCAGCCCTGAGGAGAAGGGCCTGGGGGTGGTGGTGGATGAGAAGCTCGACATGAGCTGGCCACAACGCGTGCTTGCAGCCCAGAAAGCTACCCATGTCCTGGGCTGCATCAACAGCAGCGTGGGCAGCAGGGCGAGGGAGGGGATTGTCCCCCTCTGCTCTGCTCTCGTCAGACCCCACCTAAGTATTGCGTTCAGGTCAGGGGCCCCAGCACAAGAAGGATGTGGAAGTATTGGAATGAGTCCAGAGGAGGCCACAAAAATAATCAAGGGACTGGAGCACCTCTGCTGTGTGGACAGGCTGAGGGTGTTGAGTGACAGGACAAGGAGTAATGATTTTAAACCAAAAAGGGTAGGTTTAGATTAGATATTGGGAAGAAATTCTTCACTCTGAGGGCGGCAAGGCCCAGGCCCAGGCTGCCCATAGGAGCTGTGGCTGCCCCATCCCTGGCAGTGCCCAAGGCCAGGCTGGATGGGGCTGGGGGCAGCCTGGGCTGGGGGCAGGGGTCCCTGCCCATGGCAGGGGCTGGGAGGTCCCTGCCGACCCAAACCATGCTGTGATTCTGTGAAACATACAGCCTGTGTTATGCAAGAGGTTAAACCAGACCATCTTAACAGTCTCCCTGGTCTGACACTGATAGCAGCAACAAGATAAGATACAGTGGAATAAAATCATTGAATTTAATACTCTCCTGATAGAAGTGTGGCTTTTGGAACCGCCCTCATTTTCTTTAAAGATGAAATGTGACCAGCCAAGCGGCAGCCAGCCGGGTATCTGAGATCAACCTGCAGCTACGTGGAAAGTGCCTGAAACAGAAAATAATCTCTGACCTAGAAAACCGAAAGCAAACTGGTGCCTTAATGCCTGACCGCAGACGAGCCTGCCCGAGACCAGATGACAGAGCAGCTCCCGACAGCAGCCCCACCTGACGGGACGTGCTTCCTCTCGATGTCCCACGGCCATGCATCGTGGAGGGGCCTCGTGCTGGCTCCTGGCACTCGGGGCACTGGAAGCTGCAGTGCTGCTGAGAGCAGACGACGACCACGCACCGCGGTGATACATCGCTGAGCCGCTCGCTAAACCGAGGCCCCGGGGCCAACCTCTGCGATCCCCGCGGCACGGCTCCCGGTGCTCCCGTCCCTGCTTTACACCTTTAGTAGCGCCTTCATGCTCAGCGCTGCAGCTACAGAAACAGCCCGCGCTTCAGGACAGCCCTACCGACCCAGCAAGCGACCGCGGCCACGTTTGGGCACGAGGAAACGTGCCCGCACCAATCTGAAGCCGGCCACCCACAAACGAGAAGCGTGGTACCCCACTTCTTCCCCCAGAGGAGGAACTCCTAACACAAGCCCTCGTTCAATCTCTTCAGTCAGTGAAGAGCATCTATCGCTAGCATGCACTTCCCCAGCACGAGCAGATTTCTCACTACGCTCTGCATTTAATGACATCTGAGCACTTCAGAAGGACGCAGCTGGCAAGGGCCTGGCCGTGCAGCCGCAGAAGGGACACCCCTATCCAGCAGAGCTGCACCCGTGGGATCCAGCAACACACATACTGTGCACCCACCAAGCTTTGCTTCTCATTTCTTTCCTTTCTTTTCTTCCCAGCATCAACCGTGGCTGCTTAAAGACAAAAACCGTGTTTTTAGAGAGAAGCAGGAGCCACAGTGTAATTCTTGGCAGAATTACTAAAGCCAAAAACAGGCCGTGCAGTCAGTTTGGGTCAACGGTGAAGCCAATGCTGGAGAGGCTCAGAGAAAAAAATCATCAGTGCGAAAATATGACACAAAGGAGGAGCTGTGTATGAAATGTGAGATAAGCGATAAGGGAATGTGATCATCTGCATGTACTTGACAGTGATATTCAGAGAGCACTACATGATATTAAAAGAGAGGGTGCTTCTACAGAGAAAAGTTTCTGTTTGGTACAGGATGGTTTCCTTTAGGAAACAGCATACTGTCTGCAAGGTCTAGTATCAGAGCAGCACACACACCACAGTGGGAGAAGTCCTGCTACGCTGGGAGAAGCACAGATTTTTGGCACGTGGAGCACTGAGAATGCTGCAAAGGTGCTGACCCCCAAATAACCAAACCGGTGGCGTGCAGCGCAGTGAGCAGCCCACACGGTGCAACAGCGTAAGGTCGGCACGCGTAGCTGTAAACGGTAATCATGCTCCCCACTCCGGTGCTTTCATCCCCAGAGAACAACTGGAAGAAAAACACGGACTTTTTGGCTCTTTCAGAGGTAAATTGGCAAAGTTTTAGCTAACTGGGAGAGGAGTACGTGCTTATCAGTCGTGAAACCTCTAATCACCGCTCTCTTCTAGTTCAAGCAAATGGAAGATGGCACATTTCTCTGTAACACAAACCATGGGTAGGATTGACTGTTCGAGCTTACTAACCCCCTTCATATCTGTAAGAAAGCAGGAATTTGGCCAAGAGCTAAGCCTATACTTTAACTTCTGTTGAACTTTACAGACATACCTAAGAGAAAACAAGCTCTGGAGGATTTTGGCAAGTGAGCTGGAAACGAGCAGGTACGGAGCGATGAGTTCAGCTACGGTTTCATTACGCTCTCGTTGTGAAATGCAGCACTTTGGCAGCACGGCTCAGCACAGGACCGCGGAGGACTTTTCTCAGTAATTCAAACCACTTACACCGTGGCCCATGCCTGAACTTGCTCAGATCGCTCAGCTCCGTGCGACTTCAAAGGGAGCTGCGAGGGATCTGTTTCCCACAGGAGGGGCCCCAGTCAATCATCTTATACACACCTTCTCCCCAAAAGAACTGCATTAACATCACTCCAGACAACTAGGCAGGTGTTAGTAACTCCCCCTCTCCCCTACCTGTGTTAAAACAAAAAAACAAAAGCTAGTTCAGTAGCAAACGAGCGAACAGATGCAGAGAGACCAAAACAGGACTCGTTAATCATATGCCTTCACACACATCATAAAAACTGGTCGTGCGTGATTCATCAATGGAAGAGGTTTGGAAAACAATTTCAGAAGGAGGGTAATCTCTCAGGCAACGTATCAACACCCAACTGAAGCATCCGCTGAACTCGAAGAGCAGGTATAGTCAGTCAGCCTCGCAAAGAGCCTGGCATGCCTCTCCGAAAAACCTCCCCGCGGATGGGAAGAGGCAAACGCCAAGGGTGGCTGCCTGCCTGCAAGCCTCTGAAACGGGGAGCTGCGTAAATGTGAGTCAGATGGACCCCCGGGATAAAAAGGCATCTTCAGCACTGCCTCTGGCATGAGCGGTAATTCCTGTAAACTTAAATGTTTTGTCCCCTCCCCACAACAGATAATCCAGGCTGGGAAGCCTGAGCTCAAGTACGCTGAAATCAATGGAGCTCTTTTTATTGTCTTTGGATCAGACACGAAAGACAAGTCGTTTACCCTGGAGCCCAGAACATCCTTTCTCCCATTGCTGCCCCGTCCTTTCTTCCCCGCAGGCACAGTTAGTCAGCATCCTAGAAGTACAACCTTCTTTCTGAGCCATGTCAGTGCTGACGTGGCTTCAAAAACAGAACAAGCCAGACACTTGCAGTGAATAAAGCAAATATAAAAGCTACCTGGGGACTTAATTAGCTTAATTAAACAAGTAGCTGTATCTTTTGACTTCCTACACAATTTTTACATTTAATTAACAGAACTGCATATATAATCAGTCATTTGTAGAGGCAATTCCCAAGGCTCTGTTCAGTCGTGAAGCTGAAAGTCTCGAAGAGTCTGGGTTAGTCCAAAGCTGTTTTTTCACATGCCTCTAGTTACTTCTTTTCTTTTTTCTTGTTTAAGCTCCTACCAAGTCATGCTTCTGGAATGTCAGCTCTTTCTGCATTTTAATAACATAGCCTCCTGAGCTATCCTCCTGAGCCTCCACCTGAGCAGGCTTCAGTTGGACGGGTCAAGTAGCAACTTTCTCAGCCAAATACACATCGGGATTAATCAGGCCCTCTTGGATGTTTTGAGCCTGACAGACACCTGCACATCAAGTGAAACACCTCCAAAAACTCCCTAGAGCTCTCTAATAGAAAGAGGATTTTACATTTCCAGACCGACAGCAGATTAAGGTACGTTTCCTAAAAAAGCACCGCATGCATTAGGATTGAAATCAGGGTGCCTAAAAAGCCCGGGGTGCCAAATGTCTTCTCACTGCCGCCAAGTGCTTAGGGCACTCGTTTCCACCCAGGTGCCAAGGGCACCCACGGGTAGTTTCTGCGTGCGCAGGGGACCTTAAGTGACACCACTTGGCGCAAAGCAGTGCCCCTAGCTCCCATCCTACCCAAGCTACAAATCTGAAGCTGTCTGACAGCAGCATCTCCCTGCTCCTACCAGGATTCACTTTTGACACCAGGTCTCCGGGGGCTGCCCGTTGCCCCTGGCGAGCAGAAACCTGGGCTTCTACATCCCTCCTGTGACTGCAACTGTCCGAGTTTCAGTGGGGAAAAGAAACTCTCCCAGTGACTGCTACTGCCGTGTGTTGGACGCTCTGGAGGTAAACCCGCAAATGGGTGGAAAGTTTGTCTCGCTCCTAACTCCTACAACCAGTTATTCCAGCTATTACTGTAATATTGTCATTCTAATTTTTTGTTCCAGGACACCTGTTTAAAATATTACTTTTGTTTTCAGTCAGGCTGCGTAATTATAAGCTGAGTCCCAGCCACGAACAATCACGGATAACTAACCACTCTTAGCTAATCCCGGACTCTTTAATCAATTTTAGCCTGGTTTCACTCGAGATTCCCCATCTCAACAGGAGATCTGCTCAGAAGAGGAAGGGCTGCAAGGCGACTTATCCTTTCCCATGAAGACTCCTGCCAAGAAAACCCGCTTGGAGGGCTACAAATAAAATATAGACAAAAAAGGAGGTTTCAAACTTTAAGAAAAAAATAAAGATTTTCAGAGGCATGAGCCAAAGCCTGCTCCTACTGGAGGTACACCACCTTATATTGCTTTTGAGAAGCCCTACCTCTAAAACAAGGCAATGAAGGACTTCTCATTAATTATAGTAGTTATGATCATTAATGAATGATTTATTAATGGTTGCAGATGGGTGCTTTTTACGATATTTGGGAAAAAAAAGCACTCATAAAATTAAGAATGAGAGACAGACAATTGGTTGAAGAACTAAATAATATTTTTGTTCTCCCTACACTTTTAAAGAAGACAACAGCTACTCTCCGGAGGGATTTCAGATCTTCCTGAGTTATACGGTGGGCCGATGGAGGAATGGGGAGGGTTCAACAGTACTGAAGCTTGTCCAGGACAAAGTATTGTCCCCAACACCACCTTCTCTCTGAACAAAAACCTGTTCTTTCAGAAATTTAAGTCAAACTCAAAGCAACTTGGGGAAAATAATCTGGCAAAGTCACATATACATGACTGAATTCTGCTACAGAGGAGGTCTCCCATCCCCAACCCCCAAGTAAGCGCAGGGATAGAAATCCCGGGGATGGCAGGTGGGCTGAGGAGGCGGCGCAGATGACCGGACCCTACCACGAGGGCCCCGTTTGTGAGGGCCCAGCGCAGACCACGCGTGGGACGGCTCTGCACATCTACCCGCAACCAGCGGCGCAGGTGCTGAAGCTCCCACCTCGAGGCCTTTGTTCTCGAGTCAGCGGGTGTTTTGTCAACCCTGCCGAAGCGGGCCCGCGGGAGGAAGGTGGTCTGCTTGCTGCTGCCAGCTCGCTCTCGGCTGCCTCGGAAGCGGGGCGCGCAGCCCGAGCACACCACAGACGATCAGCGGGGCGCAGCCAGGCGAAGGCGAGCGGCTTCCTGCCCCCAGCACAGAGTTGTGAGGGGGGCGAGCCCGAGAGCTGCACTGCTTCCACACAGAGCCAGCGGGCGAGCAGCACAAGGCCAAGGCTTCCCCGTTTTGGAGAAGCTGCGGGGGGCAGAGGGGAGCGAGGAGGCCCAAAGCCCGCTTGGAGCCAGGGGCGCAGTGGGGAGACACCGAGTCAAGGGCCACCCTGCTCCGCTTCCACACCTGGCAGGCCAGCGGCAGCTCGATGGCCCTAGGGACCGTCAGCCGAGCATGTGGAAGGCTTAGGAAGTGAGCAGAGGTGGGCACGGGTTGCTCTGTGCCAGCTCCGAGCATCCTCACAAGCCAGCTGATCTTAGAGGAGGGCGGCAGGAAGGCAGCACCCCAGGCAGGCCCACAGGACACCCCCGGGCCTCTTTCCCCCGCGGGTTGCATGGCTGTAGCCCACATGAAACAAAAATCACACAGGCAGGACATATTTTGCCTTTCCCTATCACGCATGTGTACAAGCAGAGGCTTAGCTCTTCTGCACGAAGTAATAAACATAGATCTTGCTTGGTAATACCAAACCAAATACCACCACATCCATCCATCACTGGATCCTCCTCCCAACTATTATTGCCCTCTTCCTAAAGCTATTATTATTTTTTTAAAAGGGCTTAGGGAAAACACAGATTACTTTCATTTCCTACAAGGAAGATGCTGACAACAATGCAGGACCACTAACTTAAAGGGTGGCAATATAGGGCTTTATTTCAGCTGCTTGAAAACTCAGTTACAGTAAGTATGGCCATAAACACACCTGGTAGCTGCTGACTATCGGCTTTACACATGCAACGTATGGAAATCTGCCTACAAGCAACCATATGCAATTGCAGGTAAAATAGGCTGAAAGTAGGACAAGATCTCCGTTCTTGGTAGGACTTAGGACCTTTGACAAAAAAAAAACAAAAACAACAACAAAAAAACACAAAAACAAAACCCCTCCAATTTCCACTCAATGAACAGTAACAACAAATCAATAGACCTCAACAGCCAGTTGCTTAGCAAAGGAATCAAAATTATTACCAATGAAGTAAAAATCCTTCAATAGCCACAGAGCCACCGAGGCACCACGTTAGCTGTTGCGCTTCGGACACATTACTTGCAAAGGGACGATGATGACAACTCAAAGTTTAGGTCTCTGAGTACCCAACGCACAAAGTACTGTTTTCTATCCCCAAGTTCCGGAGAGGATCAAACACATTTTCCATCATCTTTATTAACTCAATATAATTTGGCAGAAAACCCAGGAAACTGTGCCAGTTTTGCTGCCCACGGTAATAGAGAAATAAATCAGTGACGGGTGCCAAGCAGGCACGTTGGTGGCACTTCCCGTTTGGAAACGGACCAAGGGCTGCAGCAACGAGTCGGTGAGCGGAGTTTCCTCAAAATACAAACATCACTGACACAGCTCCTCACTGACAGAGCGTCCCTTGACAAGGAGATGGCAGCTGAGTGTGAGTGTGTGAGCCCAGGAACCAGACAGCCCACAGAGAGACTTGGGTTTTGCCTGGAGAGAAGCAGAAGAGGCACCAGAAGGAAACAGAAGGGGACAAACAAAAAGACTGGGCTCTCGGTCTCAAGGAGAAGTCTTCCAAGGCACTGCACTCACCTGCAGTTTTAATTAACCTTATTAACAAATCTAAGCTGGCCTATGAATGATTCATTATTTTAAGTTAAGCAGCAAAGTCTGCGTCATGGTCTGAGGTTCTCTGTTCAAGGCATTCTCGCTGGTCACCTCGGGACTGCCAGCCACATGGCTACAGCAGGAAAGTGCTGAGTAACTTGAGGGAAATCCATGGATTGTACAATGCAGAACGGGGCCCTCAATATCCTGTTAATGAATCTAACCCAAGGCATGGTGGACACCTAAGAACAGCTGCAAAACTCTGCAAAGAATCCATTTGCAGTTGTCTTCCCAGGGACTTACTCATTTACATACTTATTTTATTCTCCAATATCTAATGCTGGAAAATATTTTCTTGTTCTTCACAGGTTTTATTGCATTGTCTCGAACTTCTGTGGAATTCTTCTCATTCAAGTCCCCATTAGGTGTGTCACCATTTCTACAGCATCTTCTTACTAAACACAATTCACTTTGGTGCACTGCTGCTTTCCCATTTTTGCCCAGTAGCAGCAGCTTCAAAGGATCCCCAAGTGCAATTAGATAAATATCTCACTGCCTAAAGCCTGAATGCAGGAAGCTGGGCTTCCGCGATGCAGGGATTCAAACATCAGCCAAAAAACTCTGCAAAGGGCTTGATTTGCAGGTACCTGCCCACTCTTTCCCTCAGACAGCAAGCATTTCTGAGGAGATCTGTATTAGTGGAAGGCCTTGCAATACCTCACTGTCGGGCTGGCAAATGTGTTGGCTGAATGCAGAGCCAACAGCTATCTGTCCTGATCATCACTCACCTCAGCTCAACTTCCAGAGCTGCTGTAAGACCACACTGGCAACACTTAAAACCCCAAAGGTGGATGGTGGGGAACCTCTGCACCAGAAGAGGTTCTTGCCTGCTTGCTTTCACTCGGGGAAGCTTCCTGCTCAGGCTGCCATTCCCCTGCTGCAGCCCTGGCGCTGCCCACCTACAGGCAGGGTGCGAGAGGAAAAGGAGCTGCACACACGAGATAACTCTCCACCTTTTCACCCAAAGACCTCAAAGCCCCTTGAGGTGCTGGGGGAAACCTTACACCGTTACAGACAAGGAAAGCCATGTCTGGGGACTGCAGGAACAGAGCCAGGAACCTTCTGTGGGCTCCCAAAGCCTGATCTCGCACACTGCACAGCAGGCTCGCGGGCTTGCAGAACTGCAAGGAAGGCTCTGCAGTACCCATGCAAGCAACGCGCGTCTGGACTTCAGAGGTCCAGACGTCAACAAGAGCCAACTGCTCATTTTGTGAACGAGAAGCTGCCTTTCCCCACGGCACCAGAAGCCGTCATTCTTTTCTGTGACTGCAAAGCCTTGCTCTAAGTGCATTACTGGGGGTAAAAATAAGGACAACGGCACAAATAAAAAACCACCCTGTCAGTATCGCAATGAATTAGCTTACGTGCAGAATCGAGTTATCAGTAATACTTCTGACAAAATGCATGGTTTCCGACATCAGGTCTCAGCGGCACGCCAGTCTTTAGAACAGATCCCGTGATGGATATCCCCATGCAGAGCCCTAACTGCATTACGGATCCTTAGCGAGGGTACGAATAAGAGGGATTAGTTCCAGCAGCTTTTGAAACCTGGGTCCTGGTATGGGCTGCGACACCACGGAAAAGCGCAGCCACCTATGCTCTGACCATTCTTTCCCAATTTTGAATTAATCTCAGTGACTTCCTCCCTCCTCATCTGGCAGTTTCTTCACACTGAAACAATTATGAACTAGCTTTTACATCCAGCTAATATTAATCCACCACACCTCCTTTCACATTCCATGTTGCAAGTCGATTAATAAAATGATTTGAGAGAGAAGAAATGAAAACAAGCTAACGAATATGGGTGGTGTCTTACAGGAGAGAATCTACTCAGGGCACAGGGAAAGCTGGAGGAGAAGGTTAAAAGTAGTTTAGACTGCACACTAACTCCTCTCCCATTCCTTACCACTGCTCATGGGATCGTTTAACATCCCTTGGTACAACACATCCCAGAACATCATGTAAAAGCAGTAGCAATTTTTAGCCACATAACCAATTAGACATTTCTGAAGGTACAAAAAAGGAGTGCCAAGGCATGCACTCCCCCAGCATTCCTGAAGGTATGATGCTCACTCCTGGTGTCCAGATGTTACTGCTCGTGCCTGCGCTCTAATCCCACGACATCCAGCGCTGGGAGTCATCGGCAAGTCCTCATGGAGCACGAAGAATGTAGGTTGGGATCCAGAAGGCAGCTGGCAACACCCCGACAGGACAAGCCATTGCCAGCATTTGCTTTGTCAAGTTAGCTCGTGCCCTGTTTGTATCGTGTTTTTTCTTTGCGCGTTTGTTTTTCTGTTTGTTTAGTGGTTTGGGGTTTTTCGGGGGGGGGGGCAGGGTCAGGGAGGTACAATAACATATTTCTGTACAAGAGTGGCTAAAAGAAGGGTGCATAGATGAGGCTCTTCATAGCGAAGGACTGGCTCGTATATTTGTACAGAACGAATTAGGAAAAAAAGGAATTAAAATCCTGAAGCCAAGCACTGCAGTAAGAGACAGACTGTTCAGGACCAGGCAATTTTTAGTCCCATCAAGTCTGTGACTACAGTTTTCCTCATCTACCTCATGAGGGAGATGATCTCAGCACGCACTTGTGACCGTACAGTCATAGCTGTGACTCCGGCAACCGGGCTGAAACAGGAAGGAGCTGAGAAGCACCAGCCCCCAGCCTTCTGCAGGCCACTGGGTGGGTGACGAGGTGCAGCATCACTGTGGGAAACGCTGTTCAGCTGACCCAGCCATCTGCCTCCATCTGAAGGAGGATGCACTTTTGGGTTTCGCGTGCAACTGCGAGCTGACAGGCAGCATGTCAGCATCTAACGACAGCGCGTTGTCACGTATTTCCCCTTATTAATATTTCTTTTTCCCTTTCTAAAGCATGGTTTCGAGATGAGAAAGCGTTTCGCAGTGTGACCAAGATGTGCCTTGGATTAAAGGAGATTACAGAGGGAGCGGGGAAGGGAAACCCAGAAAGGGTCTATAAAGGAAAAAGGTCAGAACACAGTTTGTAGCGGTTTTGCTCAGATGTCCATCAAAAACACAACTCGGTGCTGACCACGCTCCCATCCGAAGCTCAGCATTGCCGAGATGTAACACAACCTGCAGAGCTGCAGACAAATGTTCTCCTCTCCAAACTGAGCTTTTGATGGGGGTCACTGGGAGTCCAAGCACACGGCAAACCTAGGTAAGCCAGAAACAGGACAGGCTGTTATGAAGCCATCCTATTTAGGACAATTGCTGTCATGTTCCCTCCTTAATAAATGTTTAGTTTCTTTGCGAACAGAAGGCCTGGTATTTTATCCATGGCACAGCCAGTGATGCATGTGCTTTATATTACAAATACACATGCTTTTAACTCCAGCCCACTAGCTAATATTTTTAAAAGTATAAATTCCCCTCTGGAGAAAAGTACTTCCCTACCTGGGTGGCACTGCTAATGTGGACCTTATGCTCCTCTTCCCACTGACAAAGAGCCCTTGCTGAGGAGGGGGCACCCTACCTTAATTCCCAAAGCAAAATTTTATTCACTCCAGGAAAAGCCACATCAATTTTAGTTCTATAACCTTAACCAGAGAGCTTTCACCAGCTGAGGACAGAAATCCCCCAGACAGCATTTATCTTCTTTCAAAATAAAACCAAACAACTTGCCTTCTTTAAGGCTTACCAAGCCCTGTAATATAAAGCTAGGAAGCCAGTCAAACAGTTCCTCGCCTCTGTACAAGCAGCACGCCTGGTAATGACCTTGTGGGGGAAGAAAATGAAAGAGATACAGTCCTAATAACTGCCGCACATCCAGCGAAGTGAACCATTGCAGATGAAATCCCCTAAGAAAGGGGATAAACTACCTAAAGCTATCCAGCTAATGTGCGTGGTATTAAAAGAGCCATAGATAAGATTACAGAAGTGAAGAGTTAGATCCTTAGTGGGGAAATCCTCAACCAGCTGAACTGGAGCTGCTGAGTAGACCTTGCTGTGGCTGCACCGTGAGTTTCGGCTTCGTATGACTCTGAGGATTCCTCTTGCAGCCCTTAAAATGTCTGTGACATTACCACACACAGTAATACGAAGCACTAGAGTGGTTTGGATAGGGAGATACAAAGTCTGAACAAGTAATGACCCACTGGAAAATTCATAGCAATAGACGGAAAGATCTGGTGCCCTTCAGACACCTACACCTTCTGCCTGTGGCTTCGGAGCAGCCACAACACTGTCTATTGTAAAGAGCACTGTTCCTGTGGAAACAGTTGCTTACTATATTTCAAGAGATGGAATAAAAAATACTATAGATGTATAGATTTTGGCAACTACCTATTTACTGGAGATATATATATATATTTAAAAAAAAAAAAAGTCCTGCTCTTATTGCTGATAGTCAATGAAACTACGAGGCACAGAGAGGGACTATTGTTGTGTGGCTGAAATAACTGAAAGAAAACAGATTTCTTTGCAAGTAAGATTTTATATGCCCAGAACTATTAATACAAGGAGGCTGCTTAGCCAACCTAGGAACTAAACCACGAAACTTATGTTGGGAAAACGCTGAGGACCTTTTCTGAGGTCAAGAAGATTCTTTCTGAACAATCTCCCAGGAGTCGAGCACAGGGGCTCCAAAGGTTGTTTAAAACCAGCAAACCTCAGGAAAATTTCTCTCACCTAATTTTCACATCCAGAACAGAAACGGGCACTTACAAGATGTTACAAAAATGGGAAGTGATATTGCTTAAAAAACAATGAATACTGCATACCCATTTCTGAGGCGAATATTTGCGGTAAGCTTATTTATATATAGAAATAAACCCACCGGCCTTGTATTAATCATGAGCAGACTTTTCTCTACGGAAAGGGAAATGACAAACTTGGAAGGAAGTGTCAGACGCCTTCTGAGATCACTTCCATATAAGCTAAAATGTGACGACTTGAAGGATCATTCCCTCTCTTTAAAGAAAACCACCCAGACCCTACAATTTTATTCTTGACAAAAATCAGAAGAGTAATTCTAAAATGAATCACCCGACGATTACAAATGCAGACTTAGTTCTCAGTTCTAAGGTTCTTCTAAAATTCTGAACTTCTGAAGTTCTTAACCCTCAGACTTTTACCCAGCAGAGCCACAACCAGAGGGAACACAACCAGAGGGATTTCTGGTAGGCACAGCGCTAAGTGAGCACTGAAACGAGTACGTGCCGCGTCCTGTCTGCCTCTCACCGCGCACACATTTACAGGCACTTCTACACCACCAGAGTTAACACTTTTTTTTTTTTCTGCAAAGGTGCAGCAACTGCCCACCCAAGACAAGCTAAAAGGCATGGCTTTCAGCATGCATTAAATGGCAATGAGCAGAGGAGAGGGTTATATATTCTGATACTGTGTATGTCCAACAGCAGTAGCTAAATGCCGGGAAGAACATAGGATTGATTATGAACTGACAAATCATCAGCCAAGCTCTACAGTAGACACGAAATAAAGGGAAAAGCCATCTCGACATCAGCCTTTGATCAGAAGGAGATAACTGTACCCAGCCCCCCTTTCCTTCCGGACGTTAGCACTGCCCTGCATGGGCAGCAGAATGGACGCTGCCTTCACACATCCCCAAAACCACACTTCTCAGCCCATTACGTCAACTCACTCTGCTTTGACTGATGTTTTCTTCATCGCACTGGGCTGTGAAATTGGTAGGTGAGAAGCAGAGCCACAAGCAGGAAGCTCTCCACCTCTCCTGCGGCACAGGGGCTGCCCATGCGGCACAAGGGGACAAATCTGCTGGGCATCCTCTTCCATCTGCCCTGTGCCAGCTGCCACAAAGTCATGAGTCTGCTGAAAAAGGGCTCCATCGTGGCTGAACACGAAACCCATTCCTAAACTGGATGACTTTGTAAGCATTCACCCAAATGTTTCATCCTTAGCTAACGCAAGAACGTATTTTGTCTACAAGGTGCTGAAAGCCTTCCTATATATGCATTATACCCTGGATTTTTGATGCTTTACTCCTTCTTTTGTCTTCCCTACACCCTTTTGTCTTTCAAAGGCAGAGGACAGGGCCCTGCTGGCTGGGCTGACCAGCATGGTGAGCACTACGAACATGACACTTCTCCAGGCTCACTCCAGAAATTGTTTAGTGCGAGCTTACTAAGGAAGGTGAAGCACGTTCCTTCACAGATTCAAGAGGATGGGAGAAAACTTTCTGTTACCTTTACTGGCAAGACAGGATAAATGTTACTTTAGCTTATTATTTGAAAATGTGATCAGAATCAGTTACTATCATTAAGAACTGATGGGGTTATTTTCATAAGGGAAGACAGCTTACCCTAGCCTAAGTGGGTTTCTACCCATTTTTGCTCTACTCCAAACGAAGCACAGCTCAGTTGCTTGTACCGTAGCTACTAAACCACCACAATTACATCTCACTTCATTAAGAAGACTTAATAAAACAGCATTTTTCTTCCTGCAGGTCTGTAAGCTGCCACATCGTGAATCCCCTCCAGAAACAAGAGGCTGAAACTTCTAAGAAAGGGAAGGGCTGGTAATGGCCCGACAGACGGTGTCCTGTGAGTGACCCCCTCTCACAAGTCAGTCTTGTGGGAGCGATTCTTGCGGGTGCTCAAAGCTCCTCCTTTCGACTTTTTACTGTCATAAAGTAAACAGATAACGAAGTGCTAAGTTTAGGGCTCTATCTTGCAAAACGATGATAATCAGCAACACTCCTACAAAGCCCTGTTAGGAGATGGCTGAACACCCTACACATTTGACACCGCTGTAGATTTTGTATAAAAGAGCGTGTACCAACTTTGACAAGAAATCCCACCATAGATTTGGACCACACAGGAACATTTTCCTCACATGATTACATTTTCTTCCAGGCTTAGCAGCAAGCTGCCTTACAGAATAAATTGTCATTGAATATATTAATGTGAGATGCCTCAGTCTGCGAATGACCTAGATAATAAACTCGTTGCACAGAAGCCAATTTCTTCCTCTTTCTCAGGGCTCCAGGAGCACTCTTCGTGCTCCGTAAATAATGTATAACCCAGCTATCATAAATCCTTGTTGCATGCAGGAAGGAGGAAAGAAGCATGTCCAGTTCTTCTCCCAGTTACAGTGGTGCAAAGTGGGCACCTCCACCGGTGCCACTGGAAATCACCGGTGTAGACCTGGCAAGCAGGAACAGAAGAAATCGCTGGGCTCCTGTTGTGCTGACATCCCATAAAACATGCGGATGAACTTTTTACGGTAACATTTCACAACAAATGAGAAAGAAGATGACTTTCACTTCAAGGTTATTAAGAACAAATGCTAGAAAGAAGTGAGATACGGAGAGCAGCGTCACATGGAGCGTGACAGAGTCTGGGGGAAGGACAGGAACCGGGCCCCACGCAGGAAAGATTTCTCTCTCTCTTCTTCAGATTTAAAGCATTTAAATCTAAATGAAATTAAATAAGAGAGACAAGATAAAAGAAAACATTCAGTGAATCACTCCCCAGATTGCAGCCCGTAGACCAACATACTTTTCCTCTTCTGGATCCTGGGCAAAAAGCCGACAGGCTGCATGGCCTTGTTTACACAGGAAAATAAATGCAGGACAAAGTAGGAATTCAAACAGGATGAGCTAGTCTTTTACCAGTTCTTCATCCACAAGACCTTCCTTATTCTGAATCAACTCAACCCGGAACTGAATACATGTAATAATGAGCACATTGACCAGTTTGGACGGAGAGAAGCACTCTGGAGATTAACTCAGGCGTCCACAAGCCAGCCCCGACACTACCAGAGACATCAGACTGTTTCAGCTGTTCTGTCACATAAAAGCTCTTGGGAACACGGACATCCCATTTTCACTGTTGTAGTAAAACTGTCACCCTCCTTCCTTCCGACTACAGGGCCAGCCAGCTCCAGCGAGCTGACACCATCCCAAATGATCTGACCGTGCCCGCCACTCTCTTCTTCAGGCCTACAGCACTCAGCACAGTTATGACTGGTCCCAGGTTGAACCTCCTCTATAAACCTGAATGACTGCAAATATTTTCTACCCAAAAGCACTAAAAAGATTTGCAAACTAAGACCCTGTTGCTACTGTAGGAGGTCTAAGACACAAAAGCAAGCGGAGATGTATAAAGAATAATTTACAAGTGGCATCTTGCTTACATAACGGAGTAAAATAAATTCACTCAAGAGAGAAGCACGAAGTCTGGTACTAGGCCAAAATGGAGACCACTGACAAAGAGCCACGAAGCAAATGAGAAACAAGCAAAGAAAAAACAGAAACCACAAAACAGGCTAGACGGAGGGCTAGAAACCAGAGGCGCTGTAGGAAGGGACGAGCTGCATTTTCAGATCAAATCAGACCGGCTGGCAGTCAAAATGCAGCCTTTGAGGATGGCTGATAGTAAACATAGGAGACAAAGGCAGGAAAAACGATGTTTGGATAGGGAACTATCATCTCAAATCCCTCTAAACCCCTGGATGCACGCTGTCAGAATACAACTAGTAGTAAACTAGTTGTAATGGCCTGCGACAGAACAGATACACATCCTGCTTCTCACATCCTCTCCCTCACTAGCCTGCATCAGAGAGGTTACTGCTGATCTGTCAAGTGATTTTGCACTGCAAATCATCTTTTTTTTTTTGCCTTTTTTTTTTTTTTTTAAATGGCAGAGAAGACACGTACTACTCACGTATCATACTTTTAGAAATATGTCCTTTATGGATACATTTGAGAGAATATACCTGTAATGCAAGAAACTAAAAATAAATAAATGGTCAAATAATTTCCAGTAAGGCCTGTGCCAGCAACATCCTTTTAGTTAAAAAATAATAAATCTCTCTCCCACATCACAAACAGAAGCTGCCCAACTTTTCCTTCTGCACCAACACTTCACCTCCTATCTGTTCAATGGCAAGGAAACCTCTCCTGGAAGGAGTCTGGAGAGCTGCCACCCCATCACCGCTTCAGACACAATCACCTAACTAATGAAACTCGATACTTACGAAACTTGGCAGGTGCACACCAAGAAAAAGTTTTTATGTAGTGTCATCTACGGGTTCACACTCCCCTCCCTCTTCCCCTGCCAACATTTTTTTTGTATTGGCAAAGCTCAGGCTAGCTATAGCCGTGTGCTTTCACTCTGGTATGAGCTGCATCAACCCGAAGGGCAGGTCTGCACCGAACAAAGGCACGCAGAAGTGATTTGTGTGCGGCATCCAGGAGGGCTGGCGGAAGAGCCGAAATCTTGTCCTCAACGTGCCTCGTGTCTGCATAGCCCTGAGCCAGGGCTCCCAGCCTGCTCTTTGTCTGTCTGCAAGGTTGTCCTCAGAGGGCACAATCCCTTTGCCACCTGGATCTGCCACGCATCCATCACACGGACAAAATGCAGGCATCGCTCCCTGCGAGTTTCCGCCAGGGCACGGGGCACCGGTGGGCCAGGGAGCACGAGGCTGGCTGGAGGAGTCAGCAGACACCGGTCCCATGAGGAAAACAGGCGTCAAAAACAAACTGGCAGCTGCCAGAGCAACTCTTCTGCGTCCCCCCTGCCCAACGTGCGAGGAACAAAGCAGGGAGCAGGCCGGCAGCCAGCAAAAGTGCTCCGGCAGCCTGCGGGACAGATCCCGTCATTGATTACGTGCCTCTGGTCTCATGTAACAAGGGCACAAGGGCACGCGAGGCCTCACACGGGAAGAAAAAAGCACTTTTTCCATCACCTTGGGCCCAGCACAGACGCCAAGATTTTAGCATCAAATACCAGCGGCGGCAGGATGGCCGAGAAATGCTTGCTCTCACGTAGCGTCGTGCTAGCGCGCCTGAACGTGGCTTGCATCCGCTCGCGGTGCTGCCCTTAAAAATAGAGCAGGATGCTTTCCTCAGCGACTGACTTCACTGGGCGATCAGAACATTTCGTGACGTCAAAGGATAAAAAACGTCCTTGGCGTTGCAGAAATTTCAGTCGTTTGTCTGGCTTACCTTAAGTGGTTTAGCAACATTAATTGGATGCTCCAGGATGCACTTTGTTTTTAGAAGTACATTTGCTATCTTTGATATAATTATAAAGCAAGCCTCTCCCTCACATCCAGCCATCGCTCCTTGTTCCAGCACAACCGAGGGCATGGCTCGGGGAGGAAGAACCACGGGGTGACCTGCGCTGGGTTCGTCAGCCAGGGCTGCAGCCCGCGCGCTGCACAGCCCCGCTCGCAGCGCAGGGGAGGAATAAGCAATCAGACCAAAACTGCTCGCTGTCGCCAGAAGAAATGAGGTCTACGGCAGGGTTTGACATGCATTAAGTGCGTGCTTAAATCGGCTGAGATGTCGGAGGCAGGGCGTGATGCCTGATCCAGAATCCCTCACGGAAGCTGCCAGCAACAATCCTGCTTGTCTTTTTTCCCCACGGTTACGCAAGAAGTCCCCGACTTCTTGATTGTATTAGCAAAGCACAACAGCTACAATCGTCCTAAAACATCAAAAGAGCTTTAACAGTCTGCAAAGGAAGGGTGGGAGTCTGCCTCGGTTCAGTAAGGGATATGCTTTCATATTGAATTACACCGTAAACCAGTTGACTTTTTAATGGCATTTCAATAGCTCAAACTGCCCCCTTGACAATCTTTTCTGCGGGGGTTTATTGCCTATAAGCTCGAGATGGCTAGAAACCAAATCATTACTCAGAAACTACTCAAAAACAGAAAGCCACGGACGGCCTGGATGAGACGCGTTTTAACAGAAAAACCTGTGGTAACAGCTGAAAATAAAACGCGGACAGACCGAGGCCTCCCCCCGCCGGTGCAAGCGGCAGGGGCTGCACAGAGCACGGCCGGGACTGAGAGCTTCCTGCAGCGCTCGATGTGCACATGCTGCTGCTGCTGCCCCGGCCTCACTCCTCCGCCTGCACAAGCGGCCTCTTGTACAGCAGCGAGGTGATGGCCGGTCCGCAAACACCCCCACGAGCTTTTTCTGACGCTGACGTTGCTGAAGGAGACCCTGCGTCCCACCACCTGCCTCCAAATTAGCAAGGGCTTGAAAAAACAGCTCCAGAAAGCCTTGGGTGTCTGCAGGAAAGGGAGCCACCCGCTCCACCCCGTGCCTGGAAGCTGCCACCAAGTCCAGGTGCCGAGCGCCAGCCCACGGCCCCGCGCCGGCGCACGCGTGGGCAGGAGAAGCCAGCACGGGCTGAAGTTTCGCTTTGAGCTCCGCCGACAGCACACCGTGTAGAGAGCAGGCTGGGCTCCTGCTGCAAACCTGAGCCCAGCACGCACTCGCCACGGAGATGAGGCACTGGGGACCCTTGGGTGGGACTGGGGTGAGCTCTTGGCATCGCAGCTCCTCGCAGCCGGGGAAGGCGAGGTGGTGATGCTGGTGTGCATCCTCTCCATGCACGCTTCCGGCTCCCAGCACCCTTCCCAACTGCAGCTGTGGCAGGACCAGGCACCTGGCCGAGTAAAAAAGAGACAGCTTCCTAGCCTGCTGCATCCATCTCAAAGCCAGGGCACAAGCACCACTCCCACAGACCCGTGGCATTCCAGTGGCTCTGATCACTGGAAATTGGGTTTTCTCACGGTTTGACCAAACATTTCAAGCCTTGGATATCCTTAGGAGGAAAGAAACAAAAAACAACTCTCAAGCAAAACGCCTGCGTTCTCCAAGGATGCTCACGGTTGCCTGACAGGCCTTTTCTTAGGGAGGAGCTCGTGGATGAGAGACGTAGAGAACTGGCTTGGCTCAACCCCCGATGCTGAAACAGGGCAGTAAGCATGCAGCTCTTTGCCACGCAGTCAGCTCTATTCTCTCTCACCTGCCTTGATCAGCAGAACCGTTATTAGCAACACAGCCCAGGATTGTATAAATACTTGACAAACAGCAACATTTTTTTCTTCTTTATTTTTTGCAACTCTTGTATGAGGCTGCAAGGCATGCTCAAGTAGCCTTGGTGCACTGAACTGGTGTTTGGAGGGGTTTGCTCGTAGGCACCAAGTCCAGCTACATGCCAAACGAGACAAAAGTGTGGGAGCTTTCAAGAACTATCTTACCTTCACGCAGTGAGTGTGTTTCCCCACTATTCCCATTCAACAATGTGACAGCGTATCAGTAATAACAATTACAGAAACAACTGAAAACTTCACAAGAAACAGGGACGGACCTTAATTTACTCAAGCCCGGTTTGCAATTAACGTGCAGCTCAACTTTCATATAGGTCAGAGAACTACACCATCTACGTGGTTGTCCCATATGTGGAGATGGGAACTCATACACCCAGAATACTACCGCTATTTCAGCCTACAACTGACCTGTGGACAGACAAACCATTTACTCCAGCTCTACAAGACGCAGTCCATCCCTGCAGATGGGCACAGGCTGATGCGGAGGGACGAGAAGCAACCTGGACAGCATCCTCTTTTTGTACTCGGACAGCCTCACCTGACGTTTTGCCCAGCAGTCACATCATTCTCTTCAAACCTCCTTTTCAAGCAGGCCTTCCGAAAACTCACAGTGACCATACACATCACGACGTACTCTGTCAACAGCTATACAATATTTTTGGCTTCCTGATGCAAGTTTTGTCCACCTGTGAGCCCTGTAGTACTTGGCCCACCACGCCTTGGCTCTCTGACAAGGTCACCACGCTCAGGGGAAGAAGCTGTGTCCTCCTTTAACTCTTAAATTTAATGTTCAATAAATTATACAGTTTTATACAAACAAGGGTAAAAAACAATTCTTTTTGCTTTAAGAAAGGAAAAAATCATAGGAAAGGGAGCAGATAAAAGAGTTCAGGTTAAGCAATGCACGGGAATTATTTGTTTAAATCTCTTCCTGCAAACAAACCTAGCAGTTCTCACATGAGCACATGGTAACAAACTCATCAGGAAGTTGCAATTGGCTCATTAATCTAATAGTCCATCTGTTATCTAATTTCCTTCAGTATACTGTGATAATTTGCTATTTCAAGATTGAGTCACAGAAGGTTTAATTTTAACTCCTTGTTCAAGTGCTAGGAATGACACCTCTACCCATCGACTACCAATTTTTACACTCACAATTAACTCATTCCCTGGTAGCGATGCAGCTCAGTGTCTCCTGTAAATAGTATCTCCCCGAGCTTAAAAATGAGTTCTGCTACTACGTATGCCTTGTAGGAATAACTCTACATATCGTAAACTTCTCCATTTCAACTACAGCTCAGTATTAGCTGAATTATTTCTGGTGTCTCACTGACGTACGATTGTTTCCTACACTGCACTCAGAGACAGCTGAAAAGGAGAAAACACCTTGTAGAGGTGCATACGCAGAATAAAAAAAAAAGATGTCAGTATATGCTAGAGCAGAATTAAAGACGTGCTTTAAAAGAAACTATTCAACACCTGTTGTAAATCACAACTTCATAGCTTTCAGGTAACAACCGGCTTAATTCTGTACTGCTTTGCACCTGGCAGGGTCATGTGCACCTGCGTAAAATGCTACCATTCAGGTTTGCACAATTTCACACCCACTCATCCACAGGAAAATGCCTACCAGAAAGAGCATGGTACCGGCGAGATCGCCGCCGGTTTCAGCTACATCAAAGCATGCTGAAGGCAAGATGGCATTTATTTGACAGGATTAATAAAAACTACTGCTACTCCGCCGCTTGACAAGTAAATATAAAAAATGGGAAACAGAGAGCAGGATGCTGAAGTTAATAAGCTTTTAAAGATTTGATTTGTGTAAAGTTTGTCAAATGTGTTTTACAACTAATATGAAAATTAAAAAATATTCAGGCTGTGGTGATTTGTCTACCAGAAAGATTGCGGGAAACAAACAAAATGGTTAGAAGAAAAAGGTAATTTTTAAAGAGTCTCCAGAACACGGATTTTAAAGCAAACTACGACCACGATACCCTGTCCAGTACCCAGCGGGATGACTCAGGTGTGTAAGCATTACTGATGAGACGATTCATGTCCATACGCTTACTCATCTGCATAAGTGTTTGGGGTGATAATTGCAGCGATGTACCTGCAAGTCAGCTGGGAAGCACCAGCGCTTACACACCGAATGCTCCTACTCGCTTCTCACCGACACTTCCTACAACATTCGTCACCAGACCTTGCGAGAACTGTAACTGAGCACTTATTTTCCCCACAAGAAGACCCAGGTTTACCAACAGAACAGCGAGAGCCTGAGAGCTCACACCAAACCTTTCAGGCACTGTGGGAGCTGAGGGAACGTCCCAGGTAATCCCGGGCTGTTCTCCTGCGCTCCCCCCTCTCTGGAGGAGCGCTCAGGGAGCAGGGGCTGCATCACACCAGGTGCATTTGGAGTTTACCAACGTATTGTTGTCCTTGCATCTTCTCTGAAGTGAAAACATAAACATTCTATTTCAAATCAAAATGAAAAGCCATCCTTTACTTCCCTCTGCCCCAGATCTCCTTTACCAGACACTCAAAATTCTTTCCAGCTCTGCTCTCCCTTCAGTTCTCTCTCGGGATACCTGAACATTGTGGGTGCTCTATCCCCCAGGATATTCTTCATGACTGTTTTTCAATCATTTTATATCAAAGGACTACATAACTTTAGGGGAAAAAAAAAATCTGACTGCTATTGCAGTGATTTTTTTATATACAGCCAAGGATAAGCCAAGTTAAACTCTGAGGATTCACTGATTTTCCCCTCACTTCATTCCTTTCCTTCCCTGCCTGTATTAGCCCATGTGCTTTTGTTCTTTGGGGTTGGAAAAAGGGCAGCATGAGGGATTTCAGAGTGGAGATGTTGCAAATCATCTATAAAACCCTTGCGGTGTCTTTTATCATGCCGGTAGTTCACGGACCTTGTGTTAGTACACAGCAGCACTTCCTATCCTTCAGACTGCACAAAACCCAGTGACAGCCTTGCTGGATTTATCAAGAAATATTAAATTATCAGGGCAAGATCTTGTTCCCATGTCATCATGCGATTCTGCCTGCACGCTACACGAGATGCTAACGGAGCAAGTCGAAAGGGAAGGCAGGAGAAAGGGACAGAAGACAAACACTTGGTCATCCTCCCCACTAAATCCACCCTGGTTGTTTTTTTTGGACACTAACTGAAAGGCCAGAAGCAACCCTTCATCTCTGTCTACGTGCCCTATAAAACATCAGCTTACATCAGTCGAGTTATAAAACTTGCTGCCTTCCCATCCCATTGCAGCCCTCAACTCCCAGACACAGAAGTTCGCAGACCATGTGCCTGTCCAACAGGGAGGAGAAACTCCTCCCTCGCCACCGAGCATCTCAAGCACCTTGGCAGGCCCTACACTGCATCCATCTTAAAAATCAGCAGCCGCGGGATGCATGAAGGGAAAGAAACAGTGGGCCCCTGGACATGTATGCATCCACACAGGAGGTAATATTACTATAGATATTTTGGTAACGTAAATAAGGCCAACACCCCACAACAGGGCATGTCCAAACCCCACACGCAGGCCAGCCCCTGCACAACCAGGACTCCAGCCTTCTAAGAGGGTAAGGTCACTCTCAACAGCAAATAGGAATCACTCCCAACAAATCAAACAAACAAAAATATCCTCAAATCCACGACCCTATATGCTGAGCACACTCCCTTGCCCTGTCCCACACAGGTCTGCTCCATATTTAAAACTGTTTTAGCACAAGTCGCAGGAGCAGTTTCTCCCCGGCAGCACAACTAGCCTGGCAAGCTGGGTATGCACCCACGGAGCTCACCCTGATGAACTTGGTACCTAAGAATGCTGAAGGGGGAGAAAAAAAAAAAAAAAAGGCACCAATATAGGTCTGTTAAGCGCTCCTGCAGCTGGTATTTCCCCGTAGTCACCCCAGAGATGGAGCATCACACCCCAGTCACAGGCACTGGCTGAGAACAGAAAGCACCAGCGCTCTCTCCAACGATACCATCTAGATACCGATCTGTTCTCTACACTGTCAGCTCTCTTTCCTCCACGTCTGATTTTATTGTGGTGGTTACCTGACCACAGGTACTGAACTTCCTGGTCTCAAAGTTAATACCTGTGCTAGCCTCAGAAATTCTGTGTTCTGCACCTTCTCTGCCTGGAAGTATTTATTTTTTAACTTAATACTTACAAGCAAACCAGTTTGGATCAATACCTCCACTTCCTCCTCTGCTACAGCACTGGAAGCAAAGGCACAGCTTTACAGCCCGTGCTACTCCTTTCACTTAGGACTAAGACATAAAAGAGGTTCTCTGGGCCGGATGTAAGTGACTTGGAAATAACCTAGAATTAACTGCAAGTGAAACCGTGCTCAACCAGCACAGGGGTGTACATAACACATGCGAGACTAGTCCTGCCGTTCTGCTAGAAAGACCAAGAAACCTGCATGCACACATCAAACAATCGTGCGAGGAGGTGTAGAGCTCAGGAGAAATGCATCCCTCCCCGGGTACGTGCGTTTCCAAGTAGGTCCCTGCGTGCAAAGCAAAACAAAATCCTGCGAGTCTGCAGGTGTACTTTGGCGGGTACGTATCACAAATCTCCTCTCTGCCAGGCTACAACGGGGAGAGACTTCACAGCCCTCAGCCACGAAGTCTCGGCCTTCCAGCTACGACAGCTGAGACTTCGCTCTCAGGGTCCCAAAACGCGTCACCTGAAACGACGCTGGCCGCTTACCCCCATCGGTCCGGCCACAAACCTAACGCCCCACGAGGGTACACCTGCGTCAAGGCAACACCGCGCCGCGTGCATCTGCGGCGCAGGCAAGCAAGGGCAAGCCCCGGCTCTGCAAGCACCCCTGGAGCGCCTTCATTCATTCGGAGGAGCCCAGCTCCGGCCTCACGCCGGGCCAACCGACTCACCCAGCCCTCGAAGCTGTCGCTGGGGCCCGCCGAGCGCAAGAGGTCTTGGAAGTGCAAGGTGCAGTTGGCCACGAAGTCATCGTAGCCGATGGGGGTGTCGTGGAAGACGGACAGCTCGAGCTGGTGGCCGTCGGTGACCGTGGCCGAGAACTCCTCGTTGTAGGTGGGCTTGTTGGTCTTCTGCTTGGTGCTGGTCTGCCCGACGCGCACCTGGTCCACGCTGACGGTCACGTAGGGGTCCAGCAGCTGGTAGCCCTTGCGGAAGAGCGAGTGGCGGAGGGACCAGCGGGTGGGCTGCAAGCCCACCGCCTCCCCGATGCGCACCTTCAGGTACCCGTTGAACTTCATGGCTCCGGACATGGCCGGCCCCGGGAGGAGAACGGGACCCGCGCCGAGCCGAGCCGCGCCGAGCCGTGCCCGCAGCCAGCCCCGCCGCTCCTCCTCAGGGGGCCGGGCGGCGGCGGCGCAGCCTCCCCGGGGCCATGCCGGGGCCCCGGAACCGCCGCCCCCGCTCCCCGCCCGCCTCTCCGCCCGGCCCGGGGCTCTCGTGCCGAGGAGGGAACGGCTCGGCTCGGCTCGGCTCGGCGCGGCTCCGGGGACACCTGGATCGTGGGACGGCGCCGGGCGGGGAGGAGCCGCCAGCCCCGTGAGGGCGGGCCCGGGCCCGGGCTGGGAGCGGCGGGGCTGGGCGGGCGGGACGGGCCTGGGGGTCGGTGGCTGCGGGGAGAAGGGGCCGAGGGCGGCCGGGAGAGCTGAGCGGCTCCGTGTCTTTGTGGTGTTCTCTGGCTCGGGGTTTAACGAGGGCAGCGGCTGCAGCGAGCCTCCAGACACGGCGCTTTCGCTCGCCGCGAAGTTTGCTGGTCCAGCCCTGCCCGCTGGGATTAGCGGCGCGTGATTCACGCGGCTGGCACGCAGGGCTTCGTCGCGGGGTGCGCGTCTGCCCGTCTCTGCCTGCGCTTGGTAAAGCCAGCAGTCAAGTGCTTTGGAACGACGCTCCGGACTCCGCAGGAGAAATGGCGTGAAGCGGGGTTCGGGGAACAGCAAAATCCTGCCGTCCCCGCGACGCTTCAGCTGCCACCCGAGCGACGCAGCGATCCCCACGGCAGGGGACGTGGTCGCCCAAGGGTCCCCTCTGGGGACGAGGACTCGCAGCCACCGAGCCCTGCTGGGAGCTGGGCCCTCGCTAGGGGCAAGCACCTCGGACACTAAAGGGCCACGGGGGCAGCCCCGCGGTGCCCCAGGTTGGGATGCGGTGGAAGGAGTTGCTGGCCTCACTCCGTGTTGCTCCGACTCCTCCCGTCTGGCCCTAACCCAAGCAGCCCTCCCTGCCCTAATCCGGCTCCTTCCTTGTAGCTGCTGTGTGTATCGCAGTCCTGCGCAGGTGTGGAGGTGTCCTCCTTCCCCCTCTGTCCTGTCTTCTATTTTCACTCCTTCCTGTCCCTCTCGCATCTCCCTGCTCTCTTCTTTTTGTGTGTTTCTTTCATTTTTTTCTTTTCTTTCACATTTTCAGCCTATTCCTCAGCCCTCGGCCCTTTATCTTCTACATTCTACGTAGCAGGCTGCCTCTGGTTTCCCACCGTTTCCTCACCCTTTTCTCCTTCCAGGTGCTCCACATTTCACAGGAGCTGGGTGCAGGAGCACCAAGCCAAGGCTCCCGTCAGCCTCAGACAGAGCAGGGCTCCTGTTCCCTCCTCGGGAGAGAGCAGGTGGAACAGGTTCAGTAATGGGATAATTCCTAACAGGGAGGAAACGGTTCTGCCAGAAAACCTTGCAGACCCTTAAAATCAGACTTTTGACAAGCAGCCTGCAAGGCTTATAAGGCCCTTGATCTATAACTATTAGCTGGAGATAAGCAGTGTTTAAGAATTTTTGAGCTTGGTTAGGACAGGTCATCCTGCGGAGGAACACAGGTCCAATTTCAGAAATTGCCAAACTGCAGGATATGCAGCCACCACGGGCTCCAGGATCTTGTCTCTAGCAAAGTCCAGCTCCAGGCCTTTTAACAGAAGGTATGGCTAAGCAAGCACAGAGTATCCTGTCCCAATCTACTTCAAGATTCAGGGAAATTCTTGTTGGTCTGATATTCCTTCCAAAATACACTTCAGCATTAACTATCATCATTCTGGGTAGTTTTCTTCTCCCTAAAGATCCAGTCCTTTTTTAAATCTTCGTGCCTTCTTGGATTTCTCTATTCCACAGCAGTGAGTTGGTCAGAAAAAAATAGTTTCTTTTCATCAGTTGTGCATCTGCTATCTCTCTAGTTTTGCTTCACAACTATTCTTCTTTCATGATACCATAAAAAAAAAAAAATCATTTACTTTCTGAAGTGTATCATCATTTGTCATTTTGCACTTTCATCATCTCTGTCTTTCCTAGCCATGAGCTGTCCCTTGAAGTCTGGACAGATCCTGTACTGACCAGGATGGTCAAACCACAGTTCTTACAAAACTTCACCATGACTCCATAACAACTGGAGATGAGACCTAAAGACAGTGAACTTTAAAGCACCCACCATGAATGTCCACAGGCTGAGGCTGAAGGCCTTATAAAGTCTGGAGTGCCTACTCTGTAAACTTCAAATCATCAAACGTAGATTTTACTCTGCCCAGAGGCCTTCAGAGAGCTCAGTGCAATAGCAATCAAGAATGCTGATTTAAAAAGAACAATTTTTGGCTTAGCCTTTTCCCTTGACCTTTTTCTGAGGAAGCAGAGATGAAAGCCTTCTCAAGCAACTTGTTAGAAGTAATCACGTATTTACTGACACAAACAGGGAGAAGACTAAAATCTGGTAGTTAAAGGTTCAGGCAATGCTGTTTCCTCTGCTTAATCGCATAAGCTGAAGTTCGTTGCTGCACTGAATTTTCACATATAAAAGCAGTAGGAAAGGGGACATCACTTTTTCTACACAGTGGCACACTGGATTCTCCTGTGATAACATGATTCCTGGACCTGGGCCTTAAAAAAACAGCAAGATTGTAAAGCTTACGGAAAATGCAGGTGAACTGTAGCGATACATGTTTCTGATTAGCGGCAGTACCCGTTGCCAGCCAGTTTTCCACTGGAGGAAAAAATCGATCCTGTGCGATCATATGATGTGAACATAATTAATTTTGTTTATCCACTTGAACCACTCTGGAACAGATCATCTCAAACAGCACCTGAACCCACCCCTGTTCTGAATTCCCAGCCAAAACCCAAGTGACCCATTCTCAAAGAGACTTGGCTAGTGACATAAAGTCAGAACATACCCTGCCTACTCTCCAGACACCCAAGCAGCGGAGAAACATCCCCAGTTGAGTATTTTCTTCCAAGAATCAAAACATCCCTGCACACCGTGACCTTGCAAGGCTGTATGCAGCAGCACCATCTGGTGATGGCTGCTGCATTGAACCTCCTTGCACAGCACTCGGTGCCAGGCAGGAGCTGGGATGTCTCCAGGAGCGTGGCTTCTCTTCTCCTCCACAGCAGGAGCTCGGAGAACTGGCTCCTGACATGGGCAGGTTGATTCATTTTGTGCCCTCGAGAGTTCAGGGAGGCTGAGCTCTTCCTGGCAGTTCCTGCCCAGCTGCATGGTTTCCTGAGCCGTCGGCCGATGACACACAGTTGTTGAAGAAATGGACTGTGAAGAGGGCATGGATCTCCTGGTGCTGTGCCTGAGCAGCAGGACGGCAGATAGCATGCAATGGCTACAAAGACAAAATAAAGCACAAGGCAATACAATCGGAATTACAGGTGAATTGCAGGATTAACAGAGAACAGGCACTCCCACTAACCTACCACTCTAGGAGAAGATTTTAGAGCAGTGGTGAAGAGACCCCTGGAAAATCAGCTTAGTGCTCACTGATTATCAGAAAGACAGACTATTAGTCTACTAATAATTACTATTAGTAATTATTAGGAACAGAACTGAGATCAAAGCCGCCACTGAGGCACAGTACAAATGATACACCCATACCTTATATTGTGTGCAACTCTGCTTCTCCCACCACCTCACAAAGCGCAAACCAGAATTAGAAAAGGCACAGAAAAAAGATGACAAATGTGATCAAAGGCATGAAACAGGGCTGTGGAGGGAGAGAGACTGACTAGCTTAAAATTTCTCAGTATGGGAAAGAATGACCGAAGGGGAAAATGTGGGGGAGATTTGTACAGTCACACACCATATGAGCTGGATGAATGGGGAAGGGTTTTTCATTTTTTCCCACATAAGACCTAAGGGGCACTTGCTGAAATTATGAGGTAGCAAGTTTAAAATATACAGAAGCAAACACCTTTTCATGCTGTGTGTAGCTACAATATAGAATCCATTGCCAAAAATGGATGCCAGAAATATAAACAGCCTCATAAAGGGGCTATACATTTAGGGAGGATAGACTTAGTGGTGGCTACTGACCAGCAGACAAACTCAGGAAATCCTTTAACCACAAATCGCCAGCTGGGAGGATTCACCAGAGCAAGGAACACTCTGTATTTCTCTTATTTCTTATTCTTTTATGCTTAAGCATCTTATTTGTTACTCTGAAGCCTCAGCTACTGGCCACTTTTTGGAACAGTATGGCTGAAGTACGATGAATCTAGGAGAGAATGAATATGCCTGTTCTGTTCCTGTGGATTGTAATTTCCATATCTAAGTGAGAAAGCTCAGGAATGACACTTCTTGAGACCGGCTTAGTCACCTTTCCTGCAGATGAGGAAATGGCCAAGGAAGGGACCAACTCCCTGAGATTACTCTTGCATTCTTCCTTCAGGTCACAGTAACCTTAAGGATAAGTTTATGCCAGATCCCTCTTATATTTTTGGTAGCCTATCTGGGAAATTTGCCACTTAGTTTTGCAGACAGTCTATGATTTAAATTTATGATTTAAGGCTGGCCTCATTTCACACTACAGCTATGCACAAATCAGAGCCCATTCACACGTCATGTAAAAGCCTCCACTTCCTTTTTCCTTCTAAAGTGTACACTATTCCCTTCACCAATAACCTATAATTCTCTAATAATTTAGTATCGTCCCCATTTGGCAAGTTAAGAGCAAATGCTCGAACTGCTCCACTTGAAATTGCTACCAAACACTGGGTACATTCAGAAGTGAGTCAGTAAAGTGATGGAAAAACCTTGGCTTTCACAACCACCGTTGCAAAAATGTTATTGACATCTCTTGTAGATGGAACTGCAGTTAAATACATTTTAAAAACACAAAAAGTAAAAGAGCTGTGGAGGTTAGTAAAGCAGGAACTAACTCTATTTGGTTCCTCTATTAATTTTAGCCTATTTATACAACTTCCCTTTTATAGTTCTTTCTATAAGAGCGCTTGTTAAATGTCTAAATAATGACAGCTGCTAAAAACTGAATATCCCATGTGTGGAATCATTTGTGGTCTGGAAAAAAAAAAAAAGATCAAATTCCTCTCTAATGATAATAATTACAGGATCAATCCAAAACTTACTGAAATTACAAGCAAAGCTGCTATGTAAGAATCAGCCCTGGGTTGTATGTCTGCTGTCACTCCGGGTTTATAGTTCTAGTGCAAACTAGAAAGAGACATTTAGCCTAATATCAGCTTTTCTTATTTAAGATGCATACTTATTTTCCACAGCTAAACTGGAACTCACATGATCCTTGTTACTTTATTATTTATTTATTTATTTTGGAAAACACCAAGTCATTTTATAAAGTGCTGGTGTTATAAACTGCAGAATATAGTTTATAAGAGCACTAACTCCTACAAGCCAACCATTAATACAATTAATGGCCTGTTTGTTGTATTAAACTGATCTCATTTGTCTGGCTCAATTAACAAATGCAGTGGTCATTAACAGTTAACAGCAACTCAGTTATTAGATTTTATTACTTGTACAGGAAACACTGGAGAACAAACTGATTGTTTTGGTTTACTGGGGTGTATTTCTTTCCCAGCAGTCTTGCCCTATTATTTATAATTCAGCCACTTGCTTATTCCCAAACATAACTGACACGCTCAAGACTGGGTTCAAAGTCACCCATGTAGACAGCCCCTCCTGCCAGCCCCCCAGCCCCATAAACCTCTCTTTTAAACCAGAGAGCTGCAAGGTACCAGGCATCTGCAGCGGCCCGTTTTTCTGATTTTTCTGTAGCTTTTTGTTGGGCAGCAGCTTCCATCCATATATAAAAGGATGGGATTTAAGTAAAAGATAAAATAATGTGTATCTAGGAGGCTGTAAGATCCCGTGCCTCAGCCATGGTTCTCTGTCTCTCTGTCTCTCTCTCTTCCTCTCCCTCCCTTCCTAATTCACTGATATCCAACATGCAAGTTTAAATGTATATTTTACTTCTTTGTTTGGACTGATGCATCAAGTAATGGTGATCTCTTTCTGCCTCGCACAGACATTTAAACCAGATAATTTCAGAGGTCTCTTCTGGCTGACAAATTAGCTTAGAGCAAACACTTGTACATGAGGAATATCACTCTGTTATTAAGCTTGGGGAGACCTCCCAGGTTCTGAATGCTAAAGACCCCTGACACACACCTTCCTTGCTCTGCTTTCTTCACCCTGATTTAGTTCAAAGCAACAGAAAAACAATACCAGCGTTACATTGTCACGAAGGACCAACAAAGGCTTGTCATGAAGGTGGCTTTCATCAAGCAGTCTGAGCAGCTCTCTTCACCCTGCATTGCCGCGATACACAAACGAGGGAGGAGACACCCACAGATTTGTTAGTCCTCTTTGGAAACAGGATCTTCCGGACTCACACCAGCCAGTGTTAGAGCAGACTGGTATTGCAAGACAACTATCAGTGCTTCCGAGGTGGAGATACGTGAAGAGACTGTGCCTTACCCTCTGTGGGATATGTGTAATGAGGCTGCAATAACTCAGTTTCTGAGCTGTTGGGCTACGTCTAGTCATAAGTTCTCTCCTCCTACAAAGGCACAAGGATATGTCTGGTATAAATGATGCTACCCATTCACTAAAGGCTTTGGTGGATCAGAAAGGTAGGGCCGTATCCAGCACAGTAGTGACACCACTGGGTGCTTAACTGCCCGAAGACGACAGGCCGCACTCCTTCAACTGAGGTGGTTCACAGTGCGGTGTCTGAGCATGCTGCACTGGAGACGTCCCACCGATCCTCTTTGGCTGATCAAATAGGGTCTTACCACGGTTTGATTACGCACAAAGTGATCAGAGGGCCACAGCGGCATGCAAATTTGGCCAAATTACAATAGCCCCCTGCTACCTGCAAATCCATTTGGATGCTATGGCAGCCAAAGGGTACTATGCAGCTTCAAGAGGAAAAAAGGTGAGAGATTTTGCTAAGAGCAGGCACAGGACACTGCTGGTTTGTATGACCAGCACAGGTGATTAGAAAGCTTTTCTACCACCCCTGGTGCAGAGGTTAAAGTCTCTTCTGTGTGCCCATGCCTGTGTCTCCGTGGTATGTGCATGGGGAAGTGTAATGTTGAAGTGCTGCGGACTGAAAGATACAAGTCAGCTTATCTGCTCCTGCCTATAATTGAGACGCTTTGGATACAACTTCCCTCCTATCAGCTTCTGATAACAACTTCCTTCCTACCCTCTTTCCCAAGCTAGCACGTGCTAACATATTGTGCAACAGAACCAGTTAGACAAGAAATGGGAATGTATTTAAGAAGCCCAAAGACGAGCACATTATACCATTAAGAAGCTGACTCAGTGGAGACTTGCTAGGAATGGCCCCAGATCCTTGGGCACATATGCATCCTCCCTACCTTGTAGTGACCAAGAGGGGCAAATAAAAAGAGCATCTCTGCCTCTTCTAGTTCCTGGTACAGCTCAGAACATTAAAGCCCAGGATTTTCCATGGACAGCAGGAGTGTTCAAACACAGAGGAGACAACGCAGTCTGTGCTTTACGTGCAGGAAGCAGGTGTCAGAGCTGCTTTCCAGACCCTTGCTACAAAGAGTCTGAGCTCCTTGCTCCCTGGTCTTGCATGAGATGCCGTGCAGCTTCACCAACCTCCCTCTCCTGTTTCACGTCCTTCTGCCTCCAGCTTCCCTTGCGAGAATGGGTCTTTCAAACCAGTCACCGTGCCTTTCATGAAGCATGTTATTTCTTCTGTTTCTTCCACTGGATCATTTTTCTTTCTCCAAGGATCTGGGTGTCAGCAGAGGAAGAGATCCTGTCACTGCAAACAAAAATTACGTTACCGTTTGCTAGTGGACCCATCCAGCCAGCACCAACAGGCTGATGCTTCCGTTTGTGAGATGGCTTTGTTTATTCTCTCCATACTACTCAGGTCACAAGCTACCACCTGAGCCAAGTTGCTGAGCCCTAACTGCAGGTGGCAAAAGCTTCACGTTCAGCTCATTTTAAAAGAAATTGAACTAGGAAATTATGTTAGGATTCAGAGGGGAGTGTCAGGCCAGGGCCTCTCGCTGCAACAGTATGTAGCTTTATTTCAGATCAAGGAAACCTAACCCCTGTGTTCCCAAACAGAGAAGCAAGATTTTAGTGAGGCCCAGAACTGAGCTTTTAAATCTGTGGTTCCCTTGTCTCTGCAGCACACACCTGAGCAGGCACAGATGCAGATCTCTGAAGTAAAAGCTGCCAAGATACCCTGGAGGAAAAATAGCTTCTGGCTGCCACTGTGCAATGAAATCCTCACGGTGACAGCCCATTTCCTGGGCTCCTGAGCTACTCAGACAAAAACAAGAAAACCCCAAGGAACAAGTTGAAGGCAAGATGAATAATGCTAATGAACATACAAAGTCTGGACTTTTGGGAAAGCACCTTTGTTCTACTTCACCTGACCAGAAAACCTCGTCTCGTTTCATTCCTGTCCGTTTTCCTGTTCCAGAACTTTTTCTATCCTTTTTCTGTCCCTGCTGCAGGGATCCACCTACTGAGCAATGGCCAGGGTCTAAGAGTCTGGGCCATCAAGACTTCATCCAGCAAGTGCATGTATTTTGGACACCAGCTGATAGTCTTGACCTGGGGGCAGTGCTCCCTTGAGCCACCTAGCATCCTAATGCTGTCCCTGGCCAACCTGCATCACAGCAGAGGGACATCTCCTACAGTCCTCTGGCTGAGGAAAGGAGTAAGTCCTGAGGTCCTGTTGGTTAGGTCTCAGTTATGAATTAAATGAAAAGAGTGCAGGAGAAGCCCAGCCAGGGCATCACGGGATAGCACTGTAGGACAAACAGAACTTCAATTCTGTAACCTGGGCTGCTGCTCTATCTCCACTACCAAAGATGCAACTGTTGAACCCCGACTCTGAGTGGTACCCACAAGCAAACCTTGTCCAACCACTTTTATACCTGGGCAAGTGTATTTTTTGTGATACTGACAGGTATCACAGATGGTTTGTATTACAGTCCGGAGAAGTTCTAAGTTCCACTCTCATTAAAGACATAGTGAAAGGATTCATAGGCACGAAGGCCTGGGCACATGCTCACTAACTGTTCCTAAGGCTACTAGGAGGTAGCTATGAAGAATGCAATAGCTGCAAAGTTACAGAGCTCTGCCATCTCACTGGAGTTTGCTCCAGAAGAGCAGAGGGCAAAGTAGGGTAAGGTGTATTCAGCTTGCACGCCTCTGAATCACCAGCAGAGTCCCAGCTGCACGAGACCTTGTGCAGGTGCCAACACGACGACTCTGGGAGAGGAACTCTGCTGGCTCTGGAGAGCTGGGGTTTGCGTTGCTGAGGAGACTCGGAGAAGTTTGGCAGACAGCTTCGAGGGCTGCCGTGCTCTGGCCCCCAGGAGACAAAGAGACACCCCGTCTGCTTGCATTGAGCGAGAAATAATCTCTGTGAGAAATCAGCGTGAATTGTGCCTAGCTGCCTGGTTCTCGTGGGAGAGTTTGAAAGAGGTGAAACAGCAAGTGGTGGCGAGCTTGATGCACAAAACCACTGCAGTGGTTCCTGGAGATCTGTTTGAGAATTAAACCCTCCAAATGTTCCCCAGAAGTGTTTAATATGAATATTATTCCTTAAGCAGTAGGATGTTGTTCTTTTCCTGAGTAGTTTAACTTTGCGTTTTTTTGAAGTCTTCAAAAGACTGAACTATGACCCATGCTAAAACAATAGTAGATATTGTTTAACAGTAAGTAGGCTAAAGAAGAGAGAAAAATAAATGCATTAAAGTTATGGGACTATTATGACTACATGTTGCAGACTCACTATGTTAGCTAACAATACCTAACTGAGTTGGCTCTTGCAATACTAACAAAGGATAAACAAGCCCTCAAGGTTCTCCTTTTGGACAGGATTTAGCCTGATCTTTCAGTTTCCTGCCATGTCTCTCATTAGATTCCTTTTTCTCACCAAAAAAAAGGAAAAAAAATCCCATCTGCTGAGAACTGCACATTCTTTTTATCATCGCAAGTGCTGAACTCTGCTCACTGAAACGCAAGAGTTCACCAATAATCTCTATTTATCTGTACATTTTCTAGTAACCACAAGAGCTATCGTCTTTCATATCTATAGAGCAGATTGAAGTTGAAAAGCAAGCAGGAAAGGGTTAGAATGAATGGAGTTCAAAGTATATCGAGGTGAGTCTACTACAGAGAATATAGTGATAAAGAAGAATGTCCAAAGGGAGAAGGGAACAATTACCCAGACTAGGTGACAAGAAGAAAAAGAAACACATAGGAGGTACTTCTGGGCATTATTAGCCTTTAAGCTCTACACAAGGAATATAGATTTATTTCTGCAGTCCATTACAAAGAACTCTCCTCTTGGTTCAAATGCAAACCCTAAAACATGCCTCAGCATACAAATGCAGTGCTGTGGCAGGCCTGTACTTCTAGGATATCAGATGTGCTTCTCTGTTTCTGCTTCCCTCATTGCTGATAGCAAGAACACATGCTGTGTATGCACTTTTACTGAGATTTTTAAAAGCTCAGGAAATCATAACTCTGTGATACCAAGATGCTATCCCGAGTATCCTTGATACAAACTGTTAGATTCCTAATTATTTAAAATAATGCCACTCTTTGTGCACACCTACACGTTAAAGTTACCTGCATGTCCCCATCCCCACTTTGTGGTGGGTACCACAGTGATACTCTTCCCCTTTCGAATCAGAGTATAGGCTCAGACAACAAACACCACTGTAGGCTCAAGCACAGTCCTCTCAAATAGGCACTGAGAAATTCTGAGATGTCTGCGAAGAAATAGAGAGAAACAATAACGAAATAATGGTGAGGACATCCCTGTCCATCCCAGTTCTGCTGAGAAGCCCCAAACTGCACAGATGCTGCCAACTGTACACACACGGATGTTCTTGCTGAGCTGCAGCTCGCTCTGAAATAAGCGGGGGAGGAAAATCAGTATCTCAGGATTGCTCTAAAACTTCAAGGCCTTGCTCCAAAACCTTAGAACCTGTAAAACATTTAGAGACCAGGTATAACCACGCTGCACAAGAGAAAGCACCCCCATGCACACAGTGCTGCATCGGCCAGGAACTGTAAGAGCAGAGCTAAGAAAACCAGGTTTTCTTCTATTATCCAACGCCTCTAGATGGAGCTACCCCTTTTCTTTTCAAGCCAAGCATCAGATAGTGAGGCATTGCCAGCGTAAGGCAAGGCAAGAGAAATCTAATGCTTTGTAAGGGAAGCAAGCTTAGGCATTTGCAGCAATGTACACATCCTTTAGCATGCATGTTTTGCTGTCATTAGATATTCTGAGCATTTTTGTAATCCTTCTGACACTAGCCACGATACCCGTGCCCTTGTACTAATTTACAAAGTAACCCCTTCCAGAAGAGCAATGTTGGGGAGTGAGAAGAGAGCCAAAGTGGATGGCGGAGTGCTGAGACCTGAATGTCATCAATATGCCAGATCCCCAGCAGGACAGGGATCAGCCATGCTAATTTATCTCAGTGCTGTGGCACTGGGAGCTCAGCTCAGTGCTGAACTAGACCCCTTTGAAGAGGGAAACACTATAAAAACAGAGACACTGAAGAACTCCTCTGCCTCCTGTGATGGGGGAGTTCATCTCTGGGAGCCCTGTCCCTTCTGGGCACAGCGGTAGCCTTGGAGTTCAATGGTTCCAGCAGGGCCAGCCAGTCTGGAGAGAATTGACCATGCGAGTGTCACGTTCAGCCTGATATCCTGTAAGCCTGGAGAATGAGCCCTGAGGGTACAACCATGCCAGACAGAAGGAAATACTAACAATGTTACACCCCTGTTTGCACCGCAATATCACTGCCAGGCCCAAGGACAGCAAAGCCCTGATTTTGGAAGGATTAAGGCAGCACACATCTCCCTTTAAGCATCACCCCTAAACCCACCTGCACCCTGTTATCCTTGCACGGGGTGACGAGCACACATGGGCAGGGTCCAAAGCCAGCATTTCATTTCCCATAATTTCTCACCAGCCCTAAAAAAGCCCCACGGAAGGCAGGACATCCCTGCCCTCCCTCCCTTGTCAGCTGCTGTGTTTCAGTGCTGCCAGCGCCTGTTCCACTAGAGGGTACCCTCGCCCCACACTGGTGCCACGCAGGAAGCTCTGCTGAATGCTGCTCCTAATGAAACCTGAAGGCCAGGCACAGGAAAGTAAAAAATCAAACTTTACAGAAAAGCATGCTGTAATTTTATGATGCGCTTTAATTTGACTCTGTTTAGTTAGAGCAGCCCCCTGGGCAGGCTGGGACCGCACCGTGCAGCGTACGGCTGTGCTTTCAACTAACAGCTCCAGCCTGAAACGTAACTGTTAGAGCCTCACGTGCAATCAGAGCTGGAAATGACCCTGGGGAGTAAAGGAAAAAAAATATATATAAATAAAAATAAAAAACAGGAGGCCCACAGGAGCTCACATTTAAAATACATGTTTAATTTTATTAGAAGGATAAGAGCAAAAACGTTCAGATCTCTAATATTACTTATTATAGCAGTGCCTAAGGGGAACCAAATGAGCACAGGCCTGCTCTGCGTTCAGAAGTGGACAAACACCTAGTAAGGAGCACACAGCTTGTTCCTCGTAACTTGCAATCTAAATAGACAAGGCACAGAGAAGGAAGGAAAACACAGCAAAGTAGGATAAAGAAGTGTCCCAAGACCACCCTGCAGATGGGACAGAGCCGGGAGCAGGACCCAGGTCACCCAGTTCTCCTACCAGAGTCACCTCCTTGGCTCACGCTGTCTCAATTGCTGTCTGTGCACAGCATGTCCTGGTTCACTGTATTTTGTTTCTTCCAGCTCCGTTACAAACATGGATGTACAGCTCTTCTGAACGCCAGGTCCCCCGCAGCTCAGTTTCAGCTAGACTAAAGCAGGTCACAAGAAAGAACTAGCGTGAGCAAACATTAGCCTAAACTGTGACCTAGAAAAAAGAACCAAATATTTGGAAATGACACTTATTTTTGTGTCAATGGAAACTAAACCCAGCACTTCAAGCTCTGCCTGTTCCAATACCTCCTATACCCCTGGAGACTGGCGGTAACGTCTGCATCTGTCATATTCTAATGGAAGCTCAGAAGGATTCGGTGAGCACTTTGGCTCATGTAACTGGCTGTGCCAATGGTCAGTTTTCATTGTTACTAAAAATTACTGAATTCATGCAACTCCATTACACTTCCAGGGAAAGTGAGAGCTCTTGGCTACACGGAGCAAAATCCTCCTCAATTCTGGAACTTCCTGCCCCTGGTCTGCTCTAGGTGGCTGTTAAGATCTGTTTTGCTCTCTTCCAAACTGGTAGAAAGCAGGTAGAAATTTGCATACTTACTCTAGAAGCTACAGGAAAAGTTTTTCTCTCACTTTTTTCTTCCATTCATTCCATCAGCACCCACTTTCCAACAGGTCCTTTCCTGCTCGCCACTCTTTAGACATCAATGAAGGTGGAATATGAAAGGTGGATGCCGGGTTAATCGGACAGCATGGTGTTTTCCCAGGTTAGAATACATCAAGGGAAAATACATGCAACTTTGTATATCCTAAAAATAAAAAAATAAAAAAAAATTAACAGCCTCAAACCAATGACAATGACAGCTTGTGTGAGTATTTGGAATTGATCCAGGCATATCACTGATGTGAAGGGATCACATGAAGGAATTATGAAAGAAACGTTAAGACACATAACAGCCTGAGGTCCCTCGTATCCTCACAGCAAATACAATAGAAGAATCATTAACTGGTAGGGCAGCAAGGAGTCTTTCAGCAAAATGGATTGAAGCATTCCATTGAATCAAAACCCTTGGATGGGAAAAGTGCTGGTTTCCACCCAGCTCCCGAGGGGAAGTCAGCTCAGCACAGGATGGGATTGTGGTCAGTGTTAGATACAGGTCAGCAGACAAGACGCTCTCATGGGATGTGGCACACCAAGGTGTAAATCCTACATTTGAAAAAGGACTTGAACTTGGGTCTTCAACACCTCCAGGGACTGCCCTAACCACAGGGCTATTTGCTATTTTGGCACCAGCCCTCTTATTCACTCAGCATTTTTTGTAGTAAAAGGAGAGGGGGAAAAAAAAAAAAGATTTAATAACAGAAAAAAAAAAAATCTTCAGAGGGCTGATAAATTATTTGCTTCCCCACACTAATCACTTAGCATCTACTTTGCATGCCAGAAACCATCCCTGATGTCTAAAGACAGAGTTGGATGGAAAAGATTAGATCACTACATCACTAGAGCTGAGCACTAGTGGACAAAGTCAGGAAAACCTGTATACGTCTGTCCTCACTGGGATAATTACGGAAACCCTATGATATTACTGGGGAACTTTCCTGTCTGAGAAAGGGATACAAGGATCAGTCCTGCAACATTAAACTTGACTATTATAAAACTTGTCCAAATAAAGTTGGTGGTTCATTTCTCATTCAAACTTTTTTTTTGGGGGGGTGGTGGTGAGGGGGAATAAACTAGGACAGATTTCTCACATAAAATTATATTATGTGGTTTTGACTAATGTGAATGTTTCTGATGTATGTGTCTATACAGCTTTGCCTGTAAAACATTTTAGGAGCTTTGTGCACAAGATGTGTTCTGATATAGGTGGATTATACACGAACAAGTGGTACAATGAATGCACAATCACACGCTCCCCAAAACCCCTGTGGGTCATTAGATATCAGAAACAGAGCCTGAAACTCCCTATTGGAAGCCTTACATACGTGCCTGGAGCTTTCTCCCTGGATTCGATTGACTGATTTACAAAATGAATAGCAGATGAATGACTGTCATTTCCCTGCTGATTTTGACAGTGGCTGCACCCTTGTAGCAATCAATGTTTTTTAACAAAGAACACCATGTATTTCAACTGAATCGTTAGCTGTATTTTGGCATTCTGTTTATGATAAAGAATTATTTGTTATTGAATCCTTAGTGGTCCATAGCATCAACTTTGTTCTAATTACCGAGGCAGCCAAGTAACAGTTTTCTCCATTTACATATATTTGTAGGACTATAACCAGAAAGAAAGCCACGAGTGACTAGGCCAGTAAACAGTGCACTTTGCTGACTAGTGTTTGTTTTATATCCTTTGGCACAACTTGATATGTACATAATAATAGTTCTTAACCCATAAATAATATTTTACAGAGGTCACACTATAGTTATTTAAGTTCAGGGGGTTATTTCCCAGAACACTAAGTAGCTGTGAATGAATTATGTTTAGTCTGATCTGCCACAGAAGGGTCATAAACTTATAAGTTGTAGCAAACCATGGAATATTACTCCTGTATGTCAGGAAAACTGTAAATGGTAAAGAATAATGCTTGATAAGGGGAAAGTCTTTTTTATTTTGTTAAAGTAATATACGTTCCTAGGGAAAGACTATAAAAACTCATGTTAACTTAAGTGACAATTTGGGCAATCTCTCCACATAGAGCTTGTGAATTCTGCTCGATACAGGGGGCTCTCGCTGCATGTCTGAAAGGCTGCAAACTCCATTCTGAGCAGGCAATTTTTTTCTTTCTTGGCGCCCCCTTGGCTTGCAGTGTCCCAGAATCTACAGGAGGTGATCGGAGAAAGTTTTGTGCCTTTGCACAGAGCTAATAAAAAAAGAAGAGGGTCATTAAATGTTGATGATAGCCTGTTCAGATGCAACAGCCTTGGACAAAGAGAAGGCTACCACCTCCTTTGTTAAGTCTGATAAATACTTAAGGGGCAGGGAGGGAAGAGCACTAAGGTGGGGAAAAGAAATAGGGTAGGGGTCTTTGATCACTTCAGAGGCTGCTCAGGGTCACCTACAAAGGAGGATAGAGCAGAAAGCAGTGCTGGGTGAATTGGGAGTGAAGAGACCAAAGGGACTGTATGTTCTGGGAAAGACACCTTGTGCAGGAAACAGGAGATGGTGGGCAAACTTCTGTAACAGAGGAATATTTGTTAATTGCAAGAACAGCTGAGATGAAGAAATCCAGCCAAGGAGGAGAGGGAAAAGGCTCCTGAGTCCTGAAGGGAAGACACAGGCGGGAAGAGTGAGGGGGCCGGACCTGCAAGAGCTCTGACTTGATCCCAACGAGTACGTAAAAATGAGGAAAGCAGGGAAGTGCATTTGAGTCTATATGATTTTGGGGCTGCTTACAGTAATCACTTCAAAACAGTAACTGGATATAGAACCTGCTGGAAAACTCGAGTTTCTTTGTGCTTCCACCATCTTGTGTCCCCAAAGCAGTGAACTGCAAGGTTAGAGCCCTAGCAAAGGGCAGTTTTAGGCAAGGAGGAAGAACAACACTGGTCGTGAGGGTGTTCAGCTGCTGGGCCAGTAACTCCCATTTCAGCGAAGAGGCAACAGATCCTGCAGTGGGGTTATGCCCAGGACTCAGCCCCCAGTTAACCTGGCAGTGAGTCCAGATCGCAGCACAGCAGCCGGTCACCGCACGCGGCCTACGCACGCTCGAGCCCACGCCGTGCTTCCCTTCCGCAGGGCCTGCGGCCAGGCCCTGTGCTCCCCCTCCTGTTCGCCACCCCATGAACTGCAGAAAGGCCAGGGCTCTTAAAAGTCTGAAGAGTTTCACGGGTGACCTTTAAGGGACGCCTTACCGAGGTGGTGACAACTTCCCAAAACAGAACACAGTTTGGACCAAGAGGATCAATAAGAAAATCAGATCGCTTTGGCTCTCCAGATTTTTCCGACTCCAACCAACTACTTTGCTCCCGCCGACATCAGGGGGCCTTGCTGAGAAATTCTAGCCAGCCTGGAGACTTTTAAGACGAGGAGATCAATAAAAATAAAACAAAAAGTCACCAGCTTTATTTTTCCAGTGTGCGTTGCTAGTGCTGGAAGCCTCAGACCAGGCCTAGCTTTTGCGAGCGCTGTGGCGTGGCGAGACAGAACCTAGATCGCCGCCCAGCTGAGCCTGCTGTTACTGGCAAGTCGTGTGAATGTCCTGGCACTTCCTTCTATACAAAATTAGTCCTGCCCAAATGAATACTTGCATACCGGTGGGGGAGATTTTTAAAGTAAAAATATGACAGTGAATTGTTGAGTTCCCATTGAAAGCCAGCAGGAGATGCATGCCTAACTTGCTCGTTTGCCTTGAAAAACTTCAGCGAATATTATTTAGAAATATATTAACTATCAAAAAGAAAATAAAATTTGAGTGATATGTCCTGACTTCTTCAAGAAATTTAAGGACAAATGACTTCTTTTCTGTGCAACCTTTGAGGGAACCTTGTGAAACTCATAAAAACAAGTCTTTAAAGAAAATAGAAAGCACTCTTAAGTGTCCTGACCACAGGGCAAGTATTCCAATTCATACGTGTTTTATTATGATGGTGAATTCAAACTGAACCGTAATTTCTCATGGTGGAGGTCTAAAATCAAGGGCTTCTGTGAGCAGTGTAATTTGTGGATCCCGGTTTCTTGTGGCTGTCTCACACTTGGATGACGCTGTCTGACAGCATGAACTGCAGTGGTGACTTCTGTTCTTGGGGTCTTCAGTATGACTGCTCCTCATGTAATTCCCATCTCTATTAATATAGCAGACTGCTACAGCCTCTCTCTCAATGTGGGTATTCGCTTAGATCTTTCTTTTTTGCACAGATGCCTTTTTTTTCCATAAAACCTATAGGATACCTTTCTGAATCACTATTTTGAATCCTCTTGTTTGTCTGATTTGCTTGAAATTCCTTTAAAACAAAAAGTTTTCTGGGGTGAATGTAAGCCAAAAAGCATAGGTGTGGTAAAAAATGTATAAGGTAATGTATAAGGTAATTTTGTAATGATGTATAAGGTAATTTTGTTTCCTTATCCATAACCATATTTTCAGTAATACTTTATCAATGAGTTTATTTATTGTGAAATTCCAATTCAAAATACTAGGAAAAGAAAGTAAGTTGACTAACCATAACATCTCCTATGCCCAGAGATGGTTAGGGACTTTGGGCTCTGTGGTGGTCCAAACAACTGACATGTCACAGAGCTCCTGGCTGTGCTCTGTAACCATCCCTCTCAGAGATACCAGCATGAGGTCATGTTATATTTTTTATTATCTGTATTTTAATTCAAGCATTTGAGATTACAGCAAATAACACTGCTGTTATATAAAGCATAATAATGGCTCGGTCATTTACTTGCTGCCCTCAGCCACCAGACACCAGTCGGATATAAAAAGGTTCATAGATATTTCCTACGTAGTGAAACCTCATGACACAATGTAGGATAAAGATTACTGATATTCAAGGCCTCTTTATACGTACATGCCATTGCCCTCAACTGGACAAAAGATGTGAAGTGGCATTCCTATATTGCTAAGGCTTCTACTATGAACAGGACTGATTTTAATAAGTGAGGGTCCTGTGCATGATTTCTGAGTGCAATACATTTTGTTTCATTCTGGATAAGAAGACTTTTAGAATACAAAGCATCTAAAAAACCTGATGAATTGTCAGAATTGATCAGAAGGAAACATCATTTTATTACTTAATATATTGCATTTACTCAATGCTTTGAACAAACAGATGATGCCCTCAAGGACGCTATTGTGCCGAGCAAGTACAGAATAAAAAAAAAATAGTTGCCTTCTCCCAAGAGATCTCATGCTCATGCCTAATTCTGTTAAACATATGGGAAGTTTTGCATCTGTGCCCAAAAGCAAGTTTATGACCATCAGTTCCTTGCTACCTACATCTACCTCTTCCAAACACAGCCACTCTGTGTAGCTCATAGGAGGTAGCACTTTAAGCTGCCATTTTCCACACGTGCATTTTTTGGTGAAATGAAAACTTCCACTAGTGTCACTGGAATTTCTAAGTGAAACTAAGCAAGTAAAGTCAACAGCAGTTGGCTGCCTAAATAAAACTGAAAGTGTCCTTTTGAAAATCCTAGGAATTTTAGGTGCAGCAGAAATACACTGAGACTCCTTCTTCCATTATTACTAAATACAATACATTATAATTCATTTAAGACTCTGTATTTATCATTTCTAGACATGAGTAATTTTCTAGCACTACACAGCATCACTCAAGCACCACAATCAACAGTGTAGTCAACTTTGACTAATTGTCCTAATCATATCTGGTACTTAGGACTAAAGCCCACCCCCTCCCCAGACACAGACAAGATTAGAAATACTTTAAGCATATCATGTTTTCTTCCCAGCTTTCAACAGTGACATTTCTTAATTTATATGAGATCATTATTTATTGATTATAATAGTGCCTAAAAATCCCAAATAGCAATTTTTGAAAAGGAAACACAGATAAACAGAGATGTAAAAGCCTGTAAATAAAAGGCCCAGAGAAACAATCAAGTTACAGCAGTTTAAAGTACTACAGGTCAACAGAACTGTGGTTACTGAGCATGAGCGTACTCTTAATCTATTGCAGATAAGACATAAAATGCATTAAGTCAAACCTCTTTTACTGAGATTTATGTGGATGTGTCCTACCTTGATTTTGTTGCAGGTTAAAAGCATGGCCCCAGTGAAGAAGTACTGAGTAGTTGTGGCGTTAAGCCAGTCCCTAGGGCACCTGAGCCCCGTGTCACTCCCTGCATCATCCGGAGAGGTGTGTAATCACCCCTGTGCACCTTGGCTATATGGGGTACTGCGAAGCACAAGGTCAAAAACGTGCTTCCTACTACCCTCTGCAAAAAGGGCAGATTAATACTTAATTAACATGTATCGACTTGTCTTGTGGTGCTTATAAAATGTGTTTTGCATTATGTTTTTGTAACAGTTGGCTAGCAAACCTTGACCTGCAAAGGTTAGGATGAATACCTGCACAGCTGGAGCCTTCAGTGGCCAATCACAGTCCTTCTCTCATCATTTCCCGTTTTTATAAATGTAAATATTGGAGGTCTTGTTTAAACCTTCAGAACCTAAACATGTCATCACTATTAATAACATATGTTATAAGACACCACATGCTGGCAAAATAACCTGCAGTAAATGACACCAAAAATATTGAAAAGCTTAGCATAAAATTGAAACTCGTTAATGGTACGCTGTGCAGTTTGGCATACAACTAGAGGCAAGAATTCCACACAATGGGACTGTGTGAGTGCTAACAGCAGGCTCCCACAAGATAAAATAAACTTGTTTTATGGACATGAGGAATTGATTTTTAATGAGATTCTGCTCGGCCGTAACATCATCCTGGGAGGGTGAGCTGGTTTTCCCCTTGCCTCTGGTGCAAAATTATAGTTTGCAGAAGAAAGGCGCATTTAAATTAGGCCTATGGATTTGCACCTTCATCATATTAAGTGAAAAGTAGGTGTTATCCCAGGTCTGAGCATAAAACAGCTGTTAAAATGCCTGCAAAGAAGATCTCCTCTTCCCCATATTACCTATCCCTACGTTCTGGGGTCGGGAGGTCAGCCCGCAAGCAGAACACACACTCCTCAAGTTCTTTAGGAGATAAATGATCTTGCAAGCTTATTTCCTAAGGACAGAAGATTAGTAAAATACGGATAAATCTCTCTCTTAGGAGAAGCTGAGTAAAGGCATTTGGGTTTGTCTTTTCATGTTCAGGTCTCAACCGCCTGTTAAGAAAAAGTTAAAATCTAAAGAGGTTATCAAACCTGCAGTTTGACGTCAAATCACAGACCCATCAAGAAAGAGCTGTCCCTTTGCTGCCTATTCACATGTGATTCTCTATTTCATTCATTCCATCAATTGGAATTCCACAATACCAAACCTCGTTTTTGAAGGCCCCCCCCCCAAAACTGATATCAAACAAATGGAAAGTGCCTTGTAGCCAGGCAGCATTGTGAGAAAAACAGAACACAAAAGCAAGAACAAATATCAAGCTTCCTTAGCTCTAAGCTCAAAACATTTTCTTTAAAAAGAAATCACAGTTTTGCTTCCCAAATCAACGTCACTTGGCCCTGAACGAGCTGAGCTGCACAGTGTTGTTGCTTTTCTTTCCTCTCTGCTGTTATGGTTTGCACTGTTTGTGTGCAATCATTGGCTTTTAATTGCCTTCTATTGCCTATTTCATTTGTCAATAAATAGAAAGTGCAGACCTATCACCAAAGACCTTACATCTGTTTCTCATACATCTTAGCCACCCATGGTGCCTTAAGCTTAAGCTATCCCCTACTGCTAACCAGGCTACCAGTTTATTAGGGTTTTTTTCCCTGCCCTTTTAAAAAGATGAAAGTCCCTAAAAGCTTTTTTTGTGCAAGTGATGGTTGAAGTTAATGAAGTAAGCATCTGTTAGGTGAGAGAAGGTCACCCTGGGGTTGGGCACCTCCCAGTGGTGGAACTGGCATTAACCCAGCGATTAGTATGTGATGACAACACCTTAAAGATAATTAGTTGACAATGAGTTGAGAGCCTGTTAACCCCTTTAACACCTTATAGTTTATGATTATAATGAAACACTTTGGGACAAAACAAAATAGATCTAGTTTTTCTCATTGACTTACCATTTCTTGTTGTTTCACTTATCATGCTTGTGACCTTCTTCCAAAGAAACAGCTGCTAGCAGCCCAGAGCATGTTTCTTATCTTCAACCATCAGAGCTAAAATGTAGCTTTTCTGTCCATTTTCCTCCACAGGCAACAAGGTTAAAGACACTTTGACCAGGAGTAGAAGCCATTGCTGGAGTAGACACAGGAGAACACATATGAGTAAGTTAACTATTACAGCATTTCCCACATTAATGGCATTTCTCATGTGACTGAAGACTGAAAACTCAAGCTGATTTTTTTTCTTGCCCTACAATTTTGATGGAGGCCATTGGGTTTGAGTCATCTGAGCGTTACAACTGGGCTCACTGAGGCTTCCCCAAGAAACAAGAGGTATTTGGCAGAAGGAGAGAGAAGCTTTTATAAACTTTGTGTATAGGCAGGCAGGATCAGGCTGCATCTCCATTTGAGTAAAGCAAACAGGAAACAGCATTGATTGTGGGTGTGGGGAGAGGAGAATGAAGCAAATGGAGAACAACTGGCAGTCTGCTGTGATTTATGTAGGCTGGCGTTTCCCATCTTCATTCATTCACTCAACGTGTTTAATCACGATGTAAGAGCTCAAATTAATTATGACCGGCAGCAGCTCCAGAAATTGGGCAATAGCAAAGTAAAATAAATCTGTGCACAGCATTCAAGAAAAGCCTGTCTTGAGATTAAAACTAAAATTCCATTTAATTTACAAAGATACACTTCTCACTTTCCTCTTCTTTTGCAATTTCTAGGTCAATGTGATACAGGCAGTCTTGGTGAGAAAATTTTATGAGAACATGTACTTGTGCCATTTTTTCACACAGAGCCAGAGCAAGGATTGCTCTCACTTTCATTAAGCTTAGCATAGGACTTCAACTGATTTCAGCAGCAACAGGCTTTAAGTTTGGTGTGTACCCAAAGACATGGCTAGCTAAGCTGATCTGTCAACTTTCTGAAACATGCCCATCATTAACAGTTACCAGGGTATTAGGATGTACAGTAGTTACACACAATCCTCATTTCTCCTGTGCCTCCCATTTCAGCCCCTTAAAATGCTTTAAAAACACCAGTAAATTAAGTTCCATTGTGGCAAAACTTCCCTGGAGAGACTTTTATTCCCAGCTGACAGGCAAGGCAAATGCTTCCAAAGGATCCCCGTAGCAGTTACAGCCCAGACCTCCTGGCTCCTAGCCTTGTGCTTTACTGCTAATTAAATACATCTAGCTTAATGCAGAAAATGTAGAGTTTTGTTATGCTTTTTACATTTAAAGGCAATATATGGATTCAGCACTATATCAAATGTCCATAAATTCAAAAATAAAATATTTCCAACAACTTATAAGTCACTTATTAACTAACCTGTACTACTGGATAGTTCTGAGATTACAGAAAAATTGCTGTTATTTATCTTAATGTAATTTTAGGAATAGAAAAACTGTCATTCTCCAGAAGTTGAGATTCTGTTATCCAAAACTGATTCACTTATCTGCTGTTACGACCATCAGTTCTTTTAGCGGTGAAAAGAGCTCACAGTAACTTCATCGTAAACACAGTGAATATAACTTGCTGTTGTGGGTAGATGGGTCATAAAACCAGAATTCCTAGATCACATCATTGATTGTTTGAATCTTGATTATTAATTGTAGTTCAGGATTAATTAAGTCATCTCCTCCATAATACAGCAGAAAAATATTTTTAAAATACCTTACAGAATCAGATTCTCTTGTCAGAGAAGTATTGCTCACATATTGGTCTTTACATTTATTTGTCCCCCTTCCTGTAACTCTTTAATGCATGATTAGTCATGATGTTAAGTACAGAATTATTTGTCTGGCTATGAATTTCGAAAATATGGCTTATACATGGATGGATATAGAAGGCCAACATTATGGGTTGAATCACCATCTAGTATGAAATGGCTTGGCTCCACTGGCTTCATCAGAGCTATGTAAATTTATGCCAGCTGAGGATCTGTCCTCATTTCTACAAAATCTTTTCTATCCAGCTACTTCCTTTGTCCATTTTTAAACTACTTTAGAACATCACTCTGGGCAACCCATCTAAAATACCCATTTGATAATGGGATTCTGCATCAAGATGAACAACTCGGTTTGAATTTGGCACTTACCTGCATTCCTTGTTATCTCATCAAAATGATGAAATCTCATGCTGATTTCAGCCTAAATGAATCCAGAAAACAGGCAACTTGGACAGGTATGCTGGAAACCAGACCTATGCAAAAGTCATAAGAATAGCTGGACGTGGAACAAGTGGAATTATCCAGGATATCAAGGCATGGTGTTCTTTCTTCATACGACTCACAACTTGTTCCAAAGACGCTTACAGAACCACTGCCACCACCTTGCTCAGTTGTGGGCTGCTGCCTCCTCAGTAAGGGTCAATCCAGCACAATTTCCAGATGGATTTGTGTTATCCCAGCAAAATGGGAACAGCTGGTTTGGTGGTTTTGAGCATAAAATATTTCCTTAAGAATTTTCAAGCCATATTGTAAGGTGTCCGGGCATTTTCAGCTCTCAGCAAGGAAAAGAATTATCAATATACATGGATTTGAGTACCAGGTATTTCCCCTCATCATTTAATCTCACAAATAGGACAAACCAAAGCACATAGGCTATATAGCTTCGGTATTCTGAGGGAGCAACGGTATGTTACCCATGTCTCACAACCAGGAAGGATTATTAGGAGCTGGACGTTTTGACAGACATTATTATTACTTAGTTTCACAACCTGGATGTTCTACAGAGGTGCGACCACAGCCAAAATGCAAAGCCATGCAATGGCTCGTCTCGTCAGCAGGTAGGGCCGTCTGATACAGCATTCTTACTAACCAGCACAGCTCTCCTGGACAGGAGAGAAGCAGCAATGGGTATTCTGTTGTCCAGTCATGAAATCAGCTTGACCAACTGCTTAGCAAAATGATCATTGATTAAACAAATGTCTTCAGCTGAAGAGGTTACCAGCATAAAGTCATTTGAAAAAAGAAGATCTCTGATGAGCGGCACTGCATATGGAGAAACTTTCCATTGGTATAGAACTAAATAAATACTCCTCTCTCAATGTCAGCAAAATGCCTCCGCCAGCACAGCCAAGAAAAAGAAGGAAAACAGCGTGGGAGCCAGCACACAACCTTGTTTGGGGCTGCTTGAGACAGGAATGGAGTCTGATATGTTGCCATTTTCCATACACTGGCCATCACGGAAAAATAAAGTGACAGAAATAAACTTCGGAGACTTCAGAAAGATGAACAAAATTTTCCAGACCCCCTCATGATTTTATGCTGTTAAAAGCTCCTGCTAGACCAACCAGCAAATCTGCTCCCAAGCTATTTTCCTGAAGTTGACAGAGATCCCATCAATAGAACATGGCCAGACCTAAATCCACTGAAACTCAGGAAAACATTGAGAACATTCAGGAAGACTATGGGAGGATCTTTCCAGTAACAGAGGCTAGGAACATGCTTGGAGAATTGTGATAGTTCGCTTTGTCACCTTTATGTTTAGAGAAGATTATACAAATCACAAGCCTGTGTCATTGACTTTTGCTTTCAGATAATCCTAAATATTCAAGCAAGCTTCCTTCTAGACAGGTAATTGCATGCCTCTGCAGGTGACTTGTCCATATGTTTATTTATTAGCTGCCTATGTTTGTCATGTCCAGTACCGCATAGCTATCTGTGACCTGTTTTTCAGGCCAGAAATGCCATGCAAATCCACCACATCTTATTAGTGCTGCTGCTAGTCTGCCCATGAATGCCAGCTTTGAGATATTTCCATGCTTATCTGAAGGCTGATCTGAAGGCTGTTCCAGTACCCGCAGGTCACAGGCATTCTCAGTAGCAAGTAACACCAAACCTGTAATACTCTCTAAACCAAGCTGTCTAATGTATTCCAAATTACAAAGGTAAGTGACATAAGACCCATAATAAAGAGGCATCAAACCTCAACGATCTTCTTCTCATATGAAAGTCTCCGTTGGTAAACAGTCTACTACTATCCAGGTCAAACTTATTATAGTTTGAATTTCAGGGCAAGAAGGAACTTATGCAACATGTTGCTCCATGGGGGACCCTGGTCATTTGACAGACCTGTCCAAGGGCTACCCAGCATGGGAGGCTGGAAGTTGTAAGAAGAATCTCTTACCAGCTCTCTTAGGGAGGGACAGACACTGACTTTGTTTTCTAGAGGAGAAGACAAGAGGATTTATCCCAGAATTAGAAGGCTCTGAGTGAAGAGCATGTGAGATGGATGAAGAAACTTAAAAAAGCAAATATGCAAGACAGACTTATTTTTTCAAGACTTGTGTATTTCCTTCAGAAGCTGAAGTAGCTCAATACTGTTACTAATTAATAAAATTAGAAAACTTCATTCATCAGGTATCTGTGTTTCAGCTACTACATGCTTTCGAAGAGATGGCCTCTAAGAATAAGGACTGTAAAAGCCTGGAGCTCTGCAGAGGATATTCATACCAGCTGGAGTGTCTCTGAGGCTCTGTGGAGTTCTCAAGTAAGATTGCAAATGGTAACAGAGAAAAGTCATCTTAGGAGCATGCCAGATAGAGGAGAACGGAGGCCATGTTAGACACAATCCATACCAAGGGAAAATTAAGGATGGGCAGGCCTTGTGTGGTGAGACCCACACGCAGGAGCCAGTTCTGTGTCCAGCTGGAGGAACTCTGCTGGGGCCATGTGACACGCAATGCTCAGTTTTTGTTAACATCTGTGTGGTCTAATTTTCTATTACTGTCAGCAAATTATTTCTAGGAGTGCCAGGTTATTTTGTCCATAAACATTGTCCCCATCACGCATTTCCAATTTTAACCCTATTTGTCTCCGGTTGATTTACATTTGGCCAGAAGCAAATTACCTATTGGAAGCATTTATTGAAAATTAATTAGGTGGCTAAAATACCTCCAGCAGATTCTGTTAACCGTGTCTGTTCCTTGTGGCTCTCCAGAATTCAGTATTTTCCAGTTAAAACACCTAGCAATTAAAAAAAATCCATAAAGTAAATGATATAATTAGTTCCAGAATGGAACTTAGTCTCTTTGAAATCAGATGCTTTCTTGTAAGGCTACAGTACCATACAATAGCAAGAGGTTTATAGTGCCAGGGGATTTTTGATAGACGAAGGAGTAAGGACTTACAATAGCTAGGTCACTGCACGAAGCAAGATGAAGGTGTCCTTACTAGCTTAAAGTTGGTCAGGCATACAGGACAACTGTGCAGATACCAAAGTCGGGAACAGGAAAGAAGACAAGATGTATGAAGGGATATTTAGTGGAAAAATAGAGGATTGCGTCTGAAGCAATTGCAGCACCCAAGAACAGGGAAAATACACACTGCATCTCTCTAAAGAAAGGCCAGGATGTTAACATGATTTACTGCAAATAGTTCCACAACATTAAAATGAGTTTTTATTTTCTGTGTGTGCTGCTTCAAAGAACAACTCTGTGGGCTCATAAAAATGCAGAGAACAAATAGGGGCCTCTAAGACCAATTTATATGCCATGCCCACTGTGCACTGAGACACATATAATCTGTAAAATGTCAGCTTCAAAGTTCCACAGAGATTGGTGTTAACCCTGACCCCCGACCTTGCCGACTCTAGCTGGGCCCTCATGCTCTCTTAACCAGCTGTTTTAGATAAATGTGCTCCATTTTTAAAGAGATTGTCTCAGAGTTTTACGTGAATAGTAGTAATATTATTAACTCTCGCTGAAAAAACCACCTTAACCGAGAGTCTTTACAGATGGGCCAATCAAAGTCTTACCCCATGCAGAGAGTGGTGGGTTAATAAATATGTCATTGGACTGAAAATATTTAAACAACACTGGGAGAAAAGAGCAAGGCATACGACAAAAGGAAAGCATATTAGTACTGTTTCCTGTCAAAATACACAGAGGAAGCACTTTACTTTGACCATTTTCCTCATAAAGAGACACGGTAGGCCAAAACAAACAAAGCTAAGGAATCTGGTTTATCCCACTGTTGGATACTGAGGACTATCAACTTAAATGAAGTAAGGCCGAGAGACCCAAACCAGGTTCTGCTCGACAAGACTGTTAATTGAACATATCAGCAAAGGCGAGACACACCGACTGTGGCCCTGTCGATCAATTCCTCCATTCTATAAGGCCTTGTGCGTGTTTTTCATATTTTACTTTATGTATCTCGCCAAAATTAGGTGGGGGATTAGCCACTCATGGTCTGTCGGAAGTCCAAAAGTATGATGTAGCCTGCTGGTTTGGCAAACCATGGACAAAGTCTAAATCATCCTTTTGAAAGGAAAATGTTGAAGTTCAAGGGCAGACAGTATATTTTAGACAACAAAGCAGCAGCTGGTGTCCACTCATAATAAATAAAAATAAGTTGGGGTCAGCAATACAAGTCAACTGGCTCCCCGTTCACTGGAGGTGAGCCAAAGACAACTCGAGTGAAAGGGAAGGCTCAGAATGATTTCATGAGGTTTTGACTCAAACCCACTGCGAATGGGGTGAGAATATATCCGCCGATTTCCATGGGATGTGGGTCTGGCTCTTCGGCGCTGCATTTCGGAAACCACCTACCCTTCATTTTTTGCTACTGATATGTTCAAAAACTTTCTGAGTAGATAAAAGAATAAAACGTAGCTCCTTAAAAGCCACAACAAACACAATGATACCGGATGTAGGTTACAAAGATGTAAGTGAGATTTAGAAATGCTGCTGTTCCTTAATAAATAAAAAAGCCTTTCATTTTAAACCACTGTTTAAAATATTACAGCCAAATTGTTTTCACACTGTTTACTTCCAGGGACAGTGCAACCCCATCTTCTCGCTGAGTTTCCAAACCTTGTTCCAGCCTTTCTGGGTTAGCAGATAACCATAATGCTAAGAAAGCAAATACACGACTGTCAGAACATGCCAAGTTACAGCTGAAAGCTCAACTTTTGCTCTTCCCGTCAGTACCTCATGACTCAGAAAAAGAAGATCTCCATAGTGCGATCAGTCACTTGGCTGTTACTGCAATACGAAGAGGAACTTTATTCACTTACAAGCACAGTACCCAGTCTGTAAAAATGACTCAGGTCTAAGTGTCAAAATGCCATTGACGGGAAAGATAAGTTTGAAGAAGGATAACTCGTGATCATCCAAGCTTTAGCATATCTAAACATTTGCTTTCTGAGCTGTACTTCCCTTGAAGGTTGAAATTGTCCAAATTCTTTGACAATGCCAATAAATTAGGTTTGAAAGTTACTTCCCACATTATTGGATTCATGTTTTCTAAACAGAATATAACCTCCCACTAGAAAATGCAAAACACACACAAGAGAAGTTGGCAGAGACACAATAAATGAAAAGGCACAGAAACAAACAGAGGCTGCAATAAATATAATAAATACAAACAAAAACATATGAACAAAAATATACAAATAAATACAAACAATAAATACAACAATTAAAAAACATAAATAAAACAGAGGAAGCGCTGGGAAGTCTGATGAAAGGACATACACAAATCTTTGCAGAGGACTGATCTGTGGCTGCTTTGCTTTTGTCAGTCATCTTTAATACATAAGTTGGCTCCCTAGAAAATCTGTTTGTTTTTGAAATGTAATCTCCTTAAACAGCACAGGAGAGAAAAGGCGTTTAAATTACAGACAAAACAAGTTTGTGAAGGTAAACATTTTGTTTTTCAAATCCCCAAAATAGGTTAATAGTTTTGAGTTCTGTGAACTTTCGGAGGTTTGCCCTTCCCCACTTGAAATATTTACTTCCTGTTCCCACTTGTGTCAACAGAAATGCTGTTGACTAACAAGGAAGCAAAAAAGGACATGAACACATGAAGCAACCTAAATAAGAAACATGTTTCTCAACACTTGTTTATGGTAAAAATCCAATTATGGTTCCTCAGGATTTCTGAACAGTATGACAAAGCCCTTGGGAAGTAGTAGATTGTCTTGATTTCAATTACAGCTCTTTCTAGGAATAAGAAGCTGTTCATCCTCAAAGTTGATCCCATTTTTTTAACCAAATATTGTTTCTACTAGAACCATGAGCCTATCTTTGTCTGGCTCTCATTAGGATGCTATGAACTCTACGTGGAAACCCAATAGGAAGCACAATGTGGGGCAGCAGCAAAACCCTTTTTCTTTGTAAAACCCCCTTGGATCTACAAGCCTAACCTCACACTTCTTTCTGCACCATCTGTCCTTTGCACACCCAACCCAGAGCTTGGTCCTTCTCTCCTTCTTCCCCTTTGGCACAGCGTGCTTATTGAGAGCACTCCCATGTTACTGGTTCCCTTTTAAAACAGTCTGTAGGGAAAAAAGCATCTCTTGCTTACCCTTAATCTGGTCACTGCCTCTCTTGTAAAAAAAATAAAATAAAAATAACGTGTATCTTACAAATAAAGACACACAGACCTATAATTAAGGTACTGACCTCATGTTTGGCAAAGTCAGGCTTACATTCTTGCTCTACCAAAGGCCTCCTGCGAGGCCTTGGGCAAATCATGAAGGGCTTAATCACAAAGCATCTTGTGGTACCTCACTCACAGATACAGATCCTCAGTATGCCAGCCACAGTGCTACTTGAGCCTGTATATCCAGATTACCACACTCAAAGCCATGCATGCGTACAACTGCTCCACCACTGTGCACATGCATGACAAGAAATGTTTACCAGATCTCACACAGTACTAAACATCAATAAGAGAGATGGTGGAAAGGTGTTGCTTTTATATCCAGTATTGGGAACACAGGGACATTCCCCACGATGTGCTGAACTTCACATTTTTTCCTGCCCAATTTGAGCTTCTCACCTTCCTAAAGATTTTCCTAATTACTGCAGTATCAGATATTCTGAGGTTGGTCTTGTTCAGACTCTCATTTATACAAAATAATTAAATGCTTACTGGGGCAACTGCTGTTCCCTAAGCGACTGTGCTAACCACCAAGCCTGAATAATTCACTCTCTGACCCTTCATGCATGTGAGCATTTAGAAAAATTACTCCATGACATTATAGAGCTGCAGTTTTCATCAGTTTTCAATTTACAAGCCCCCTAAAATTTTTACAGAAGAGGTATGGATCTTTGAATAGAGAATTTAAACCAACTGACAATAGGCTTGCTTCTGTTAGTTGTTTTTCATGGACCTCTTGGAAGCATTCTACAGACTCCCAGAGGTACAGAGACCACAGGTTGAAAAACACTGTTGCAAAAAGAAAAAAGCACAGGTTTAATAACATAGGCTCATTCTCCCGAGGCCTTAAGACTGCTGCCTTCATAATGCATGTTCTGCAAGCCTTGGCTCGGAGAAGATGGAATATGAGACACGATCTAGACGTTCACCTGCCAAGTGAGGAAAATCCTTTCCCTTCCCAATGAGACAGAAGTACTGGCACAGGAGGTCACTAAAACCAAGTGTTTGCTGTTGTGGTGATGTGGGTTCGAAAAAGACAGATGTGTGTGAAACAAGATCCTCTGTTCCTTAAGATCCCAGCGTACTATAGGAAATTCATACGGGAACTCTGGCAGTTTTGAATTGCAGAAGATGTGGTTTGCTCCCCTGCCCCCTCCCTGCAAACAAAAAGGAAGACAAAGAGACGTGTCCCTACCTGATATTGATGGGGAGCACATTTCAACTAATCTGGCGGAATTTCTGAGCTGCAGCTTATGGTAACAATGTCACAACTGCAATACCTGATTGTTGGAATCACCCTAAAATACTCACGTCTAGTAGGTGCTTGCCTAAACATGTCGAAAAAATTGCATTACCGGAATCAACAAATTTACAGACATTCTCACATCTTATTTCTCTAAGGAGCTGGAGTGAATTTTCCAGTTAGAGGTCTGTTTTGTAATCACTTATGCTCCATTTAGCCACTGGAGGGAATGAAGCAATTCCAGGCCTGGTTCCTCTGAAATTTTTTTGGAGGTCTGCAATAAGATAAATCACACACGGTGCGCCTCTCTCTCTGTGGACTAAAAAGAAATGTGCAATATTAACACCGCATAAAGGACTACACTGTAGGCATTTCCACTCGAACGAATGAAACCCACTCCTCATGTTTAACTAGGGCTGGTTTACATTTTCTGGTGGAATAGCAATAATGAAACGTCCTCAAGAAAGAAAACATTGATTTCTGTAATCAACTTTGCACACACTTATTTATTTCCCTATTGGGAACCTGGGATATTTATCTTCGGTCAATATTCACATCTGTATGCACGTGAGTCGCCAAAATAGGGGCTGCAGGCCAAGTACCGCAGGGCCCTGTAGGCTGTGATGCATAGCTGAACTATGTTTTCTGTGATGGACTGTGGCAGCTTGGCAACTGGGACAGAAAAATCTAGCTACTACTTATCTGGAGCTGGAACAAACTCCTGTAATCCGTGCTTGTGTATGAAGAGGATTGGGATGAAAATGCTGGAAGTCAAATAGCTGAGGAGCACAAATTGAGTTTATTCAAAAAGAAAGCTTCATGGAAGCAAGAAGTGAGTTTTTTTACTTCCAGATTATTCAACATGTAAATAGGAACCATTACAGGAAGAGATTTCCAGGGGAAGAAAGCAGAATAAAACTGTTTTCCCATTCCAGTACGAGTAACGCTCACTTGTGTGAGTTGTGGAGCCAGGAGCTGGACTCGATGATCCTTGTGGGTCCCTTCCAACTCAGCATATTCCATCATCCTACGATTCTAAGAAGGGAACCGATGCAGCTCACGAGCCCAGTGACTGTGGTATAGTCTAAACAAAACCCTGCTTCAAATCAATTACTTCAGTACTTTGCCCTGGGCAAAAAATATAGGCATTTTAATCAGCTCCAGTGTACTGCTGCAGCACATAGACTACAGAAGAGTAATTAGGGCCATAATTAAATTTTCAGTAAAATGCTGAAGTGGGAATATGGGAAATAATGTAGGTATTGCTGGACGTAGCATTGCTGTTTTTCCACCGCATTGGTTATGGTAGGTGTTTGCCAGCTGGCACTAAGCAGAAAAGGGGTCAGTTGTCGGATGATTACCAACCGTGACACTGTTGGTTGGGTTTCCTGACGTGCAATTCCAAAACAGCTAGCCCAGCAGTCATCACAGTTACACTGACCATGGAAGGGGAAATCCATGTGCTCAGAGTCTGTCATTTCTTTCCACCTGAAGTAACATTTCTTCCCAAAATAGTATTTTGAGAATAAGTTCCTCCTTAGCTGCTTCCCTTTGAGTAGTGCAGGGTTAGGAGAATGAAAGCAGTATGCTGGTGGCCAGATGTATTCAACATGTAGTGAAAACAATCAGGTCTTTGGGGGTGAGAGCTCATCCTGCTCTTCTGGGTTTATTTCAACACTGGTGAAAATAAGGACAGAGAGTCACAGTGATAGTGAACAATAAATAACTGCAGGGACTTAGAATATTCCTGGACATGTAAGAAGCAAATCCTGAAACTCTGTAGAGGTCCAGAAATGTGACATCCAAACCAGAATCAGAGTGTCTTTGTTGCCAGCTGTGGCTCTGGAAAACCATTAGTGGCAACAGAATTCAAGACTAACAGCACATTGCAAAAGGAACAGGAACCAAGGCTCTGTTTCTCAGTGCCAAAGTGCGAGAACCTCATACAAAGCACGTCAGAAAACCAAGAACATTCCAGCACTTTGAAACCAGGTCTCAAATCTGAATTTCAGCAATAACCTGTGGGGTTTTGTTTGTTTGTTTGTTGATTTTTTTGGTTTTTGTTTTGTTTGTTTGTTTGTTTGTTTCAGTAGCCAAAGCCTAAGCACTGTTATCAAAAAGGATTTTTAGGCCATAAGGAATCATTGTGATAACCAAATGTGATCTCCAGCATAATGCAACCCTGACATTCCCGTACCCAGAACAATGACTTGCAGTTGTCATTGTTGTGCCGTCACAGTGTCTGTACCTCCTTACCTCCTCCTGGCCACCCACTTCTGCCTCTGTAGGAGGTGTTTGTGCAGCCTTGCAGCAGGTGCTGGCTGAAGAAAAAAATAAAATAAAAAGATAAGCCAAGCAGCCTTATTAACACAAACCTAACATCCCAACCCAATTATTCACACATTTCTGAGTGTGATCAGTTCACCACCCAGCTATGTGAACGCCTGTGCCAAGCACACTCAGAGAAAAGCACCAGGCAGCCCGCAGTGAGCGTGGAGGGAGCGAGGCGCTGCGTTTCGCAGTGGCCAGCTTAAAGGGTCACCCAACTGCCTGTGTGTGGGCATGCACACGTGTTCATCAGTCTTTGCTGTTCATTCCCTCTCCCTCCATAGCTCTTAAAATTGTCTGGTAACTTCAACCAAATGTGACAGCAGGGCTGAGGACTCAAACACACTGAGTTCCTACCTCTTACGTAGACGTTGGAAGAGGGGAGAGATCCAAGCCAGAAAGTCCTCAGAGGAAAAAAGCCACAGTGTGAGCTCACCTCTTATCAGCCACCGGAGAATACACATGTGCAACCACTTCAGAGACACTGATGTTATTAGACACCAGAGAATCCACGCTGAAGAGGCACAGGAAGCCTGACTTCACAAGTTCCACTGCTCACCGAGCAACTTGTGAGATTTACTAGGTTTTACTCAACTGATTTGGGGTCTCTGAAGAATCTGCAGTGCTGACTGTACAAGAACAACTCACTCTGGCTCTGGCAAGTAATTAAAGGGAAAAGAACCAGAACAGCCATTAAAAGAGTCGAGGCAACTTTTTGATCCAGGACTCTTTAAAAAAAAAAAAAATTTAAACTAAAAATCAGCACGTAGGAGGAGAAACACTTCCCAATCTGCCACACACACTCTGTCCCCATCTCAAGTTTGGTCCTAGGGGGCTTGCAAAAGTGTTAATACCCTTTGCAGTGTCAGCCTGAGTTTCACCATCATGTGAACTTCCAAGTTCATAGGAAAGCGTAGCATGACTTAGGGCCTGAGAAATGCTTTGGAAGGAGTTTTTCACCCTGAACAGAACTAGTGGCTAGAGTTTAATACCCTTCACAACCTTTCCACGTATCAGCTGGAGCAAAGGAAGTCCTGTCTCAGGAGGGCTGGAGCTCAGACCAAACTTTCACCTGCCCCATTCTGTAAACCATGAGCTTGGCTCAAGAAAACAGGGAAAGACTTTCTCCAAAAGATGGGTGAACAGTTGGTTTTTATTGGTGCTACTACTACAAGCCACAGCTTCATTTAGTCTAAATTTCCTTAGACTTGTTCACTTCGTCCTGCAGAGGTCGGTCTTGCCTGCAACACTTCACAAACCCCTCTTGCTCTGTATACGGTAGGTGTATTCCGCTTGCCTAAAACTCTTCTGGGATTAGAAGGTTTCTTTCCCAAAATTAACTTTATCTATACAACAGAGATGCACTGTTTTTATAATAATTTATGTTAAAAAAATAGTGATCATGACGCTCCTAAATTATTTATCCTAAGAAAAGAGCAAATGATAAATCTTATTTCCCCCAAAACTCTGGTAATTGAGAATAAACCGGTCACATCCAGTGAGTTTTGATATAAATATGCTAAATCAAGTCTTTTTATTGCCCTTTTAAGCCCAACGTTTGCACTTGCACTAACCAAGGTTTTCTGGCCACAAGATGGGCAACAGAGCAAACTGCTAACGCCATCAGTTCTGCTGCTCCTGTAAATGAACACACATTCTCCCCGTTTGGATGCAGCCTTGCTCCTGAAGCTGTACCAGAACACAACCTTGGAGACTACAGCAGGCGTGAAATCCCTCTCTAACTCTGCAGTACTCAAATGTATGAATGCAGACATCTTTTCCTGACATTGCAACCCTTGGGTGTACTGCAAAAAATCGACTGCCATCTTCCAGGAGAAACAAAATCACCCTAGTTCCAAAGCAACGAAGCACTGCAGCTTCGCTTATTTACCCTAAACACGATTTGACTTATCAAGTGCTAAAAGCTCCTTGCCTCTGAGCTGTGAGGGGGGTTTCTTATCTGCTCTAAGCCACTGAAACATGAGCTGAGTGGCAGCTCTTTGCTAAGCTGGTTTCGACAGCAATTTCACTAACATTTTCCAAACCAGTTCAACTTTCCCACCGTCTCAGGACCGATCCCCAACTAGAAGTATTTAGCGTGGCAGCTGCTTCCTGAGACACTTGGCCTTCCGAATGCATTCCTCTGGGGCTGGGAGGAGGTTTCGAAGGAAGCCGGAGGTAGTTCACTTCTCAGCATTTTGTGGTCAGCCTCTTTTCCTCGCTGCAGCCCGGTCAGTATGGATAGCCAGATAAGAAGGAAAGACAAAACCCTGTCAGCTTAAGTAACCTGGAGAGAAGCAGGGGCTCAGAACAGAGACAGATTTTCAGCTCACACTTGTGTGAGGGTCAATTAAGCCAGGTCTCTCGTTAAGACCAAGAGCAAACACAGCTAAAACAGTGGCAATAAGACCCAATTGCTGGCAGAGAGAAAAACAACTGTGTTTTTTAGTAGGAAGATTAAGAATTCATGAGTAGGAACAAAGGCAAAAGTTCACCTGAGGAAACAAGGAGTTTGTCTGGAAGGCGACAGGGTCCTTTATTTAGACTTTATCCTGCCTTGTACATTCCTGACTGTTGCTTCATATTGTCATGTGCTGGTTGGGATGAGCAGCTAATAGCAGCTGGCCCGCTTTAACTGACAGCTCGAAATTACCTTCAAAGCAAGCAGCATAAACTTGTGCTACTGTAGATGTGGAAGAGCTGACTCCTACCTATGCCTTCTATTAACAGGCAGGATTTCCTTACAACCTCTCAATACTTTCCAGGTGAAATCACCGAATCCCTCCTGGGGTTTACATACAGGATGGATCACAGAAAAGTGGATTTTTGTCCATAGTGATTACGTCTCATTATTCTTGTCTGGCAAATGTATACTCTCGCCTTTATTTGTCACCTTTCTTGCTCTTACACTTGTAAATGCTCCCCATGAGTTGAAAATATTTCTGAAGTGACTAGTCAGATATATAAAACAGATGCACGATTGCATCTTGGGATGAATTAATTCTGTCTGTGTGTGAGCAAAAGAATAAATGTGTAGGCAGATCAGGGAATAGATTGGACTAAGCACAGCAGCTGATTTTTAAATCTCTAGATCTTGATCATTGTTTCTTTGTGTCTGTTCCCCCCCCTTCTGATTCAGAGGGGGAATCAAACCAGGAGGTTTTAAGAAATAGTCCCATGTCAAGTATCACACATTAATTTAAATCAAACTATCTTAATGCCAAAATGTATCCAACACTCTTAATTTCTGGTTTTCTGTCATCTGAAGTATGACTTAAAAGCAGCCAAGCCAGCAAGAATCTCCCTCTAAACTAATCAGGCAAGGAGCCAATTCTGTAGGCCTTCTCTCAGATCAGTTCTTGTAATGTTTACTACCAGCAAACAGTACAAATACTCCCTGGGATTTGTAGGCGTAAATTAGGCTACCACATACACTGTGGCAGATATTCACATGTGCGGGTTCCCTCAGTGTATTTTGAACAACTGTTCTTTGTCTGAGAGCTTGACAACCTGGCCCTATATCTCAAGTGTCAGGGCTACAGTGAGTTTTATGGCTGGGCTCAGATCTTCTGAATTACATATATCATCCTGTACTCAGAGAGACTGTGGACATTGCTCTTTTGAGAGAGTAAGCAATACTCGTGTAATTAAATCCTCACCTCTGAAAATCTGCATTACATTTCCACATCTTCCATAGTCAGTATTTCATGATAGAAATATTAACATTGCAACCAACAAAGCTGTAATAATGGCATAAGGTACGGCTAGGGAATATCCTGCAGAACCATACGACCAGCCAGGAACCTGGAAGAAGCATTTGAATCACTGAACCTAAGCTGGGGTACCATAAACAAGCCTATTACCATAATTTCCTCAAATGTAAAGCTACGTGCCCATGACAACAGCCTCTTAACACTTTCATTAACTATGGACCGTGGCTTGCTTTCACATCATCTGCTTTGTTACCTTCAGCAGGACAAGTGTTAAAACAAATGGTGGTCTGTGTGTCTGTATTGGTTGAGCTCTCAGGAAAAACTGAGTCATTACCTGATGCCGTCTTACACAGCCGTGGGCATGGGAAGCCCAGATCCATCAAACACAGTTCGTTATTGCATCTATGTCAACAGAAATCATGCACTGAACTATTTTGAAGTGACTGCTCTTGGTGATCCAGTTTTCTACCCATAAAATCCCTGTTCATTAACTGTGATCTGTTTCAAGGGAATATTGTGGGGATGTATATATGTTTTGACGTATTTTATGTGTGTATTTTTGCCCTTATAACACTGACGAGGCCAGGACACATCTAGAAAAGTAATGGTCATAGAATGGCTTGGGTTGGAAGGGACATTAAAAATGATCTAATTCCAACCCCCCTGCCATGGTCACACTGAACAGGAAAGATTTGGTCCTCTTTGTTTACACTGTTTCTTCTGCACTCTCTTTCAGAAAGGATATGTGAAGTGTCCAAATCCAGCTTATTTTCTTATCAGCTTATTATATATTTGTGTGTAAATATCCAGACTCATGCAATTTAAAATAATGCATTAATGCCCTTGTAAAAATTCAGCCCTTTTACTTTTCTAAGAAGCCTGCTAACAGAAACAGCTACAGGGTCAATCTCAGGTATAATAGATTTTTCTTTTAGCCTTCAACAATAAAATAGTTGGTGGTCTCTAGTGCTACTGCCTTTAAAACATTCCTGGGTTTTATTAGGATAACCCATAAGTCTGGAAAGTCCCACCCTAAGAGCAGCAGCAGCTTTTGTTCAACAAACACAAGTTTCTTCTTGTACATTGTTGGACTCAAGGGTATCTGAACTATGAATGGGTGGCTAAGGGCATAATAGGCAACAGGTTTCAGACTTTTATGAGGGGAGGGAAAAAGGCAGCCCTGCATTTGGTGCTAAAGTATAACACCACCTGAAACATGAAAGGATTTCACCCAGCTCCTGTTATACACGGTCAGATCCCCTCGACTGGTACAATACAGTGAAGCTCCACTCAGTGCTGATTTGCACTCCCAGCTCTGGCCACATATCTAAACACCACACGTTGTCCTTGAGAAATCAGAGAACGTGCAGATCTCTTCAGCAAACTTTTCTAGGAAACCACATGCAAATGAACGTGGTTTCTGAAGTGCATGAAACATACCTGCGCAGAGCTACAAGACGATCTGAGATACACAGTCATTTCTCCCACTGCAAATAACCATGTTGTTCCTTTTCTTTCTAAAATGCCTGGAAAATAATGCCATGGCTCACCATCTTTATAAAATTACGTTTTTTCTTGGTTTATTATTGCTGCCTGACCTCATGAGCTAACTTTTCAGAGGAGCACATGTGAATTTATTTACATACGTGCCAATTATATTAATAGAAGCTGCAATGACTCATCACTGCACATTGCTAAAAATCCTCCCTCATCTCATCTTCACAGTAAGGCTTCTGTTCTATGTGAATTTACCTTGCTAGAAGTTCAGGCATCCTCAGGGAAGAGAAGTTCCCTTTTTCCTTCCATCACAGTGAACAGGCCTGCAGCACCGTGACTTTGTTGCAAGGGCCACTGCAAAGTGCAGTCCTATTTGGGATTCAAATCCCAGCTACCTTCCCGGCAGGGAACTGCTGCTCGCTCTGCCACCTCTCAGCCCCTGGTCAGTGAAGCTCTGAGATCACACACATATACAAGCAATAAGAACAAATCATAAAAATTTAAAACTCTTTCACAATACCATAATATTTGTATCAGATGAGGCACATCTCATGAGGCTGGAGCTGAGTGGACTATTAAACACTTGTTAGAGATAATATTTGTTTATTAATATCTTTTCTCTATTCCCTCCCTAGTCTTTCATATAGCTCCCATATCTTTATTTTCTTCCATATTTCTGCCTTTCTTTTTCTCAATTCCACTTGATTTTTCTCATTTTTCTTATTCTGATGGTTTCAACTTTACAAAATACAAATCCAGCCACACCTTGCAGTGTTAGCCATACACACAAATAAAGCAAAATGCTCAACAATACATAAAGCACCTGCAGGTAAGTGTCAGCATAACTCAAAATACTTACGGTGGGTTTTTCAAAACTGCTCTGTGTTGGCCCAATACAGCTCCTAAAGGGAGCTTTTGAAAATCCCACTGCAGTATTTTAAACTCCGGGAACTAAAGTTCAGAAACAATTCCTAAGGAATACTGTGTTCCCTTGAAAAACCTAACTGATGGTGGTTTATAGGCCAGAGTCCAGATAGGGGGTTCTTCCTTGTGAGGACTACGAACGTGTTCACAATTTAGACTGTCAGTCTGTCCGAGTGAAAGGCAGAGCTGGAACAGTTGAGGTGTTCTGCATAAAACTGTCATGGTACACATATTTTAGATGTGCACCCACGTGGGCAGCTATTTCGCAGAATTTCAGTGCCTGCTTTTCAGTTACATATCTGCAGGTAACCTCAGAGGGTAACAGCAGTATTTCCTAAGTGAGTTTTGGCAAGGATTACTTGATTAGGGCTAATAAATGTTAAATGTATGGTACATCGATAATCAGATTTGTTGATGGTGCTGCTGAACAGATCATTTCAGACAATTTTACTTGCTAGTAGAAAGGAATAAAAAAAAAAAAAAAAAAGCGGTCCTTGCCCTGAAGAACTGGCATTCAGGGCAGACCAAAATATCCATCATTTCCCCTTCTGCAGTGCTGCATGGGGACAGATGAGGGTGCAAATTTTTAGCATAAAACCAGAGGAAAGAGATGTAATTCAGGCCCATTGTGGAGCACAGCCATGGAGCTCAGAAGAGTGGAAGCAACTTTCCCCAAGAGCTCACAGGTCACATCACAGAGCTGAGCTGAACTGAGCTGAACCCAAGCCTTTCAGGTCCCCAGCCGGTGCTTTAACCATCCCTCCACTTAGGCAGCTTTACCCAGGTAGTCTCAGAGGTCCAAACTCTGCCCTGGGGTATGTATTGGCCTCATTAACTTACTGTAAATAAGAGCTGTGAGCAGAAGTTGGCCCACAGCAAGCAAGATTTATGGACTGAAAATGCCACATACTTTGCTTTTTATTCAGTGAGAAAAAAAAAAAAAAAAAGAAAAAAAAAAGCCTGAAACAAGCCGAGCAAAGTAAATGAATCAAGACTGCATATCTTTCATTCTACAAACATGAAAATATATACATGTGAACATAAAAAACACAGGTGCCTAAATACTGCAGTCGCCTCCTAAATCTGCTATAAAGCACCAATGGCTATGTTATACTTTTCTCCAGACAGATACGTAAATTACTTTTTTCTTTTTTTTTTCCTCTTTTTTTTTTTTTAAGGGGGGGAAAATCATCTTAAATAATCTTTTTTTTTTTTTTTTTCCCATCTTTTCCCCTGAAGCCCTGTGGCCCTTTCACTTAAATTAAGTCTATATAGGTGCCATTTTCTTTGAACATAAACTGCACAACAATTTATTCTCAACAGGAAAAGGCAAAGCTTTGGTTATGCTGCATTCCTAATATTTTTTGCAGTTTATGGAAAGCTCCCATAAACAGAGTACAACACAGTAAGCCTCCTCTGCTAATATGCTGTCTAGACTGCTTAAAATATGAGTTCTCCTTGTCCACCGTGTACCATAGCTTAAACTTTTGACCTTGTTTCTTTTCCCTTTGACCACTTCATAAGCTTTGACCTTTTTCAAGTATTTAACATCCAAATGGCATGTCACCCAAGCTGCTGGGGATGTAAGACCAAGCACTCTTTAAAACTCTCCTTTATTGTCAAGTTGAGAAAAATGACTACAGTCTAACATATTAAAAAAAAAAAAAAAGTTAAAAAATGTCTTCCGCCTTCATACAGCCTCCAACATACTGCACCCTCCTAGGCTGGGCGGCATTGATGCATTATAGAAGTGATAGCAGACAATTCTGCAACACCATCACAGACGTGCTAGAAGGGGCAGAGGGTTCCTCGTGGAACCATACAAACACTGGGGCATTGCTAATGCATGCCTTTGATTTCTGTTTATGGCCCCCAAGTCGAGTGATCTGTCTTGTTGGCACCAACCTAACTATTTTTAAATGATGTAGCAGCTGGCTCAACACATACTTTGAAGATTTATGTTCGTGTCGCGAAGCCCTCTTACTGAAAAGGAAACCGTGGAGTAGTTTCTATAGCTTATTCCACATGCAGATATGGTCTACATACTTCATCCTGGGCCATCATAGCATACATTTTAACAACTAAAAGGAAGAAGCAGTGAGATATATAAGGGAAGGCAAATACAGAATAACAAACACAGCAGTGAAACCATTGAGGGTTTACAAACCTTGAAGTTCCTGAAGTACAAGGCATTACTCTAGAGTGCACATGCTACAGTCAAACTCTTGTTGTGAATAAAGTGAAAGAAATCATCCCTTCTTATAAAAACAAATACAGTGAGAGTTAATTCCCACACTTGCAGAAGTACATGGATAGACACATACCCATGTGAACTGGGGTGTGCTCACATTTCAGTAACAGAGCAGAACAGCAACACCCGAGACCACTGTGCTGATTACCATCATCAGGCAGCAGTTTATGGAGGATACCTAGTGACACTCATGCCTGATGCTGAAACACAGACCATTTTATCTAAGCTTTTCACATGCTAACGCTAACAATTAGTAAAGACACTCTTCTGCATGGAGTCACTGAATATGATATTCAGCCTACAACGCCTTTCTATTACAAATAGTCTGAGTGAAGTCCTGTGGTTAACTGTCGTTCCAGCAGTGCTGACCAGCCTCGTCTTAGCAGAGGTCTAGAAATCCGAGGGTCCATAAGGGAATATGTTTCAGTGCTGAGTAGAAAAATACACGTAATTCCTGGCACTATTTTCCTAGCTAACTCCGTGTGGACACTTGTCCAAAGCAGAGATCTGCAAAAGTGCAACAGCCACGGGAGGCTGCCACGTACAATCGGGACATTTTGGCCCGTTATGACAGAACAGGCCTTTACCCAACAAGCCTGAGATGTGAGCCCCATCATAAGACACCGAGGCAAAGCGTACGCAAAGCAACAAGCTCTCTGTCTGGTTTACCACGAGGACACTGCAGTCCTTCGGAGCCCAGCATTGCCCTACCTCCTACCTGACCCTCCTAAGGGATCCTCCGCACCCCCATGCCCCAGTCCCTACCAGCGTTGCGCACCCCACAGGCCCAGCTCGCTCCTCTCAGCTTTGCCTCCCCTCAGCGCAGGTGAGCTCTCCTCATGGCAGCCCTGGCACAAAGCACGAAGCATCCCCAGCCCCAGGGGCAGGCAGGATGGCGGTGACGGGTTGTGACTTTGCACATTGTGTAATACCCACGCCACAGCTGCGCGACTGCCGTTAGAAGAACTGGCTACACCTGCATGCGCAGAGGAGAAGGGCCCCTACCTGTGGCTAGGGACAGATCGCCAAGGGTTTCCTCATGGGGGAGTCTCCTCCTTGCCCCCAAAGCCTGTCCTCCCCCAAACCCCAAAGCTGACAAGCTGTAGAAGGCCTTTTTCTCCCTTAACCTCTGGATGTCCCAGCACATGAGGATATTCAGAAATCCCTTCTGCACTGAGTCCCCCTGGGAAGGTAGCACTTTAACTGCATCCCATTTTGCTCCTTCAGCTTCTCTCTAGCTGTTTCCTATGCTGTCTGGTTTACCAGCCTAAAATAAATCACCTTCAAAAGAGAGATTTCATAGAAGTGTCCAAAATCAACTGATGTTCAAGCACTTGGATTATGGAAAAATTTTAACGGTATAAAAATGTAAACCACAGGGAACGTATACTAGGCGATTTTCCTCCCACTCTCTGTCTTATTTTAAGGTTGATACCAGACCCATCTAGACTTCCTGGGGACTTTCTCACCAAAGCCATCCCCAGAACTGCTCAGGCACCCGTGCTGCTGATCACAGACCAGAATCGCTGGCTGGTGCGTACCAGAGAGCCTGAAGCGTGACCACATCCAGCTGTAGCCTACTTGCAGGCTCTTCCCCCACTCCGAGAGCATTCCTGTTTTCTCACAGGAGGTTTCTGTCAGCAGTCCTAATACCGAGAGGTTCCTACACACCTGAGCCGAGCCGTCAGCCTGCCAGTCAGCTGTAGCTTTCTTTCCTTCTTTAATGCCTAACTAATATTTCTCTAATATCTAATATCTCGCTACTTAATGGCTAAGTTTTAGCTTCCAGTATTTGACAATACAAACAAAAATTCAATTTCTGCTCTTCCCTGGCCCCACAGTCTGCAGCAGGCTTTTCCTGTGGTGGAAAGGGAAATCCAGCTCCTCCCAAGAGAGGAACTTTTTTTTTTTTTTTTTTTTTGGTACTTTCTTTTAGAGCTCAGGAGGTTCCACATCATCTGAGAAGCCAAACAAGCTGGAGCTCCTCATTGTAGCACCAGCACATCAGGTAGCTTTCCTCCTCTGTGCCTACAAGGGCATTTAGCTCCTTGTTGGTAGCCTGGGGACCAGAAGCACACCTAGACCGTCACGCTTTCTCAGGTCTGGCCTCTGATGGGGCTGGAACACATTCCTCCCAGGCCTCATTTCTTCTGGTTTATATAAAATGAAAGTCTTCTGGTTATATAGAATTAGAGCTGAAAAATCAGGCAATGGCAGTTTGTTGGAAGGGATGGTAAGGTGACTGACAGAAAATGAACTTCATCCAAACCGGAAAAGCCAGAGAGTAATTCCATAAAACCCACACTAAACATATACACACATACATACTCACACCCACATTTATCATCCATATGTTTGTCTCTCAGCTTCATTCAGGCTCAAGCCAAAGTCCTTGTAATCTTTACGAGGCACTGTAGCTGCCATCCCTGCGCCTCACTACCTTTAATGTTTTTTAGGAAATACAAGCCCAAAGCCTTTGAGAACAATAGGAATCTTTCCATCAGCCCTGTTGGGTTTCAGATCAGGACCTGAAGGCCTGCTCTATGCCAAGATCTGTGTGTTGTCCTCTCTCTTTTCACTCTGATTTTCATGTCTGCCACAATTCCCTGTCTTCCTTATAACATCTGGCTGAGTTTTTTATGCGTCTATATCTGAGGGCTGAATTAGACACATGACTTTTAAATTGCTTAAAATATTGTGACATCTTTCAACCTACTCCTAAATCCTACAGATGGGTCAAATTATCTGCTAAGATCTGCTCAGTGGGTCTCACCCTAGTGTTTTCTTGTCTCGAAATGTGCAAAACAATTATGTGAAAAAGAGTTCCTCCTACCTCAGCTGAAATTTATGGCGCTGAGCTGAGGAGATAAGTTCAGCTAAACATTTTGTCGGCATGTTGCAAACCAAATGTGAATAAGGAATTGATATTCTCTGCGTGTCTTCCTGGCATTCTTGTATGCATTTATACTCATGCATCTCGAGAACTAACATTGTAAAAATACAGAGTTCAGGCATGTATTGAATATTCACACACCATAATATTGATACATTTATAATGGTCTTCATATGGAAAATTCTAGCAATTTCAAATGATTCACCAAGATTTTGCTTAGGTATTCACGTCTGAACCAGAAACTCTCCAGAGGGTCATTTGCTTGTTTGATAAATCAGAGAAGAACACATTTTTATACAAGTATTTTAATACAGGAAATATGAGTCTAGTCAGTATCTTTCCAAATACATGTCTGAGTGGTTTTTGATGTGAAATGCTGCTTAATGTCTTTTAAAGTACTATTTAAACAACTTCACATGAGCAACTACCAATCAATATGTCTCCCATTTTCTAACACTAAAAGACCAATGCTAAATAAATACTTTTTAGGCTCACATATAATGAATAAAACAGAAACAAAGGAGAAGAGGGGGAAAAAGACAACAGCAACAAGGTGTTATTTAGAATATGTATTACCCCAAAAATGTAAATGGTCACCCCCGGTTTTGCTCCCTAATGGAAAAGAAATGACATGAAATTGGGCAATTGCAAACCTTTTGCTGAGGTATGACTCAGCCTGCTGCATTTTGTGAGGGCTGGCAGGAGTGGCACTGCTCCTGAGCAGCGTCCAGGCCAGAAGCAACTGATTTATGACATGAAGAAGGGTGTAGCCAGAGAAAAACTTCTAATAAATGCATCTGAAAATGAGCTGTAAAGAAATGATGGATTGATAGCAAAGAGCAGGCCCCCAGGAAATGTTGGGGTTTGAAAGCTCCCATTTAACTCTGGCTTAGTTGTTTTGAATGGAACCAGCAGAGGGAAAGGAGGCTTTTTCCACAAGCCATATTTTTATATTGTAAAGTGTAGAGCAACTCAGAAAAGAGTCCCAAGTATCCCAACAGAGGAAATGGAAGACAAAGCTGCTTGCCAAACAGACACTAGCCATGATTGCAGAGCTTTCCTTTCAGAAAAAAAATTAAATCTAAGCATTTTGGTAATATGGCTCATCAAGAGGATTACTGAACGAGTCCAGTGCTGTCACATGTGGGGTGGGAAGGAAGGTCTAAAATACAGTAAGCCACATGAATGAGAGCGGTCACTGAATGTTTTGGATGTTGAGTTTTTATGCGCCAAAAATGCTGATCAAGGTCTGGAGAAAATGACGGATAGACACTTAAAAAGCCGTGTCTGTTTGGCTCACCAAAAACAAACAAGACTGAGAAGTGACTTAATAACAGTATGCAAGTCTCTCCATAAAAATGTGAAGTACTAAAGGCCTAGCAAGGAACAGCATCACAAAATCAATAGATGGAAGCAAGATTTTTAACTCTTGGAAGGAAATACTGAACAGATAGAGTAGTTAGGTGCAGGGACTCATCATCAAGGAAAGTGAGAAGCTTTCTGTCTGTGTTTGAATCAAGACAAGATGCCTTCCTGGAGAAGGGGTTTCAGCCAAACCCAGTTTTGTCTTGTGCCAAACACAAATTGTTGGTCTCAAAAGAGAGTTACCCTTGGTAAGTGAATTATTCTCTGCTAAACCAGATTAGATAATCTGATGGTGCACACTGACCCTAAATTTTCTCAGTCTATAAGTCTACCTACCCACTTCAATGAGTGTGGATATGAACGGTAATGTTAAATTAACGTGCCTATCAAAATTTTTATTAATGTATGATTTCTGGCTTGGAAAAGCCTCAATCCAATTTAAGTGAACACTTAAGCATACATGAAGGTTTTTCTGAATCCACCAGGACCAACCTCATGTTCCCTAGCATGCAATCGTGAAGCACACTGCAGACAATAAAGATATCAATGAAATCCATATCTGTTGGTATAGCATCTACATTTTCCACATTTCTTTTCCAGTATTCTTAGCATATTCTCATTATTTTAAAATGTCTCTCTTCCCAAGTACAGGTATTTCCAAAATAATGAAAAAGACTGCATAATGATAGCGATAACTGCATTACATGTAGGACCAATTGTACTGCCTCTTATTACAATTGCTCAGTATTGTCCACTGTAATATCATTTTGATTGCTTGTAACTTATGAAAATGCAATTGCATGCACTGAGATTTTCTATATATTCTAGAAGCCTCAAGTTGAATACATTAATATATATACAGTAAAGATTTATTTGTTCAAAACAGGAGTTGTCTCTAAAAAAATATGATTGGGAGAATCACATTGTTTATCTATGTTAAAACAATTCTAGTGCCTTTTCAGTGAATAGCTGTAGTGCTTCTTACCTTCTGAGAGAAGAACTCAAAAGCTGGTAAGCATTGGAAGGTGACTTTTGCTGTGCCTATAAAATCTCCCCTAACAACACATTCAAGAAGCTTCTGAAGAGTCACAGTTCCCACAAGCTCAGAAGAGACATTTTAAGACTTAAAACTAAAAATGTCCACTTTTACTGAGCATGTTCAGCTACCTCACTGCTCCTAGTGCTGCTCAGTCTGGGCTGGGACTTCCCCACAGGGCAATTATGGGTGCCTGTGGGGACTCGGGAGGACTTTCTCTGTAATTATTGCTCTGTCATTTGGGTATGAGGACATGGACACTGAGAAGTCCGTGTCTCTTCTGTAGCGTCTCCCCTAGCGCTCAACCAGCACAAAGTAGAGAGCAGACTTACTCAAATGTAGAGGGGATAAAAGCTGTTCTGGACAAGGACAGAGGAAATGAGGTGTATAGGCTGACTTTGTGAAAAGGTTGTACTCGTGTAGTTAGACTGTACTGTAAAGAACAATAGGGCCAATTTAAGATTGCACAGGCAGCCTTAGTTTGGGTAGTTTCTGAGTTTTGTGGACCCCATTTTGCATCCATGATGTTGTTCCTGCAGTTTATTTTTACTGGAGATGCGTAATGCCTCACACAACCAGTATGAAGTAACGAGCTGCCCCAAATGGTGTCATTCTGCTGTCCCCAGTGTGCAGCTCCATCTCCTCAGCAGTTACTTCCTTGAGTATTTCTCCCACTTCACTTTTTCTTCTTCTCTCCAATCTCTTTGGTATTTTCCAGTCCTGACAGATTTACCTTTGTGCCCCTCTCCTTTTTCTTATCTCCTTTTGTTGGCATCCCCATGCATCTTATGCACCTTGCTTGGGCAAGCAGCCCTTTTCCAGCTCAGTTCTTCTGTCTTCCCACTCTCTTCTCTCATTGCAAACTTCCCCTTTGCTATTCTGTTCCTCTCTAGGTCTTTTCTAGTTAGCAGCATTGTCTTTATTTTCCATCCTCAGGTTCCCTGCTCTATTCCTCTCTTCTAAGTTATATTGAAAATGCTAAACTTCTTGCATCCAGAACATCCTCTGGCAGGGATTTCCAGTTCCGTTACTCCTGTATGGTAGTTACTGTGTGAGAAACAGTAACTTTTGTTTTTAGCCTGGCTCTTACTAGCTCCGTCTCATGCCCACTAGTACTTGTGCCAAAAGAGACCACGAACAGTTGATCCCGGCTCAACCTCTCCTTCCATCTGTGGTGTTCATTTCTTATAAAGGAGTTATTCAACCATCAGATAATTCTTTTTTGAACCTTTTCCAGTTTACTACATCCTTTTCTATAGATGAGGGGAGAGCAACACACATTGTTTTTAGGTATGGGTAAACCATGGCCACACAGAGTGGTGAAGTGATTTTTGTTTCGCTTTCTATTCCTTTCCTAATCATTCCTAATTTGCTTTTTTGATGGCTTGTGAACCCTGAGCTGATGTTTTCATTCAACATTCACTTCTTAGTGTTAATAGGCAGCCCAGAGCCCATCATTTTATAGTGAAACTAGGATTGTTGTTCCCTCACATGCATTGCTTTATGTTTATATACACTGAATTTCATCTGTCATTTTATTGCCAAGTCACTCAGCCTCATGAGGACCTTCTGCAATGCTTCACCCTTCACAATCCTCACCATTAAAAACCAACAGGAAACGTGTGGGTCTTTTTTTTTTTCCCCCCCCCAAGGAAGGCGAGCAGAGCCTGGGCGCTACAGAGAGACCCATCTTTGTGCAAAGTCATCTGGCTGAGCCGTGGCCGTGCTCTTCTCAGGACAAGCTGGGCACTCTCAGAAAGGCTTGGAGAGAGCGCACAAGCAAACCAGAAGACTGTCTAGCACACCTCTACAAATAAACTTCAGTCTTCACCTAAATGGGGCCTGAAAGCATGGGTGTATGAGCATGGGGAGGAGCAAGGGAGGCTTTCCCTGTGCAGCTGCACATGTTGCTTGGGAGTTAGACTGGCTATGGTACAGCCACACGTCTGCTAATGTCAGCTCATAAAAGACAAAAAAAAGAAATCGCCTTTGGTTTAAAGTTTGCCCCCTCTGTGCCCCCCTCTTTTCCCCCCTTCTCTGCTTCAAAAGAAAGACAGGTTTGAGTCTGACTCTGAAGCACCCTCTGCTACAGTATGTGCCATTTACTTTAGTAAGGCTGATTAAGTCATGCATTTACAAGTAGACCTTCCATCAGAGCTAATTTAAAGCAGATGTTCTGGGTTCCACAGCCAGGGAGGCATCAATCTGAGAATTGCAAGGGTCTCTGTAAGAGCACTGTTTTTACTGCACTTTATAGCGCACTGGGAGGAGGTTAATTGGTGTAAAAGTTTAATTTCAAATAAGGATCCCCTTTTAAAGTTGCATATATGCATATACTTTTTATGGAGCGTTATATTACAAAGTCAAAGTGGGGGAGAAAAATCATCCAAAAACATTTCAGGATCAAAGACACCCAACCTGTCAAATGCTAAGATATTTTTATGAGGAAATAGGACTCACATTTTCTCCAGAAGACGCAGAGAGAAGCAAGGAGTGGAAAAATATTTAACTAGATTCCATGGTATATTAGGAGAAGGAGAAAAAAAACACCCATGCCAATATGTTGGTTTCAGAACCTTCTGGCTTGGCTTCTGCTGCTGAAAATATTGGCAAGAAAATGCTCTGTTCTGGGATTATTTATTAGAAAAGCAATAGATTTGTACAGCTCAACAATAAAGGGAGGATTCAGAATCGTCCATTTGCTCTGTCTCCTAACTTTCAACTACTTTTGTTTTTTATTTGTGAGCCAGAATAATCATCTTTATCCCTTGAAATTATCATCAGCACTGGCTTAAACATAATTTTATTATTTGAGTAATTGTATTGCCTATGGAGGGGTTATGGCCTGCCCGTTACAGTGAAAACTGCATGGGCTACTCCCAGATGGGAGACTGGTTTTCTTATGAATCTTGAGTCATTTAGATATACATTTAATATTTTTTAGAACTTATTGTTTGTTTGCTTTTTGCTTTAGTAAAGACGACAAGAGAAGAAATTATATTTACCTTGAAATTCAATCTAGTTTTGCAGGCAATACAGACTACATCAGTTTTCAGCTCTATAAAGGCCCTTCCTCCCTCTTCAGGGAGACTCCCATTAAATTTTGCTGCCCTTCCTGCCTTGCATTACAGCAACACCTAAGGGTCTCAGCTGAACTTGCTTAACACCTCCAAAACTATGGCCTTGACAAAGCACCTTCAAGTCTACCAGGGCAAGACAGAAAAGCACAGGCCTACTATCTCTTTCTGCAAATAAGAAATGAGTGATTTACTCAAGACTGTAGGAAAACTATGCCCCAAGTCTTCACACACACTTCTACATCTGAGGCGAGAGCCCCAAACATAGCAGGTTCAGTTTCTGTTCCCGGTCAAGACATCTCATCAAACAGCAGCAAAACACGACAGCTCATCTCTTCTGTTACTACTTCTTTCCCACCTGTGCGCTGCACAGAGGCCCTTCAGACTTGCATGGCTGAGGGAGATTGTTGTGGCGTTCAGAGCAGAGGGTCATTTCAGATTTCTTGTGCACCCCTGGCCCTACACCATGCTCCCCTTCTCCTCCTTGGCCAGGACAGTATTTCATTTTTCTGTAGTGTCGTGCTGCAGTAAGAGCTACGTGGCAATGTTCAGACACGTATGAAGCTGCTACAAGGGATCCACATCGCATTCGCCGAAGTGCCCACTGAGTTCCTCACCTCTGTCCGTAAGCAGCACCATTTGCTGCTGTGGAGAGGGCACCGTCTGAGCTCTGTGCAGCTTAGGAGCAAGGAATGTGGGGCACCTGGGAAGGGGAAGGGAGCAGTTTACTTTGGAGATTTCCCAACTGGAGCTGAAGGCTGGGCAGGCTGGAGGTCTAGGCATGCAGGACATTTCCCAGACAGCAGAACAGCCCAGGTGCTGTAACTGCACTAGCTGAATGGGCACTTCTGTTATAGGCAATGTTTTGAAGGGGTTGGCAGGATTCTATCCTTTTTGCTAAATTCTTTTTCAAAATTAAGGGTAGCTGTGCAGAAGGACTCAGACCCTTCACGTCTGGGTAGGATGCACCAAGCCCACCACTAAGTTATTTCAAAGTGCTACCTAAAAAGGTATTGACATGATCAGTAAAGGTCCTAGGCAGTGTTCACACCTATCCCTTATAGCCTAATTCAGGGGTACACAGGGACGAGAATGGGCTTAGTGCCCAAGGAGGAATATTATCCTTCAGGGGATATGGAACTAATATAATCTCATATAGTACTGGAGCCAAAACAGGCAGAGCACCCTGGACCAAATGTATACATACATACTGGTAACTCTATGATTTGAGAAGGCTACAAGGATGAATTAACCCAATATGCTTTGAATTTAAAATAGATGCCAAGTGGTAACCATTCTCACTTGAAAATAGCTAACATCTCTCTTGGAGACCAGCATGTTCCAATGAAGTGCATAAAGTTAAGATTTTTTTTCTTTCCAGCTGAATAATGTAAGAATAAATTAAAAGCAGGAAACCCTGGTAAGTGCTACAAGGATGTCCATGCTAAAAAAACATCAATCTCCAACTTCCCTGGCTCCCTTTCTCAACACCTTTTTCTTCATTAATCTCATTTTCAGAGTTCTGAAACAAGTTACTGCCAAGCCTGCCATCTGGGGCCAGGCGAAAATTTTTATGCTATAGATGGTTGGAATATGCATTGCAACGTCGTTAAAATGCAGGGAGATTGCCCAAAAAGCAGTTATTACCCACTTTATACAAGACAACAGTGATCTTCAGGTTCTTTACTTCTGTTTTGTCTTTGAAGAATTCATTTCTGAAAAGATTGCTTCCAAATTCCATGCAGTTATTTTCAGCCCCCCAAACACAAACCATGAGGCCTTCCAGTTAGCAAATGCTAAAACCTGGAGTCAGCTTTTCTAAAAGTTCTTCTGGAGAACATTATAGTCCTTCTGATTTTAATAGGGCCTTTTGTTTTAGCTCTTACTGGTATCAGTAGGAGCTTTTCAACTTTTAAGCTCCTGGACCCTAAATACCATTATTCCCAGATAAAATAAGAATCCGTACCACAGCCTGTGAGAGATTTGGGAGTTGCATTTAGGCCCAAATTTGATCCTCAAACTCCTATTCAGACAACTTTGTAACCTGCAAGCACCAAGGAACCCTAGTGCCCACCAGCAAAGTTTGCTGGACACTTAAATTCATGCCTCAGACTGGGCGGCACCTTCTCCTTCCAGATGGTTTTAGGTATGACCACAATCCTCGAACTGAGAATGGCAGAGGAAGGTGCTTCTCTGAAACCCAGCCTTTGGGGGCTATTTACCAAAGTTGGGAAGAGGTTACTGCTACAACCTCATCCCAGGTTCTCCTACTGACCTGTTTATGCAGCTTCCAGCTCAATAAACTTGCCTCGTACATGCCATTTATGAGTGCATATATTTCCTCCTGAGCTGTCAAGAAAGCCTGGGTAACTAACTTAGCTTTGTGGCTTTTTCCATGTACTTAAAAGCACTGTAATATCAGCCTAAGCTTCATTGCCTTCCCAAGATTTAGGAGGAAAACTGACATCTGTTGATCCATCTTTCAAACTTAATACCATGCTGATAGAGGAATTATTGGCTTTGGCCTTTATTAGATGCCTTTGATATAGGACTATCCTCCTGCAGAGGGTATAGACAAGGATAAGCTAGTTCTCTGCTTTTCCTAAAAGCATGGAAAGCTGAAGATGAGCATAGGCCAGATGTTCTTTTCTCTTTAAGCTGAGGTGAGGGCTCTGAATTGTTATGAGTTGGTCAAATCTGTCCAGCTGGAAGATTTCTTCAGCAGGGATGAAAGCTAATGTCCTGAACCAGTGTTCAGCCATGACATTCACTGCTTATTTGGGACATTTTGTTTTATCCTGATTTTCAGCTGCTCTAATGTCCATGGGAGACTGAAAACATCTGAACTGGTTATGTCTAAGCCAAAATGTTAAGATCTGAATGCAGGAGTGGTGCTGACCCTGGAGGTATTAACATGATAATTTCCACCAGCTACATCTTTCTGTGTTTCTTACATACCTGTTACTTGCCTCATACATCAGTAGGGAGCTGCTTGCCTAGAAATATCAGCACAGGTAGGCAATGGGTAGGACTTCACAGACAATGAGATAATTCTTAAATCACTCGACTTTTATAGTGAAACATGCTACATAATCAGAGACGCCACCATGCTACAGATGTATGTTTTCATCGTTATTTTCCCTTCCTTCATTTCTAAATGCACAGAGCAGTTTGACGTTCGTAAAAACAGGAGACAAAACGCAAGGTCATGTCCTTGGATTCATCTCCATGGATCCTGGCGTCTGGCTGCTAGTGCCAAACGGCCTCTGTGCACAGCACCCCATTCAGCTCTGCCAACACATTTCTTGCTCCCCACTAACTTATGATGTCACTTGGAGCAAAGCTTCTCAATATCTTACTTTTATTACAGTAACTGTGTTGCAAAGCTGGAAACAAAAGCAGCAGTACCCTGGCTTCTCAGCTGGTATAAAAAGGAGAGCTCCTATGTTTTATGCCAACTGAGGATGTGGTTCAAGCTGTTCAGGGAGCTTGGGTGTCATCCCCCACGCCCCCCACAAGCTGTTTGCCATAATCTCAAAGACATTAGAAAAATGTTAATATCAGCCAGTTGGGGGCAGGAGTGAAAAAAACGGAAAATTTAATATAGTTGCAGAGCGCTTTTTGTTTTTTCCATTAGCTGATATTCTCAGGTTACCAGAAAGGAATTTGGTGTACTTCTCCACATTCACTGCTAGTGAAACAAGAGATTGAAAGATCTTAGAATAAATGACCAGGCCAAGAACTAGCAGTGCTTGTGCTGGGGTTTAGGTTAGGGCCTTTACAAATTCAAGGCTGATTAGGCATCTATTTCCTGGTCCTTGGCAATAAGACTAGGAAGTGCAGGAAATTCATTGTCTTCAGCTTGCCACTGCTGGCTTGCTGCAATAGCTATACATCACGCAAAGGACTGACAGGCTCAGAATGTCCATGTCAATCTGCAGCTGCCTTTAATCATATACAGATTTATGAGACACCCCCCACACCCCCTGTGGAGATCTAGAAACTGTGCTTTGTTTTGACTTGACATACATTTTTCCATTTAAGATTAAGAAGTATGAGCCCTATTAGACTGCAGCTATGAAGCAGAAGGGGTAAAGCTCTGTCTGAAATGGAGGAAATGATGATGTAATTTTGAACCGTTAAGGACTGAAGGGATTAAAAGATTTGGAGTAGGATTTGGAAAGTCTCTGGTGTTGCATACGGTAGGGCTATGTTGCCTGCCTCACCATCTGGACAGAGAAGGCCTTTTTCCTATTTACTGGTTTGAGGTTGTTGTTATAGCTGTGCCGCTCACGAGCGCCACTGCACTTAATACTCCATCATCATTTCCATCATAAACCCTTTTTTCCCCCCTGAGGGACTACAACGTCACAGTAAATATTTGCTGCAGGGTAGAGCTTGCCACTAGGGCCTGGTCTCAGGCCGAAGAACAGCAGGGGCACATGGCAGGATCCGGCTTGGAAGCTTTCCACCTTATAGTAACTTTACACTTACCTCATTTGCTAAAATGAACATTTCTAGCCATTATCAACAACCATAGACCGAAGGCTGATGTTCCTTTTCCATGGGTTTGGACAGCTCGCTGTCCAGTCTGTGTGAGGATTTATAACCCGACCAGTTTGGTGGTAAGACGTGTGCCCGGGGTGACCCTGGCCAACCACCCCTCACACAAGGGGGTTTGTAAAACCTCAGCAGGCTCAGCAGCACGCTGGTGACTCCAGGCAGCTGTCTTCTTGGCCCTGTTTTGTGCTTTCTGATGCACCAAGCAGGATCTGCATGAGGAGGGAAGTGGCTGTATTTCTCAGCCTCCCCTAGGCCATTCTGCTCTTACAAAAGAGGTCCAAGAGAACAGGGATGAAGTCACCCTGTGCTATAGAAATTGCACTATTGTTCTGTACTGCTCGAGTGCTATAGTTGGTCCTTGCCATGGTATCTTCCAGCAGCTCAGTAGTATGCATTTATTAAAAAGTTAATTTCTTCTTCATGTTCCTAATTAAAACCACTTTATGAATTCAAATCCTCTTTATTAACAAAATTTAGCTTCTCTGAACAGAGTGGGAATCAAATAACAGGTGGGACGTCACCTGGTCCTATTGCAGACACCTACTCACCATTATTCTTTCTCCCCTTCTGTGTTCTTTTCTCAAGGTCAGTCTGACCATGTCTGGCTGCAGCTCAGGGCCCTCGTTGCCTTTTCTGTTTGCTCCCTTGTCCAGTCCACTGTTCTTACATACAAACACAAAATTACAATCAGTGCTGTGCACTGTCCTGCTTGTACTCTCAGAAGTGCCTTTGCTAAGATTTTCATGGAAAATTAAGTTTTCCAGTTACAGATACATTCGTATCAAGTACATGACAGGGATTTCAAGCTCAGGATATGTTAACAAATGGCAAGACAATGAATTATCTATGAGTCTCTAAGAGCAGAAGTGATAGTTTGACAAGCATTTCTTGCCAGACATTAAAGTATGAATAAACCCCATAAGCTTTCTAAAAACATGGAAAGTATATATTCAAAAAAGTGGGCATATCCCCCACTAAAAAAAAAAAATAAAAAATTGACAAACTTTATTGCAAATAAACTTTCAAAGCCTCCTCTGTAATTACTTTGCTATAAAGAAACAGAGAATGAATTTGTGCTCTGTTCCTGATAGTTTTAATCACAAAGCAAGCAAATAGAATCAGCCATTCAGACATGCTGAAATAAATTCAAGGGCCTGATAAGTTTGCAGGAATGATCACAGATGCAAATCAAAAGTTTTTTTAAAAAATATATTAAAAAAAAGTCAAAGTATATCAGTCTAATTCAAGAGGCTTCCAAAGATCTGCTTTATCTTCCTCCAAAGTCAGAAAAAATTGAGTGCAATATGTTCTGATAACTTCCATGAGCTTCTCATCTGAATAGAAATAGCACAGGGACTGTCTCACCAAGGCAATTGTAAATCAAAAATGAAACAGTTTTAGTGTAACCTCTGGGAGCTGAAGAGTGGGCCATACCATTATAGCATAAAAGCTGGCCATAAAAACAGAGCTAAATGAATCTTAAACGCTTTTTTTTTTTTAAAGAGATTAATTTTACTTTCAGATATGGGCAGTGATTTACAGGATTCATATTCCTGTGTTATTTTTATTATTACACAGCTCATCCAGAGCCAGTTGAGACTCCAAAACTCTGTGCCGCTTGTTGCGGGGATTAATACAGGAACTAACGCCAAGGAAGCAAAGTCATTTCTGTCTCTCTCTTGTCTGGACATACGTTTGTGCTGGGGAGTGGGATGCTGCTTTGCAGGGAAGAGGGTATAGCACTGTGCTGTAGGCAGGCAGGTCTGGGTTTAATTTCTCCAGAGCACGACAGCCTTCATGGGTCCCACCAGGAGCATGGTGAGATTGCCCAAACAACAGCACTGCATCACAAAATACACTTAAATACATCCTGCTTGGCTCCTGTAATACTTCTCTGATGGGTAAGAAAGTGGTAAGGGAACATACCCTAGGTAAGCCAGAGGAGAACTTGTGGATGCTGTCCCACATTTCTGCTTTGGTTCATATGAATCTAGTGATCATCTTAATTAAAAAAAGGACTGGGTGACACAAGTACACACACATGGATATAGTATTCTTATTTGGAAAGACCAGAAAACCATAATTCCCCAGATGAAAAATATCGGGCCAAATCCAGAAGTCCTCTGCTTAAAAATATTCCACAAAGAATAAGAGTATCTATCGAGGGATCCCAAGCCTTATGCCTTACCAAAGCTGAAATAGTATAGCAAAATAATTTTATAAGTCTGTCCTTATTAATGCTGTTAGGGAATAAAACTATCGGACCAAAACCAGTATTGCTCACAAGTGCACGAGAACCAAATTTCATCATATTCCTTTTTTTTTTTTTTTTTTTTTAAATTCTCCTTCTGTGTCATGCTCAGGGCAGGTATAGACAACCAGAAGAAGATTTCAATGCTCAGTTCGGCAGATCTGCTGTGCTCATTAGGAAAAATAGTCGAAGAGTATCTCAAGAGGAAACCTTGTCATAGGTTACACTTTCAAGATTACAATTTGCAACCGACTGCTAGGCTGAAAACAACCCATTTCACCCACATGGTATTTTCAACCCACAGTTGTCACCCAGATAGATATGCTGCACCATCAGTTCGTCCTTATGCCTGGAAAGAAGCTTGGTCCCTCCTTCCCTGAGCCCTGATGGACAGGTGGAAGCTTGCCATCAACCTGGGGGAAAGCTCCCCTTCGATTCCAGATGCATGAAATTATATCTGTAAATTCTGGTCAGTATTGCCATTGCTGGCTTTTGCAGGGTTGTTTAAAAGGGCTTTTTCCCATTGTTTTTCCAAGGACCTGCCCAAAAATGTTTCCATCCAAACCACCATCACGCAAAACTCCAGCAGAGGAGCAAAGAACAATAGCACACAAGGTTCCAAGTTCAATAGCAATTTCAAGGATTTCAGCTGTCAAAGTTAATTAGTGGCAGTTTCTCTCAGGCCTCCTTTGCTTAACCCCTGAAGGACAACACTTGGAAAGTTGCTGGTTGAGAAGGCAAGAGAAGTCAAAAAGATCAGTTTTAGAGCAGCCAGGAATTATTAAGAAAGCAAAACTAAAATATGGAATGTGAAGTAAAATTTTGGACAGAAAAAAAAAAATCAACTTTTATTTCCCCCTTTTTTAAAAGAAAGAGGCATGAGCCTGGAGGGTGGGGTTCAGAATCTGGATTTTGGGCAGAGTTATTTTAGAAAGCTGAACACAGTCCAACTGTTGTTCTAGGGCAAGCGCTTCCTAACTTCAGGGTATTTTAAAAAAGTCTGGATCCTGATCTGAAATCCGTGGCTTGGGCTTGTTTCTGAACATTTTTTTTCTTACAGCAAAGAAGAGCCATCATATGGTAAGCCACTGCAGAAAAACACTGGAGCTCTGCATGTTTACAGGAATCTACCTTGGCATGCCCTCCCTTAAAAAGGTGTGGTTGCTAGATAAAGGACCGAAAGCCAGATGAATTGGGAAATCCAATGTTCCCAAACACTGATGTACAAACCACTTCTTGATGATATACCAGAGCAGTTCCTGACCCTCTGGCACAAAGTCCCCTGACACACTGAGCAAGGCCCTGCGCGCACACAGCATGGGGAGCCACCATCTTGGTGCAGCCTCCTCCCTCGCAGCTCAGGGGAACATTTCTTCCCCAGCAGCTACCAATCTGCATCACGGGGACTGTGGGCCTGCTGCCATCGCCACCTCCAGAACAATAAGGCCCAGGACACAACATCCTTGGCCCAGCCCACAGTAGGCCTCATGACAAGGGGCATCCCCGCCACGTGGCCTGATCCAGGACAAGCATCCCCTGAGCCAAAAGAGAGGGCCACATCCCCTTGGTTGGCTCAGGTGGTCAAGGGGAAGCCCCCCAGTCCAGGTCCCATCAAGCAGTGCACACATCAGTCCCCTTAGAAAGGTCAAATAGAGGAAAACACATCACAGGAAGAGATGTGGGATTTCAACCTCCAACATGAGAAAGACTGTATTCTACAGGAGATAACCAGCCCTGCCAGGCATTGCTCACTACGTGCAACCCTCAGAGCCAGTTTTTTACCCCTGCAACAGACAGAGTGAGATGGATTAGATCTATCATACAGAAGGAACAGCTGAACAAGCAGCACAGAGGAAGACTCATGCTTCTGCCTCTCCCAGCGCTGAGCTCAGCATCTCACAACATTCAGTGCACAGACACACTGCTGCCCCTGCCCACAGGCTTGTCCCTAGACCTGCCCCACGGGAGCAGTCTTCACAGCTGCCCCGTTGCTCCCCACACTCACACACACTTTGCAGCGCGTACCACAGCGGGACAAGAGGCCTGAGCTCTAGCTTGCCACCAGTCCCCAAGGCTGACCTATACAACATAATACTTCACTCTTTCTGCCTCCATTTTAGCACGTTCATGTCCTGTGAATGGCATCACAGACAGAAACAGACCAAAATTACGGTCCATGCTGCAGAACACAGCAAAGGTAGCTCAGTGGAAATCAAGGGAATATTCAGAATATCAGCACTTTTGTGTTACCTGAAATAGGGCATTCTCTGTTGCTGGCAGCATTCCTAAGGCTTCTGTCTACCTTACAAACAACAACAACAGCTGAAGCATAGCTAAATCCCCCAGTACCTCTAGCAGAGGAAACATGAGGCCCTTGTTTTCAAGTAAAATGCTCGTCACAGAATCTCTGTCAGAGCTCAGGGTCTGATATGAATGAGGAGGGGAAGCTGACAGCAGGTGGAGATCTTCAGGCTAATTACCTCTGATAATTTGCCTGCAGGTGCTGTGCAGGTGGTCTGAGCCCTGAGGCGCTGGCCTAGGAAAAGTGATGGCAATTCTGCATCCGCCACTGCTCCCGTCTGGGCTGTAGGCCTGGGATGCTGAAAAAAAAAAAAATATCTAGATTCCACGTTTTAATCCCCGGATAACAGTTTGGGGTTGTTTTCCTGAATGTCTTGAAAGAGGAAAAAAAAAGTTTGATCCCATGGAAAAGTTTAACTGTTCACTTTAGTAGCTTGCTACGTGTCAGCTTTGGAAGAGCCCCAAAGTGGAGCCCTTGCTCACAGATTAGAAGGGCATTCAGCAGCTAAACCCAGTGGCATTTAAAAAACAAAACCAAACACAACACACATTCTTTCCTGAGGCTGGCAAGGCAGCTAGCGGGAGTCGCACCCGCTTAACAACTGTCATGTGATGTTTTAAGATATTCTTGGGTTTTAGTTAGTGACAAACCCTCTGATTCCTCCTGAAATGTGCTCCAATTCTTCTCCAGTCTGCTGACTTGAGGACTACTGTGGCTACATTAAGGTTTACAGCTGTTTAACAGCTCTTTGTTCTAAGCCAAATTCTCAAGACACATGAACCTTAAGAGTCACAGTAATTTCTGAAGTGAAGTAGTAATTTATACGGGTGAGAACTAGATTTTGCATTATCAGCAAATCTCATTTCTGGAAACAAAAAGGCTACACCACTATTCTATGCTTTGAAGTACAGGAATATGTTAGGAAACAAGGTTATTTATTTATACTACATGCTCTACTGGCTTCTAAAATCAGATACATGCCTGTGATCAAGTGAGAGTTTTATCATGCATTTTTTAATGCTTTATGCGCAATGCTTGGGTTATATCCCAACAAGCAGTAACAATCCTTTCTACACCCAGGGAACACACTGGTCAGGACTCAGTGTAGACTGATCCCAAGTCTACTGAGAAACCGAAGGCTTTGCTCACCTGCTCAAGGCCCACTGCTGGAAGGGGGTAGAAGAATGCTTGCAGGGGAGTTCTCATACGCAGAGAACACACATTGTCTTAGCATAGACTGAGGACGTGAATGTCCTCCTGTTAATGTTAGGATGAAGAAATGCAAAGCATTCAGAGTCCACTTCAAAATTCACTTTTTTTTTTTTTTTTCCCACAAAAGGTGTCCTCTGATATCAAAAGCTGAGATGCAACAAGGAGGTAACAGACAGGGATCAAAAGAAATGACTGTTCAAAGAATGAGGGAGCAGGAGTATTGGAACCAAAGCAAATCCAGGCTGTTCTGCGTGTCTGAAATTCATGTTCCTCTTTTACAACTGGGAACCCGCCTTCCCATAAAAGAAACAGTTACTTTAGCACCTTCTTTGTGCACACAGCAGGCTATATCAGACCCAAGAGGCGAGGGATTTTTATGTTCTTTGGAGGGGAGAGGAGCTGAAAGCAAATGGGTGTTGCTTTTGGTGCAGTTATTGGGCAATTCTGTAACTTTTTAAATAACCAACATATAGACACCTGTAACTGCTGGTATATCAGTACAACACACGTGTACACACATGTGGATGTCTGGTCACCTCCCTCGACCCGGATGGTTTCAGATATGTATTCAGAGAATACATATGTTGAGTTGTAGTCAGATGCCACTTCACTGCCGTACTCAATTTATTTTTAGGAAACGCAAACTGATCCCCCTTTGCCAGGGCACGGTGGGATCACATAGCAGGAGGCTGCTGCTTTGTCCATCCGTCAGGCGTCATGCTGGAAGGGCCCACGCTGCCCCAGAGCCGGTGTTCTTTGTTCTGCTTCAGGGTGTGCTCTGTTTGCTTTCTTCCTTGCTGTTCTTGCCCATTCTGCTCAATTAGATAGCTTCAGCCCCTTTATTAAAGGAAATAGAAATGTCTTGGGAATGTCTTGATATCCTTCTATCCTTGCAACTCAGTTTCTAACTATTTGCCCTATGTTCTGCTCATTGTTTGTTGTTGTTATTATTATTATTATTTTATATTTATTTTTTTCAGCTGCTGCTAAATAAAGGAGCCATTTCAGAGGAGACGGGAAGACAGCAGCTCTGCCACCACCACTGACCAGAGACCAAACGCCTGGGAGCCTGCTCTCCCAGGGAACAGCATGCACTGCCCATCTTCCCATGCCTCTTGCTGTGTCCACACCAAGCATAGAAAAGGAGCATGGACAGATTACAAATGGTGCAAGCATAACCAGGCAGCCACTATTTTTTGTCATGATGTTTTCATACTGCGAGTCCAGTCTGAGGTCTCATCTATTCAAACCTCCTGGGGGATTTTTAATCTTCCTGCTTATTTTTGCTCCATCTGTCTTTTCAGAGAGTCCCCGAGGAATATTTATTCTTTCTTTGGAATCTGCTGTCTCTTTCATAAACTCTTTCTCACTTCTGCTATAAAAACATATCCAGGACAGAACTCCTTCCAGTTTCCAATTTAATTTTATTCTTGGGCAGTTTATATCCAGTTGTTTCCATGCTGCGGTTGTGTTTTAACTTGAGTTGCTCTTTTCCATCTCTGGTGTGCTCCCCCACAATGTGTGAAAAGCAAATTATTTCTTTCCAGGGCACCTCACATTTCTTTATGATTTAGATGGGCTGCCTTGAGCTTATCACAGCCCACTTATAAAGAGTTTATGAGTTTCCCTTCAAAGACTTCGGTATGCATCAGGGTATCAGCTAGATACAACAGGCTGGACAAAAGACACGCACCCCACTGCAGCCTCTTTGTTAGTGGATGGTGCATTTTCAATCTGAAAGCCATCTCAAAATGAGTACAAGCCTTGTCCTGCAATAAGGGCAGGGCTTTTCTCTTCCTGTCTTTTGCATCCACCTCTATTTTCCAACACCCATTTTCCAGATCTCATAAGGAAACCCTAAATGAATCTGCTATAGACCCCAAGCATTTCATGGAAGCAATAACCTCCTCTAAAGGGACTGAAGTTAGCTTTCAAACATTCACTCAGGACCTGGTGCCACCATCTTATTTCACAGGAAGAACTGGGTGAGGGTCAGGGCTTGACTGCAGGTTAATCCATTTTCTCAGCAGTCTGTGAAGTCTCTTTTGTTACTTGTAAATGGCAGAGTGATTGCTTAATGAGCCTACTGCCAGTACCTATTTTCTCCTGGCCCATTTCACCAACACCTACACCTTTTCAGAAAATGTCTCAGACTGTTGTTTTCCCCATTTAGAGGTACAGATGGTACCAGTCCATGGACAATCCTGGGAATTTACTCACACTCCATCTTCCTCTTCAACCCGCTGCCCCTCCACACACACACACACGAGTCATATTTTGCAGTCATTCCTCATTTTATACAATTCTGCTGTGTATCAGATATGCTCCGTAGGCGAGCGGGAATCCATTTGTTTGTCTGGCCAAAAGGCCAGACTCCTCGAACCTCCGTGCAGGTCTCAACCACACTGCATTTTTGTCTCTTGGAAACCCACCACAGGAGGAAGTTGTTATGATTGCTTCTGTCCCTGGGGGTGAAAGGAGTCACGCACTGCAAATGAGATGCACGTACTGCCGTCCCCCAGCCCCGCACCACATGCTAAAAAGGGAATTTCTACCAGATTGCTGTGAACACCTTTCCTCACTCTAACCTATTCAGAGAGGGCAGTAATTCCTCTGCTACTTTGGCTAATCAGTCCATGGGCTCACCCCGGAGACCCAGCTTCTAATCCTGGTTTAAGCCCTTTTTTTTGGACGGATTCACCCATCACTGACACCAGTCAGAGTCTCAGTTTTGGATCCCTTGTTCTCTGCCTGCTCTCACATGCCCACGTCCACCACCTGTGCGGGCTCCCAGCAGTTGCCAGTGCACCCCCTCTGACTGCCGTGACCTAAACTCCATGGTTCGACTCTTCAGCTTTCTGTCACCTCCTGCTCTAGCCCATGCATAGAGGAACAGCTATATTAGGCGCTCCCGAAATTCCTTTCTGGATTATTTCATGTAGCTAAAGGTCTTTTCCTGCAGCCAGGAATTTTAGTGTTTTGTTTGTTTGTATATTTTTGTTTTGTTTGTTTTTGTTTGGTTTATTTGTTGTTGGTTTTTTTTCTTTAATTGCAGAGTGACAGATTGTAAAAGAACTACTCCTCCTTTCTGTGGCAGTGCACTTTTACTTGTTTTACAAGGATTGAACAGTATTTCAAGTCACAAGCCACCAAGTATCCCCACTCAGCACTACATTCAGGATGCTCTGCCGGCATGTTCCTCTGCAGAAGCTGCTGCTTGGAATGAACAGCTGCAAAGACCAAGTCATGTCCTGTAAACCATTTCCACAGTTTCTTGGAGTGGCTTTTTTTTTTTCTCTCTCTTGCTGATACTGAATGTCAAAGCCCACTTGTGACTTTATAAATAGATCCATTGCCAATTCATCCTGGACGACCTCACTGTGCCAGGAACACACATTTCCTCTGCTTCTATACACTTTCAAGCAGGGCATCTCCTCTCTCTCCATTTCAAGCTTTTGACTCTTTCCAGGCCAGCTCAGGTTAGTAGCTAGTGCCAGAATATGTACTAAAGACTTGTACAAAGTCTATATTATTCAGGATTTTTTTTTTTTTTAACCTGGCAGTTTTGCACCACTGTCAAAGCTGGTCTAATAGAATTCATGCTTGCAAACCCATATGTATTCTTCCTCCCTAGCTAGCCTTTTAGACTAATGTTCAGCTAAACTGAAGAACCTTTGAGGATTTTTCCCTTTCCAGTACAATTTTGCATTATTTGGGAAAATAAAACCTCCCTTATTTGCACTTCTGAGTTATTGATGGGTACAGAAGAATGCCACAAACATCCTGCTTTAGCCAAATTCTCTAGCTGGCCCAGTTCCCACATCAAGGAGGCTGACTTTCATTGTCCTTTGTGACCCCTCTCTCATCTTAGGCAATTTTTCAGCTCCTGGAGAGCAATTGCAGAATCAGGAATTAATTTGCTGCATCATCTTCTGCATTATCAAGCACTATATAGCTGGAGGAATATAAAAAAATACATTGGTGGATTTTTTTAGACTACATTTTTAGGTTTGTCAGGTTAAACCAATCTATTTTTAGACTAAATAACTATAACCTCTTCGCTCACCTTCTTCTGGTTAGTTCTGACAGCAGGAGGATTGATGAAAGATGTCTGCAGCCTGTGTTGATAAATGAGTGCACAGGGCAGCCGCTCGTCCTCCCTTCCACCTCCTGGTGCTCTTTGTGCTGAAGCAGTGCATGGGGAAAGGCATAATGAAGGTGTATGTGGCCACAGCAAAGGGAAGAGAGGACCAGCTAACACCAGATTTCCTTCCATGTCAAGTTCAAGTCAGAAACGTAGAGGATAGGTGAGCGCAAGTGTGTGCTGCCACTTCATTGCCAGGAAACTTCACAGTGTTTCATATGAAACGGTAGTTTCATAATAATAGGTCATAATACGTGAATGAGCTTCGGTTCAAAGTTTGAGTTTGTTTTTAGCAGGAAAAAAAACCAAAAAAAACTCAGTGTCTCACTCAGGGTTTCTCTAATGCCATACACCTCTACAACCCCTCTACTCTTCTTTCTCTCTTGAAAGTCTTTAAAGCCTTTTATCTTTTTTGGGACACGACCCAAACACGGCTTATCCGAACTTGTCCATCTTGCTCTTTCCTTGTTGAGAACCTGGTTGGGAACATGTGACACTAAAAACATTGCAGGGCTTCCCCCTGTTCGTGTCACAGACAGCCTATCAGGATATCACCTGGGGGGAAAAAAAAACGTGCAAAGGGAGACATGTTTTGTAATTAAGACCCCTTCAATAGTTTTCCTGGCTCCATTTTACAAACTCTGAGTCACCCTGGCTCAAGCTGGGAGGAATCAGTGTTTGAACCTGCAGAGATATTATCTGCCTTTGAAATATTTAGGAAAACTCTGAGCCTTATTTGGGAAAGTGAAATCTGCTGTGATAACCAAGGCCTTGATTAGCTGGAAGGAGAGAGGGGTCCTAAAAACCTTCCCCCTCCTCATTAACTCCTGCTGTGATTGTGTGGCACCCTGTGGGGCTGCTGGCACCTCGGACATCTCGTAATTGTTTCCAGGGCATCCCTCAAGGTCCCAGGTGACCTCCTCAAGGACTAAAACTTTCTTTTCCCTCTTAATGGAAGACCACGTAACACACGGTCCTACATCAGTGGCATAGTCATGGATGCAGAGCCCTTCTCCCACACCTCCCCTCAGAGACCAGGGCCACAGTGCAGGGCTCAGGCTGCGGCAGGCAGAGAAGGAACACAGATATTCCCCTTAGTAGCCATGGGGCTGGACACACATCTCTCCCCACAGCCAGATTTTTATGATGCCTCGGTCTCCATCACCCAGGACAGCACGGTGGCAGGGTCTTCTAGCAGGACTGGAGTGGGGACACCTCTGTCCTGGGACAGCATTGCCTTGTCCAGGGACACCTTTGACCACAGGGGTTTTGTTGGTGGCAAGACCCCATCCTGCCAAGCAGCACAGTGCCACAGCCCTGCTCTTTGCTGGGGACCCCCAGCAGCTGGGCACAGCAGGAGGTGCCAGCAGGATTACGGCAGTGGGGCCGTGGGGCAGGCCCTGTGTCACCGTGCTGTGACAGCAGAAAAGCCACCGCTGGCTCCGGGAGCTGGCTGCGCTCACCAGGTCTGGTGGCTGTGCTCGGTTCTGCTTCCAGGAGGCCAGCAGCGTATCGCTTACATTTACACAGTCACCAGTAACACAAGACCTGGCAGGTTCTCAAAGATGAGCAGAGGTTTGGAAGTCAAAGATATTTTTCATTCCCAAGCATTTCCTTCATGCCACTGGGAGTATATGATTGTACTCTGCAAGCAGGATAAGGCAAGCAGTAGTGTGTAAAAGTGGTGGAAAAACACCCTCCCCAATTTGACACGGCTTTTTTACCATGTAATAGAGGATGGCCACACTCCCCCTTAAAATGTGCACTTCTTTCATAATAGAAATACTTCATTTCTTTCCTTTAAAAGCCAATGGAATGTGGACAATGAACAATTTCACATTTAGAAGCCAATTTTTCATCAGGGTTTATCCTTTTGATTTGGAAACTGGCTCGTTTATGCTGGAAAATTCTGTGCAATGTTGCAATAAAAGAGGCTCTATTTTTGCATTAGCTAAAATATGCACACACACAAACCCAAGCAATACAAAAGCAAGCAAACAAAGAAGTGCCCAGCCCGTAAGCTCCAAGCTGCCTAAAATTTCTTATTTCAAGTACAAATGCCACAAAGACCCTTGCCATCTCTAATAATAAAGCAAGCTGCCACCCAACAGCAACATAACATTTCCACTAGGCAGTATGTTTTTCCCTGTGAAACATAACTTAGCAAATGTGGCTTCAGCTGCCTAAATGTCAGCTCAATCTGTTGCAATCTGTTGTAAACTTTGGAGATACTAATCGTATGTCATATACTCACAGCAGTTTCTGGATTTGCTTTGGGACTAAAATGTTCCTGAGCAAAACAATTCACTAAGGGAGAAATCCTACCCTTTGTATTTTTTTTTCCTCCTTCCCTAGAAGTAGCTTTTCACTGATTTTTCCCCTTCCTGGCCTACTTCTGTACATGCTGTTTTACTTTATAAATCAGATCCATCCCAATTCCAGCAGTCAGAAACGGGGGTATCTTGCTTTTCTATATTGCATAGCAGAGCAGTAACTTCACACACTGTTTGAGAGAAAAGGAGAATCCAGATCCAGGATAGGCTTCTGGCCAAACCAGCTCAGATTTTCCATCCCTTCTGTAACTGAGACATGAAAAGTGCAGGTTAGGACTGGGCAGCAGCCACTGACATCAGAAGCCCTATTTCTGGCAATCTTCTTTCCCAGATTGGTGTCTGATTCATGTTATGGCTTTCAGAACAAATACAGGAAAATTAGGTACCAAGATACATTCAGACACTGAATCAAAGTTTGAGGGAAGGCTAGGGTTTTCTACATTCGTATTAAGCCCACATATACTTGCTGGCAGATATTTATAGAGCATGACAGTATTAATTCTCATCTGCTGTCAAGAAGTGGGATAAGTTACATGAATTCAGTGCTGCCAGTCCAACATAATTTCCTTTCAACACCATGACCAAATTGCTGCACTTCATTGCCTTGATTTTCACACCTGTAAAATGGAGATAATACTTATGCCTTTTACAAGGGATAATGCTATAAACATTAGTTAAACTATTTGTGAAAATGCTTCGGAGAAGCACCGACTCCTTACTGTACAATAACTTTATCTGTACTGGCTGATATCAGACAGGAAGAGCTGAAATCTAAACCAGGAAAGTGAGGGGGAAAGGAAGCATAATTTCCTGTTTGCATGATGTACTCTGCAAGTGCAACTGAGAATATAAGGCTGAGGGATCTTGCAAGAAAAGGCTTTTTCAGCCAGCTCCCCCAGCTTTCTCCAGGCTGTGCTCATGCAATGCCACGGTCCTCAGTGAAGGCATTCCTAATTTGCCCAGCGTGAGAGGAGGATCCAGTCCTTTCACATCAAATTGATTTTCTTTAAATTCCAGAGCAGATGTGGTGCTGTGTGCCAGTGACCCCCCCCGATCTCGCACGCCCGTGCTGCACGCGGTGGTACCCTCTGGTTGCAGAATAAACCCGAGTAACCACCACAGTGCAGCTGAGAAAGCAATGGAAAATCCAGCCAGGCAGGAAGCTTTTTCTTCTTGATTTCTGTGAAGTTCTCCAAGTTTGGCAAGCTTTGTAAACTCAGTAGCGGGAACAGAAAAGGAAAAACCATCACGTACAATTTTTCTGTGGCTTGCAGAAGTGAAATAAATCAAAAGATAAAACGGCAAGGCATCTGTGATACAAGATTTATTCTGTGAATGCTTAAAGTATTTAATCGCTGTCCCTGTGGCTTTCAATTCTGTTTGCTAGGGCCACATTATTTTGCCTATTTTGTAAGGTATAAGCACGTATATCTCAAGTGCTTTCTGGCTGCGTTCCATATTCTCCTCTTCCCTGTTGGTGTTAGTGCTTTCCCTTTTGCACGGCTTGGATAACTCTCCGTAGTGCTCCCCATCTGTCCCTCTTTTCTGCCTTCTGATTTAGCATCTGATAACTTTCTACGTGACACCAGTGAAGTCCTCCTTGTCACCAGTGGGACCAGCTGCGCCATCGTGTTCCTTCCACCCGCCGTGGTGCCTCATCGGAGCTATGCCACAGGTCGCTGTCGGAGCCACTGTCCCTCTGTTGGGGCAGATGGATGTCCCCAAGCCCCCCCATCCGTGGGTCAGGCATGAGGTGAGCTTACTGTTGCCATCGTGGTCCCATCCATCCATCCATCCGCTGTGCCATGGTACAACTGGTACATCCCCTTTTCCATCTCTTCACCCAAAACAATGACAAGTACAGGGGCTCAGGTTAGCGCAGGAGATGTGGGAACCACCACAACCCAAGCACGAAGTTGAGGCACCCCCAGTGGCCCCCAGCCCTGGGGTCTGCTAAGACAGGACGAGCAAGGGTAAGCAGCCCAGCATGTGTTTGCAAATTGGAAAACCTGAAAACGACCCGTCTGTCTTGCCTGGTTCAGTCCCACAGAGACCCCCTGTGTCCCGCTGCATGTCCAGGCCCAAACGCTGCGGGGGTGACAGCGGGCCCCCTGCCCCAGCAGGGCTCTGCGGTGCCCGTTGTTAGCTCTGTGCCACGGCTGTTGAATTCCCATTAAATAGCTGAGTCTCCTTTAAACTTCATCCAGAACAAGGAGCTTAAGCCTTACGGCAGCATTTCCTAGGAACTCTCAGCTCTCCTTTGGGGACATATTTCTTTCTATTGAAGGGAAGATTTCACAATACCTCTCTTCTGCTTCCAGGCACCGCGGTGCTGCTCTCCTACCATCTCCTAAGAGACTCACACTCTCGACTTTCAGTTCTCCTCTCGTTCCAGCCTGTCTGCTAGGATTCATTCAAAGGTGTAGGAAAAAAAACCTCCTGGGACAGCCTGTCCCGCGCCGCACCCACCCCTGTAAAACCCCAGCCGGAGCACCACTGGTTCTTATCAGCCATCACACCTTAAAGTATAAAAGGTGTGCCTAATATTAGCCAGGAAACGTCGTGGTGAAGACCTGGACTTTTTCAGCTAATCGGTATTAATAACTTCCTATGCTTGAAGACAGCCCATAGGAAATGCAGCCTGACTCATCTACCCTGTAATTAGATGAACTCCTCGAAAAAGTGCAGGTGGCTGCACCGCAAAGGCACATTAGCCAAGGTGCAGAATATGCTTCTGACCAAAGGGCAGATAATAGCAGCAATAATTTCCTCCACTGATATAATACAAAAAAGCAGTATTTCTGACAGATTTGGCATCTGGCTGAGGCTGGAAAGTCAAGCAGTCATTTTCTTTCTTTCCCTCTCCCTTTTATCTCACTCAAGGGAAATCTGTAATATGCACAAAGCCTTGATTTATTTTTTACACTCTCACAAATTACTGGAATAATTATGCAGAGAAATTTCACAAAAAAAAACCAGAAGATATTCAGGCCTATTTGCTACTTCGGTTATACGTAGACTGCGATCCCTACCAAAGATATTTGCTTCCTGTGTTCTCTTTTTCTGCCAAGTTCAGCCGTATATCACTTTTATGTATCTGAAGGCCGCAGCGTAATGCAATATGAAGCTATGAATGGGATAAAGTTACATATTCTCCATTGATTTTCCATTGTACCCATTATCTTTAATGCTGGAACGCGGGATAGTGCGAGGGCCGGAAGCCTCCGCACCTCCGCGCTGCCTGGTGCCGTATGAAAGCCATCCCCTGGGGGCAGATAAAACCAGCTGCGAGCTGCAGAGAGGAGACAGGCATCCCCTGAAGCAGCCGGCGTAATGGGGGGAGCGGGTTGCTCGCCCGCCAGCAGGAGAGAGAAAGGGAGAAGCCAGGAGCAGGGAAGGATTAGGGAGGGGGCATGCGAGGGGCCAGGAGGCAAGAGAAGGGCTGGCAGCAGGGACGGGGAGCCAGAGGAAGGGCCCGTGACAGATCTGCCTCAAGCCTTCTTGGCAGTTGGACGAATACTTTTTTGCTTCACAAAAGAGAAAGGGGAAAAAAAAATAAGAAAAAAAAGTTTTGTGGTCCGTGATGCTGCCGCTGCCCAGGAGCACAGCGATGCTCAAAAGCCTTTGCCCCACTGGTCTGGGGTCTTGTGGAAAGCAAGCTGAGGGCTCGCTGCTGTGGCTGCCCGGCCCCATGGCTGCAGGAGTGTGGGGAGAACTCAAAGGCTGAGCATTGGTGCCGGGGGGCAAGGAAGATGAGCGGGCTGGGAGGATGCAGCTGCACGGGGAGAACGGGGCGCATGGGTGGCCTGCAGCCCAGGCAGGCCTAGTTGCGCTGGGACTAGATGTTAACACTAGCTCTCTAACAAGCTTCTCCAATCGCATTTTTTAAGGCCGTGTGTTAACAGAAAGCAACTGCGCAAACGCAGCAAGTTCCAGCACCGCTTCCACCCTCATAACGACAGACACCGCCGCGATGCGGTTGTCGTTCCTCTCGCTAAGGGTCAGAGCGGGGAGCTGGGCAGATGATCGCTGCATGCGGTCTCACTCGGGTCATCCCAGTGGGGCCCCTGCCTGCCCCTCCCAGGCAGCCAGGGCTGAGGGTCCGGTCCTAGCAGCAGAGCTCTCTGCCACCTCCGCTCTGCGGTCACCGCTGGTGCCCCTGTCATGTATTTTTCAGATCAGAATGCTTCTGAAGGACAAGCGACCCGCTCATCTTCGCCTGACCTTTACTGCTCTGGATACTCGTGTTGACATCTGTGACTAATTTGTGATCTACGAAACCGAGCTGTGACCAATACAAAAAATCTTTATGCGAGCCTTGCCATGTTCACCAGCAGGTTTCCTGACCTCGCTGCTCCAGAGTTTGTGCTCTGGGGAACTCCACGGGTGACATCTCCACCTCCAGCATCCCGCCCCAACCTCTTCTCCACCACACCAGCTCTCAGCTGTGGGCACGGAGCATGGGGACCCTCGGGTGAATTTTCCTGTGGTCACTGAGGAACAGAGCCCCCAGTGAGATCCCCCCATCCCAGTGCAAGAGAAATCTGGTGCCTCCTTTTGCTGCTCCAGTGGGGCAAGGATGTGAGGCAGGCTCCTTCGGGGCTGCCCCGCCGCCACATGCGTGTGCACGTGCATGTGCTGCGCAGCAGGGCCCCGCTTCTCATTTAAACAGCCAATTAAAGCCTACTTTGGCACTTAGCACATGGCATCAGCTTGCAGTACTTAAGCTGCCTAGCACAGTGTGAATTTAATTTGATAAAGGGGCAACTAATAAAGATCTTGGAAGGCTGGTTAAAGTTCATTAAGCCCTTCCTTTCAAGGTACACTTCTCTCCCCTGCAAAAGCTTGCGTCTATTTTTTTTTTTTAAAGCTGTGTTATATCCTGCCACCAGAAAAAGGTGCCTGTGTCACACTCTGACAGGGTATATTTAAAGTCTCGCTGTCAAAGTCATGTCAGATCTTGATTCCTTGCCCAGAAATGTGCAGAAAGAAAAACTAAAGCCCCCTTGCCCAAGTGCGGGGAGAGGAGTGCACGACGGGTTCGTGCAGCTTCTGCGAGGGGAGCTCAGCTTCTGTCACACTGCGCTACATCCATCCTATTTCTTTTGAGCGATCCGGAATTCCAGATGGCTTTCATAAACAGATGAGGAGGCTCCTCCGAGTTCACTGGTTTAATGAAGCCCGTATGGCTGACTCATGTAATAAGTATTTAATCATGCTGATGAAAATCATTTTAAAAACTTCCACCACACACAGCGCTGTTCCCCGCACAGCCGCGGAGCTGATAACACAACATCACAGCCAAGGAGCCTCCGTTCTCCAGAGCCTCTCCAGTTGCCTGCCTCGACTTTCATTAAGGAGTTATAAATGTGTGTACGTCTGCGCATTGCCACCCTCTAACGAGGACCGGTTCGTCTTTGCAAATGCTCATCAAATCACCTATGCGAGTGCCACAGGAAGATTTTTGTTAAGCTCCACATTCCCCGTGCAGCTGTTGTCAGAGGTCACTCATGGGTTAACACTTCGGTGTTTATATCTTCTCGTTAGTTTCAGTTTGTGCTCTCAAATGCCCATACTTGCTAGTTTAAGCGGTCTCCATTTGTAAACAGAGGAATGCCAATACCTTGTAAATACTGAGTCATCTTAGGTGGACATCTGTCCTCTGGTCAGCAGAAGTCCCGGACAACACCACGAAGAATGTGGACTTTCGTCATTTTCAGAGCATGGACCTAAATGAACGCATGTAAGTGCATCATGTGGCCACTGGTCGCCCACACAACCTCGGTACATTTCAAGCTAGCTCCAGTCTGTCCTCGTCTCCTCCAGAGCAAACCCGGAGCTGGAGGCCACCCTGGAGCTGCCTGCACACCGAGGGTGGCAGTGACCTCCCCAGGGCAGCGCTGGGGGGCTCGGACATATCCTGGGGTTATGTGGTCACCCAGACAGTGCCCTGTGAGGGCTGGAAGACATGCTGGAAGATCTGAATGTATTCCTTGAGGGGGAACGGTCCAGAAATCACTGCCTTGCAGGGTCTGGGTGGGCTGGAAAAGCCAGTGGAGTTCTGAGAACAAGCGGGGCGCCTTGCGTGGGCTGGAGCACTGAGGAAGTTGGAGACACTCTACCAGATGCTCTTTGCTTGTGTGAAAGGCTGAAACAAGGCACATTGACTCCTAGGTCTGGATTCTCATTGTCATGTTTGTGCTTACCTTTACAACGTGCTCATCGCTGCTCAGCAGGTCCAGGCACTTCTGGGAGCTCTGGCAAAAGGAAGAAGACAAATAACATACTGTTCTGCACAGGCTCCCAGCCACACATAGAGAGGTGTCCCTGTTTTTCTACAGAGAGTTTTGTGGATCGGTCCAAATTTTCATAGTCAGATATTTTTTATCACCAGATGAATTAGTTTTACGTGTTGGGGACAAGGCCACTTGAAGTTTCCAAATTCTAGACATGTTGAAAGCTCAAGGCACATTTGCACTATTATCAGTTACAAATTTGCTTATATCCTGATGGGGAAAAGACTTGTTTTCTGACATGAGACCAAACAAAACCTCCACTTTGTGTCATTACAGCTAGTTCCCTTTGGTAAGCAATTTATTGTTCAAGCCACTGACATGTAACACAGTGTTCATAGCTTTGGAAACTGGTTTTATTTTAATTTCCCTCATTTGATTTTACAATAGACGTTTTTCACTTCTATACATGTGCATATGTTGAAAACCTACTGCTACAGGCTGAACAGAAAGCTGAGTGTGATCCTGTCTCTTACACTTACAAATGGTGTGCCCAGGAATTACCCCATGCTTTCTGAATGATTTAAACGCCCTTAGTGCAGCATAGGTGCTGCTTTAAATAGTTGTACCTTGGTGGCTAGCATTTAAATCTTCAGGACTGGGAAGTCTTCTGGTTAAATTTGAATCATATTGCTGCAGCACCTAGACATATGCAGCTGCAAATAACTGGGGCATTATGGTCTTTACAGGCTCAATAATGAGATCCAGAGTTCACTTTACACAAGTGCTGCATCCTCCCATGTGTGGGCTTAAGAAGTTTGGAGCAGCAGGATCAAACTCTGCAAGTAAAGGGATACTGCATCCTTTCTTGTACCCCACTTCAGAGCGCCCAATTAAGATGTCACCATGACTTTTCAGAAGAGCACCTTAAATAGAAAAACACTGGGACAGAGAAGAGGTCTCAATTGCCGTGGTTACAACTTCAGACTCCGGAGCTAAAGGATACCAAGAAGAGAGCTTAATGCCTATAAATCTTCCAGGGTGACCTGATTCATGACTCAGCCAAAGCGCCCAAGTCCCTAAGAGCCAGGCGAACAACAACTTTAAAATACAGTTCACTACTCTTGCTGGAATCTGTACCCCACTGGTTTCACACTCAGAAGGTTTAAGCCGCAAAAGGCAGGAGAGGATTTAATGTGCTCCTCTGAACAAAATACATAAGGGTAGGAAAACTTGACCCGACAATTCTGAGACATGCCTGCCGTAAATAACCAATTGATTGGCTGACTAGCAAAGCCATTAGCGGGCGTGAGGTGCCTGCTGAGATTCAGACACCGCATAAAATGCTGGAGGTGCCTGCAAAATGGACACGGCAATTGGCTACGCGGTCATCTGCTTACGAGCCGCTCACAAGGGCTCATGAAAAATGGGGTGGCTTTCATCTCACCCACTTGACACCAGGGCTCTGGAAGGGGACCGTGCGTGGGATCCAGTCTGTCACGGGCAAAGGGGGAAGAACACGAGGTAAAATGACTACCTTGTGCTTGAGGAGTAAATCATCTGGAGGAGTAAAAGTATTTCAAATTAAGTTGGAGAACCTGCCTTGACAGTTGCAGACAATGAGCCTTTTCTGCTGTAAATCACCACAGCTGCCAAATGACACTGGTAGGTCTGAGCTAATGGGGCTTTCCACCCCATGAAAAGTGGCTGCAGCAGGTATAGGAGGGGGGAATTTGGTGTCTCTGCTGATCACAGGCAGTCGGGTGAAAGGACTAGAGGTTACGTTTTACTATCTGAGAAAGGGTCATTTTCAGCTTTTCCTTCCATCCCATTCCCTCCCAGTGAATTTATGCGGTACACCCATCTTTGCTCTCACTGTTGTGGCCAGTTTCTGGATTTGGGTTGTCTTTTTGTGCCATCCCACCCGAAGGCATAGGAACAGGCCAGAGCGGTGGAAGGCCCCTGAAGCTCTGCCTACCAAGTCTTTCACTGAGAAGAGCAGGCCCTAGGAAGCTGAGCAGACATAATGCTGGGCAACCCCAGACACTCCTTTACACCAACTTGAGACATTTGCACCGTGCAGTTAGGTAGGAATCTTGGTCTGAATGGCTAAATAAACAGCAATGTAATGACGAACCAGAGCCAGCTCCTCAGAGAGGCCGTCACTTCAGGCTGAACAAGCTGAACAAGCAAAGACGTGGCCTTGTTCCAGTATCAAACGTAAGATCAAAACTGACATCTGGGAGATAAAAGGCAGATAGGAGAATGTAGATATGTGAAACTACATTCAGTTTGATTCCACTCACAGTTTCAGATCTTTCCAAGCTTTCCTACCCAAGAAGATAGTGGCTGGCTCACAAGAACCAGCTCCCTGAGCAGGCATCACTCCCTGTGCTAGATTGCCTCTTGCACTGTTTTTTATGGGAGTGAGAAAGTCCTTGGCCCTGCCCCTGCCTCCACTCAAACAAACTAAGCTGCTTGTTCACAAGCAGAGGATTCCTCCACTACGTAGCGCTCAGTTCCCCAGACAGTTTTTCATTTTATGGATTAGACTAAACAGTTGTGTCATTTTCTTTCTCCAGAGAGTGAAGGGCTGCAAGGTAAGAATTGGTTCCAAACAACTGCATTTACACGGTATGCAAAAACACACTGGCTGAGTATTGACATGCTGCTGCCCAGGTGGTTCCTGGTGTCTCCAAACCCATCAGAAATGGTGAGTACCAGCAGAGGATTCATCTGCTTCCAGGAATCTGGCCCTATTCCTACAGACTACAAGATTGTACAAGCATGACTATGCCTAACGTCTCACCAGCTAACCTCAGGTTTTATTATAGCACCCTGCTGCTATCCCAGCAATGTCTTTTGAAAGGCAAAAATATCTCAGTCTCCCCATCCAGCCCTAGTCCCCCCCAGTTTAATGCCACCAAGATACGTATCTGTAGGCAGTGCTGTCAGAAGTAGCATCTGCTCCAACAAACTCTCCAGCGGAGCAACCTGCAGGACAATGAACGTTGTTGGAGCGAGGGCCTCATCCATGCTCCAAGCACATCCCCAGAACTCACGGCATTGCTTTAGTCAATACATTCAAAACGCTGAGGGTTGATGTTGCTGGAGACCGGTCTCCAGGACCCCAGTATTCAGGATTCCTCTTCACGCTGGTTTGGCCTGCAGTCTCTAACATCGGAAGCAAAGTAAAAGACACAGGAAAAAAGAAATCAGCTAAATATTTCCCAGCCCTGGAATATAGAAAGATGGGGGGTTCTCTCCCTGTGAAAGTTTTAGGCATCACAACATCCATCCACTAGGAGGTGTTCTGCAGTGCCTTGAAGCCTGGTGGAACAGGGTCTCCTCTTGCTTGCTTTAAGCTTGCCATTGGGCAGTTTCATTAGGCAGCTTCTAGTTCTGTTTTTATGAGATGACAGTGAGTAACGGCTCCGTGGTCACTTCGCAGCTACGGAGGGATCAATCCGTATCCCCTCCATGGAAGCTTCTTTCCAAGAAGTGCATTACTCTTTGGGCTGTCCAATTTTTGGAAACCTAACAGTGCATTCTGTACAATATTTTGCTACAGGAGAGAAAGTTCTTGATTTTGGAAGTGTCATTTTAGTACACCCAGCGCAAATGTTTATAAATACATACCTGCACACAGACGCAGTGCTTGTCCAAACACATTCAAAGGATACCTAGGTTCTTTCATGTATTACATACTCAGAGTGAAAATAACCAGCTATATTTAACCCAGATCCAAGCCTAGACTAAATTATTTTAAAGGTCAATTAAAGAACAAAAAATCTTGGTAGTGAAAAGATAAAAAGCTCTCATTCATTTGCCATTCCAAGAGCTTTAACAGAACCAAAGCACAGAATGAGAAATTACAATTAAGTAGGATTTTATATAAAAATTGGTGACAACTCCAAGTTCCTATACCTGCCAAGACCTGAATGCAGATGACTGAATTTGGCCGACAGCAGTTGATGGAAACTCCATCGCTCACTGCGCTGATGTAGTTGTTTGGAAACCAACGGCTCTTGGCAGAGAAAACACATTTCAGCTTCTGTTGAATGACTGCACATATGATGAGCAGAAGATGAGATAGGCCAATAGCCGGCGTTCAAATCTGGATTATGTTTTGGCTAGGACTTAAAGTTCAGGTCTGGGGCCAAATGAAGGCTAGAATTTAGCCTGAAATATAATCCTGAAATCACATGGGCTCTTCTCCTCAGGTATTGGACTTGGCGGCAGGATCCTGGGGATATTTTCTCCCTTGCAATTGCTGGTCCACCCGTTTGGCAGGCGCGGCTGCGCTTGCTGCATTCCTGTTCTTTGGCCCTGTGTGAGTCAGTTCTGGAAAACTCTTATTTGACCACAACTGGAAAAGAAAAACTAAAAGGAAAAATAAAACAAACACACACACACACAAAAACCCCAAGCCCAAACCCACAGATCAAATTTGCAAGATGGGTCGGAACCACAAAGCCCAGATTTCCGCGCCAGCAGCCTGCATGAGTTCAGCTGGGAGATCCCAGAGCGGATCCCATGAGGGCCACCAGCAGCTGGGGGGGCCATGCGGGGCCAGGACCCGTCCCGAGCCAGAGGGGCCACAGGCATCCCACGGGGAGAGCAAGTGCGGCCAGCCAAATCCCCCGAGCAGCACCAGGGTTTGTTCTCTGGCTGCCTCGAAAAGCTATTTCCAGAGCTTAACTCAACACCTTCCTTCAACCTCAGAGCACCTCCCAGAGCAAACATAATCACCTCCCAGGTTTGGGCCTTACACAGAAAGAGATCCATCTGCACAGGAATGATATTTAGCACGGGTCACAGTTTAAAATGCCATCAAAAATACCTGGAAGGGCAGTCATGGTTCGGCTCTGCCATCAGCAGTGAGGTGAGGACACCTCGGTGTGTCTGCTGAGGTAGGTGAGTGACGTGCACCAGAAGATTTGTGCAATAAGCAGGAACAACAGCCTGGCTGCACTCCTCACCATTTCTTAATGTCTGCACTCCTTGCCATTTCTACACACTGGGAACCCGTTCGAAAAGCAGCGATGGAAATCTTGGAAAGCGAATCGAAGCGAAGAAAAGCCCTTGGTGTAATTTTACAGCGTGTGAAAGACTTAAAGCAAGAAACACAACCAGATGCCACAAGGAAACTACTTCCAATTAGTTCTGCTTTGTGTTATACCTACTGATGAAAAATAAAAACAAATTCATTCTGTCAACAGCTCTATCTATAGCATAATCCTTAAATGAACTCATCCGTCAAACTGGTCTCCTCTGGCAAAACACATTACAATCCCTGTTTCTCAGCTGTGTGAATCAATCATCTGTTTCCCAAACCCATTGGTCAACATCTTAGGAACCCAATATATTTTTATTGCGCTAAACAAGCCAGTTGCAGGGCACCAACCTCACCACACCACTGATGTACGAAGTGTCCATCTACTAGCAAGCTTGGCGATTCTGGGGGAGCTGTTTCCCTGTCAAGGTTACAGGGTGAACGCACTGACCCAAACCGAGCAAACCTCAGCCGTCCTGCCCCAGCAGCGTGGTCGGGCTGTGCTGCTGCTCACGGCTGGACGAGGTGAGAGAGCACCGAAGAACAGACTGGATTTTCTTCTGGGTGGACAGTTCAGATAGTGATGTTTGAAAGGGCATGGTTAGACTCTTTAGAAGATAAAGATTTTAAGACAAAGCTAATGGTTCATGTTGAAGGGTAAGAAGTTACAAGTCACCAGTCACCAAGGTCTGAAACGTACCTCAGAGAAGTCCTGTTTCCCACCGACACTCAGTCGTGCTGCAAGCAGAGACGTGCGGTTGATGCTTTGGGCTTCGCCACATCAGCTGATAGAAAATCTACCAAAAGAGTGATGCGAACCTGGGAGTTTCTTGCAGATGTATTAGTTCAGACAAACTACAGTGGCGGTTTTACCTAAGGCCACTTCATAAAAGTTTATTACTTAGTTGTATTTTAACTGTTAAATTGACAACCATTATGAGTTTCACTAGGGAATCCCTCAAAATAATCTACAACACAGTTACCAGGAGAGATTATCTAAGGAATATTGAGCAAAGAGACATGGCAAGGGCACCCTGGTCTTACTGTCCTTGCAGTGGTACCCGCTGGTGTTACAAAAGCAGCAATATCCCCCCAGTAGCATCCTATTCAAGAGATACTTCATCATCTCCCATGGATTTCAGTTACCTGGCATATGTTTGGGATGTTTTGCTTCTGAGCTTGACATTTTTGATGTTAGCCTTTACAACGAAACAAACCTTTCAGAAAGGTCTGAGTAACACTTCCTTGAATCCTGGGGTGCACGCAGAACAGTAGAAGACCACCAACAAGAAGATCTTGTTGCTCAAGATGGCCAAACTCAAGGGATCCGTGTGCTCACTTCGGCAGACATTAAGTCTCTGCTGCAGGGAACCATTCAAGCAGCCCATCGATGTATACAGATAAAATTAAATTTCCCTGCGGATACAAAGGCAACAGGATTCATCATTTCAGGTGGATTTTGACAGCTCTGATGTGCTCTGCTCAGGGCTTCCAGACCTGCCTGATCTCAGTGCTGGGCCTGGGAGCCAGAGGAGGAGGAAGAGAGGAATTCATCTGAGCTGAAACCAAGGTCAGCTTCCCTGAGGACCTAAGCCATGGCTCCTGGACACTCATGTACTGGGGACTGGCAAGTTGCATGGGGCTGGATGGGGAATTCTGTCAGTTTAATGTCTCCAGCACCAACATCCTTGGGAAGAATGAAAAGTTGCCAGCAGGACTGTCTAAAAAAACAAAGCAAACGAGACACCTTTCACTGGAGAGTCAAATAATCCCAGTGCAGTGCGCAAAGGCACTGTGAAATCCACCCATGGAAAACCATCTGGTGTTCATCTTCCCTAAACCCAAACATAGTCACCCCAAATCCCCAAGCATCCCAAGGGAAAGCAGCCTCAGCCAGAAGAACCACACGGACAGACACACAGACATGGACACAGCCCTGTACGCAGCAGGAGGGATGCCCCTAGCTCTGCTCAGAGCTTGCTCCCTTCTCCATCGAAGGACCTGCTGCAATCCCCTGCCCCGTACCGTGGATTGAGGCCATCCTCCCCTTTTGCTTTCACCAGCTCATCATTCAAATGCTTGTCTTTAAATGAAGCTGAAAGAGCCACTGCAGCATGGCCAAATCCAAGCATTCAAACCCATGAGTCAGCCCCACACCCTGTTCCTGAGCTGGCGTTGAACACCACGGGGGTTTTCACGATGCACTGAGCACGACTTTGCTTCGCTTTTCTATGTCCAAGGTCTGCTCTACAGTCACAAAAAGTAGAAGAATTTTTCTTTTCAAAGGTGTCCACCGGCACGAGCTTAGAGCCTAAAGCTCCTGCCCAAACATCAGGTACTGCTAATTCATAACGTGCCACTAATAAGTATTGAGCACGTACTTGAATTTGGATGGACAACAATCTGTTGTGCTCAAAGAAAGGCGAAAACCAGATGTGAACCCTAGATGTTCACAGCATTTTCAAGAAGAAAAATCATTTATTTAGACAGGGCAGAGAGAAGAACAAGCATGACACCCAGCCTCCTGGTCACTTCCCAGAACTCCCGGGGAAGGCAGCGGGTGCTGGGGCAGACGTGGGCCTGGCCGCGGGGCCGGGGCTGCTTCGGGCTTTTCCCACCGTGTAAATGCCAGGGGCAAGTGCAGCGTTTTGCTGTCTCTGACCAAACTTTGCTTAGCTGGGGGGGTTTGGCATAACCCGAAAGGCCCGATCCAAAGCAAGTCGTGCAATCCTCAAAATCAGCTCATACAAATAAGAGGACAGCTTTTGAGCACACAGCTGTGCTCCTGGCCAGGAGCAGAGCTCCGCAGTGCCTGGCCAAGCCAGGGCATGGCACTGGGGAGCACCCACCGGGGCCTGGATCTGTGCCCCAGGCATTTCCCCCTGCTCAGCTCCCTACACACCGGTGGAGGGCTCAGGACTCACCCCATAAGGCTGTGGGGCACTTCGCTACAGACCCCTGGCCCCACCATTGGGATATTTGCACTCCTGCTCCTCGCACGCCACCACCTCGGGGAGCTGCCCCGCACGCTCATGCCCTTCACCTCACCGGAGCCTCTGCTCACCCCCAGCGCCGCACCACGCTATAAATATCCCTCCCAACCCCTCCTCATCCACTGAGCCCCTGGCACCCCGGGGCAGGGAGCAGCCCCGGGGCCACCACCTGCTTCGCCCGCCCCGCGGGATGGCGCGGCCGCCCTGATCCCCAAGAGCCGGGACATCCCGGCCGGCTCTCCCCGAGGCACCGGCAGATTAGCGGCTCTATTTTTCAAGCTGCCCCTCTCTCACCCCCTCCGGCTTTCATTCAACTCGCAGGAATTTAAGGCAACTTGGCAGGGCAGGCAGGGTCTATATATAAACCCTGGTGGCCATCTCATCAAGCAAAACGCGATGAGCAAATGGCCTCTGTACCTGGAATGTGGTTTTGTGCAAGTGACAGGTCAGCAAAGCAGCTGACATCTTTCCTCGCAGCACAATGGGGATAGCAGGGATGCCATCAGCACTATTTTTTTCCTACCCTGCTGTGCACTAAAAAATTTATTCTAAGAACATTAGGGAGCAGGGGAGTAAAAATAGATCTGCAGGTTCAGCAAATGGCTCTCTCCACTCCTCGCGTTTCAACCTTTTTTGCAGAGAACAGAAGCAAAAAGGGTTGTGCTGCTCTGTTGAACTCTGTGTTTGCTCGGCAGTTCCTGGTAACGACACCGCTGCTTTCCAGGCTCATTTAAAAATGCTTCCAGCAACCTGGGCATTTTTGTGGTTCCGATTAAAACGTTGTTGACATTAACCACATGGTAAAGAAACTTGGAAATAAGGGTGACCTCGATCCAAACCCTCTTGCCAGGCTGGGAGCAGCCTGCGGAGCCGCCCTGTGAGCACACAACATGCACATCTCAAGGGTCTGCAGTGGCCAAATTTGCCTGGCCCCCAGAGACATGGCGGTGGTCAGATAATCTCAGAGTTAATGCTGGTGGAGACATTTCTATGGAGCAGGCTGGGAAGTGCCACGACAGCACGGGTAGGCAGCTCCTGCTCTTCCCAGCTCTGCGGGCGAGTCGCCTGTGGAGAGGTGAGCGTGTTTACGGCCAAGTCATAAGCTGCTGAGTGCAGGCTTTGACCTTGGGCTCTCCTCTGGTTTCCTTGTAGGCAGAGGATGAGGACACGAGATGGGCCACCACAGCAGGACCATCTCCGGGGTGAGGGCAGAGCAGGCAACTGTGCATGTGGGGAGGCGCAGGCTGCCAAGCCTCAGGGCAGCAGGGCCGATGTCCCCATCCCCACCCCAGAGCCCCCTGCACAGCGGGGCTTGTGCTATGTGCTTTCAAACACATCCCCCAAAGCTAACGACGGCCTGGGGTTGGGCCATGGGATCTCTCTAAGGAGCTGTTTTGGGGATAGATGATGCCAGCTTGACTAAGCTGAAACATCTGGCGTGAGCACACTTGGTGTCCCCTCCAGGCGCCCAGCGGGGAGTGGCACGGAGCTGTGCACCACGCTCCCATCAGGCGCAGCCCAAGCCCTGGAGCAGGGCGCTCCGGTCCCCGTCCCCACAGCAGGGACACCCAGCACAGCATGGGGGGGCACTGTCCCCAGCTTCCCACCACAGATATCACTCCAGGACCAACCCAGCTGTGCTAGAAACCAGAAAAGGGAGCCCCTGTGAACCTCTCTGGCTCCAGCTAAACCCAACTTGGCTTCAGCTGGCTCTTGGGCCTTGATTAAGGTTTCCAAGCGATGGCAGCCTCCAGGCTGGAAGACAAACGTGCACATGGCCTCCTACTTGCCCCTCACCAGCTGGTGTTAAAGGCTTGAGGGATGAAGTACCTCTTTCACTGATTTACACTAGTGAGACCCCATGCACGAGTGGCTCATGGCCAGGGGTAGTCCAGGGCAGAAATTCCTGCTAAAAGACCCACCCCACCACCCTACTCCCAACCCCTGAAATTTGCAGACACATCCAAGTGATTTAAGGGCTGGATCCTGAAGATTCAGCTTTCAATAAAGCCCTTGGCATTTAGGCTCCTGACCATACCAGAACAGGGGACCGACCCACAGGTATACCTGTCACCCTCTGGTGCTGGGCAGCGTGGGACAACCAGGAGCTGTCAACTTCTTGGGGTCCCCAGCAAAACCTCACCTATTTGTGGAAGCAGCATCCGTGGGGCTCTGCTTTTTAGACCTTCCCGGTTAAGTGAGTTCCTTCTGCAACACAAGAAATGACTTCAGTGCTCAGCTTCTCAAGAGCTCGTTTAACAGCGTGCTGTGGGGATTAGGGGGACGACAAGGAATTTTAATAGAAGGAAAGCACTTTATAACTCACTTCCAAGTTGATTTGTACAGCCAAAGCTGCTTTGTTATTCTTTCACAGGGGAAAGATCCCAAGAGCAAACACCTTCAAAGGAGCAATCCAACTCTCCTTGAAGGCAGGAGAGGCAAACCCTGCAAGTCAAAGCAAGGGCTGAAACGTGCCCAGAATCTGTAAGTCCCTGAAGATCTCCGTTTGGCAGATTGCTGCAGCATCCCCTGAGTCTCAGAAGCTGGAGCCTCATGGGTGATGCTGCGCTATCAAAACACTGATGTAGGTGGAATTTTTTTATACCTAGAGCAACGCCGTGCTTAGGGTTACATCTTTAAAAGACTCTTTTCTTGGCGCTAAGGCTCATTTCAAAAGGGGAAATTTCTCTCCTAGAACCTCTAAACCCCTTGTGTTTGCACTGCACCCTCACGCAGGGTCCAGGGGCAGCGGGGAAGTGCCCAGGCCAGGACTTGGCTTGGCTTGGGTTTGGACAAGTTTAGACAAGACATGGCAAATCCAAGGCCCCTGCCCCAGCAGGCCGGCCTGGGTGGCTGAAGGGAAGTCGAATATCAACCTTCAGAATACCAACATTTGGGGGCAGAGGGATCTATCCATGATTTCCATGTATCTCCAGCCTGAGGCTTTGCATCCCTCGGGCAAGCGTCATTTCTTGGCTTCCAACCCACCGAACTGAACAGTCAGATTAAGGAATGACAAGACAGACGACATTTACTAACATTTGGCAGCCAGGCTGAGACAACGTCTCTCCACCATCGTTCGAGTAATCTCCCCTTGGAAAAGGCCCAGATGAGTGTTCCCGCTGCTCAGATGGTTCCAGAAGAAATGACTTGTAAACAGCAGTGGAAACCGTGCCAGGAAATACCAAAAGAAAAAAAACCATGCCGTTTCAACAACAATTTCAGAGCCGGCTCCAGCAGCGATGCTCTTACGAGCATTAAACACGGCCATCCCTGCGCAGCTCCTGGGGACGGCCTCCTGTGAGGGGCCTGCTCACCTCAGCGGTGGCACCCGGGCCATCCGCACTCGCCTCCACTGTTGGCCCCTTCCATCACTGATGAAACCCACAGCGCCATGGGAATGCCTCGGTCCTCAGCACCCAACAAATGTGCCGGGGCCTGCTTTTGAGTGCCACGGCCCTTGGGCGGGTTTCTGCTTCTGCCTTTCCTCATCGTCAGCACCCTGCACATGGCGGTCCGCGAGCAGGGCCTGGCTGTGCTGCAGTGCTCCTGGAGAGAAACAGAGGGATCAATGTCCTGGGGATAAATACCATGTAAATTCATTGAGAGAAATCTGCCCCATGGCCCTGTACCCCATCACGTACACAGCATCAAAAAGGCAGGAAAGGCCGCAATTCCCCCCGGAGCCTGGGCAGAGGAAGGCACCTAGGGAAGTGTTGCAGCTCAGGCTCTTTCTAGCAGCCACAGCTCCCCCTCTTTGAGCAAAGTGGCTTCCAGAAAGATCTCACATTGGCAACCCTCGCCTCCCACTTGGGACTTCTCCTACAGCTCTCCATACTTCTGAGCTCGAAGCCTGAAGGACTCAGCCAGCACTTGGCCAGGGAGTAATAGAGGAGATTCCCCTGCACCCCTCCTAAAACTCGGGGCTGAGGAGCCCCCCCAGACAGGCTCCTGTGACTGCACAATGACTGGCAATTAATGGGTACCAGAGAAAGGCGAGGCCAGTGTTCTTTCAGAAGTTAGCCTCCACACCACCAAGACAGGGCTCAAGAGGGACACTTAGCACAGATGTTGTCCAGACTGCCTCTGTCTCCATGCTTGGTGTTCACCGACACGAGGCCAGACTGCTGACTCTGCCACACGGGTCAGGCCTTTCAAATGTTAGGTCTAAAGGATCAAATAACAATTTATGCATTTGGAAAAAGAGAGGTGAACCGCAGACAATAAAAAGCATGGATTCGGTCATTTCTCTCTTTGAAAGCGGTGGAAGTTGTTCATCAAAATCCCCAAGCAAAAATCTCACTACGCGTCCCGTGAGCTATTCCCAGTGCCAGATCCGTACAAAGCTGTAAAATACACAGGCTACTTAAACCCTTCCTGCAGGGAGATCCGCAGCCACGGGCTGCACAAACCCAGCTGGGGAAACGCTGCATCAAAGCCCCGCTTCCAGACCGAGGTTCAAAATGAAACAGCAGAGCCGAGCTTGAGGAGGTGAGAATAGGGCCTGAGGTTTTCATGGTCATCAGCTCTAGGTTCTGTGCTGTGATAAGCATGTCCTAGGTCCCTTCTAGGTCCCCATATGTAAATCCTGTAACCTGCCTGGGAGGGTGGCTGGCAGCGCTCCCCGCACGCCTGGAAGGAGCAGCCTCCGGCAACCACCCAGCTTCCAGACCTCTCAGCTCTCCTCCAGCCAGACCCACGATTTGCTGCATGACAAAACGGAGCGATCATTTCCACCCCGGTCTCCAGAAAGGTAGTTCTGCAACCCGGGCTGATTAGCTACCACACCAGCCTCCTGTCCTTCGTATAAATCTAATGCCTTTGATTACATCATGCCAGAAAACTGAAATGTAAGTCAGATGGTTAAGGCATTAATGGCTGCACTGTAAAGACTCAACAATGCAAACCTTCCCAAAATGAACTGTCTTGACCTTCACCATGCTGACAATAAAAGTGTGACATCATGTGCAAACGAGCTTTAAATTTAAACCAGGTGCAGCAAGCTGCCTGGCGTCTTAGGGCTGCTGTGTAAACCACTAACATGCGAGCAGCTATGCTGGAGGCAAGCGAAATGCCAAGCCCGGACAGGACCCGCTCAGCAACAGAAACAGGTATAAGCAGCTGGTGTGGTGCAGGACAAAATAAAGCATCGCACTTGAAAAAGGCAGCTCTGGGGTTATTTGGTACCAATTCTAGTTGGGGCAAATGTTATTAAGTAAACACAAGTTTGCTGATGTTCATCTCCATGCGACGAGCACACTTGCATTCATACAGCTCTGGAATCAAGCCAGTAGTACAGTGATGAGGTTTGTCCATTTTTCTCTCCTATTCAATTCAAGACTCCCTTAGACTTTGCAGAATGCTTGGGGTTGTGCTCGCAGGTTGTCAGCCTGGACAGCAATCAGAGAGCTCTGTGATTTACAACCCAAAAACCATGGCCCTGCTCCAGAGCCCTTCCAGTGCAGCCATCACCCCTCTTGCTACTGCTCCTTAAAGAAATGTTCTGCCTTCCCCGGCCGCCCCTCACCTTGCTGCACAAAAATGCCCTTCCCACGTGGGTTTCTATGAGCAGTTTTCCACCTGCTTTGCCCTGCCCGGCTCCCGCCATCCATGCCTGGAGGCAGCGCTGGCATGGGGCACGCTGTGTGGCTGTGGCCACTTACATCTCTTCTGCTGGTTCTCGTTTCACAGAAGCAAAACAGAGGCAGGGCTGCTGTGGATGAAACCAATACCTAAGAGGAAGTCTACTGCAATTCTCTGCACCCTTCACATTTTGGAGAGCATAGCTCAAAGAGTAAAATCAAACTCTGCTGAGCTGACAGGTCCTGGAGGAGCAATGAGCACATTCATTGCAAGCTGGGTGCTGCAAGACATTGGTGCTCAGAATGAGGAATCACAGACAATTACACAGGAGAACACAGTGAACCAGGCACTGCTGGAATGATTTTAAGGAAATCACCCTTCCCTGGCTAGAGAAATGCTACAGCCCGAGCTGAGGCTAACAGCAACGCCATCACACTTCAGGAACCGAGGGCAGAGAACCCAGCACCAGGTTTGCTTCGCTAAGCGGGCAGGCCACGCACATGGCACGGGGAAGGAAAGATGACAAGCAAACAAGTTATGCAAATACTGTTCTTTATTTTCTGCTTTTTCGGAACATACCCTAGCTGTTCCACAGGGAATTCAGAATAGGAAACATGTTGCACAACACACAGGTCAGACATCAGCTAGGCCTTTTTTACATACAGATGATTTTTATTTTTTATTTTCAACAGAATTTCAACTCCACATTAAGCACGGTTGAATGAGCACTACTCAAACACAAACACAAAAAACATCACCACAAACTGTAGAAGTTAGGCAGCTCTTTTTTAATACTGAAAACTGTCTGCCACTGGCAGTCGTTAGGCAGTGATATGCCTCACGGTTTCTCAGTACGCAGAACAACTATAATGAATGCTTTCAACATTGAAGTCAACTGTAAAACAACAATTTTGGGTTAAGTGTTAAACCTAATTAGGAAAGGAGTTCTGCAGCAATCAATGTTACTTTACCTCCTGGGCTGATCGAAAGTTGAATCTCTGAGAGCTCATTAGGATGCCCACTATGGAGGTAACACTAATCTTCATCCCCGTAGGGACATTTGGAAACAACTTGATTATCTTCAAGCATATGCAGTGATGCAGTGGTAAAATGTCCATCCCCTTCTATTGTTTATACAAATATCAATGTAAGCCAAATAAAGATCCCAGGCTGCTGAATTAGCAGGATTCAGAATTTTGAACCTCACTTTGGCTCAGTAAGAGCTCGGGAGCTGGCTTACGAGAAAGGTACACATCTGCATCGATGGCGAAGCAATTAATCATTTGTATCCACAACAGGCACAATTCTGTCCTCACATATCCTTTGTAATACTGAAAGAGCATCAGCTGATGCTAATGAAAATGGTTTGTGTTCTTTACAATTAATCTTAAAATTAATTTTAGGAATTTATTTTAAACAAAACTGGCCATATTGGGTCAGGCAAAAAGTCCACAGTAATCCTGCTCTACCAGTGCCCAAGGGAGACGCCAGTGGAGGTACTTGCAGCCTCCCTGCACTGCAGCTTTTGGAGCACTGACTTCCAGATCCATACCAAAGTGATTATTTGTGCAGCACCAGTAATGAACATACTGTTCATACAGTAATGAAGTACAAGCCCATATCCTCTCTCATGGAAACAATGCGTTTACCAGCTGGGTAGGATTCAGCACTTGCCCTAGCGGCTCAATTGGACCATCACGCATTTTTCCTCATTAGGAGGATCGCAGGGGCATGAAATACGGCACCTTGAGTACACTCCGTGTGACAAAAATGATTTAAGAGCTCCAGATCAGCACAGGCTTCCCCTGTTACAAAGTTATGACATCTCCATGCTCCAAAAAGACAAATTCTTACAAGGACAGACATGACGGGCACACACCAAAAAGGCCTGCCTGCATCTAGCACTGACCTTAGGCAATGACCAGCTGCAGACACCTAGTGAAAACCAGAGCCACAAGGCATGACTAAAGGCAGACCGTTCACCCACGCTGCACTCCCCATAATGACCATGTGGAGTGCTCAACTAATGGCACGTTCCTGCCCAGAGCCACACAACTGGCCTGCTCGAAGGAACCTGCTTTGGCAGGGGGGTTGGACCCGATGATCTTTCGAGGTCCCTTCCAACCCCTACAATTCCGTGATTAATGCAAAACCGAAGTGGAGGGAAGGGGAAAGGAGTGACAGAGAGAGCAGGACGGTTTCAGTGTCTCAGTTTTCACTACACAGGGCCGTGAAAAAATTTTAAACCAACTTACTGCAATGAAGGTGAGTATTAAGAATGCAAACTGCTTAGAAACACGGGAGTAAAACAGAAGCATTTGCCACAATACTAAGACAGGTTAAGAACACTCTTGTTTTGCAGTACTCATTTCTGTAATGCTGTTTGCACACTCTCCGCACCCAGTTAACCACAGGCCATCTGAAACGTGAGCAGCTTTTAAACTGGCAAGGTACGGAAATAGGAGAATGAGTGAAAACAAATCAAAGGCTACCAAATAATTTTCATCTCTACATTTTTCTTCTTGTTCATCTGGGGAAAGGCAACCTTGCCAAGTGAGTTCAGAAATGCTAGCTACAGATAATAAAGTAGAACCACTAAAATTTAAAAATGTGGAAATATAGCCAAAAAAAATCTGTACACAAGAAGAAAAATATATTTAGACGCACATGACTCAGCAGAAAGCTCCAGAGCGGGTGTACATTTAGCTCAAAAAACCTCATGCTTGTGTACAACGGCAGCGAAACCCTTATACAGCCATAATGAACAGAAGAGTCTGTGGGAGATTCAGAGGATAAAAATAGTGTTCTTGCTTTGTTTTTTCATAGTGGAAAATGCTTGCACCTTTTTCTAAGCCCTTTCTCTTTCTGCCCCTCTCCCCACACTTTAAGTTATGTATCATCCAAGCTTCTTAAAAGTAGCAGGATTTCCAGCTCTTTTCAAGTGGAAGATAACGCATTCTGCAAAGCAATGTGCTCCTATCCTTCCTGCACTGCAGCCAAAATGTAATAACAGAGCTCCAGCAGAGGTGCAAATTGCTTCCCTTCATCCTCACGGTGTATTAACTTCACACACTGGCATTCATCATTCCAGAGCCTACCTACCAGGACAGTTAGTTAATAGCCAGGCTTGCATACCCACAGATTAAAAACAATTGTAGTGATTTCCATAGCATTACAGGGATCAACTGTAAAACTGACACCTTATTTCAGGTATTCTGTGAGTCCCCATTTTTTAACATGATGTACACAAACCCAGCTGTCTGTGTACGAGCAGAAGATTGCAGTGCAGGGCAAGGCTCCGCTTTTTCAGGAGAAAGTAAGAGCAAAGGCTTAGCAAAACTTTGTCAACTTTCAGCACCTTCACAGATAATATAAATCTGCTTTGTTAAGTCCTGCCGTTTAGAGTTTAAAATAAAGTGACTGCAATGATGTCTTACAACTTCCACTCAATAGTAAGCTACAAGAGCATATGATAAATGAGAAAATTTCCATAAAACCTCCCAATTCTAAGAAATATTCCTCCTAATTCCTAATGTCTGAAAAAAAAAAACCAAACCCAAAAAACAAAACATCTATACTTCATTGACACGTCTCCTGTTTTCCTAAAAAGTTTTGGTTCAGTCAGAAAATAATTTCTTGATCTACTGCTATCATCGATTTCTCAAGATACACTTCATTAAAGTATATTTTTAGCTTCTTACACTACTGTCAGAGAAAGCCAGTGTGGATGAACCCCTATAGTTCACCCCTATAGTGAACCCCAAAGCCCATCAAACAGCTATTAGAGGGTAGCCACAGCCAGTAAGGTGGCTATACCTGGTTACGCAGAGTTGAAAAAGAACTGCGAGAACAAAGGCAAGATGCAGAGCCTCAATCCCTAACGCTCACACAATGATGAGAAGCTGTCTGATTGACCCCTCGATCCCAGGAGGCCAGAGACCGCTCGAGCTGGAGGCATGCTCAGTGTGCACAGATTGCTCCAGCAGGTCAAGTGTGAGGTTTGTGAGAAAAACACTCATCTACTGGCTGCTGCTGCACAGGAAGGCAGTCCTACTCCCTCCACCCTAAAAGAGCTCACTCATTTTTTTGGCAGATAACTTGTCACATCTCCTGGTCACACGGGCTTTCTGCTAGTTAAACACGCTGAGCAGGAGCCACCGCCAGTGCTGGTGCCCTAGGAGAAGTTGTGACCTTCTGGCCAAGAGTGGAATGCTGTTTCTGGTAGTGACAAACTCTTAGATGGCTCACCTTGCATCATGAAACCTCTGCTAGAAGCTTTGTGATAAAAATGACTGCGACCTTTTCCAGAATATAGTGTACCAATTCCTACAGAATGGGGATTCAGCCAAACTTGTGAGTTACTGCCCGTGCCTTACCACTCAAGTCTATTTCTGTATTAAACTCCTAAGTCGAAGAAAATTCCCGAGGCACAAAGGATTCCTGAAGCAGTACCAAGCTGCACAACCAACACCACCTGGGTGCCTTCAGGCCATCTATCAGAAGTGAAAAACATCTTACAGATCCCGAGAGTTGAGTGATCTGTTTGCACTGGAGCTCAATAACACAGACCTGCTGCTAAGAAGTTAGAAATGCCAATTTACTGGGGCATCTTCCCTGTCTCAAATGATAAAACATACGTCAACACATTAACAGCATTGTTTCAGCAGGATTTTCCAGCTAGAGAAAGGTGTGCTAACTGTGCACCTTACGGACAGAAAGAAAATATAAATGGCACTTACTAGCTGCTTCCAAATTACATAGATAAATTACTTTGCTATGTTTTGTTTGTGTCTTATACCAATTCTCAGATGTAAAAGTGCTAACCTAAATTAAAAGAAATACTGCATCTGGAAATGATGAACTTTCCCACTCTCTAAATCAAGCCATTTGAGTCTGAGGTCTAATTTCTTAACTTTACACAAGCCGTTCCTGTGGAGGCTTAACTTCTTTAGGGCATATAGTCTCTAAAGAGATTAGGTTATTTTAAAGCCATCCTATTCCATCTGATAGTAACAAATTTAAGAAGGTTTACCATGATATTAGTAGAATGAAAGCAGTGGAAGATATGAGGAATTTTTGTGGTGGGCACCCAATACCATACATACCAGAGCCCAGTTGGTGTTGAAAATTGCAGTCACATTCCATTTAGGCCAAGAAAGAATTACAGAAGGGTACATTAAATTTTAGAGATCTGGGGTAAAACTAAGGTCCCATAAACATAAAATTTCCTTTGACTTCAACACAGGCAGAATTTCACATTTCAAGCCCAAACCTCCTCTGACACACAGCAGTACATAACATTTAGATATGCTCTATTTCAAACATGAAACACTAGTAGAAATGGGAGTAAGAGAGAAAAAGAAACATTTTCCACTGTCAGGAATAGTGAGGTAAATTGAATAACATTCAAAAGCAGACATTAATTGAGAGATATCTATTTTTAACTTGAAAATTGAGACTTCCTAATGCTACTAAAACCTATTAAGCTAGATGGGCAAAAGCGTCTAATTTAAAAATTACTTCAGTATGATTCAAGTACACAGAGGTATAAAACTGTATTCAAGAAAACAATTACCACGATGTGCCCATTAAACTGGGCTAAGGCTCTTGGTTTCTGAATCCATATTTGGATAAATTAGGGTGAACATTTGGAATCAGGAAGTTCTTTATATGAACTGGCTGAAGTTTTGGAAATTATTCAAGCAACAGAAGTCTTTCACTGTTAGGATAATGTGTGGCATGCACATCAGGATTGATATAAAATCTGTCCATATCATTCTCTCTAAAAGAAAAGTTATTTCAAGGTTCTGCTTTTGTTCACCATGTGCACTAAACTGTTTTTGCATTGCAGAAATTCTCAAGAGATCTTTTTACCTGTCATGATTACATCATTAAAAACTAGTATTTTAGAATAGCAAAGACTTATTGTGCAATAACTGAAGAGAGTTCCTTCTCAAGATTAAAGAAAGAACATTACTAATGGACTAAAAACCAGAGGATTATTTCTTCGACAGTGATTTCTTTAGGATGTTCAGCATTCATTTCAGTAGTTTTGACATATCTCTGGTTCTTGATGTCCTCCTGAAGCCCACTTCAGACAGTAACAATACGCTGTTACTGATTAATCCAATTGAAAATTATTAGAACTAAACTGAGAAGACCAACGCAAATGCCAAAAATAACCAATGCACATGCCTGTGAAGAAAGAAAGAGAAAAATTAATGTTTTACTGAAGAAAGCATTTTACATTTCTAAAGCTTATGACTGATGATGAAAAAAACCTGTAAGGACAGGTTTAAACAGTGTCTTTTCAAATAATCTTTTATGCTGCAATTATTCAGTCTTCAAATACAATGCGTCTGCTTAGGGTGAAATGAAACTAAGTCTGCCCTGAGATGGTTTCTCTGGGAACTCCCAGAACAGTTTAGTTTGCTCGCAGTATCAGTATGAAAACTGCATAGATGGACATGCTTGACAAAAAAAACCAAAAAAACATAATTAGCCCTTTAGAGCTCTGAATGAATTAAGAAACCGAATTTGTATTTTACCAAAATTTAAATGACAATGGATTCTTTATATTTCTGAACAGCCAGGTTACAATAAGGAAACCACAATTCAAGATACAATAGATTGTGAATTTCTAACAAGGCCCCCAATTTTTTTGTAACTACTCAAGACTTTAAATGATCAGAAGAGCCTCATCACAAAATTTTCTTTCAGGTTCTCTGATTTATCAACACAAGAGCAGCCCTGTGAATCATAGGAATAGCAGATAATCTACGTATAAGCAGTTTGTTGGCATTTTAGACGCTGTCACAGAGTTGTTCTGCTGAGCAGTGGTTAAAAAGAAGCAGAGTTATAGCGCAAAAAGCAGGCTGCTGCACAAATTCCAACTAGAGCTTAACATACTGTGCCAAAAGAGAAACCATAAAGGAAAAAAAAAATCACCATGTTTTTCAGAAGGCTTACACAGAAAACAAGCATAAACACTGTTTCACTTAAATGCAGTTTGGCTTTGTCCCATCTGCCCAAACAACATCAGAGTAATGCGTAAAAAACAAAGAGAAACTGGATTAAAAGTTGACATCTGAAAACTATAGGGAAAAGCATGTATTCAGATCAGTGGTCCAGCCCACAGACATACTGCTACTCTAAGAGGTCTTGTAAAAAAGGAGTTTCAGAAACAGCAGAGCTAACACGAACGATAAAAGAAAATGCTCACAGATTTTGCAAACTGCAATGAAAACAGGAACTTTGCCCCTTGGATTACATGCTCTACAGTGCATTAAGATGTATCTAGAATAAGCTTCTTTAAATATAATTAGCACAAGTTGAATAAAAGCATACCCCAAGTTTCTGTGGTGATAGGAAGTCCTCTCTGCTAAGCTTCAGATAAAATAGTCCAGGATATATAAAAAGCAAACATGTTGACGTGGTTGAACCTTTAAAAAACAGAAAGTAAGATTTTACTTGGAGCAAGATTAAAATATACTAGCTCATCATAATACTGAATTTCTTGAATAAAAATAAAAATAATAAAAAAGCAAACAACAACTTACCAACTACTCCAAACATGTTTTTAATGTCTGGCACATATATTGCAAACAAAACAACAATTGTATTCAGTGCTAAAGTGACAAAGATATGGCAAATCCATGACACAGGAAGATGAGAGAAAAATAGCATCAATACTGCTTTCCTTGCCTGCATAAAAGGAAGAGAAACATTGCATGGTTAAATAAATGCATATATTTTAATCTTATTTCAATTTCATAAACAAGAATTGTATCATTTCAGATGTGAAAGAACATTTTAAATCAAATGCAAAAATAATTTGGTAATAGTTAAATGAAGTTTTGTCTTTCTGTAGCATGGAAATAACTAAAGTATTAAAGCGATATTTATCATGTGGGCCCTTAGTCTTAAGGAACAATTCCTTATTTGCATGGACAATAAAAGGTTTGGGGATAATCTTTTGTCTCTGAGCATGCTTGTTAGGAAGTAACACTGCTGCCAACTTGTATGTAATCTATACACTACTTATATATACATAGTTTTAACTGTTGCTTTTTTATTTTTTATTTATTTTTTATTTTTTTGTCATAACCGAATGAATTCTCTCAAACCTACCATGGTATTGATAAGCTAACGTATTTTTTTTTCCAGTGGTGAAATAAGTCAATATGTGTTTTCAATTTACAATGAAATTGAGTTTTCAAGTGTAAGTTTGTTTGTGTGTGCGTGCGTGCATGTAGAAAGGAAAATCCAAGTCAGCAAAACTCAATCTAAGAGGAAAAGAAAATCAAACTAAATAAACTTTAGAAGTTCTGAATTCTCTAAATTAAAAACAATGCTGTGGGCTAGTTTTAATCTGAAATCTGTCTCAAGAGCACAAATTAGCTTAGTGGTTAGTTGTTATTTTGGAGCTCTCATGGAACATATGCAAATATGTGGTCTTTGATCAATCACTTGACAAGTGAATAAAATACACAAGACTAGATGTGACTCAAATATTTCAGTCTGCAAAGCATTAGTGTTACCATTGCTTATGCCAGCTTAAAAATGTTTAGGAGTACTCACTGGGAAGTGGATTAGAGGGACTGTCAAAAGCACAGCAAACAGTATGGCTAATTTAACAGTCAGGATGACAGTATCATGTGGCAGGTACTTGTTGTAACTTTGCAGCAATTCAGAGTCCACTTTGTCTGAAAAACAGAAAAATTAATTGTTTTCTTTATCGCCTGAGACCTAACAGTGAAATAATTAGCAACGCATATTAAGCTTACATTCAAATTGATCATTTTGCTTGTAACTAGTGCACAGTGGGAGGGGGTGCACAGAAGTATCACTGATATACCAGCTCTAACTGATACATAACCCAGAGAAAACTTAAAAAAAAAAATAAATAATAATAATAATAAAACCTTCAAAAGGCAAGACCCTATGAAGCCTCTGATGAATCCAAAGCCATCTAAGAGAAGATACAAATATGGAGGAGGAAGGATTAAAAAGATATTCCATCCTTGTAGATACGTGTTCTGAAACTTTCAATCCACTCACTATTCAGGCAATGTTTAAACTTACCTGAATTTTGCTACATTAGCTAGGCTTAAAATAAAAGACCAGTTTTAGTGGCTTGAAACGATGAGCTAACACCACAGGTAAAGTCTAGAAACCTCCTGAAAACATCTCTCACAGAACTAAAGAAAACATACAGATATTGGTATCCACAAGTCTTAAATCTTTTCTATGGGAATATTTTGAACAAATAACAAAAAGCACCATTCACAAATTAAAACGTGGGTTTAGTCAAAGTCTGGACTCCCAGATATACTGACGCTTGACAAAGGGCCTGAAACTTAAGGAGGGGCTTCATTTCACTAATAAAGAAAATGCAACTTGACTGATCAAGTCTTTACACAACTCTTCCAATCCTAACATGTCAGGAATACCGTAACCTCCGGATTCACTTTTCTAGGCTCCAAATACCTGCATGGAGGCTGCTAGAGTTCAATTTAGAGACTTGTCTCAGTTAGGACCTGGTTTGGTACAGATGCTGTACAAACCTGTTGACAAATACCATTTGAAGAGTAAAAAATCTTCAGTAGTGTGAAAAACAAATTGTATTATTTTTGCTGTCTTGCCAAGTAAAGAGAAAGGATACATGAAATGAAGCCAAGTATACAGTACTGTAAAACTTGTTCTGTTTGTATGAAACAGACAACACCAGATTCTTTTTGTTCAACTAGAAACCAGGAACAAATTCGCTTTGCTAAATTGACTGAAATGCATTTTCCCTTTTTTTCTTTTTCCAGAAACATTAAGTGATCTGTGAGGTAAAATTTCACGATTTGAAAGAAAAGCTGCAATTTAATTTAAAGGAAGAAATGTTCAGAACTATGCTAGGGTGTGTGCTTTTCTTATCCACTGCCTATACATATATTGGTGTACTGCTGGATGACATGGAGAAGAATATTTAGCATCGGTTATACTTTTAAAAGGTATTTCTAACAACAAAAAATATCTATTTTGACACTTAAGACTGATTTTCCTCCACGCCAAATGGAGGCAAAGTGCAAAACAATGACACCTAAAGGCTGACAATTTGGTTTCCTATAGCACCCGGAGAACAGGGGACTGTGTTGGTAACACAACTAACCACCCCAAAAGCTTTCGTATCACAGCTCTACTTTCTTCAGAGTGTGAATCTTGTGTGATCTCCATCACGTGCACATTTAGCTTTGCAAAACCCAGTCTACTGTGGAATTACTACGGTATTGTAAACCGTGTGTACATCTTCACCACAAGTTACTTTTGTACTACTCAAGGCAGAAGCGGGACAGAGATGAATCAGCACCTGTATCCTTCACCTTTGTCTAAGACATTTGCCCTTTTAACCTGAAAAGCTTCACTACTGCCAAGCTGACAGCAAAAGCCAGAGTCCAGAAAGCAGCCTGCTCCTTTGACTGTATGTGCTTTTTTGGAGTTCAGAATGGACCACGTTTTCACCAAAGTCCAGTCAGTGTATGAAGTTTCAAATCCGCAGAAAACAATATAAAACTTCTGAGCCACAGAAAGATGAGTTTCAAAGAGGAAACTTTTTTGTTTGTTTGCTTTCAATTTAAAATAAAATGGTTTGCATTTTCTTGGACTGGTGTTTTAGGAACAGAGAACAGATTCTCTCTATTTAAAGAAGTAAGTTAATTAAACAAGACAACCAAAAAGTTAAAAAAGGAGCAGAAGCTTGCAAGGGAAAGAAGTAATATCTTACAAACATTCACTGTTGGTTCTGGTGTTTTAGGCTCTTGAGTCAGTTACTAAAAGAAATCAGGCTTGCAGAAAACCAGAAATGTTCACAGTGAAACAGACTAGAAATCTGCAGTCAGAAGGCCTTGCCCCAGAGAAACCGTGACAGTGAAGGTGACAGGAATTGGGACTGTTTCTAGGACTCCCTTTTTTTTTTTTTAATCTTCCTGTGGAGATCTCATCTGACTCTCTAACAGTGAAGCTCTCATCCTGAATCTCTCACAGTGGCACTTAAAATTATATTTTCCTACAAATCACATGGAGGCAGTTAATTAAATTAGGAAACAGTAACAGCGGCCTATACGCTATTAGGGGTTTCAAGACTCCCCATGTAATTTTTCAACGGATTCTGAGTATACAGGGAACATTTTCAGACAGTTAAGGTCAGACATACGCTAATACTTGGAAAACAAGGTGCAAAATTTCCTAGAAATCTGGAATTGCTAGCTCGTGAAAGCCAACATTCTTGCTGCTTTGTCAAGCACTATCCCAAAGCTATGATCAAGAAACGTAAAACACTCCGAAAAGGAGAGGCAAGTCCTAATCAGAATACCCCAGTGTTATTGTCTTACTGTCCTTGTGGGAATTTTTATTCATTCCAATCCAGACAGGCTAGCATGTGACCATCCCGTATGAAGGGTGAGTTTTCAGAAGACATTAGAAAAATCCACGTAGATGACTGCGATGCACTTACATGATGTCATTTGTATGATACAACTGCGGAAGACAGATCACTTAAGCAGAGGCAACTCGATCTGAAAACGTGTGCTATATTAGGCAAAACACACCACAACAAATCTAAAGCAGGATGCTTAGAGATAAATGACATTTCCTAGAAATGGCACCACCGTGACATTATATGACAATAATGAAAACACTCTCAACCTGCTAACCGTTCAGAAGATGACAGAACAGCTGCTAGCTCTGTTATGTAAGACTGCTAAAATTGCTTTATGAAACAGACACACACCTACTTCTGCCAAGATTCTGATGGACCTTAAAAAGCCACTATGTAGATAAGAGTTTGGAAATCTGAGTATTTGCAAAACACAATAGCAGTCACCTGTGTTTAAACTCAACTAAAAAACTGCTCCCAAAAGTATACAAGAGTCCCACGCAGGGTTATTAAATTGGTACTCAAGTACCTTGTCATGTAAGCTCTATAGCAAATGGAACTGGAAGATATCCATAGAATTTAGTAGGGACAGTTTCATTGCCACTTTTCTGCTTGGTAAATAAAAAAGGTATATTTACTTTATCAGGTATTATGTCGACAGCATCTCTAAGAAATGTGTGTTTCTTGCTTCAGAACACGTATCAAGCAGATACCACCTCCAGCTCAGGAACCACATGGAACACAATTTATTGAAGATGGGAAGCATGTACTAGGAAGACCAACTCAAATCTTACGCTTTAATTTTTTTTTTAATTCTTCCCTAGCCTTTTGTCATTGCCCTCCACTGAAGTCAAGCCACAAAATCAGATGGACCTTTCGTCTGATTCAGCCCTTTTAATTTTCTTATCTTCCTTGCCTATTTTTTCTGGAGTCCTCTAGGTTATCTTTACCTTGTGCATGAAGAAAAGGTATCACAAAGAAGTCACTTTGTGCAATCCTTTAAAATAAAACTTCCTGTTATTTTAGGAAAGGAACTAAACTTCCAGCAGATTTTGAGTGAAATAGCTAGTGCTAGTTCTGATAAATTTGTAAAAAGCCAAAACCAAAACAAGGAAGCAATACATGCTTTGTACCCAAGCTGTATCAGACAAGGCACAAATGACTGCAAAACTACATGTCTCCATGACATCAGGGCTAGCTTACTGAACGTCACAACCCTTACAAAAAAGGCAGCAGCCTCAGCGCTACTGAGAGACTACAAAACAGGTGGGGATATCACAGGGTTAATAGGCATGATGAATTTTGCTAGAAGATACAGCCTTAGAAGAGAGGTTTCAAACTTGCTGGACCAGCAGACTCTGCCACAGATCTCGAAATTTCTCTCACAGACCATGATTTTCACTTACACTCTGAGAAGTCAATGAGACTAACACTTTGCAGTATCAGGCATATCCTTAAGTCTTCACAGGACCAAGATTTCTGAGAATTTAAGTGTATCAATGCATAAACAAGCCTGAAGTTCTCCAGACAATGCATGCATCATTTATTATTAGCCTGCATTCTGGAGAATACTTGGAGAACATACTTACCATAAAATGTCAGATACCCAAACAAAGCAGACATAAAGTAAATTAGGAAACTCAGGCCAATTCCTGTGACAGTTACATTCTGCATTCTACTTTTGGATGGACTAAAATGAAAAAAAAAAAAGAGAAAAAAAGAAAATGAGTGTTGTTTAATGTGAACCATTGAACACCATGCGTTCTACATTATTAAAAAAACATAGCAGTTTGCCTTTCATAAGAAAGCATATTCTTAATTTATGGCCACAGTTATTTGCTGAGTCTATGTTCTCAGTAACACTTGTTTTTCTTACAGTATTTTTAATCTTGCAATTAAAGTGCACTTTCCATGCAGACAACAAACACTGTCCCTATGTGGTAGGGAATTTAGACATGCCAGAGTGATATATGTGAGTGTATATGTATATATACATATAAATTTATTTTATTTTTTTTAATCAAAGTTTTGATTTATAAAGGATGATAAACATCCAGAGACAGGAAGGCAATCTGGGCCAAAATCCACCGAATCTACTGAAATGCAGTTTCAGTTACAGCAATAAAAACTAACTAGTAAGTACCTTAGCAAATGACCTTTTTTTCTCCAGATGGCCAGGACAATGTACTGACATTGCTGATGGAACCATATTTGCTACTTTTCTCTCCTGTAAGAGAGGAAAAGCCAGTACAGACTAGAGCTGTACACCTCCCAAAAACATGAAGGCTACCGAGTTTGCATTGCTTGACAGCACTGACTTTAAAATATTCAGGATTAATTTAGGGAAAATATAACAGGAAAGCTACCATAATATTTTAATGTTGCCTGTGTTTTCATGTATTACCTCTGGAGCTCACAGTAAATCGGCAAGACGGAGGTATGGCAGAGAAAAGAGAAGGCCATAGTTGGTATTGCATAAGCACTCTAAAACAGAAGAACAACGTATTTTAGGTTGTTTGTTATTACAGATGGTTGGAAAATTATCTGAATGAATTCAGCGTTCAGTACAAGCCTTGGAAGACAAAATCTTTCCATATTAATGCTTCAAGATAAATCTTCACAACACAGAATGGTGCCTCTGAATCGTTCCACAGAACTGGACCTTTTCAACTGGTATCTCTTCAAGTGCTGTTCCTAGCTTACTATTTCATGATCAGGAGAGGTCATCAGACAGCAGGTCAATCAGCTAACAAGTCGGAGGCTAAGAACTTAAGAGTAGGATTTGCCGCAGAGTCCATGTATTGACCATGAAATTTTCTAAGAAGTTTTCTAAATTTTAATATTCATAGCTACCTATCAAATTATTTACTCCATTAACCTTGGTTTCACTATTTTCTCATTATTTCATAAAAAATTGGATACAGCACCCAGAAAACATAACGTGCTTTAGCATCTGAAGTTTTAAGATAGTTACATAATTAAAGTTGTAACCACACAATTAGTGGTATGTTATTTCAAAAACTTGTACTAGCAGAGATGAATCATCTCCTATAGCTTACTTTAATTGCCAAGTAGCAATTAAAGTATAAAATAACCTAAACTACAACAAGGCCCATGCTGGTAAAAAAAAATATGCCACTTTCAATTGATAAAATTAAAAAGGCAAAATGCAGTATAGGTTCTACAAAGTACAAAAGGCCAGACCGAAAGCTGTAACATCATGGTAGATGCTTCTGGTCAAAACAAAATTTCTTCTTTGATCTACATTTACATCTGTCTGATGTTTGCACTGCCCAAGCTTTCTTTTTCTTTCTTTCTTTTTTTTTTTTTTTGGGGGGGGGGGGGGGATCAGATTTTGTTCTTTCAGACAAATGCAACCAACTGCAGCCCTCTTGAGTTCCAATACGCTATAGGCCTGTCCCAAACTTATTCTTCTCTTTTCCCCTTCCTCTTCACCCAGCAGAGACCGGAGTGCCAGGGGAGGTTTAGGTTGGATATTATGAAAAGTTTCTCCACTGAAAGCTTTGTGAATTGTTGGAACAGGCTGCCCAGGCTGAATCACCAACCCTTGGAGGTATCTGGAAGACGTGCAGATGTGGTGCTTAGGGACGTGGTTTAATGGTAGGCTTGGCAGTGCCAGGTGAACAGTTGGACTTGATGATCTTAGAGGTATTTTCCAACCTAAATGATTCCATGATCCTATAATACTTCCTTCTCCTGCAAGACATAGCGGGTGGTGACACAATTTAAATGCCAGATTAATTAACAAATACCTGAGCTGGCATCCAATGAAATGCACAAGATTGCATTAGGCCTGAAGAATTAGCTTCAGGTAAGCAAAAAATAAGATTAGGTCCAGGCAGTTTCAGTAAACCTGTTCTTCAAGGAACTAAAAGTGTGCGTACAGTCAAGCAGCAGTGACTTCCAGCACATTAAGTTGGCTTGATCTGACTGCATCATGAGGCTGACCACCGCTGGATCTGTTACACTTAATACTTCAGTCACATTTGCAAAATGTTTTCATTAAATGCTAACTTGGACACCCAGCCTTCATATAAAAAATGAAAGAGAGACTGGATAACGCTTGGCAGTAGGTATAGGAAATATTTCAGCAGCCTATAACTAGTTTTACAGAAGTTTAGCTTACCCTGGATAGAGATTAAACCCCAATTCTTTAACACCCTCCCCTTTAGTTAGCTTACTGTTAGTAGAGATTACCTCTTTTGAAAGATGAAAGAGCTTTGCTTTACAATCTGCCGTAGAATTTGAAACCTGTAAGACATACATGCAAAAAACATGACATAATGAAAGAATGAGCCCAGACCACAGACGTGAAACTTTTTGGTTTCTCGACAGTAAAACTGAGATGGCTAAGAAAAGAAGGAATTTAAATCACAAGTAATTCTGAAAGTGTTAATGTAAAAAAAAGCATTCCAGTTATTAATAAAATTAGAAGAACTACAGAACAGCATGTACTTTACCTGTAAAGGTTCTATTGCACTCTTCAGCGGTAAAGGACAAGGGATGGACCACTTTTTTATCATAACCTGCAAAACACCACATTCAATGTACGAATGATATCCTAAAAATCAGGTTACATTTAGATATATATAGAGATAATAACGGACAGTTGGCGTACAAAGCAGGCAGCTACACCCACAGTAAATCAAGCAGTTTGACTAGTAGATAGTTGGGCTACAGAAAGGGGGACTCGACAGAAAAGCCTGTCCATGCCATTCCATCCAGCTGCTCAGTAATCACAGCTGGCAGCCTTATGGCTTGCCCGTCTGGAGGTGCTGTACTGAAATGAGCTATGACATTAACAGAAATACAACCAGTGCTCCGCATTCACTCCCTCTGTGCTCCACGCTAACTGCCTCCCATACAGAATAGCTGCTGGGTTAGCTATCCCAGGCTCCTTCGCTAAGTAGACAAGCCCTTAACAGAGATAGAGCAGAGCCTAAGGCTAATCTTAAAAGGCAGAAACATATGGTTTGGACTAGAAAGCAAAGGAAAAACAATAAATGCAATTATTGTCCCAGAATGTCATTGGGGCTTTAGCTACACCCTGCTGGTTTAGGGACTGCCAAGTAACAGTGCTGAAAATCAAAGGGAAATTAAAGTAAGGAACGTTACCTCTTTTTTCAGGAGGCTAGTTTGAAATGATAGTTATATTGCTCTCGTCACCCTAATTAATTTCCTATTGTAGTTGCTTGGCTTTAGAGGTTATAATTCTTTTGAAGCCTAGAGCAAATAATTAAAAACTTAATTAAAGACTCAGATTCATGGGAAGAATAACATGGAACTCAGTGTTTCTTCTGGCTCAAAGAATCCACTTCTTGCTTGCAGCCAAGTGGTGCTTCCCAGAGAGCAAGGATTAGGTGCTCCCTCTTGCCACCAGTGCCAAGAGAAGCAAGGGAATGCTACCTCGGGACAAACTGTGGGGCATGCAAATAGCAGGTACACAACATGCCGAGTGTTGTGGCAATAACACACAACTTAAATTGAATAAATGGATTCAAACAAATTGCCACTCAAGATATGGAACTAGGAAGCAGCTTGCACAACAGCACTCCGTAAACTTTGTGAAAAAGGATTAAAAGTGAAAATAGGATTCCTCCAACCACGTCTCTGACGCTAAATTGGCAGTGCTTCGTATCAGGTCTGTTCTTCTTTGCTTCCTGACTGGCCTAACTGCCTCCCTCTGTGCCATGTCAACTGCAATGCCACCCAAGGAAAGGTGGAAGAAGGGAGACACTGCTGGTACATCAAGAAGCTCAAACAAAGAGCGAGCATGGGAGAGGAAGGAAAGGACCAAACACCAGAACATGATTTGGGCCTTTACACGCACATGTCTGCCTCTGCAACATCTCCTCCTTCCATGCAGTGAGCAGAAACAATGAGCTCGGACACAGATGCAGACTGCTGCACCACAGCCCTGGATGCGCGGCAGCGCTACCTCCCCAGGATGCCTAAGGCTCTTGGCTAGCTGAAGGCATTTAGGAGGCCGAGCAAGAAGGCAAAGCAGTTTTTCAAAGAGATCTGTATATTTAAAAGGTACCTGTGTAGGGAAAATAAGGGAGATGTTTCAAAAGCTCCAAAGTAAAAGGCTTTGTTTTTAAGTAAAGGGCTTTTAAGTAAAAGGCTTTGTTTTTTAGCTCTGGCTAAGGCTTGAATAGGCTTCCTAAGCAACGAAAAGCTGCATGGAGCTGAGGGGGGAAATAAGCTGTGCTTGGCAGTGGTGGGCGTGGGTGCAGGGCTTCCAGCAAGCCAACAAGCAACCTTACATATATATATTGCAGAGGTCGGGGGGGGACAAGAAAAACCAACCATAAAAGCTGGAGCACATTCCTCTAAAATGAAATGGATACGGATTAAGAAGAAATTGAAATGGAAACAAAAGAAGACAATGCACTAGATGCATTTCAAATCTATAACTTTATTTGCCTACCTGCTTAATTATTCAGATCTGTTCAGATTCCTGATTGCAGTATGCTCCTTATTTCTAACGAAGTTGCCAACAGGAAGAGATTGTTAAGCTGGCAGCACAGCTCAGTTAGCTGAGCAGGCGTGCAGGCAGCACAGACAATCCTCTGGAACTTCAAGCCTATTCCACATAAACATTGTCTTTTGAGTATAACAAACATTTGGTTTTAACTTAAAAAAAAAAAAAAAGAAAAAAAGAGGGAAAACCTAAAGACAGATTCTAATGGAAATAGGGTATTTTCAACCCACACCAAAACCACTGCTAAAAATAAAGCCAGAGGTCTCAAAATGTTCTAACGTTCTCAGGGGGTGTTGCTTTTTGGTATCATATGGAGGGAGAACAGGAACCCCTTTATTTCAGCAGTACTAACAGCATTCAGCAAAGAGAAGCTCTCTGTGTGTAACATCATTCATTACATATGGCAGGTTCCCAATCTGCCTCACATTTTGTTCTGGGAACGTAAACAACAGATTTAGAAAAATACCACCAGGAATCATTAACACCTTTGTTGAACAAGCTACCAATAGGGCTGTCTCCATAAAAAAAAAATCTGTCTTTACTCTTCACCAATATTCGGATGCAGCAAGGGGGAAGGCAATAAAAAAAGTGCAATGCTCACATTTCATTCCTCTTCATTTAGGATTCACATCAGGAAGGTATTCAACAATCAGAAACAAGAGAAAGTGCTCAGGACCTCACAGAATCTGGCTTTCAATTAATAGTAACATACATACGTGTTTTTTCTTCCTCATCAGTTCATCTCAGTGTTTTCATTTTTTCCAAGTGAAGACTATAAACAGTATATTAACTTTACAGGAAAAGATGCTGAAGCCCAGACAGGAGATATGTGACCTGCCAACGTCCCACGGCAGAGCACAAGAACAGTCTCCAGCCCTTTGACTCAGTGCACTCACCAGACCATAGTGACCAAGACGTGCTCTCTATAGCACCTACCTTTTCTGCATGCTGTATTAAAACTGCGGCTTACTGGCAAAAAGCTTAACAGATGGTATGCACTTGAAAATGCATAGAATTATTGTATATGCAAAATATGATTGTATTACTTCCATATGACTAACACAGCTTTCTTCTGGAATAAATTAGAGCGTATCTGCCATACAGAAATTAACATTGTGCAAACTAAAACACCATTTCAACAGCACGTATCACCCACTTCAAAGCAATTAGATACGAAAACTAAACCACAGTTAACTCCTTTGAGTTTCAGAGTCTGAAAAAGTCAGATAAAATACTCCATGAATAGTATTAGTTTTCTCTGAACATCCATAACAGCTTTTAACTATATATATTTTTTTACCTCAATTAGATTTTCGGTGGCTCTTTCTTTGTCATTTAACAACAAAGATTAAGCAAACGATTTCTACCACTTCATAAGAAATGTGCCCTCCTTCGTTAGAACTCCCTGCATGCTTTTCTGTTACAGGGAATCAAATCTAAACCCTAGCTCGAATCATTGCAGCTTGTAATGTCTGCATGCAAGCCTTGTTTACAGACTTGCTTTCTCTGAGCCCAGAATTACTTTCAAATGCATCCATGCGCTAGGACAGCTTTCTTCAGACATCTGTGCAAATTCACAATGAAATATAGGAATCAGACTTGTTTTAAAACTCTTGCAAATAGCTTTGGCCCAAGACCTATTTCAGCATTACAGTTAGAACTTTGTTGTTGGTGTTGGTTGTGTTTTTTGTTTTTGTTTTTGTTTAAGATAAATTTTAGGAAAGAGGTCAAAAGTTAAAGTAATTTATAAATATTACAAATGAATTTCCATTAGCTCTGGAGAGGCCGTGGCTGCTCCTCAATGCTAAACTTTGGAAGAATACTTCCCAAGGTCCTACAAACACTGCAGCTCTCCAGGGATACCCTAGGGAGATGTTTTGACAGCTTTGAAGTTTGGTTTTATCACATGGTTTAGTTCCTAATGGATTGCCTTGGTCTCCTGGATGGCATGTTTGTTCAACTTGCCTTCAACTCCGTTTATCCCTTTGTAAAACAGGTATTAAATGCAAGTCAATGCAAGCCAGAATGACAGGCAAGAGGGGGAACATTTTTCCAGGCTCCCAAAAAAGATTCTTGATTCTATACCTAGGTGACAGTGTGAGTTGCATGGTTGTACTACATATTACACATGTGCATTAACATACTTCTTCCCTGTAAAAAGGAGAAAGGGTGCAACATTTTTCCTCTTAGATCTGCCTAGTAGGTCTCACTTCAGATATTTGGAAACATCTACCTCGCAGGGGCCTTGAGAGGGTGAACATCAGGGTCAAAAAACCCATATGGCTCGGAGAAAAGAACTTTTCCTTTCAGCAGGAAAGAAGAATAAGGTCATTGACGTATTAATGAATCTTGTAAACCGCCTTAATGAAGTTCTAGTTTTCCTTGCCTTTTTTTGAACTCTGTCACTCCATTGTACATGTAAATTTAATTTATTTGGAGTATATTAAATTTTCTTCTATGCTAGTTGAAGTAAGTAATAGTTAGAAGCTAAGAAAACAGAATTCTATTCCATTACTAGTAGGGAAACAAAAGTATGTGTGCCAGCTCCCTTCACTGCACTGTCAGCAAAACAAAAATATTGTTACATTTACCAGTCCAAAATATAATTATTTTAAATCTTTTCACATGCTTGAAAGTTCATACACATTTCCATGCCTCAGCAAAACAAATGTAATCTGTCCAAGCAGGCACATACTGAACTCAAAGAAAACTCTGAATTCTACATAAAATGTAACGGGGGGAAGGGAAGACAATTCATTTCAAAACAGACTTACGAAAACATTTAAACAATAAGGAAAAAAAAAAAAGATAAGCTGTGCACTGATTTTTAACTTACCACAAGAGCAAAGTACGCCATAAAGAAAAATGATAAACTACTTGTGTAGCCAAGAAAGCCTGTAAAATAACAGTAAAAATAAAAGAGAATTTATAAGGAAAGTGATCCTAATGTACAGCTAAAGCTTTACATTTTAGGCATGTTTTCTATTACAGTGCTTGGTATCTGGGGCTTAGGACTCAGAATAACAACATTCCAACTGCCTGTCACAGATCATTTATGTAGTTTTGTAGGGCAGAATTAGAACTGGCTTACCACTAATGGCATGCTGTAAGTAAATGCAGCTCTTTAATGTTCTGCTGTAAAGATTTTATTTTAGTATTGCAGACAAAATACTACTGCAACCCAAGTAATAGGTTAACTAGGCAGGGCTGGAAGGCAGAACATACTACAACAACTTAAGTAGTCCCCGCCATCACCAGCCCCCTGCCAGTTAAAATAAATAAATAACCCATTAAGGTTTTAAAGTCTTCAATTGTAATTGCTACTAAAGTAGAATAATATTCGCTTCTCTCCTTTAATTACTCACCAATTTTAGGAAGAAGTGCAAGGGGAAAAACAATGCAGACCGAAGTAATGAGAAGCAGCAGTCTCCCATCAAGGTACCAGGACCTGTTGGAAAAGCTACTTAGGACTGATCCAAAATTCATGAGTCCTAAAAAGCGTGTTTACTTTAAAACTGTGAACTTAGACAAAATATTCTCTAGGATAAAAATAAATAATTTCCAGTTTCAGGGTTTTGACCCCCGGTGCCTGTACTGTGATATAAAATAGAGCTCCCAGATAGTAAGGAAGCAGAGCACCATCCCACAATGAAGCAGCACGGCAGGCAATGTCCTGTAGGCAAGTGTCTGCGTGGAGCAGGGGTCTGATGTGTGCAAAATTATTTCTCAGCAGCACAGTATGTAAATCCCTGCCTTTATTCAAACCAATGATCAGAGTGCCATGAGTATTCCATGCTCTACGGATTTCCAACAGAAGTGATTACACAACATGCTACACGTATCTCAAGTTGGATTACGTCAAGTTGTCTATTTCCACTACTAGAAGAAGTGTCAACTTTAAATCCCACTTACTGAAAAACCTCTCTTCAGTTTATCACTCCTACATGACTTAGTTCCTCAACATTTCCAAGAGGTATGACGCGTAAAGCTAACTAACCAAAAGTCAAACCACTGCTTTAAAAATTCCATTACGTTTTCTAAACATGGCAACTCTCCCTTCTGCCCAAGTTTCATTATTCCTATCACCCACAGGGTTCAAATAATAGAGGAAAACTACAAGAAAATCAGCTTTCAGGTAATTTGAAATGTTTGCTGTCCAGAGGTAAAATGAGAAAGAGCAGCAATAAAAAAGACTTCCTTATTTTTAATTTTGCACAGTGATCCTTCATTTGTTGCAACAAGTGGGGGACAAAAGAGACGGAAATTATTATAATGAAATCTGCTACAATGCTTATACATAAAAACATACACATAGAAAGCACCACAGAGGCATGTGAAGTCTTAATGCAGTAAAAATCTCATCTTCAGACAGAGGAAAGTACAGATGTGTAAGTTGTTAAGAAACAGAAACATCTTGAGGGTGGCTCCCCCAAACTTGGTAACCACCATATCCTGTACTGATAAACATCTTGCACATCAGCCTCCGACTTTACTACCTATAAACACCTTGGCCTTTGACCTTCAAGTTTATTTAGTCCAGGATATGGTTAGCACCTAATAAACAGGCAGCACCTCAAGTTATCATAAGGAAAGTAGTGTAACACCTGTGTTAAAGAAAAATTACCGCATACACGTATGAACGACTGTCATACATGGTGGCCAAACACTTGTGTCACTTGTTTAAAAAAAATATAGGTAATGTAAATGAACAGAGGAATTTCAAGGCTGAGGAAATCTTGCCCGTCTCTGAATCAAAGTAACTCTTAAGTGACAATATCTATATTAAAAACAAAATATATCACTCTTCAAAAAATGTATTACTAGCCTACGCATGCTACTGCTACAGTTAAAAAGCAGCTTTGCCAAGATCAACTGTCTGCTGTAGTATTGTTAATATTGTTGAAAGTAATATTGTTGACACTTATGGGTCACGTTTTTAAGCTTTTTCTTTCTTTCTAGTATGGTGGATGTTCACACTAGGAGCAACAGAAGAGCAGGCAAATCATAAAGAATGCTGCATTATGCTTAACGGTAACTAAAATGCCTCAGATATGTACACGTGAGGCTTCTAATTTAAGTCACCCAATTCAAGACATGCAGCAGATCCATACTTGCTCACGAGCTCAACAGGCCCAAGGAAAAAAATGATTTGGGTTACTTTATGGTAAATGAAAAAAAAGAAAACACAAACATTTGTGGTGGAAGGGAAAGAAGAGAGAGTAAAATTGTAGTGAGGTGATGTGAAGGAGAAAAAAATAATTTTGTGTTTACTTTTAGAATATCCAATTCTTTTATTTATAAGAGCTCAACCTACTCCCCTGCCCCCCACCCCCCAAAAAAAACAATGACAAAAAATCCACCCGGAACAGTGGGCCAGCTATTGGTTATCAAAAAATGTGTCTATTTTCTCCCAAAATACCGTTGTAGAAATATATTTATTTTCCAAAGGCAGAATAAATGTGTTTATATTTCCTTTAAAATCAGTTTAATCTGCAGATATAATCCTACATGATAAATGCATTCCAAGTATGAAATTCAGAATATAAATCCTTGCCTCTACTGAAAATACTTTGGCATGCAGATGTTCCTTCTCCCTCCCCCATATTTTAACTAAAAGCAGACATTTATAAATTGCTTTAATTTCATTCCTGAATGCAACAGGACAAGAGATTCATATGTTCTAAATTAGGATCTTACTCTCAGTCCGTATCAATTATATAACACACAAGCAAGACAACTTAATTGCATCAATCATATCCCCCTGACGGGGTCATTAAATGTTAACAGAGGGCTCACAAATTACAACTTTTTAACACAATCCTCATTTGAAACTATGTTCATGTCATCAAAACTATGCGCAATTCTTGTTATGCAGAGAGAGTGAAACATCTCAGCTTCAATTAACAAGTGTTTATATCATATGTTTTTGTTTTTTAATTAAGACGTGAAGGTATATTACACACTGGGTCTGATCCTTTCAAACACATGCACACCTGCTTACCTTTAGCTATAAAAGTAATTCAATTTGCAAAACATTCTTTAGGTGACTTTCCTGGAAGTATGCTCATATATGGCATATGAGTATGAAACATTTTTCACAGATAGTTTAACTGACACATCTGATAAATTCTAACTACAGTTAAAGACACATTCTGTACCCAGAGGCATGCCTATCAGATGCCATACTGACTTAAAACCAGAGCAGTTGTGCAACCACATCTGGAAAAAAGCAGGCCAGCTAAAACAGTTTAATCAAAGCAGGCAATATTTATGCCCTTTGCATACATAAACTGCTGCTTTGGCTTGATAACTGATTACCTATTTGTGTTGGAAAATTTCGTACTATTTAAAAATCTCTGTTAGCAAAAAGCTACTCTAATATCATGAAAATTATATTAGAATTGATATTCCATATAAAGAAAAGCATGGAAAAGAAAGATTACAATCCATCATGGCAACTAATATGGCAACATAATATATGAAATATGGATGTGGGCAGACATGGACATACATGGACATACATACATGGCTATGCCCATGCACCTGGAGTACTGACTGACCACTGCATTTGAATTATTTGCTAGGGCAAAGAACAGAGGAGTCAAATTGTGTCCAAAGAACATCAATCAATGGAAGAACTCCCAGTAACAGGCGCAGGAACAGGACAAGCCCTTGGCTGAAAATTAACTTACCATTTGAGCTGTGGTTAGTATTCCGATGGACAATTTCAGCTCTTTCTCAATGCAAAATTGAGCTTCGTTCCCAAACTGTAATTTCAGCTAAGGAAGAAGTATGGGTGGTGGTAGTGCTGACAGCGCAGTGAGAATTACTGTGGCTCACGTCATTTGCAGTAACTGGCTCAGCCACTGCAACCTGTCTGCGTGTTCAACCAGTGCTCTCCTCTCAAAGATCTGCATTAGGACCCTGATAACACCAAAAGCTGGCGGGAGCATTACCTAATAGGTAGTTTAATAAAAGAGTCTTTTATATTGCCTTTTTTAGACAGAACAGTATTTTGGCCAATATGTATGCATGTGGGACCTCCAAATTCTACCTGTTAAGAGTGCTCATAGCTGTTTAAAAGCGTATTTTTGTTAGAAAAAGTCACTTTGCATTAACAGAGCTGACATTAAATTAAAGAAAGAGCAGTTAAGTGATGTTTTATGCTAAAAATACGGGAATGGTCAGATGGGAACACACACCCAGCAGATACAGTAGCAGGCTCAACATCACTCTGTATGAACAGGGGAGTTGAAAGTGCAATTTTGAAGGAGTAGGTGATAAAGCGCAAATGAAATGCTGATGACTATCACAGGTGGAAAAGATACATTAACAGACTAAAAATGACATTTACATATGAAACGTAATCGTTTATTAAAGCCCTCTACTAAATATATATTATTGTGAGGGTATAAGAAGGGCAGGAAGATTACCACCACGTAGTTTTTCAAGTCATACGTTATAAAATTGAAAGAATATAAATGAAACATATAATTTGAACTAAAGTAACTTTAAAAAACTAATTTCAACTTAAAAATTCAGCATTCAAGTACAGTACAAGCATCACACAACCTTTACAGAATTTCACCAAATTTCAATCCAGGGAAAGTTTTGAGTTCAAAAACATCTGAAAATAGCAGCTTGGAAAAACTGCAGTAACACAGTGCAAGATACACTGTTATGAATGACAGCAGCACTGGAACAACTTGAACAAGATATTTCAGTGCTGAAGCTGCAATGTTTGTTTTAGCGCAGGCACAGATTTCTTGCGACAGCTCTAATAGAAATCTGAGGGACGCACTCATTACATACAGCTTTATAGCTCAGTTGCGAAGAATAATTTCTTTACTGAGAGCCAAGTTAAGGAATTATAAACCGAGTCTGGAAACCTGGCATTTTCCCAAGGCAAGTCCAATTACTGGAGCAAGACAACAAAATATTTAAATTTAAATGTCTGCTGGATTTTGTACTGTGGTTTTGAAATATTTTAAGTGATAACATGACAGCAGTTTAAATGTTTCTCCTCCTCTCCCTCCTGTCCCCTCCTGCTTCCCCTTTTAAATTTTTACAGAAGGGAGATTTCTTTAGATGGAGTTTTGCCACTGACTTTAAGGTCGTCTGATGGGAAATCACTATGAGGAAAGAAATACGCTCTCTGTGTGCGCGCAGCAGAAGGTTTACACATGCCAAATACATTTCTTATTCCAAGAACTCCTGTAAATGACTGATTTTTTTGGCATGTGAGATCAGAGGGAAGTGTCAGTACCCATCTACTCCAGCAGTCCTGACCCACTTTCTTCTTCAAGATAAATATGTAAGGTTTGAAGCATTTTTCCTTACCCGCTCTCGTCTCCACTTAAGAAGCCCGCAACAGCACCAGGAAGTTCAGACTTAACAATTAAAAGATAAGATGACATAGCTGCAAACAGAAGCAGAGCAGATTTAGTAGAGGAATACCAGTATCTCTGTTTGTAACAATTAGCATGGCTTAACCAGCATGGTCACGACTGGAACATCTCAGCCACATATTAGACACCATGGCACCAGGGTCAAAATTCATTTTCTCATGCGCTTCCTTTAAAAATAGCTGCAAATCCCTGAGTATTGTACTGATGATAGCTAATGCCTCCAAAGAGGCTGTTACGATGTGAGCCTTGAAACAAGGAAAATAGAAGACAAGGGACTAACAAAACAACACAGAACACAGGACAGACCTTTTACCTAGGAGTACGGACCTACAAGCCAGAGACAGACTTTAAGGCCGCAGCACTTCTCCTTCCCTACTGTTTATTAGATGTTAACAATGATGACAGTAAATCGTGAGATTTGTTTATCAATAAAATGGATTTTTCATAAAGACTCCGTTTTTATTATTGCTCAATTGCTGCTGCATTAAAAAAATGTATGACAAATTTAAACACAAGAATGGGACTTGAAAGGTTCTGCATATACTGCATGCGTAGATTTTCAGGAACTGCGAACACGAAGAGAAATTGTTAGCTACTCTTAAGGGAATGATGATTATTTGTTTATATTTCTACTCGTAAGAAAGCAATGATGCATATAAATAAATCCAAAAGCTAATTCACAGTATCAATTTTCTTTTTTACTCCATAAAATGATCAAAGGCCTAAGTAAGAGTTCTTATACTTTTATTACAACTGATACTAACCTGATACCTTCACATACTGCTCATGTCGCTTTCTGCTTTTACATAAACATCAAGCATTTATATGACCCAGAAACCAGCAGAGAAACACTCAAAGCATCAAGTTTTACAAACAGATTCAACACATATCAAAGCCTACTTGAAACCTCCATCAGTCAGAAACAAGTAATTTTAGCAACATGCCCACAACTGCCTTCAGTTATGTTTAAAGCTTGACAAAAATTAATCTGTTGCACTCAAATTTTACTGTTTTGCATTCAGTAATTCTTTAGAATTTTAGTGGGGCGTATTTACTAACGCATTAAAATAATAACATTTTTTTTTTTTTAAAGTAAGACAGCAAACTTCCATAAACTAATTTTTGAAGAGTGCATTTAAAAAAAAAAAAAAGAAAAAGTGTTTTGAACCCTGGAAAGTATGTGGACTCTGACATGGCTGTACCACAGCAGTTAACGTTAAATCTGAAGAAAGGGACTGCAGTCCCCATAAAGTAAGGGAATTGTATTAATACAGAGTGACATCTACCTACCGCAAGGTTAAATTAAAAACAGTTGGTAGGTCACTAAATAAGGAAATATTCACTCCTTTATAATTAAAAGCTCTGATTTTTCTCTTATTTTAGTATATTCCCCTGTTGACATGTAGCCGTTGCTTGTTGGTGGTGAGATATTTATCTGCTGTCCTGATTTTACTCTCCTATTTCCATACTGGAGAACGGAAATTCAACCACACAGATCTTTACAGCATGTGCATTTGTACATCACCAGAATTTGTAAGAAAATCAGCACACTTTCTCATGCTAAAGACAGAGGCAGATGCATATTTCACCCTAAGCAAAGATGTATTCTCATAATATTGTGTGTGGAAAAGAGAAAAATTCCTCTAAATTTTAGTTCAACTTTATTTATCCTTTAGCCTTCTTTCTCGTATTATACACTGCTTTTACACAAGCAATTCACAACTTTGATATATTTATGTACTTCAGGAAGATTTTAAAATTAGTTCTTTTGCAGGCTCAGCTGCAGAAAGCTTCAATTTAATTTCCAGATCAGATTTCCTCCTAATATGCAATCTGTCACTCTTGCCTTGCATTCCTATTAGCCTCTGGCTAATCATTTGATCACTTATCCTTTGTTGTGCACTTACTCTTTGTTTTTAAAAGAGGAGTCCTATTTCACTGAATTCCACTCCGAAGTAGGGAACCAATCATGCACTAAGAAACTTGCACATGCTAAACATTTGTATGCATCTTTCTTCCTCTCTCTGTGCATATGGGAAACAATCTCACATAGTAGGATTTTTTTTTTTGTCAGTTTATCTTCTCCTGTTTGTTCTATAAGATGAAGACAACAAATAAAAAAGTAATTTATAGCCTGATGCTCAGATAAGACATGAATCTCTTAAATAAACTGGGGCAGGATGCCCTCACTAAATACAGTTGAAAAAGTCAAATCTTGCCTTTTTTTTTTTTTTAATTTACAAATGCAGCTGTACCTCTCATGAGAAACAGATCCTTGAAATTTTGCTCAGCATGAAAGAAGTAAAAGACACTAACCACTGTATGACACTCTATAAACTATGAATAAATAATATATAATAAATTATACGTTATAAATTATACATTTCACTACAAAGTGAGTGCAGAACACTGATTGTTTTTAAAGTTGAAATCAAAACAGAGAAGTAACTTGAAAAAGGACGCAGCAAATGAAATATTATCTCCAGCAGGAATAAAGTGCTTACGGTATGCCAGAGAAAAAATCATTTCTTCCACTGCAAAAAAGAAACTTTACGTAACTTCCCTGATGCCCACCATGAGCAAAAGCATGTCAAGTTATATCGTAAAAACTAAATGTCAACTACCCTTGGCAGTCCTGATGTAAAACGGAAGGAAGAGATTACACAGTCACAAGGCTAAACTGTGGCACAAGTGAACACAACAAAAAAACCATCTTGGGCTTTGATTTATTCCACTTTTGAAATATTGACTTCCTGTCACTTGCAAAATAGTTGTAACATTTTAAAGGCTAACTTTTAAGGCACCTTTTATCATGTAAAAGGAAAAAACAATGTTAGATCTACATTATTCTTTAGAAGTCAAGTGCTCAAAAAAAGTAGCAGATGTCAGGAGCAACATTCCCTTCAGTTTGCTCCCCTTTCCTGTACGTAACGTGAGAGCAGAACTTACTGCTCTTGCATCCCATTTCATCCCCTAAACTCAAAAATAATAGTTTTTCTTGATGTTGCCTTCTCTTTGCAAGATGAGACACCTATCTTTAGCACTGAATGAGACAGGTTTCCTGCAAAACGAAAGGCGTACAGTGATGTAACTTGAGATTTTAGCAACATGCAGATGCAACGAGTGCAGACTCCAACTACTTTAGCAACCTTAATGCAGTCGCTTCCTAATTTTTACGTCCTGACTTTGCATATTGACAGTATACACCAAGAGCTATTTGATGGAAAACTATGCAGGTCTGAACTTCTGCATTCAACAGAAGCCAATATTCGGACACTAAAACATTACTCAGCAGAAATCAAAATGATATTACTACTTTATTACTAAATAGGTTTACCAGCATCTTGAAAGCAGCGAGAAATTACGTTCTTAAAACAGTTATCACCTTACAATATTCCAAAAACATTGCATTGACTCTAATGAAAAAACAACAAAATAAAGGAAGTGAAATATAAAATAGGGTACTCACATTAAACTTTCATTATCGTATTATAACTTGTTTTTGCCAACATCATGTCCTTTTTGTACTATAATATTGTTTCACACTAATAATATGGGCCCCCACCAGAGAAAAAAAAAAAAAAAAAAAACACCTTTAGCTGCTAGAGAAAAGAGAAGCCAAGGCTGTTTTTAAATTAGTCTCCAAACACCTCTTATGACACAGCCCCAATTTAAATCGAACGTGTGATTGGCTTTTTGGTCACCAGAAAAAGAATCGCAACTTTTCCTTACTATCCTACCCCAAAAATGATCAGTTGCTGAAATCCACAGTAATGATACAAGAGAATATATGCATTAAACTTATGCGTAAACGTTTAAGTTATTCCTTTCTTAGAAAATGGCTGGTGATAAATCGCTTCATTTCATTGAAGGGACTGAATCTATCTCTTCTGGTTATTTTTTCCTCATCTACCTCTCTAGTTGATCGTGTTAAATCACTGCAAATACGTCTCACGCTATTACGCACTGTGCAAAAATGGATGCAGGCTGCCCTCCAAATGCAGGAGAAGGCAAGGGGCTGGGCAAAAATAGGCTTTATCAATACAACTACACTGCCTCTTCAGCTTCTACTAAAAAAAGGTGTGCTGATCTGGGCGCTGGGACAAGCAGACAGAGCAATCTTGGTTTTCATCTTGGGGGAACACTGGGTAAGACGGAGATTCTTCACAAATGCCTACAAATCATTAAGACAAATGAAAATGCTCACCATCTAACTCTCTGAAGAGTTCTGGCAATAAGATCCCTGCTTTTCCCCCAAATGCTGAAAAGATTAGAGGCCGAGAGACAGAAATAGCACTAGAATAAACATTATCGGTCACAGCACGCTCGAGCCAAGGAGAGCTGGATCCTTCATAGCAACCGCTTGTGACAAATCCATTTGGGCTTGTGCCTCCCTTTGTTGGTAACGGAGGCTGTTTAAACTTGAATATGCCCTGATCCAGCCAGGGTGACAAAAAGGACAACAGGAAAGGATTTCAAGAAAGAAAGTGAAACTAGAGAGCAAAATACTGGATTCTGGGCAAGTTGTTGATTTTTTTTCCCCTCCAGTCAAAGAATGAGAATGGAATAGCAAGGTCAGAAGCGTTTCAATATTGCAACAAGCTCCTTGTAAGTAATTCAAACTGCAGAAACATCAGGAATGATGCATGGATGCCATTTAAAACCATCAATTATTTTGGCCCCCACATCACATATCCTTAGGAGCATGCTCTTTTGTTTTTGTTTCGCAATGAATCCCCCACATATTCAATTTTAAGAAGTTTCCCAATTACTTTATGCATTGTTCTTAGGATTTCCTCTTAGCGGAAGCTTAACGTTTGTCTTTTTTTTTAAAGAAGGGAAATGTAGACTTCAGTGCGTGAAAAAAGATGGAATGCTTTTTCGTATAGCAAGTTCTGACAACAGAAAGAGGTCGTCAACTTCTCTGCTGATCTGTACTTTATGACACCCATCCTGCTGAATTTCTTCTCCCCTACCTCCCTGTTCCTTTTAAGTTTAGCTTTTGTCTGAATTACACTGGAAACTTATCCATAGCAAGCTTCAAAAAAAAAAAAAGTTATTCTTATTCCCCAGGGAACTCATAGACAGCAGATTTATTTTAGTAAAATTTCACTGGTTTAATTGTATTTGCACAGTTATGCTAATATAACTGCCACGTAGCTCTTCATATCTCAACGTATAGCTTCAGGTTGGGATTTTTGTTATTTTGTTTGTTTTGTTTTTAAAGCAGGGTTAATATTCTTTACAATACCAAGCCTTTCCAACAACCATTCACTGCAATATGGAAACATAACAGCACGGGTCATTAATTGTTAAATTAGTACAGGAGCAGACAAACCTGCCCTTAATTAAGGCAGCTTTGCACTGGAAATCCTCACTGTGAAACAGCAAGGATAATTAGGCTTTCAGGTTAAAAGCAAACTGCATTGTGAAAACAAACACTGAGTTTGTTTGAAAACAGAATTAGACTTCCCATACTTAATGGAAGCCCAGTAATTTCTTAAGGTATTAATGATACAGCTTGTTACATGCTGAGGACTGTATTTTATTCTTCATGATTTACACTTTTCAATTATTTTCAGTCCGTAGAGTACTGTACTCTGATTAGAAAAAGAAGTGTTTTCCAACATAGCCCTCATTCTCTCAAAATATTTGCTCCAGTTACATTTGGGACAAATCTTGTAAATACGTTTAAAATTAAATTGCAGAACTGAGGAACGCTGAGGAAGAAAAAGCTGGCAAAACAAAAATGCCCAATTAACTTGGTAAAACAAGGTCATTGGTTACATTTGATTTTGTTTTTGTGTTGTTTTAAAATACGTGCAGAGCACTTGCAAGTACTGACACAGGAAGCACACACATACCCCACCCCACGAAGCAAATTCAGGAGTCAAACACTTCAATGTCCATCTCCAAAACAGAAAAAAGGAGAAGAAGAAACAGCAAAAAGCAGCCCGGAGGGTCGGAGGCACCGGGCAAGGCCAGCAGGTGGTGGTGCGGGAGCGCTGCAGGCACCCAGCACGGCCCCATGCGATGGGTATGAGCTCGCCAGACTTAAAGATGCAATATAGTTAGGATTGATTACGTTCGGAGCAGGGTTTCCGTGTGCTGTCCGTCGTGTTGAGTGTATTAATGGGCTGTAAAATCCAGCTGAAGAACTGCGTCTGCCATCAGGACTAATCCTAGAGCTCCTATTTACCGCCTGCAGCGCTCAGGCAGAGCCGCGGACACAGCAGCGCTCGAGGGGTACAGCACAGGCGTTTCTCCTCACGACTGACTATTACAAAGAAGAAAATCGTGTACCTTTGAGTACATGCTAATTGCAGAATACTGAAAGGAAATCTGGAAGCACCAGTTAGAGAAATTACACTTAACTGAACTCTGTTTATACTAGAAACCCTACAATTCTTCGTAAAATTAGGGCTGCTATCTGGAAAGCGTGGATCCAAAGAGAGGCTGCAAGGCTCATTCAGGTACAGGCCAAAGCAGGCCGGTTACTCGCACTGATCCTCAGCAGGAGAGCTCTGTGCATCTCAGCCTACTGCAAGAAATTGAAAAGAGAAAGCCCAGTGCAAAAAAAATCCTGCTACAGACCACCTATGCTACATGGCTGCACCACATGTTCTGCTGTTGCACTTAATCCCACTGCTAATAAATTTTAAATAATTAAACTCGTGTTCTCAGCAGTTTCAATTTATGTTTCCGTGCATCACCAGTACCCGGCGCTCTGCGACGAGCCGCATCTCCCGACAGCGGTGACCTTCAGCTAATACCAGCCCGCAGCCCAGAGAAGTATGCTGTAAAACTCTCCACAGACTTCCTGCTAGACCTCAGCGCTGAAGATTTGTTAGTGTTGGCAATAGATTGTGAGCTGCTCTTGTGCAATGCTTTATTGTGTTTGTCTCCATTTTCCACCAGCCTCGCTGAAATAATTCCTGCTCCAACTTCATTACATTATGTTTTGAGATTCCTAGCGGTTTTCTCCTGGGTACGGTGGTGAGGACTGCCCTGCTTCTCAGTCAGATCAGCAGTGACGGCTCTAGGAGAAGAAACTCCTGTCCTTGCTCCTTAGGAGAGCATCCGCCGAGCTCGCAGAACCTCCCCAACCAGGCCAGGGGAAGGCCTGCGTGGTGCCAGGCCAGGGCTTCGGCCCGCTGCGCCTCATCCATCACTTCCTAGAAGCACAGCGCTGTTAGGACAATAGCAGGGACTCGGTCCAAATCCGGTTGCTCCTGGGAAGGATTACATAAAAGAGGCGCAGAGCCACGTACCGGAGCGTTTTCCATGGGAGCCTCCCTTGCTCCTTCCACGCTTCCAGGCGTGCAGCTGCACCAAGGGCCCTCTCTGAGCTCAGGAGCCGCAGGACAAGATCCAAAACCCTTTAAGATCTTCTGCATGGCAGGCAACAAGTGGATGTTTAGAAGATCACTCCACTTACAGAGCTGGGGTGAACAGGATGGGAGGAGGGGATGAACAAGGTAACTGCCTGGCAGCATGCAGTTTGGCGGTCATCCTTTTAGCATCCTATTTGTAACCCCACAGTCACACTAACCAGCTCGTAGGAGAAAAAGACAGCTCACGTAACTCATCACGTTATTTAGACAAATGAGCTGCTGGACTGGGCCAAAATACTGACAAATAGAACAATATAAAACGAGTAATTTTGGCCATCCCATTCAACCTTTCCCCTTGTTAACAAATATCTGTACTGCAAGAACAAGTACACATGGACATAAGGAAGGATAGACAAATATTCTCAAAGTTTAATCTCTCTCAACTCTAAGCTAAGAATTTGTATGAATTCTGTGAAGTCTTTAAATCACAGTATTTTTGAAGATGACCTCAGTTCACATTTGGATATTGCAAAGTCAACACATTCTCTGGATACATCCTCAGTTAACCTTTGGTACTTAAACAGATTTTGGTATGTCTTATGTTTATTTAAGTAACACAAATTAAAAAGTGTTCCAGCGCAGCTGAAAATCTGCATGAAAGTTGAGTGATCATGTTAGACATACAGGTTGAAATTTCCGAGCAATGAACTCGCATTATTTAAAATAAACAACAACAAAAAAAGAACAGAGTTATTTTACCATTTATTCTAAGTTTGGACAACTACTGCTTTCCTGTAGCTGCACAAAATTAATGTGGTTTTTTCCCCCCTTTGGGTATCCTGCTAGTAGAAAAATCAGCTTCCCTATCTACACAAAGCTGTAAGTGTGGGCAATTAGGATGTCAAACGCAAACCCGCAGTTCAAGTTTCCTTTTTCAGAAAGCAAAGATGACAAATTAGAAAGCATAACTGTATTAAAATGATTGTTAAAAAGCTCTCTCCGGCACAAATAAATGCTAATCACTTCCGCACAAAAATTTTAGAAGTGATCAGACCAAACTTTAAAACTGCCAAGACTAGATGCTGCTAGTGACAATAACCCTAGTAAAGTCGTTTATTTTAATCACAAATCATCATTCATTATTTCATGTTCTCCAATCACTTTTGAAATAAGATACTATGTGATGCAATGTACCCAGGTCTGATGATGGAGGAGGTAACAGAAAACAATTTTATTTTTAGCCTTACTCTGAAATTAAAGATGTTGACAGAGTCTGGAAGTCTGCCCAACAGACACGGTGCTGCTAGTTCCTTCAAACAGACATAAAACAAGAAAAAAAAAGAGATGAATGCCTAATTGTGCTACGGAAAAGGCGAAGAACGTAAGTTTTATACCGAATTCCAGCGCAGCTCCCTTTCAGGACAAACTACACTCCACAATTTCACCATTCCCATTTAAAATCTGTAGAAGGAGCTAGAAGAACAAGAAAAATTTCCTTTCTTTCTATGCATTTCTTCAACAGCCCAGGCTCACTGTGAGATGAGCTCTTCATCTCTCCTATCTTTAAGAGCCTGTTACGCTGAAAATGACTATTCTGCAATGATCATTCCTGCCACAGTGCTGCTCTGCTAACTTGGACTTTGCCGAAGTGAAAATGGAAGTTGTTAAGGAGAGAAACACCAGAGCTGGGAGCTCTGACCCCAGACAGAAACCTAAATACCGAACAGAAGCTGTGACAGCTCCCTGCAATGATAGCACAATAGGTCTCCTGTATGGAGGAAGGTGCCAAGGAAGACAAAGTTGCACGTGAAAACCCATGTTTTCACAGGGTATGCTTCATGATAGACTTGGGCATGGTTTGGTTTTACCAACTGTAACCAGCTCAAAAAAGGAAAGTCAGCTTTCTCTTTTCAGTGCATTTGAAACCAAGTGATTCTGCAAACGAATGTAGAGGATGCATAAAGTGCTACCATTCCCTTAAATGAAAGGCACTGCCCTTAGAAACAGAAGAAGCAAAAGAGTTTTGAATGCTTCCATTAAAATGAGGTCAGTTAAAAATATCTGAAAGAGAAGTTTCAATTTGCAGAAACCTCCTTCTTAACTAGTTAAACAGAAAACCACCGGTTGGCAAAACAGGCCCTACTTGTTGGCAGAGAAGCCCACTGCAGAAGACAGAGTAAGTAGTTTGATAATATCCAGCAGACACTAGTTTGGGCCTCTGCAGTTACTGAATTTTATTAAAAATGACACCGAGAAGGTTATGAACTGCTGTGAGGAAGAAATGAGAGTCATATTTCCTTTGACCACAGAGTCTTGTGCACGATCCCAGAGTCTCCAGAACCTGTGCTGTGTATCCCTCCTTGTCTAGTACTGTTTATTTAGAGGTCCACTCAAACAGGAAAGGAAATTAAAAAATTTGTTCTTGCTACAGAACAACCTCTAAAACCCATATGAATAAATAATCCTTAACCTTGGAATTAGTTTGTTCATTCCTGCCTGAAGGTTACGCTAGGCTTTTTAACAGCCATTTAAATTAAGCAGTTTTTATTGCTGTACAACAAAGGATTCCAAGTTTATCCTACAAGCAGTAACTTGGTCTAGTTCTAGGTCGCTATGTAGTGACAACAAATAGTGATCGCTGAATTGTCTGGACTTGACAGGTAATGCTGAAGGAAAGAACAGCGCTGGAAGGCTGTTTCCTTTTGGCATGGTAGGTGAACGTGTGTATCTTAGGTGTGGTGGTGGGGAATGGAAAGGAGGGAGCTTTCACACAGCTTCCTCATCTAAAAGAAAGAATCCAAAAGATCTGAAGGAAATAGCCAAAGGAATTAGAAATTGTTCTAACACTGTCAGCTTTCAGACAATTATTTTCTAAGGGCACTACTATTCAGTAACTCAAGTGTTTTATGCAAACATACCTGAGTAACAGCTCAAATGCTTAGACGATTATTTTAATGAAAACACAGTTGGTGTTATTTTATTGTTATGCACAAAGGAAGACAAAATAAGAACAGAGCTGGAGAACCCAGCATATGACGTCGTAGATTATCAGCCCACATGACAAAAGTCAGCAAACCAAAGCACGCACCTCCCCACCTCAAAAACCCAAGGTATTGAACTAACAAAAAAAGAAAGCCACTATAATGAAGCAGATTTGGAATTCCACAGCTAAGCACTCCGTTGTTACACAAATCACTAAAAACGCATTAGTGCTTTCCAAAGGAAACAAACAAAACAGACGATATGAAAAAAATGCAGCTACGAGATGCAAATGTACAGAAGAGAAGGGAGTGGATTATGCCTCATCAGCCCCTTCCGATTAGCAACGCCAGCCCTGATGGATATGCTCCATGTCACGGGATGCAGTCAGCACCAGGCATACAGTCCAGCCCGCATCAAGTTCCCCTTCTACCCCATGACTGCAGCGCTTGAGCTTAGCATGATCACATAAGCCTTTTCTGCAAGTCTTCCTCTTTTTAATCAAACTCTTAAAAACACTCGCATTTAATTAGTGCCTTGGACGTTTGTGGAGTTGTGCAGACTGTGGAGATTATATTCCATTCAGTTAAAATTGAGCGTATGAAGTTTCTTACCTCCTATATTCTGGATAATTATTGTAGTTGCAACAAGGACCTATTTAAAAAAAAAAAGATTTCTTTAGAAAAGGTAAGGATAACTAAAGTCGTATGTCTATCGCAGTCGTAAAGCACATGTATCATCTTAAACAGACCAGATGTAGAAGCGATAACTGGTACTGAAAGGAAGGGCATCTTCTGTTTAATGAAGAGTTTATAACACACGTAAAGCAATGCAACCTAAAATGAATACAAAAGCAAAAAAAAAAGACTTCCTGAAATACCACATTTGCATTCTCAGATGACAAAACAACAGTAGTTACAGGGTGAAGCTTGTTTTGCAGATGAGGTTTGAAATCACTGAAAACACACAAGTGCACTCTAACTGATGTTCACCTCTGAAATGGCAATCAGCAGAGATTTATACAAACTACTTCCTCACTCCGAGTAACTATGAATATTTGACTGTCGTGAATGTCATTCTTTTAAAGTTGTGAACTAGACAGACACTGCTTTTTCTTTAGTGTTTGTGATTATTCATATTGGACTGATATGGAAGTAGAAGTGACCACAGGCCATTAAAAATATTTGTCTGAATCCCTGCAATTGTCAACTCCCAACCGAAAACCCTAGAAGTAGCGTCTAAAGTTTTCCCAGTGTTGTTTTCATTTCAGTTCTAAAATAGCAGCATCATCTAGAATAGCACAGTTTTTCTTTCTGTACCCACTGTTCTTCATTATGTAACAGGACCTTCCTATATGAGTGCTACCAGAAGTCAGCTTGGAAAAAATCAAGCCACAGCTATGAGAAGAAAAACAAAACTGTTACTTTTGAATAAAATCTGAAAGGAGAATTGCCATTTTTTCAATTGATCAGTTAGAAAAACGTATCAGATTTGTAATGAATTGAAAGCTCACAAGTCAGCAAAAAATATATAGTCTTGTCATTTGCCATAGATGGAAAGAAATACTTCATGCCTTTCGAGAGGGAGAATCAGCAATATTCCAACGACACAAAATCTCCAGTCTCACAAAACACAGAGAAATATTTTTGACATGAAATCACCATAAGGTTGAATAACTGCTTTACTTCAAGAGCAGTTACCAGTAGTTTACTGTCAATCTAGGATGCCAGTTCAAGCAAGGTCCTGCAGTGGTCTGGCTGTATTATTAGCGAATGACTAGGATGAGAAAAGAACAATTTTTAAAAAATAAAATCAAAAAAAAAAAATTAAAAAACCTGCCACCTGCACCCGACTAAGCTGAAGAAAGTTCAGGGTCAGGACTGGAATTCAGAATGATTGTGATAAACTAGGAGAGTCTAAAAAAAAAAATCAATAAAGCCAGTTAAAAGCAATGCATTCGGGAAGTAGAGATCGCATATATGACTTACAGTTATTAGATTGCAAGTAGAGAAAACAGGCTGAGATAAAGCTACCAGCAGCAGCCACAGTAATGACAAATCTTGTTTTAGGATGCAGTAACAGGCATGCTTGATCTAAAATACAGGTAATTGCATTTGCTGTTGCTGTCGAGTTGTTAGCCAGCTTACTGCGTTCCCTTTTGCAGCCATGTTTTAAGATAAATGTATAAACATCAAGGATATTTCAAGAGAGAAAAAACATCAGTTCATCGGAAAAGCTTGGCGAACTTTGTTTTATTATTTAATCGAAACAACAGCTTCTCAACTGAGATATATTCCAGTGATGGAATGCTCTCCGTACACACTGAAAATGGAAGACCAGACGATATTTTTAGAAGAAATGACTGTAGTTCTTAAAACAGAACTACTAAACAGTAATATTGAGGAGAATAATAAAAATAATTGACTTTGTCTACACAGTGAAGCTGTGAAAACTCTTTAATTGAGTAACATTGAACGTTCATGGAATAACAGATTCAACAAATGCCTGCCAAGAACAGCTTATATATGTTTAGCCCTACTTGAGAGAAGGGGCAGACTTAGTCACGTTTTAATACTTCCTTAAGCTCTACATTTCTATGGCTTCTGCATCAAGTGGCTTGTGGTTAACATGTACAGAACAGACCCTCCGAAAAAAAAAATTTAATACATTGCTAATATCAAGATTTATCTTCTCTTGATGTTGATCACATCGTAACTCTGATCAATAAATATTGATCCACGCAGACTAAGCTCATTATCTGCTTATTAATGCTAATGGAAGAATTACACCTGGTAGCTCAGATTTAATTCTCTGTTACATTAAAATAGAATAAATCAAACTCTGGTCTGTTAAGCAGAACTCGTTTTTTAATTTTTTTTTTTTTTTTAGAAAACCATTAAAATTGCATTTCTGCATGGTAAACCTGCTTTTAGAATCATTCAACTGAAACAGAGAGCATAGTAGTCTTATTATTATATGTATTGTATTCACTATTAGCATTTCCTGTGTACCCACTATTAGTGAACATCATCTATTAAGAAAAACAGATCGAGTAAAACTACTAAAAAGGTTTGGCTTACATGCTGAGTACTCTTATACCAAAAACGGTTTATGATTTTTTTTAACCGTAAGATAAAGTAACAAGAAATGTTCATCTGAACAGCTTGTTAAAAAAAGAAAAAAAAAATCAACATGCACAAAATATATTCTTGTTTATTTATTTTGTAACAACTACACGAAAGGCAAACACTTATCTTAGATCTCTATTAAACACTAAAACAACACCAGTAAATCACTTAAGTGTCTCTTAACAATTTATAGCAGCAGTACAACGGGACTATAACCAACCTGAAATGGATCGCTGAGCCAACTTGATGATAAAGCCAGTGAACACGCATTTGTGAATACAATTAAGAAGTGAACACACTAACAGGAAAGCAGCACAAAACCTTGCATTTAAGAAACATCTGTTTTACAGTTAACTATTCTTCAGGCTTCCATAGACCAAAAACACTAACTGAAAGGTAACAAAGAGTTGTTTTCAGGAACTAATGGATTTTTTTTTTATTGATACTAGACCTTCTGTAATTATACTACATATTTCACCTGTATACCTTGACTGTGCAATGAACAGTTGTATATATTGGAAGTGTGAGAACGAAAAGAAAAATACACAGATAAAACCAGACACTTACCTTTCCAGGTGATCCAAATGCAAACAGGCCAAGGTCTTCATAAGACATAACAGCTGTTAATGAGAAGAAAAAAAAAAAAAAGCTAAAATATTTCTAACTCCAAAATCACCTAAGAGCTCCAGTTTTGTCTTTTTTTCCCTTTTTAAATGAACACAGTTGAGGATCAAATTTAGGGAGTATTTTATACTATTCACTAAATAGCTTTTACATACACCTGTATTCCAGCTAAAAAATACAACTAGATGTTCAATCATTCACAGATTTTCCAGAAATTTACTTTAATATTAGAAATAGTATTATTATTTTTTACTACTACTACGCTGGCAGCAAATTACCTTCTCCCAACCCCTTTTGCAAGTGATACTACAGATGAAGAACTTTGAAATTAGTCTCAACAATTAGTTGCAAGCTATCATTTGTTAAGTATGCACTTGCTTTTAAATGAAGACGATAACAGAAAATCTGTTTTCATCTCTCTATGAATACAAACATCAATTATCACGTTGCCAGCTTTTAAGAACTCGACACTACTCGTTTCCAAGACAGCTGAAGGTAAACACCTTCCTGCGTTGAAATCTGTTATTAAAAAAAAAACAAACAAAACAAAGCACACCAAAGCAAAGACAAAAACGGAAGAAAACAAAATGCCTGCCTTTACTTGCACCTCACTTAAATAATTACATGGAAATAGGCTGTGGTTTCCTGTACTCTTTTGTTGAGCTTTAGCTGAAGCTCACTTCTATATTGATGGTAACTCAAAACAATCCCTTTTCAGAAGGGAGGAAGTCCTGTTAAAGCCCTCTATTGTTGTTCTGCATTTTGTTATTAGGAGCTCCAGCGATAGCAAAAAGATTAAAGCTCCCCGAGAAACACCCCTCCCTTTCTCGGTATATAATAAAACGGTCCAGAGTTGTAAATGCCTCAAAGGGTAAAATTAATCCCCAAACCACATAACTGTATTGTCATAACGCTTGCTTTTCCTCCCTGGTTTCTACCTGGTACACGACCGTTCCTGCTCCCATCGCGTCCTAATTGCGGGCACAGCCCTGCAACGCGAGCTGCTCGGGGCAGACCTTCACACCTGAGAGAAGCTGCTCTGAAATAAACGAAACGAGACCTGGGAGACCCAGGCAAGGACTGGGATCAGATGGCAGGACTGGACCCTCGCACTGCCGGCCGAGGCATTGTCCTTTTGCTAGGTACTGCGCACACCAGGTCAATGCGCTACCGGAAAAAAGATAAAATTTCATCTTCTCACACGACTTTGTCGAGGACGACGTTCCACATTCTGCTCTACGACTGACATTAATACGCTATGAAAAAGTAAATTAAGTGACAAAATTAAATAAGCCAGAGTCTGCTCACAGCAAAAACCTGGAAAATTCTCCTATGTCTGCCGTTACACTAAGTTATATACAGATACAATTAAACAACTGATGTGTTATCAAATTTTACCCTGTGTTTTTCTTCATTTATATTTACGAAGCAGTTGATCACGAGAAAAAAAAAAGCATTTTAGAAGGCCATTCCCAATGGCATCAAATATCAGCAAACTTTTAAATGTGTTTAGTAAAGAGCTGCTTTTACCGCATGGGAACAAATACAGATAAACTTGGAGTTACCAATAAAGAGAACAAAGTTTCCACGCGAGTCCAAAACAGCAAAATGAAACCTTAGGAGAGTATTTTCTGTAGTTAGTCTGTTTTTGTAATGAATTTAGTTCTGTGAACACTGAGGAAGCCTTAATCACATTACTTCTGTAATTTCAAAAATACACGGAACAAAATATTAGGCACTATGGATAGAAACACATTCTGCCTGGTTGGCTTAATTCCTAATATGTTATTAATACCATAAAGAAATTACCCATTTAATCCCAAAGTGAAATTGGAAAGTATAACACTGGCAATATTCATGACTACCTCCAAAATGGAAAAAACAAAGCCACAAAACTTCAAAGTATATCCCACTTAAATTCCCAATTCCTCTACTTCACTGAATGAGTTTAGCTTTTGTCAGCCCAAACCCTACAACAATTTATGTAGTACTGAATTAACACAGGGAGAAAACACTGACTAATCCAAATCCAACACTTTACACATGGCAATATTAGCTTTCTAATTCTTTTGGTCTACGTAAATCATTTGACTTTGACAAAGTCACTCTAGATCAACATCATTTTCAAACTGAAGGCACTTCTTTGTTTTTAAACTACAACTAAAATGCTTGAGCTTAATAAATTTTGGTCTCTGTTTAAAATGGAATTAAGGCTTCCTTTTTGGAAGGTATTTTATATGTCAACTCTTTCCTAGGATTACTTTTACGACTTGAATACCTGAATGAATAGCTTACAAACACTCCCCAAACCGTTTTTATTTTCTTACCTTCCACCCATCAAATTTTCCAAGCTCGTTTTTTATAGAAAACTACTAAAATCCCTAATTTCTTGCCATGAATTAGGCTCAATATTGTAATACCGTTCACAAACATCTGCATGTTTTACACATTAAAAAAAAATGCTCAGTTATCTACTTTGGAAGCAAGCATTTATACTGATTTTACTTTGCAAAGGCACAACTGGTCATAATTCTGGAATGGGATTTAACATGAAATTAGTTCAATAATTTACAGAAATTACAGTAAAATCTCCCCCCAACCCCCTCCAAAAAAAAAAAAAAAAAAACACACAGAGAGGGCCATAAAGCCAGCAGATATCTCAACATAGTTCTAGTGCTAGTATGACCTGTCAACATTAAGTGATAACCAATTACTAAACATAAGGTGCTAATTTCAGACAACGTAAATACTTTACCCTGTCATTCAGTATTATTTTTTTGGTTTTGGATATATGCATTTCAAAAATTCTTTCTGGAGGTAGAATTTTGCCTTTGAACAATAAATGAGTTAAACCATTCTTGTGTGTTAGCTCTAAGTTTAGTTTTCCCCCCTTTCCTTCCTTTGCACTATCCCCAGCAGTTCTTTTGCAAGGATATCTTCTTATTTTACAAGATAACAACACAATACTACCTAGTGCCTACGTAATACAGAACCTCAGATCATTTTTTTGTGATATTTGTTCACCTCTTATCTCAAACTCCCTTTTTTTCAAATGTATCTTTCTAGCTATTTATTTCAGGTCTTCAATCTTTTCTAATAAACAGAGCTCCAAGAGGGAAAAAAAGAATGCCAGAAACTTGGTCCCAAATCATCAAACAGCCACTGATATCACACATTAAAGTAGCCCTACCTCTGAAGACTTTTTTAAAGAATGTATGAAGAAGATCACTCAACAGGTGAAGACAGGAGCAGCAGATCTAAGAAGAATCAGGAAGCAATCATCTGAGAGACCAAAGCTAGCTATAGAAAGCACAGCCAATAAGGAAGAAATGGAAGCTTTCTCCCACCACCTTTGAAAAGAGGGGAAAACAGATGAGATGGAAACAATAACCAGGTGACTGGAAGAGATGGAGAATTCCTCCAATAACATCTTTGCATACCAGAACTCAAGGAAGCAGCCAGTTGTTTTGGTAACCGTTTTTAAAAAGCAAGAATTAAAACATTAGCAGCAGATTAGAAATCAGATGTTAGAATCTACTCTTTAGACATTCTCAAAGCAGTATAATTTCTAACTAAGGACTGCGATACGACTTCACATTATCAAAAATGCTGTAATAACACACATCCATAGAGTGCCATGGGAATTATAACAACTCGGTTTGATTACAAAACCTGACAGGTATCCATTTCGAACAGTGAACAGTTCTATACAAGTAGAGTAATGAAAGTTGGCTGTTTATGGATCTTACTTTGCTGAAAGCAACAGTGAGACTGTGCATAAATACAACCACACACGAAAACGGTGTGGTCCAACTGGCACCAAAACAATTTTGCTACAGACATACAGGATCTCTCTTTTTGGAGAGATGATAGATGTATTTTGAAAAAAAGTAAAACTGAAAATCTAGAAACCAGATAGTTTTGCACTTCCTTTTTATAATACATTTTGAAATTACAATTCTATGGCAATTAGCAATCATTAAAAACCTAACGTATTTCAACAGCAGTGAAGTAGACATGGCGATATGTTAACATGTTGTTAATTATAATAATTATAGGGGTTCATGTCTTTGTACTACAGGCAAGGAAAAATTTCACTGTTAGACAAATCCTTCCCACTTACCAGTCTGAATGCACATACTGAGCAGAAGAAACACAGAGTAAGAGGCAAGGCTGGCAACAATCAGCAGCAAGATGCTAAAAATACAAGAGGGTGAAATTTAAGGCATTTTTACAGGTCAATGCAGTTTCTTTTTTTAAAAAAAAAAAGATTCCATTGCAAACAGTGTATCACAGGACACGATTTCCTCATTTTATGGCTTTTCTTTGCTGACTGTGGTTCACTCGGTCGCTGACTGTCCCAACCCCTGCTAAACCCCACCGCTTCTCATATCGTGCACCACTGCGTAGGGTGAAGACATGAATCGCAGCGAGGACGTGACACAGAAACGTGTGCACACAGGAACACAAAGGGTAACTTGAAATAAAGCCAGGTTTGTGACCAGAAGGCGGTGAGAGCTGACAGCCCCGGCCCACTCCCAGCTCGGTGCACGCACCCGGCGGCGGCACCAGTGGGTTCACGCATTTTGGGTGGGCAGGCACCCCGCTCCCAAAGGCCCATTTCTGCAGCACGGCGGTGCTCGGACATAAATATATCGGTGCAGGGGGATGTAAATATATGGGTCCGGTGGGAGAAACGCCCAATAAATCACCACCGAGCAGCAAATATGGGCAGCGCTCGTGTTGGGCCAGATGTGAGCAACCAGAGGCATGAGAGCTCACCCAGGGATGCCCACAGCACACGGAACTCGCTGCTCCTTGGGCCCCTGTCCCTGTCCCTGTAATTAATCACCCTCCCCGCCGTAATTAATCCCCCCGCTCACCTGAAGCCCAGGACGCCCGTGCTGGCCATGGCGAAGGACAAGCCCAGCGCCCCGCTGCCCATGATCGCGTTCATCAGGTTCAGCACCGCGCAGCCGAAGGAGGAGCCGGGGGGCCGCTGGGGAAGGAAGGGCAGGGCGGCGTGAGGCGAGACCCCAAACCCCGACCCCAAACCCCTGCCCCGAGCCCCCCCCAGCCCCTCCCGGCGTCCCCCCTCTCACGCACGCTGCTGGGCGGCGGCGGCGGCAGCAGCAGCGGGGCGGACTCGTCCCAATCCCGGTCCTGGTCCTGGTCCTGATCCCAGTCCCAACCCCGGTCCCCATCCCGGTCCCGGTCCCGGTCCCGGTGCCCATCCCCGGGCCCCGCGCCCCCCTCCCGGCCCCGCGCCCCCCGCGGCTCCTCCATGGCCCCGCCCGCGCCGCGGCTCCGGGAGGGGCGGGGCCGAGCCGCACCGAGGGGGCGTGGCTACAGGCGGAGGGGGCGTGGCCTCGACGCAAACCCCGCCCCCTGCCTCTCGGCCGGGCGGAGCGGCCTCAACGTCACGGTGCGCGCGGCGGCGATGACGTCACGGCGGCGCCGGCGCGCGCGGCGCGGCTCGGTATGAGGTGAGGGCGGGGTGGGTGGCGGGCGCGCGGTTGCCATGGCTACCGCTCCCCCCAGCTCCCCCCTCCCACCCCCGGTTGCCATGGCAACCGCGCGGCCTACCCGCGGGGCTGCCCCGGGCCGGCCTGGGCCTAGGCCGCGGCCGGGCCCTGCTGGGGGAGCGGCTGCGGGACCCCCGCCGCCGTCTGGGGGTCGCGGCCCCCGGTGGGGCCTCGCCAGGCCCCTCCCCGGGCACCCCCGGCCCTCCGCGGGGAACGCGGTGTTTGGTTGTGAGCCAGCGGGGCAGGGAGGAGCGCCCTGCCGGGAGCTGGCTCGGAGCTGGGTTGTCGCCGCCAGCCCCCGGGCTGAAAGCAAACTGCCCGGGCAGTCAGGGAGCACGTCGGGCTCCAGCCCTGCCGGCCCCGTCGGTCCCCGTCAGGAGGGAAAGGCAGGGCCCCTCAGGCTGTCTGCGGCGGGGGAAGCACTTAAAGGTGTGCGGAGCTACTGCTCAGGTTGCCGTGCTCACGAACGAGCTGTGCAGAGTGGTTCGGTCCCTGAACAGGCGTTATTAATTCCTCCCCGTACCTGCAGGAGAACTCTGCCTTTAACCCGTGGTCTTTCTGCCAACTGAGGCGGTCCGTGAAGTAATGACACTACAGAGCGTGTAACCCCCTACACTGGGCTACAGGAGGCAGGAATTGCTACAGACCAACAGTGACCGCTGTTGCTGGTAACTGTTTTCTAGCAACCGCTGCTTGGTAATGCATCTTATCAGAAGAGATCCAACAGCAGGGTCAAGACGGTAGAATTTTTTTATTTGGCTTGCTGGGATTAATACTGCATTTATTAGAATAGAGAGAGGCTGTTGGGTTTTGGCAGGAGAGGCTTGTCTCACTGCTTCAAGTTAGCTAAAGTTTGAAAATGCGTTTGCAGAAGGACAGAGATTTGTAGGGTATAATTCATAGTAAAGAGCTTTTACAAAGCTATTGTGGGTTCTTTGGTACTAATGGAAATTCTAGTTTAAGAGACCAGCAAATCCATGTGATTTGCAGCCTTTTTAATGGAATGATTACATAATGTCTATAAAATGAATAATTTCTCTTCTAGGACGTTATGGAGATTTGGATACTCTGCCAGACTACTGAAAACTAATCATTCTAGGACAGCTGCATCAAATACATCATTTCCAGCAGTTTGGATGCTATTGGCGCAACATCCTGGCAGAATACCTGGACTCTCTGCGGTAGCTCAGAAAGCCAGTTTTTGTACAATGCGTGAAACCGTGGAGGATAACGCCGACCCCGAACTGTACTCGCCGCATCCCGAAGTGCGTGGGATGACCCTGCTCAACAGAGAAGCTTTCAAAAGGACGGTCGTCGTTCCGGTTCTTAAAGTAAAGAAAGAAATCGTACATACTTTGATGAAGTCCCTGAAGCACGCGGTACTACGGCGTCCTGGTCTAAAGCGAGTGATTGAGGATCCAGGAGATGAGGGCAGTAAACTTGTTATACTGGATCCTCATAAAGTACCAGAATTCTCACTGGGACAGGCAGAGCAGGAGGTATTAAAGCAGCTTAACATTCCTCCTGAGGTATCCAGGTATAACTTGGAGCTGACGTACGAGAATTTCAAGTCAGAGGAGATCCTCCGGGCAGTCCTTCCTGAAGGCCAGGATGTCGCCTCTGGTTTTAGCCGCGTTGGTCACATAGCTCATTTCAATCTTAGGGACCATCAGCTCCCTTACAGACATTTGATTGGTAGGTAAAACGACTCTGATCAGAAAAGTAATTTTTTACTTCCAAAGATATTTCTACAAGTATTCTACCAATAAATTACTACTTGTTCAAAGAAAACCTCAAAGCACTCTTCGTTGCTTTACGTTTTGGCTTTAAATAGCTTTGTGCAGATCTTTACCTGTACACAAAGGGCAGTTCTTTCCTCTTAGGGTAATTGCAGTCGCACTTCACTGAGCATGGGATCAGGGTAAAGTATGTGCTTTAGTAAGATCCCGCAACATCTGCAATCGTTAGAGGGAGGTTGTTCTAATGCACACAATTTTATAAACGTGACTGTAGACTGTTGAGTTTGTATCTCTTAGAACATCCACAGGCTGCAGTCCCCTAACCAGCGTATCTCGTGCCCTTTCTTGCAGGACAGGTTATAATCGACAAGAATCCAGGCATCACCTGCGTGGTGAATAAAACCAGCATTATTGACAGCACGTACAGAAACTTTGAAATGGAAGTGCTCGCTGGAGAGAGCAACCTGGTCACTAAGGTAGAGGATTTTTTCCCCTTCTATTTTAAATTTAATGTGCTGAAAGCCAAAGACACGTACTAGAAAGCTGTGAGGAAGAGACACTGATAACACCATTTATTTGCACGGTGCCCTTCCTCACTCCTTTTGGAGTGCGAGAGTTGGCAGTTACTTCTGTCTTCCTTTGTCCTGCTCTGCCACGAGCAAACTCACAGCTATAGGGATCAAGAAGGTAAGTGTTCTTCCCAGCTCGCAGCCTACTTTCAATAACATGTAAAAGCAGCTGAAGTAGAGGTTTCTTACCAAGATACTAGTTACAAACTTGAAGGGGGTATTTCTCACTCTGAGGCCGAAACATTTAGTGGATTTGATCTAAAAAATAAAAGTTTCTTAATTTTACCAGTCCTTGTACTTAAATCTGTCTGGCTTTGCAACTTAGGCAAGAGTTTGCCTGATCCTGTTTCTTTTTCTGACAGCTAGAGGACAAACCTCATCTCATTTATTTTGAGATTTTTCATGTGAACAGCATTATTAAACTGCCAAGTATTCTTCCCTTGGGGATTCTTGTCTTTAGCTGGAACCTTGGCCGCTGGTTTGACCAAAAAATATCTTTCATAGCTGTTAGCAGTTTTATTCTTTTAGGAGAGAAAATATGAGGTTACCAAAGTAAAACGTTGAATAGCTCGGTGGCAAAGAACAGCACATGGACGCAGAAGGCATTTGAACCGTCAGGTCAGAAGGGACGATCAAATATTTTGGAGATGATATTAGCCCGTTACGCACACATCTGGCACACCCCCGGGCTGCGCGCGGGGGAATGCCGGTACACCTCAGCGTTTGTTCCTTCCTGGCAAAGCAAACGCTGCGGTGATTTGGGTCGTTACTGCAGAGTCACGCCGTGCGAGTGTGGTAAAGCAAAGTGGGCGTTATCCTGCATCCCTCTCTCATCAGAACAGGCACCGTTTCTTTGTAGGTCTGTTCGTAGGATAGCGGCCATCGCAAAGTCTGGGTTTGGCTCTGTTTCCAGACTCCCGTCACCCCGAGAGATAAAACGCAGTATTTTTTCAAGCTGCGCAATTGGCTCCCAGCGGCTTTGAATTTGGCTGAGTGCTGCCGTTCCCGTGCTGCAGCATTCTCAGGCACTTACTGACTGTGTAGACGCTGTGCTAAGGAGGATTTGAGGCATCTTCGCAAGATCTGCTTTCAATAACGGAGTTTTCAGACAGCCACAAAGCGTTTGGAAAGCCTCAGGTTTTTATTTTATGGTCATTCTAAGTTGCTGCTTTATTTCCACCTGGTGACTAAGACATGCGTAAGCCAGCCATGTGGATTGACAGTTGGAACGTTCCTGATGGCTACTCCCGATGAGTAGGCCTGTTTATACAAGATTTCTGTGCACTATTAATGGGACAAATGTCGGTGTACACATTTTGATAAAGCACCTTGTTTTTCAGCCGTCTTAATTATTGATACTACTTTAACATGTCTGGAATTTGAACACAGAGGCTTAACCAAATATTTTGGACTTTCAGGTCAAAGAAAATAATATCTCATATGACTTGGACTTTGCTAAGGTCTACTGGAACCCCCGTCTTTCCACAGAACATGGCCGTATCGTTGAGCTTTTAAAGCCCGGGGATGTCCTTTTCGATGTCTTTGCTGGGATCGGACCTTTTGCTATCCCGGCAGCAAAGAAAAAGTGCGTCGTATTTGCAAATGATCTCAACCCTGAATCCTACAAATGGCTTCTGCACAACTGCAAGATAAACAAAGTAGACAGCAAAATCAAAGCATTCAACCTGGATGGCAGAGACTTCCTCCTGGGGCCAGTAAGAGAAGAACTTAGTAAAGCGCTCGCGCTTGAAAAAGAGGAGCAGAAACCCGCTGTCCATATAGTCATGAATTTGCCAGCTTCGGCTCTTGAATTTCTGGATGTTTTCAGGCATCTCTTGGTCGGAGAGCCCTGCAGCACTGCTGTCCTTCCCACGGTGCACTGCTACGGCTTCTCCAAACATGAAAACCCAGCCAAAGAGATTCAGGAACGGGCCGAGGCTTCGCTGGGAGCCTCCCTAGACGGGCGCTGTTCTACGTACCTGGTGAGGAACGTTGCCCCAAACAAGGAGATGCTGTGCATTAGCTTCCAGGTTCCAGCGGATGTGCTGTACAAGAGGCCCTGCCCTGCTGAAGGTGAGGAACAGCCCTCCCGCGTGGCTTCCAGCTGTCAGCCTGCACCTTTTGCCCTTTCAGGCCGGTCCCGCCTTGTCTGTCCTGTGTGTCAGTGCTGTTACGGTGTGGCACCCAGATGCAGGTCAACATGCAGCGTGGTGCAGGTCTTCTGAAAGTCTTCTTTGGCACTTGGTAAAGAAAAGACCTCCCTCACTGCTGTAACAGTTTTCTTTGTGACCATTAATCCTGATCCTAAGCCCCATCACTTCTTGTTAAATCCCTTAAGCATTGCACGGCTTGTGGTTCGGTTCCGTCTGTTTCCCGTATGTTAACTAACTGAATTTTTCTAACTTTCTTCCAGAAAAACCAGCCTCTAAGCGTCTGCGTACCAGCAAAGATTTTACTGAAGAAAAGTTAGCGAGTTGAAGACCAGAGTTTGGGTAACAACCTTACTAGTTTGTGTAAGGTACGCCTAGGTTACGTCTCGCCTACCCCTTGAATTGTTTGGCGAACACCAGTGTTACCTGCCTGAGGGGCAGAGCTGCACAGTGCGTGTCGCAACTCTCCTTTGTGAGCATCGCTTCCTGCATTTACCGTTTCTAATTGTGGGATCAACAACCAGATCGATATTGTTCAAAACAATAAAACAGCTTTTTTGTAACAGTGTTTTGGTACTCTCCTGTCTCACACCCTGTGATAATTCAGTGACACAGACTGGGGTCATTTTTAGCAGTGCTATTTTGAACGTGTGCAGTTTGTCGTGCAAACAGGTTTTTATATTTTGTGGGCCTGGCAAGATGACTTGCATGGCCCCTGCATTTACAGTTTAGAATGGGATTTTCTTCGACAAACGGTTTTGGTGGTTAAGAGTACGAGGTTACTGTTGGCAGATGCACAACCAGCTCTTGTGTAAGCAAGATAACCTCTCAAAAACTTGATCTCAGGTAGAAAGAGGCACAAGTAGCCGTGTATACTTGCTCCTGGGCTTTTGGAGCAATAAATGCTTTTTACCACGATGGGATTTAGCTGGGGATTAGTTGGCTCCTAGCTTAGCGTTTGCCCACAGGTAGCGCAGGAAAGGCTCTGATGCCATTTGCACACTTGCAGGTTAGGGACACACCCATTAAAGCACCAGACTGAAAAACAGCGCATGGCTGATGGGGCCTCTCGCCGTCAGACCTTTTCCTCCTTTGACTCCTGTGCCTCTCTTCTCTGAGCTCTGCCCCACCTCTGGCTGCCCCTCTGATCAGTCCCTGCATGATCTCGCTGCCTGGCTGCTCGCGTTCTGCAGGGAGTTGAAAGGCCTCTGCCTTTGATTTGGTTTTCTTCCCCATCCAAACTATTGTTGGGCAATGTCAACCACAAATAATTTATTTGGCCAGAGAACTCCCATCGCCCTCGGTTTCAGACATTTTCCTTCGGCCCCAGCTCAGAGCTCCCGCCTAGCAACACTTACCCCGCGCCCACCTCCCTCCCTGGCCCTGCTGCCGCCGCGCCAGCGCTGGGTTCTGGGACCCGCTGTCCTGGGTCGCACCCAACGTGCGGCTGCGGCCTGGGGGTGAGGGCTGCTCAGGGGCTCTGGCACAGCCTTCCCCTTGTTTTGGGCCAAGCTTTCGTGGCTCGGTTCCTGCTGGAGTGCCTTTATCAGCGGGGGCAGGGGGATGACCATGACTCACCCGTACGTCGTGGAAGCAGCTGTACAGATTACGTCCCCGACCTGCCACTCCTGCACGAGCATTCCTCTGCTGGCCTTTGAAGTGGCATCACAACAGCTTTAACCTCTTTGTCCTTTCTGTCAGTGACGGTCATATCACATCCTACCGCTCGCTGCCCCTCTGAGAGCAAGAGCTGGACTCGCCTCCAGCCCACGATGTGCACCCGGGAATGATGCAGCCACGCAGCGCCCTGCGCTAAGCCCCGGCCGGTAACGGAGGGGAAACACAGCTCGCTCGGCGTCTGCAGCTTCACAGACCGAGCTCAGGGCTTGGCACTGCTGCACCAACAGCAGCCTGGCTTCGGTCACCGCCTTCATGTTGTGTTCAGCACGTCATCTACGTAACGCCGAGCTTCAGTACGGGACTAAAATGTCCCAGGGCAGGGAAGAAGGGTTTTCGTACTGGCATTTTTGTTCGCTGAGGGATTACACGCCACTGTTGTTTTAGCAGCCTGACCTTAGTTACGTGCAAGTCAGTGGAATAAATCGAATTGTATTCAATAGCAGGCTTTTTCCCCGTATTTGTGCGCAGCTGCCCCTTCTGCATATAAACCACATCCACGAGCAGCAGCTAGGCAGTGCACAGACAAGTTGTGTATTTACACGGTAGGTGTTAATAGCGCGCACAGTTCCGCACTCACCAGGCTCACCAGCTGCAGCTTTACCAGCCGAAGGGAAACCAGGTATCGGCGAGGTCTGGGTGAGCACGGCATCCCGTGGGCGAGGCGGATCCCGGAGGGGCTGCGGCCACCCTGATGCCTGCTGGGAAGAGGAGGCAGCCTGGCAGGGGTCTGGGATGGAGGCAGGGAACTCCCAAGGGTTTTCTGCCTCAGGTCAGGGTGCCTGCCCAGCGGGGAGCCGCGCTCCGCAGGCTGCGTACGGCCCTTTACACCTCAGCCTTGTGCGCGGCGATACCTGTCAGCAGCTGTTCTGGGCACAACACAATAGGATTTCGGAGAAAGGGAAACGTAAATTTTGGCACCTCCCTCTCCCTTCCTTAATAAAAGAAGCACTAAGTCTGGAATAGAGCTGCTTCTCTTTATTACAACATAGCAAAAAATACATTCATTTAGTACACTCCTCAGAGCAGTATTCAACGACCATTAACGGATGACCTATAAAACGTGGCCCAGGCTTTACTCTAGCGGTGCTCATTGTCCTGAGCAGTTTCCAGTCTCCTGCAATTTATACATATTCATGGAAAAAACATCCCGAGACAGGAACCCCGCTTCTGCTGCAATCAGTATACGTTCCGCCACTAAGTGAGGCGCGGGGATATATCAAAGCAGCAGCTCAAGGGGGAAGGATTATCCCAAAAGCCAGACAAAGGGATGCTCCTGCCAAAAGAAGATCCCAAACACTTGACAGAAAAGTTGCAAATGGAGCTAAATAGGGAAAAAATAAACCAATTTTGACTACTTTAATGAACCAGCTTTATATAAAGGCATCTTAGATTGCTTTAGAGGAACACAGTTGAAAGACTTGCAGCTACAGGTTTTGCTCGTTTTCCAGTCAAAGGTAACAACCAAGTGACATCAGGATGGATCCTACATAACACTTGTGTCAGCACAGTTCCAGGGTTTCTCGTCTCATCCAGCTGGCAGGAGGAAAAACCCACTTGCCTGAACTGGGGAAACTAGTTTTATGGGAAGAAAATGTAGGCTTGAATATTGACACTAAATGTTATAATCAAAATGGCATTTAAATGCTTGTGCAAATAAAACCCTGCAATAAGAATAAAACCACAAACTTTAATAAAAAAGTCTGGCTTTATTTAAAAAAATTTACAAGTGTATTTTTTTAAACCTCAAACATACACAGCTGAGTTATTCACATCTTCCATTAGATGTGGCTTATTGCTTCAGCCTCCCTCAGCAAAGTGCCACATGACTAACGAGTTTCCCCCTCCGCAAAAATGTATCTACCATTTTACAAAGCTCTCCTGTAGACTTTTTTTTTTCCCTTTAACACTTAAACACAGCTGGTTTTACACACAAAAGTGACTGCAGCTTAGCCATTGTGCAGATGGCAGCAATTTTACCCAACCTTTGCTGGCTTGACTTGCTTCCCACTCCGTTTAGTGTCCCTTCATCGCAGGCTGGCGTACGCTGGCTAACTGGGGTACCAGAAGAGACCACTGAAAGCATCCTGTAGGGCTCGGTGACACGCCAGGGAAGAAGTGTAGCCCCCAGCAAGATCCTGCGAAGAGGCGGCTCGTACGTGGTTGAGATACCTAAAATAAAGAGAAGCATTACTTTAGCACAGAAATAAATATGTCAGACACCTGCGCGGTTCCAGTACGGCGGGGCTGAGGCTGATTTTTGGGAGAAAGCACAGAGACAGAAGCTGCGAGGCACCTACGGACGTGTCAGTACTGAACTTTCCTTAGCCCCACAGAAGTGCTGGAGCTGACAGCTGGCCTTCGGACGAGCTGCACAGCCACGGCACTGAAAAAACTGGGGCCGAACTTTCTGCTCCCAGGCCCATCGGTATCTGGAGTAAGTCCACCGACAGCAGGCAATTACATCAGTACGAGGTTGTCGTCAACATTTTGGCTAAAAAAAAAAACACCCTCCAAACCCCACCATTAATTCGTTAAGCATCACGACCAACTCGCGGAGCCGCCTGATTTCCCCCAAACCAGCCAGACCGACGACGTGCAGCTGAAGCACGGCACCCATGCTGCTGCTCCCTCAGGCCCTCGGCTCCCCGTCGCCCCGAGGGCCCAAACGCAGTCGCTGCACACAGAGAGCTCCCTTTAAAGCCGTCTGCTCGGCGGGGCTTCAGTGTTTTCATTCAATGCTGTAACCCTGCAGTTTGTGCATCCCACATAATACAAACACAGAAAAGGATTCTCAGCTAGTTTTGCACCAAAACCCCACCAAATAATGGTTAACGACCAAAAAACACAGACTGTGCTTAGCGCTATCAACACAATGCCTCAAGCTTTGAGCACCAGAGAACATGCCATAAATGAGAACTGCTTTTCGCAGTTGCAGTGCAAGCCACTGAGCTTCAGCTAGCTGTTTTGATTCATCACTTGGTACATGTTGCTCCTGGGAAGGTTGAGTCATTCCACCTCTGGCTTGGCAATTCAAGCATAAACTTGCAAAACGCATACAGCCTTTTATAATGTTATCCCAAGAAACCTAAACCAGCTGCACTTCTGGCAGGAAAATACAGGACCACCAGTAAAATATCCAAAACAGTTGCATCTTTTAATTTATGACTATACATTGTTTCCATAAAGAGTATATAAAACAGGTCAGATTTTATAGGTAAGACATAATAAACAGTCATACCTATTGATGCCATAAATGTGTAGAAAAAGAGGTTACTTAAAAATGATTAATTACAGTTTTAAAACTATTTCACGAACCTAATAACCGCAACAGGCAGACACAAGCAGCACTTCTGAGTTACTGCGAGGAGGATGCTAAAGCTGAGACACAATTTGCCTCCTGTGGCCGAGTGTACGTGAGCCCTGCTGCCCGGTACCACCTCGTGATGGAGCACGGTCCTTACGCTCAGCGCTGGTTCCCCTCGGTGCGGACACGGACACTGAGGGAAGAAACCCGCTTCTGACAGCGTTTAGTGCAAAGGGAGCTCCAAACGTAACAGCAAAGCTGTTGGCACCTCAATTCGTAAGGACAGACAGTCTGCAGAGAGCTCCCGCTCTGTGGGAGAATGCATTTAATAGATTTAAAAAAAAGAACATTCCACATTCCTGTTACTTGTCCCCTAGTATTTTAGGAGGAAAATCTCACCCTTCCCAAAGGCCTTTTACAACTGCTGTGGGAAACAGGAGCTTTTCCCCCAGCCAGGAACGATGAACGGATACTGACTATAACAAATAATTTCCTTCCAAACACTGGTGTGAAATTACCTCCACCCTCCAAGCCATAGTCTTATAAAATCAATTCCCGTCACAGTCCGATTTTACTCCTATCATGTTTATTTCATCGTACAAGCTTCATTTTCCACTCACGCGTGGAATAGCCCAGAGAAAACAGGGGATTCGTTTGTGTTTCTATATTAACAAAGGCTGGTTGTGTGTTTTTTGCTATTTTTCTTATATATCGCTAAACGGAGGAGAAAGGCAGAGCCTATTGTTTCCCCATTTTAGGTCATCTGAAATCGAGGCGTTAGGCTCGTAGTAAGGGCTGATGTGCAGATATGACAGCACCTCTAGTTACTTGCTATGTGGCCTCTGAAGCAGCACAAAGTCATTATGGCCAAAAAGGCTCAGACCAACTTCTACTACGACAACCCGCGTTAATTCTCCGCGCTCCTGCGAAACAAGCACGATGCACCGCTGGCTGTCAAGCGAGGTCTTTCTCTTCTCGTTAAGTATCTGAATTTAATGCTCCGGGCCCATTTAATGACTGTGGCACGCCGGGCAATTGCAAGAATCCGCTAGGCTGAAGCCACACAACGAGAAGGGAACAAATGTCTCGGCGGCTCCCCCACGCAGCTCCCCGCCTGTGCTGCCCGACTCCTGCCATGCCATCACTGCAGCATCTCGGAGCTGGATTCCTGGGGTTTCTGGCAGAGGTCAGCACGGCTTTTCATGTGCACCTTTAGAAGAGCACCAGGAAGAAGCGCGTGCCAAGTCTTCCTTCCAAAAGGCAGGCTCAGTTAGGTCTCGGGACCTGGAGGTAATTGCTCCGACTAGTTAGCAAATTCCAGCACACTGGGTCTGTTTTTCATAGGTTTATTTTAAGTACCTGTAAATCTTATAAGCAGAAACCAGGAAAAAGAGGTTTGCTTTTCTGGTGTACGCTTTTTTTTTTTAATGTGACTTGTTTTTACTGAGGGCAGACTAAACTGCAGTTAAAAAAAGCCTGCACTATTATTTTTGAACCAGGCTGAAGAGCTGTGTGTTCCCTGCCCCACGGCTTCACGCTCCCTGCCCGGCGCGGTGCCTGCGCCGCCCGGAGCAGCCCCTCTCCCTCGCTGCAGCCATTCCATGTTGATCTTCCCCATTAACCTTTCACGTGGGTTAAAACACGTCGTATTTTGTTCTTCATGAGCCTTAAGGGGGTTCATTCCGGACCTTTGGTTTCTCATCGCCGTGCGAAAGAAAGCCTCCTGTTTTCAAGGGAAGAGGTGTAATTTACCCTGGGTGCAGAGCCTCAGAACCGAGCCGGCCGTTCCTGGGGGTGGGTTTCCTTCACCTTTTCCCTTTTCCAAGGGCCGTGTCACCGTCACTTCATCAGGAATGACTGGAACCGCTGGAGAGCTCCACGGAGGTGCAGTCCCCGCGACTCCACCGCCGCACAGGCGGCCTCAGCACCGCTCAGCACGGCCGTGTCGGAAAGCCAGGGGGCCCGGAGTCACACAGCAACACCTGAGCTCAGCACCAAACGCTCTCGCTGCTCAGTGGGGCAGTCCACCCCTGAAGGCAGGCGGAATGAGTTTTTTTTCATCTGGTCAGATTTACCCAGACTGTTTCAGTAGGTCTCCCAAGACCTTGGCTCCCAAACAGGCGCTCGCTTTTCTCTTCCTCGCGCTGCCTTTCTGCCTGATGGCAGTGAAGTGGCTTCTGGAGTCTCCCAATAAGCCGGGGTCAGGCTTGACCGCCCGCTGCGTCTCCCAAGCAGCTGAGCAAGGTGCAGGGAGCCTCCAGGGACCGGCCCCGCTGGATCCAGAGCCAGGCCAAGCTCCCGGATCGCCCCCTGTCTCCCCCAGCCTCAACACTGCATCAGTCCTGGCTCCCGAGTATTAATATTCGGTATAAAATATTCTGTATCCTTCCTTTTAAAATGTAAGAGCTACAAATACAGCATTCATTTCACTGTATTTGAAAGCGAGGTACAAGAAAGACCCGTTCTGTAACAGTTCTTAAACTTTTTTTTAAAAAGTTCTTAAACTTTTTTTTAAAAAAAGGACGAGCCCAAACCCCCAGCGTACTTCCCTCCACCCACACAACCAAACCCCTTTAAGGTATCGGTATTCAGGACCATTTCACGCAATCATCCCTTATCTACCCAAGATAAATACACTCCCGGTGGTGTATCTGCTGATGCGTTACTGAAGGTACACGCGGAGCACTGTGTATTTGGCACACAGATTTCGCTTTTTTTTGATCTGTTAGACACTTTAAGGAGGTGAAGAAAAATCACTGACAAGTTGTTTGAGGAAGAAACGATAATGTAATTCTGTTCCACGGAGCAGATTTACTGTTCATCTGATTATCTGCAGTATCCAAGAGAGAGAGTACTGGGGCAGACACGAGATCTGGGCTGTTTTCCAGACTGAGCATTTACATAATGCATACTGGTTGCATGAAAGCAAGCAAAATACTTCCAGTCTGGAAAAGTGTGTCGAGCATTAGTAACACAGCAGCACACGCTGCAGCCCTGCCTCTTTCTGAAGACGGCGTTTTCATTCGATTTACCAGGTCTCTGCGATAAGCTGCTGATGCATTACTCACAGAATCCTTGCAGACGCTGGTTTTATCGGATGGGAGATGCACACCAGAAGCCGGATTCTCTCTGTGGGATTTTTGTTGGTGAGGAATGTGTGGCCTGGGTTACTCGGCAGCTCCTGAGCAGGTAAGAACCGGGCTCTCCACTCACCTCCGCTTTGGTTTGAACCAGTTCTGTGACGCGGTCGGTCCACGCAGCCCAAACAAAGCGTGTTGATAAAACAAACCAAGTTCATTGTTGTTCTTCGTTTAATAACCCTGGGAAATCCATTCAGGAACAGGCCTTTGCTAGCTGCTATTCAAACGCATCTAGGCTCTCCCCGTCTCAGAGGCTGCAGTGCCTGAGCACAAAACCACGACGCACAAAGCCGCTGCTCGAAGCAGCAGCCCACAACAGCAATTCACCCCTCCGCAGACTCGCTGCAGACCTGCTCCCAAACCCTCCAGAGTCAAAAAGCAGTCCTTCATCTATTCTAACGGAGACTCTTTGGGCACCCCCGTTACATTCAGACCTTAAAAACCAAACAGGCTATTACCGGTGTCAGAAATTCCTGCTTGAACGACAGCCAGCATCGCCTGTTGCAACACACAACACAACCCGAACGCACGTACTCAACTCCAAACCTTCTGCAGGCCCTGCACCACCAGCTGCTCCTCTCCTCTGCTCCCCAGCTGGAGGCAGCCCCCATCAGCTGCTCCTCTCCTGGGTCCCCCAGGACAACAAGGACGGAAGGGCACCAATCTGGTGTACAGATGACCTGGGAGAATCGTGCCCTGGAGAGGAGCAGGTCCGGGGCTGTCTCAAGGAACCGCGATGTCATTTGGTTGATAAATATGGCGTAACCGTTTTCATTGCTTCAGTTTGAATGTGACTAGGAAGTCAACAAAATGGACAACAAATTACCGTGGCGTGGGGTTTGCTGCAAGCAGCAGCAAACAGGCAGGCAGCCACCCGCTGCAGCAGCCGATGGCTTTTTCTTCTTTTTTAATGACTCTGGATAGCTCTGCGCACACAACTGCAGCGATCAGCATGAATGTCAAAAAACTGCTGAGCACAAGGAGGTCCAAATATGACAGATCTCAGGGCAGACATTGAAAATACATGTTTTTAACCAGATTATGTCACCTGTTAGTCTTGCAACAGGACAGGACCAAGTACAGCCCATAAGACAGGGCTGCAAGGAAAAGTCAATCTAAATACCAAGGAAAGTTTGGGCTACAGAAGAAAAAAACCTGCCAAAGACAGTAACACAGGGCTACCACAAACACCCCCCTCGCAGCCTGGAAACCCCAACAAGATTTCAATCCCATTTGCGGGCAGCAGCTCTACCAGCTCAGATTCAGCTCAGTAAGCCAGCCTGGGTTTTGATTATTAATAACATTGTTTACCTAAGCTAGTTTTCTGTGGGCCTGGGGAGCTGAAATCGCTTACCTAGGTGTCAGATGAGTGCCAGACCCAGCACAAAGGGTGCTGAATTCACTGCTGAATGCCCTGCTCAAACTGCGGGCAAGCCATCCGGTTCCAGCAGACATTACCTTTGATGACATTTCAAGGTGCTCCTCTGAATTGCTTTGAAATAAACAGATTTATACCTAGGCGATGATTATTTTTTATCCCCTTTACTTAGAGGGAAACTTCAAACAACTTCTGGAATAAGGAAAAGTTAGAGTCCTCGTCTTGCAACAAACCCTTCAGAGTCAGATGCCTATTGACCCGAGTGTCCCCCTGTTTGTTATAAAGGAAGGTTTAAGAAAAATCCTCTCAGATGGGAGTTTGAGTTCCTGGCTCCTAGAACTTTTATTCTTCAGTTTTCGTCTTCAAAGAGAAGAACTCCTTTCTACCAGAAATAATTCTTCCCAGTAGAGATGCCAAAAAAATAACCCACCTATCAAATCAATAAAAGAAATCTGGGTCCTCAAGTTGTTCTTTTTTCACCTCTTCCATCTGCTTTTTCTAACTATCGAATTGCTACAAATGCTGTCGGTGTTTCTGGACAGGAGCTGCACATCAACGGCGTGTGGTGAAACACGGTTCTTCAAAATTAAAATCGTACGGGTCTGCCTCAGCTAACGTGGAACAGCACAGAGGTCTGCTACCGGACACGAGCAGGGAAGGCAAAGCCTAGAAAAGTAATATTAGCCGTGAAACAGCTGTCTCTGATAAAGGCGGTTCTGATTCCAAAGGTAGAAATCCTCCCTCTCTTCCTCCGCTCCCTTACATCAAAGGGCAAACATTTCGGATGCTGGCAGCCCGAAGCCACGCGCCGGCTGCAAAAGCAACCCCGGCAGCCCCGTGCAGGTTCTCGGAGCTCCCTGATCCGCCGTCCTTCCCGCTCAGCTGCTGCAGCGGCCCATAAAGGGATCTCTGGAGTGTTTAACATCAGAAGTGAGGCACTTTTATTTGATGTTTCGCATAAACTGTTTCCTCTTTTAATGGTGAAGCACATATATAAACTGGAAGAGATCGCTAATTACCTCTGTCTGAGGTTTTATTGCAAATTACCTATGACACTGGTGAGTACAACTGTGAACTTTGCAGCAGAAATGTCTTTAAATTCAAAGACACAAAGTCAAAGAAGCCATCCTCTTTTAGACATTGAGACATGAAAGCCTGGGGGGGGAGAAGAGAACAGAATCAAATTTTCCTGTATTGCTTTCCCCAAAAACTTCCTCTTTTTATGATGAAATCCAGGCTCCACAGACCAAGCATTTCCACTGAAGAGCTAATATACGGGGGGATGGGATGGAGGAAGCATCTTCCTGTGGCAGCTATCTCAGAATAAATCTGCGGATTTATAAGAGAGTGCATCCTGATAAGAAAAAAAAAATCACTTCTACTTGTAAAGGTTTAAAAAGAAAAATTTGAGAGAGCACCTGGTTCTCCTGCGTGTTCAGAGCACTGCAATTGTACCGGTGCTCTGGTTTTTAAACAGATACAGGACCATAATCAGGTACTCACATTTATTTAACACCCAGATAAACATTTGCCTTTGGAGTAACTGAGAAGCCAATGCTCTTGCCTGAAGGTAAGATGAAAAACTAGGGAGAAATAAAGATCAAAGAAGCGAGGAGAAATGCCTTCTGACCCACAGAAACTATCTGATGTAGTTTTAAAAGAAGTGGATGCTTTCAAGTATAAAGACAGGAAACTAATGATGAAAAAAGGTTTATTGAATAAAGAAAGCTTTGCATTACTCTGACCTAATACGCATTGTGTACGCTGCTGGCTGAATGACAGCCCTGGGATAGCAGGGGCAGGCTGCGCACGGAGGTTTCTGCAGGTGCTGCCCTTGCAGCTGGTTTTAGGCACCTCCAGCCCCACTGCAGGGTCCTACCAAGAAGGCAGCAGCCTCGGTGCCACTATTTCATGCGGAGAAAGACTGCAGACAGAAAGCACTACGGACTATGGACTTAAAGACTATAGACTGAAATGGCACATAACCCCCTTATAAACAGCGCTGACCTAGTCTCACTTTCAAAGGAACTACAAATCCAATTACACCTGTAGCAATATGTTAAAAATGTTAACAAAGTTCAGTAAGGCTCCTTTACTACCAAGGAGTTATGCGAGCTAGAGATTTACATTCAGCAAGAATTCATGTATGTAGATCGAGAGCATGCTCGGTAAACACATTTTGTCCTTCATGTGAGCCCAGAAATTGCCATGGGTGTCTGCATATTTACCCTGATAATAACGAAATGCTACATTTAATCATGTTCTCTTAATATCTCTCCGGACAGCACCACTTCAGACAAAGTGCAACACAATTTTAAGTCTAGAAAATGTAAATAGCAGTACAAGTGAGCAGACATCCCTATCTTTGTCACAAACTCAGGCACCTGAGCTAATGTAAGGAATCTCGAAAGCGCTTTCAAAAGTTAAAGGTATGACAGAAGCCATACTGTGTCTGTGGCTTTTTAAAGCAAGCAACGAGAAAACTTGAAGCAGCCAGAGTCCACCACCATCATCAATTACCAAACTTTAGAGAAAGGAGCCATACTCTCACCTGGTGAAAGTTGGCATTGTTTACAGATTTCTGTGCTGTTACAGGGCAAATTCAAGGCAATTATTAAAGTTCTCCCATTTTAGCATGCAGCTACATGTTTTAAAATAAAAATGGGAAATGGAAAGCAGAACCTGCAAACCATCAAGCCTTTGCAAAGAAAAAAACTAAAGCTTTCTCAGTTACTTTTTGTTCACATGCTTTGACTCTATAAAGGATATTTTATAGGTGTTGTATGCTAACATTTCCTTCTTTAATTGTTTGGGGGCTTCCTCACATCCCACTTTCCTCTCTGTAACATATTCACTCGTTTTTAATGGCTCTGCGTGTGCTGGTCAAGAACCTGCATTGATTACGTGGTGTAAACAGTTTGCTTCTTGTTGCTCACCACCCATCCTCTGCCAGCATCCAACGCCGCCTCCAAATAATGCACAACCACGACCATTTGGATGACCATTTTTTCCCTTCAAACTGAAAGGGCTCGTGCTAAAATCCTTTCCCGAGCAGCCACCTGAATTAATTACCCCCGCGCACTTAGCCGGCAACAAAAGGTTACCGTTTATTTCTAGCAGCGGTGATGCCGCTCGCAGGAAGCCTTCCTTTCGCATGAATTACTTCCGTAACTCGCGCCTGGGCGAGGGCGAGGAGCGCCCCGGGATGAGCGGGGCACCTGGTCCCCCATTTGTCATCCTCCCGAGGTCACCCGCCAGCTGTCTGTCCTCTCAACACCCAGCCTCGCCACCGCCGCCGAGGCATTCTCCCTCGCTCGGGTTTCCAGGTCTGAACTTCCAGATCCAGTAAATCAATCAGCCATCGCAGAAACTCCTCAAACAACTGCAAGTAAGCGTTTTGACACCCTTGAGCAGCCTCGCTGCGTAACAAGGACACTGCAGCCCTCGCTGGAATCCGGCAAAGCGCTCGCTCTGCATGACTGGTGTGGATTACACGCGGGGACTGCAGGGCTGCAGCTACATTTAGGCTATGACTAAATCAGGCTCCGCTCATGCTTGACCCTGAGAAGAATGTCATTGAACGCAAGGGACTTTGCTCAGCTATCATTTCAGATTTTCCTCTTCAAAGGCTAAAAAAAACAATAAGCCGTCCTTTCTGTACTCGTTTTAACACACGGAAATGTTTCGGCACGGCTCAGTCTGCAGGTTTTTCATTCCCCCCCCTGCCCACCAACTCTGCTTTTTCTCCTGCAGGCTACATTTAGGACAAAGGGCACCAGAAGAACATAGATATATTTAAATAATAATTATTACTTTGAGGAAGCTAACCATTGTTTTGAAACTTGCTGCCCGAGTCAGCATTGTTTCCACAGACTTATCTTTCTTTTAAGGACAGGGTAAGTTCAGTCCAAAAAACATCACCGTGTCTTCCCCACGGCCACCTCCCTGGGTTCACCTCCTGGCAGCTCTTCTGCAGGCAAGGACAGAGAACACAGCTTTTATTCTGAAAGAAAGTTCTTTCTGGACACAAGGAGTTCTCCTTTTAGGATCAAAACTCCCCGCTGTTCCTCCCTCTCTGCCTTTTTCTCTGACTTCCTCACACCCCACCGCGTGCCATAAATCCCCCCCGTGCCTGACGAGCGATCCATATTGATGAACTGGGGCTTTGAGTAAGTGACATGAAAGAGATTCCTCCCGAACCAGCCCCATGCAAATTATGCAGCTATGAAGCAGACGGAGCCCTTTCCAAACAGAGGGCTCAGTCAGGAACACCTCCAGAAAGAGGATGGGGCTGCAGGGAAACTTTTTTCCTCGCCTTTTGGTGCCTTTTGCTGTCTGCGTGGTTCTGTAGCAACAGGCTGCAAAGACAGCCGTGGCTCTGCCCCAGTGCAAAGGACAGCCTGCCACAGGCAGAAGGGACAAGTTTTTACCAAGGATTGGAAAACGGACCGGCCGGCACACTGCTAGAGCCCCTTTTCAGGCTGAAGGACTGCCCAAGTCCCAGCAGAGCAGGACAGAGCCGCTGGGTGACACAGGTGCCAGCTTTGCAAGAGAGGAGGGAAGGAAGCAAGCTGGAGAGCAGCAGGGGCCAGCAGCCTCCCCGCCCCTGAGCCCTCCCTCCTGTTTGCCTCCTCCACACCAACCCGTCCTGAAACGGTGCTGCAGGACACTGATCCAGTATAGGAAAGGGGAGTCTGGGCTTCAGCAGGTAAGAAACATCACCTTTTCCCCCCCAACAACATAAGAGATGGAGTGCATGAAAACAGCACAGGAAATGCATTTACCCCAGCCACAGGATTTGCTCCCAGATCACTTCTGATGGGAAAAAAAAAAAAATCATCATCTGAGCAAAGACAAAAACGTGTATAACCTCAGCTTTGAAAATATTGCCTCCCTGGGTCAGCTGGTTTGTTCTGTTTTCGCTGCGATGCGGCATCCTCCGCTCTGACAGAGCAGCAGTGAATTCATGTTGCATGGTATTTCCAGCTTAATATGACTCAGAAACAAAACAGCACAAGATGCACAAGAATTTCTAGACGTTTTTCTAACCTCTGATACTGATCAGATAAGTAAGCAGCCAAACCTAATAATTATCTTGAATGAGGAACTACAAGCATAGAACAAGCTAAAGGAGAACCCAAAGTTATTTTCTTTAGGCAGTATTTAAAAAGCATAGATGTCAAAAGCAAACAGACTGTACTTTGAATGACACTATTTAAAGAAGTTGAGACCATTCAGGTCAAAACAAGGTGAGAAAGAAGAGCCCGCCTGGTATCGCAGCTGACTGGTGCTCCACTGCATGAGACCCTCTGCTTCTTGTTCTCTTTGCTGTGATCGGGTCAGAATTTCAAACTGATGGCGAGGATCAAGTTTACAGCTCCCTGCCATGCTGGCATTTGCTCCTCAGGAAGGCCTGGAAGATGTGGGAGAGAGAAAAGAGGAGAGCAGGAGCTAGGAGTGAGGGCCTATCCTCCGAACTATGGCTGGGCTAAGAATTGGATGCATCTGCCTAAGGCATGTGCACCCTTTTGGCTGAGCTCCCTGCAACGACAACCTGCAAAGGAAGCACCTAGCCCCAGCCTGGATCACAGAGCACTCAAACACAGCTCACAGAGGTGGAGGGGAGAAGGGGAAGGAGCTGCTCTGTTCTCTTGGGAAGATTTCTGCAGGGGAGCGAAGGCGAAAAAAAATAAACCCACACTCCTTCAATCCTAAGCAGTTTCTTTCTATCTGTCAACATAGGGTAGGAGCCATTATTCTTTGGCTTAAATATAAAACTTCATTAAGCCTATTTTTCCATTTTAAGTTTGACATTTCAATTGTGAAATCTGGCTGTAATTCTCTGGATTTTATTGTCCTTCTTTATTGTGCCCTGGTGGAATTTCTAGAGGGGAAAGAGCTGTGATGATGGGAGATTTTCATTTTACTCTTCTGAAAAGACAATGAGTTAAGTGTCTAAACGAAACTGTTCTTTATTTTATATAATTTCTGTTGAATTATTTTTTATTCTCTGCTGCTATTTTCAGTCTAATACAATTTCCTGAACCAGCAGGAGCACGGACATCAAAGCAGGAGTGTGCTGAGTTAGGCAGAACCCATTAGCTTCACCTGGGGGAGAAAAGTGCTAGCGCAGTTGTTACACAGGAGTGACATTCAAAGTTACTGAAATTCTCCGTGGATTATTTGTGTAACAGTTTGACCTACCTTGCGAACTGCATCGCCCATAAACATATCAAAAGAAGTTGTGCATGGTGATCGGATTGATTTCAAAACCCTCTGGTGCAGAAACTGCATCGCTAAATGTTTGCAGGGAGTGCTTAGTAATTGTGGGGGGGATTATCATTAATAAATAATGGTATTTAATAAATAATCTAGTGATACCCTACTGAGGAAAGAACTCACATTAACACTAGGTGGCAGAAGGCTCTGTCACATTGTAGACACCTGCAAGCACATACACTCAGACCTAGGCTTAAGCTTGATAGCAGATTTTAGAAAAGCCAAGGGAAAAACAGTTGAAAACAAAACAGCTAAAAAAGATACTGTTTTCCATCCACTCCTTCAGTTCTAATTATGGCTCTGACATCTTTACTGTATATCACTTCACCATTTAAAAGATTGCTGGCTATCCCTGAAGCTGAAAACACTTTCTGAACTTGAAGCTTGAATCACATCTTACTCAATTCAGGTGAAATTCTGTACACGACAGACAAGCTTTAATTTAAGTAAAAGAAGAATTCACAGTTTAAGGACAAACGGCCACAAGGACAACCAGACAATAAAACTATATGGCTAATTACCTTGAAAGATAACTTGAAACCAAACTTAGTGCATAGCAAAATACACTTCTGCAGCTGAAAGAAAACCAACAACCTACAAAATCCATTCAAACTGCTCAAGACTCACTGCAAAGGGGCTCTCCTAAAAACAGCAGTTGCTCATTCATGGAGAAACATTTTCAGGAGATACTTCTGTAATTACATATAATCTTCCATGGTGTAACTGGTTTCTTCTATTTTTATGTATTTGTCCCTTTGAAAAATGCTTATGCTTGATTTTCTTCTGTTCTGGCCACTTTCTTTTCATCTACTCTAAGTTTCTCTCTCTTCTAGTCTAAATCAAATTAAAATACGGAAACAAAAAGTTAAATTTCTACTAAAAAAAAAAAAAAAGACAGGTGAAGAAGCATCAGCAATCACAACTCAAAGGCAGTACATGAAGGAGAATTTACCGTGGGCTCTGGCAACCCGGATAGAAAAGAAAGCAAACGTCAGTATGAGGAGGAAGCTGTGAACACAGCAAGGCAAAATGGAAGGCGGGCAATGTCTAGATGTTTAAAACAAAAAAGAGGTGGGGGAAAAATGTTAGAAAAGTTAGAGTTGACAGCAAAGATTTGTTCCAGATCACTGTGGCTCCACTGCTTTTACATTTGCCAACCAGTAACTTCCCAGGTTTACAGCGCTTGAGGAGCGGGTTCGGCAAGCGTAGCTGGTGCCCCTGAAGAGCTCGGTAGCGTTGCGGTAGGTTGTTCTGCACCTCTAGACATGGAGGCTCTTTGTGTTTAAATATAGCGTATTTTATCATTCGCAGTTGTCAGCAGTGGAAATTGTCATCTAAGCAGTAAAAGATGCTGTTGAAGAAACGGGAGGGGTTGGTTAGAAAGTAAAAATTGTTTTGGCTGTGACGACTCATCTGACTGCCCATTCCGAGGGTAAAGGATCAAGCCACCCATTGCAAATTGCTGTCTGAGAGTCAGAAAAATCAATAGTAGGTAGGAAAGCCTACTTGCCAAGGCTACAGCCACTGCCAGCAGATTATTAATGCATCTGTCTGCATTCTTTAATGTTTCCTAAGAAGCAACTATGTTAACTGAAAAGGTGCGATGTGTCACCAGCCCTTCTCTTCTCTCCTCTTCATTTTCTTTCTATATTAAAACCTTGGCTACCAAAGAAAACAATCATGTTTCACCTCATCTTTTCCCAGCTTTTCTGAAGTTCAGTTCCTGCTCTATAGCAATATATACAGTCTAAGTACTATCCCTGACAAGCTGTTTGACAACCCTAAGTTGCACATCTATTTTACTCCCGGTGCTTTGGAGTTGGTAGGGCTTAGATGGGAAATGGAGGCCAATTAAAATAAACACAGACAATATCAATGAATTCTTCAGAAACACACAAGACAAGCAAAATGAAACACTACTAGCTTTTGCCCACAATTAGAGTTCAGCACATCTTGCATGCCGAATGCTCTGGCTGAGATCCAGAAAGACACTTAAGCACATGTCTTATTTTAAGCATGTGAGCAGTCTCATTGATTTTTCACTCATGCCAGTAAGAATATTCAATGCGCTTAAAGTTAAGCACATTGTTAAGTGCCTTCCTGGATCAAGGCCAGGCTATTTAGCCCTTGCAAGAGTTAGTCTACAGAATATTTACCATTATTTTAACTTCTCAAGTCTTTCTTTGAGATAAAGTTTTATGGTGTATGGAAATACTTCATTCATCGAGGATCGTACAAGCAACGACCGTTTTAGAGCAACCTTCAGGGAACAAGTATTCTTCTCCTTCCCACATCTTCTTAAGTAGTAACTGGAAGGGTAATCAAGACACGTGGGCAAATACACCAATAAAGAGAATTAGTTTTGAAAAGGAAGCCAGTGGTCGACATCGCTGATCTGGAAAGCAAAACTTGCCCCATACTGAAAAGCTGACAGACATCAATTTTCAGTGAAAACTAATGAAGTAATTCATCAACATCTCATTGCAATACCAAGTCCCATTAAGGATCTTTGAAGAACAAGCTAATTGTTGACTGAAATTCACTATCACAATAATCAAATATTCAATTCTGGTTTTCCTTCCTTTTATATCAAGTTGAATACAAAATTCAAGGAAAGACCAGTCAGTGCTTCACCAACGTGATCTCATCACGTCAGAGCACTTTGTATCGATCAAAGGCACAACGAACTCTTGCTTCTTCTACAAAGAGCCAAACACCATTTACTTTGCTACAGACTGTACAACTGGATTAACTGCCTGGTATGCATTATCCAAGTTCAGTACTGTACCTGGAACATGAACCACAGAAAGGTGCTTCAGACAAGAAGAGCTGTACTGGGTGACGCCAGTGCTCCTTCCACCCCAGCAGTCCCTGTCCAGGAGCAGAGAAGGGAGCACACGGGAGCCTGACAGCTCCAGGGACACCAACAGGACATTTTATTCCCATTTTACAAGCAGATGTATCTGTTTTAGTTCAGCACTTTTTTTCTTCCTGGAATGTCCAAACTCAGTAGAGAGAGTGAAAAACTGACCGTGTGGTAAACGAACAGAAAGCCAAATCAAAACTGTATTATCTCTGACACCTCAGGTTGACTCAGCTGTATTACTCATCATGCTGTACATCAGCACAACTCCACCGGCTTCACGTCAGCAAGGCCACACCTGATGGCGACTCAAGCCTCATAGCATCTAAAATACCACTTTAGAAACTTGCGGACTTCTTCCATGGACAACCACAGAGTCCTCTGCAAAAAGTAACTAAGAAGATGCAGCTTTTCTGCTGACAGACACTTCCTGGTAGATTCCAGCTTTGAAGTCCCTGATGTGACAGAAATATTCTCTTTTTTTTTAAATAGAGATATTTTACTTATCTTGATGCTGAGATTTCATGCTATCATTGTGCACAATCAGAACAGATGGCCATAAGGGTCACCACAGCAGGGAAGCACTGGGACTGGAAGGCCCACCTGGAAACCCTTCAGGCCCTGCTCAGGGCAGGGTCGGCTTGAGCAGCTTGTTCAGGGCTGCGTCCAGTCAGGTTTGGAAGATCTCCACGGCAGAAGACTCCACAGCTTCTCTGGGCAACCTGTTCTAACATTTGATCTCCTCGCAATAAAAATGTTTCTCTTTTCTTTTAATGGTATTCCCTGTATTTGGGTATTTCAGTTTGTTCCCATTGCCTCTTCTCTCACTGGGCACCACTGAGAAGAATCTGACTGTCCCCCCTTTACTCCCTGCCCTCCGCCAGGTATTTACACACAAGATCCCCTTGAGCCTTCTCTTCTCCAGGATAAACAGGCCCAGCTCCTCTTAATCTCTCCTCATATGGTGCCTCTCCTCATCGTGCCCTAAGTCCTTGATTGCTCCAGTGCTTCCATGTCCCTCTTGAAGGGAAGGACCACCTTCCTCATCCTACTCTGCCCAACTCAATCCAGGAGGCTGCTGGCCTTCTTGCCCACAAGGACACGTTGCCAGCTCACGTCAGCTTGGTGTGCCCCATGGTCTTCTCTGCAAAGCTGTTGTTCCTCCCCAGATGCAGGACTTTGCATTTCCCTTGGCTGAACTTCACGAGATGGCTGCTGGCCCATTTCCCCAGCCTGGCGAGGTCCCTTTGAAGGGCAGCACAACCTCCTGGTGATGAGCTACTCCCCTGAATTTCACATCACCTGCAAACTTGCTGCAGGCACGCTCGCTCCCATCGGCCAGGCAGCACTGGAGAGGCTAAGCCATGTGGGCGCTGGTATGTCCCCTGGGGTACGCCTCTAGGTCCTGTTTTGAAATCCACACCACAACAGGTACGTTAACATTTATATATTGTGTTGGTTTCATTAGTCCCCATTTAAGAGACTTAAATGAGAGTGCTACTTTAATGGAGACAAGAACAAGTCTATTTCTAAACAAATGTCTGCTGGCTTACATAATTCTTAAAGCAAATTTTCTTTAAAAAAATAAAAAAACTATGACTTCAGAGGCAAAAATAAACTTTTCTTTTTGAACTGCTTTGATACCTAACTAACCCAAATGATGGACTTTATTATCGAATCATTTCTGTGGACAAAATTTCACCTTCACTTGAGACGAGAGCAGCGAGAAAGCTGTATTCCAGAACTGGGATTACAGCCAGTTTATGATGGAAAAATATTGAATGCTTATGGCATAATTATAATGTTACAACATTTACTGTCATAATTAGAAAAATTCTTAAAATTATGCCCTAAATAGAATGTTGTTTAGCTAAAGTGAAAGCACATTCCAAGAAATGTGAAAAAATAAACTTACCATTATTTCAAATGTAAATTATGCATACTAAGGGGCTTGTTTTAATAAAAACACATTTAGTGGCAGAATAAAGTTCTCAAAAAATTATTTTAAAGATAATGAATGCCTGATGTCCAAAAGAGTGCCACATTAAATTTCATCGCTGACTTGTGTAAACTAACCTCAAATTTAAACAAATGCAGCTGCGATCAATATTGTGTCAATCTGAAAATACCTGTACTTTTAAGGCAAGAAAACCAGATGCAAGGATGAGTAAAAAGTTGGAATCCACAGAGTGAATGGAGATCCTTGCCACTGAAAGGGCTGGAACCGTTACACTGACAGGAGAAACCAAAACAATGAAAAGCTGTGATAGTATTGCCACAGTTAGCAAGAAGAGAGTCAAGCGCAGAAAGAAAAAAGGAGCCAGTTTGAGCAGCTTGTTACTTTTACGTCTTATTTAATTTCTTTCTTTTTAAAGATGGCATCCTCCACTTCTAGGCAGTTTGCAGTATGGACTGTTCTGCCACACACCCTTTAATCACCATATAGTGTCTAGTATGAAAAAAAAAACAACCTTATAAAATATAAACAGATTTACCAGCATACTCAGAAAAATGCTGATCACCTAGCAACTTTAATAAATGCAACCACCCTCAGCCCTGATGACTTCAGGGGCTCACGCAGTCAGAAGGAAATCCACCCAGTGGACAGAAACCTAAAACAAAGCAGACAGTCACGTATCTTCCTAGCCTGTAAGAACTTCAATTCCTGCAACAGTTTTATCTTTGTTCTGCTGCAACATGCAGCCACCTGTAGTACTAACTGGAGAGAGGGAATGCAGTCTGGTCACCCAGTCTGACTACACACGAGCTTTATATCACAGAGGCACAGACCTTTTTAATTGCACTGCAGATATATTTTTGGATGCGCCACGTGTTTGTATATAAAAGCGTGCATCACCATTATCTGTCACACACGGCAATCTCAGAAGGAGGTAATCTAGAATAAAAAGTTACCTTCATCGATCCCTTTTGATTGGCTTCATCATTTCTGGGCAACACCACTTATTGTGAGTTGCAATGGTAAAACCTGCCACAGGTTTCCTCCCTCAAAAACTGAACTGAGGGAGGAAAAGGTGTCAGAGTGGAGAGAATTGAGTTTTATCCCTCATACAATAACCCCTACCATGGCAGCCTTTCTGGCTCCTCCTCCATGGACAGGAAACTTCTGTTAAAGAATCATGTGGTGCTGGAACAGAAAAACTGCAGTTTCATATATGAGACAAACTATAGTCCTGAGCAGGGATTAAAGAGCAAAATAAGCCGCCCAGTCCTCTCTCCTTTGCCTTTCAAACACTAAAAGCTCAGAATGTGACAGAAATCTGTAGCCTCTGAAGGGGTTTAAATCATACCAATGTGAAGTCAAAGAAGCAGAAGACCAACTAAAACCAAAAGAAAAACAAGAAGTCCAGGACTTCATTGCCTCACGCTGTCCTGGAAGTTTGTATCTTCACACGGAGACAGAAAATCCTAGAGGACCACAGATGGGCAAGGGGTACACGAAGCCAGAGAACCCCAAAACAAAGATGCAGTTGAGCTAGCTCATTTTATTATTTTATCCCTGAAAGCTTAAATTCAAAAATAAGTAAATAAAAAGCACAAAAAGCACCTACTGGAAAAGCACTATGTCAGTATTGTCCTTAAGGCATGTTTCTCTCCCCACCTCTGAAAGGCTGTCTGGCATTTGACATAATTGGGAGGAAGAATTTTCTCCCCTGGCTAAGTCAATTACCTTCACTGTATTTGTATAATCTGTCAGAGCCGAATCTGCTATCTTTTTAGCGCCTGACACAAGCTTCTACACCTACTTGAAAGATCAAACAGGTTTTAAAGAAATTGCTGTGCTTTAAAGGGAAGTTCCACGGCTACATTAACTCAAAAAGCTGCAAGACTTTTGCAAGTGGTTATTATATTAGTATGGTACATTCCCCTAGAATATTAAAATGCATCTTTGTACTTGAGATCATTTTAACTTTTTAATGCAATTTGCTATTTCATTATGAAAATCATTTAGTCTTCAATCATCATAAACATCTGTATAAAATTAAATTAAGTAATTTTAAATAAGGTGATTTCCCTACTTCGTGCTCTCAAAGTGCTTAATTTCTCATATTATTAGGACATAAAAACAACTTCTTATAAGGAGGAATATAAGAAAAAGTGTGGCTCACTGCTTTGACATGCAGCCATAAACAGGTATATCCGTGCTTTTACATGAATAGGCACTGGATGGTACACCAAGCTTCTTTTTAAAAAAAAAGAACACATAAAATATTGGTGCTTTATGCAGCACCGTACAACGCAACGTCATTAGATTACTGGTCATACCACCCTTTGGCATTCTTAAACCAAGTACCAGATCTCATCATATTTTATGGTCACTATTCCTCAAGTCCAGACTCATTTCCCATTAGCCCCAATTTAATGTTTGCGTTTGTCATAACCTCCTAATTAAAGGCAGCAGAGCAGGGGAAGGACACACATACAGTGTGCTTACTGCATTTCTTCAGTTAAAACACAAATGAATAGATGGCAGCATGGTAGGTAAATACAAGTGTTGAAAAAACTTACGAGGAAATGAATTTCCACTGAGAATGGGCTGTTAAAAGCAACTGGACCAGTACTTGAGCTCTCCCCAGCAGCAACTGGGAGCTCTCACTGGATATATAACTGGGAACAGCATCAGGGGCTCTGTGGACCCGCGTGTTGTGGTTCTGAAGTCCCAAAGCAGAAGAGCGCCTCACCAGAGAAAAATGGTCACTTTTCTTTGAGCACACCTCTATTCTGAAATTAAAAGCTGTATTCTACTCACCAAAACCCCTCTGAAGTTCTGGTGCAACAAAAAAAGAGATTGAATAAAGTCAGTTTACTAGCAAAAGAAAGCTAATAACTTCTAGCAAGTGGGTCGAGGTAGCGCAGACCATCGCATCTGACAGCTTGCTAACATGGTTTAAGGGAAGAGAGCAAAGGACCGCATTGATTTCCCTCATCAGGAGGACAAGCCCGCTAGTAAGTTCACTTAAAGCAGCTACATAGAAGTACTGCATTATCTGCCACATGACTGCTATGGAGGTTTTCAAAGACTTAAGTAATAGTTTGGCGCACAAACCTGCTGTAGACTAATGTGATGCTGGCACTCGATCCCACCCGTGACGAAGAATTTCTCGTACTGCATAGGTTCTGTTAGCTGGAGCCACAGAAGAACAAAAAAACACAGCGGAGCTGGCTCTGCCAGACCACCTCTGCGTTATTCCAACATATGCAGGAGCTCAGGCAAGTCCAAGCTGCCCTGGAAGCTGTCTCGAACACAGCCCCACACTTTACCATGAGTGCGCTTTTAGACTATTTCCTTGTAACTCCTTGCAGGAGGGTTTAAACCTGTATCTATGCAAATTCCTCACTTTTGCAAAAAAATATTCTTTTTTCTTTTCCAAGAAAAAAAATATTTAGTAAGATTTCAATAGGACTGCTATGTCTTCTTCCTGATTTAGTTATTTTTTCACACCTGAGTTATTGTCCCTTAACCCCACCAGAGTGCAAAAGCTCCCGCTGCGTGCCCTGTCCATGTAATGCACTGCTGGTGAATCTGTTCCACGCTGCCCTACAACACATTTGTTTAGCCAACGCTGGTCTCAAATTTCTTCCTCCCAAGATCCAACACATCTCTCGGTGACTCACCTCAATGAAAAGGAAAGACGAAGTTCACATGTAGGTTTGTAACAAAAACAGGTCCGCTTTTGTTTTTTTCTGAAAGTGCCATATTCAGAATTATTTCATAGGTGCTACACTCAAGTATATTTAAGCACAGTTTGCATTGATAGATCACAAAAAATAAGTATAAATGGGCATTTGTTATCTGATGAGCTATTTTCCCTGCAGGGATCTCATTTTATCTCAGTGATACTCAACAACTTTCATCTACAATTTGAAAGAAGATATAAAAATCACTGCTTGTAAAGCCTGCAGCTGTCACAAAATCTGAGGGGGCTGGCAAAACAGATAAATTATTCAGACTAATCCGTAGCACTTACCAACACTGACTTCTTCCTACTACAGACAGCTTAATAGCAAAGGTCATGCAGCCAGGAGCAAAGAACATAGGTCACATAAGATATAGCACTACATAAATGAATTAATAATGGAAACAACAGAGATGACAGTGGCCAACTTAGAAAACACGAGCTCCAGTTACTTCTGCAGCCTGGGAAGTGGGTATGTACACAAAATAGCGCCAAGCAGGGGAATGGGGGGTGGAGAAAGGAGGATTTACGTTAGGACTGAAGCCAAACTCCAAAGGTATTTGGTACTTAGCTGCCTTTGAGGATTTTAGCCTACCTGATTTAACAAAGGCTATATAGGAATTGTGATAGGAACAGATCTGATTCCCCTTCCCGCATGTTCCATCTATTCTACCTACTGTGCCTTTGCTGCTGTGCCCCATGCGTTGATACATCCTTTTATACTAACACCTTTCCTCCTCTGCTCTTATTATCCTTAGCTAGTATGTTTTTCAAATCAAGTTAGGGCCTAAATTTCATTAAAACTGGCAAGACAGACTCCTCATTCAACTAGCTGCCCCAGAAAATGTCACCTTCATCTATTCAGTGTTCAAACCGTTTTTCTGTAGTAATTTGTCTGAGCACTACCTTCTGTCTTCTGGGGCAAAACACCTATCTTAATCTGTAGCTGCTAAAACAGCCAATGCGCTGACATGCCTACAGGAACACCTAATAACGCAACAGCAATAATAGCAACGAGTTATTTTGTAAATGTAAAATGATATACAGATGTACATATACGCACACACGCATGCACACGAATAATTCCAGCAGGAATTACAGCTTTTCTGGGTGCACAGAGCATGCCTCCAGGGCAGTCGTTCTTCATCACCCTCTTCTTGAGGGAAACCAACAGTGCCACTGCAGTTTCTTCAGCACTTTGCAAGGAAGTGGAGAGTTTTGGGGGGCTCTCGTTCCCCCCCAGCATGTGGTAGCTATTCCATTGGGAGCACCCAAGCCCTTTGCCAGAGGAAAAGCAACATTTTTAGAAACAGTTCATTAAAAGAAAATGTAAACTATTAATTCGGATGCGGGATGGGAAAAGGGGGGGAGGAAAGAAGGTGAAGGGAAGATAGGTGTACACATACTTATTTAGATGACATTTTCTCATTACTTAAAGCACTAAATTTAGCGTGTCTTCTAAACCCTTTTTGTTTAGCTTGTTTGTTTTTTTGTTTTGTTTCAAACATCAAAAGTATTTTAAAGCCTCTCCTTTATTTGTATTTCTTGCTTTACATACTGTTTTTGCTTTCTTAAGGAAACTGGCAGCTCAAACGCTGTTTTAAAAACAAGTCACAAACATTTAGCAGTGTTGCCATTTCAAACACCAGACTCAGCTGAAACTGCTGTGTGGCAAGACTGTGCTGTTTCAGCTGCTGGAGCCCTCAGAAAGGGCAAAAAATGCTGAATAAAAACAAAATATAAGTCACGAATCAACAAAACTCTGGGGTTTGTCGCAAATAACCATCCTTCAAAGCAGGCCAAAATACAGGATGTGCTATTCTTCGAAAACACCAGTAGCCTGTTATCACCTCCACCCAGCCATTCCAGCTTATGTGGTCCCCTCTTCTGGACCGAGCACTCACTTCCCTGTGCCGAACGGTGGCATTTCAAAGCAGACATCCCTTCCCATTTCACAGATAACGAACCAAAGCACCAAGGTCCCTAAGGAGCTCAGAGGTGTAACTGCCCGAGATTTTGGTGAAGATTTGACCGCACCTCGAGCACTGTGTTCAGTTTTGGGCCCTCACAACAAGAAGGGCATGGAGGCCCTGGGGCATGTCTAGAGAAGGGCTACGAAGCTGGTGAAGGGCCTGGGACACAAGTCCTGTGAGGGGCGGCTGAGGGAGCTGGGGGGGTTTGGGCTGGGGAAGAGGAGGCTCAGGGCAGACCTCATTGCTCTCTGCAGCTACCTGAAAGGGAGGTGTGGGGAGCTGGGGGTCGGCCTCTTCTCACAGGTAACTGGTGACAGGACCAGAGGGAACGGCCTCAGGTTGTGCCAGGGGAGGTTCAGGTTGGAAATGAGGAGACATTTCTGCTCAGCAAGAGCAGTCAGGCGTTGGGACGGGTTGCCCAGGGAGGTGGTGGCGTCACCGTCCCTGGGGATGTTCGAGGAGAGGTTGGGCCTGGTGCTTAGGGACATGGTTTAGTGGTGACATTGGTGGTAGGGGGGTGGCTGGACCAGGTGATCCTGGAGGGCTTTTCCAACCTTAGTGATTCTATTACTCTTGCTGCTGCTTACAGTAGCCTTCTCACGCTTTCAAAGACAGCAACGGGGGTGAAACCAGCTGCCTCTCCTGAGGTCTGCACCAGAGCCTCTGCTGTAAAAATGCCATTTGCATTACCATAGCCCCTCATCGCTCCCACTGAAACAAGAGGTGTGCACGTGCACGAGGAAGGTACGAAATAGTACTGGCATCTCCACATACTTGCTACCCTCATTCACAAATTATTTTTCTAGGGGGATAAAAATAGCATTAAGAGCCACTGATTTTCTTCTTAGGGACAGATTCTGATCTAAAAATCTCAGGGCAAACAGCCTGTAAATCCTGTTACCACAGTACATACGGGCAGTTGATCTTACCAGATAGCTCCAGATGGTTTTTCAGCATTTCTGTTTTGAAATGCAGGAAAGTCAACTAGCAACAGCTCCCAGAAAAGCCCCGTCCCTGGTAACTTGGCCGGCCTCTTACCCTGATGATCAGCCTGCAGCATTACTGCACTGCTTCGCTACGCAGGGACTGCCATTCAGGCACCCGCATCCACTTGCTCCGCTTGCAGACACCCCTGAGCCACGTGGTGCCTACTGCTCGACCGCATGAAAGCACCTGGGAGCACTCCTCCTGTTCACACTGCTCACCCTCTCTGCTGCCATGCAGAAGCAAGCAGGATCCAGACACTTACTGCCCAAGGGCAGGAACGCTTCTGCAGGCCTAACTGCTCCCACCGCCACTACAAATGCCCTCTGCCAGACCCGTGTCAGACTTTTATTCACACGCTTATTTTTAAACCTCTCACCCTCAGCACACGAGCAAGTTCAGTGCAAATTTTTCAAAACGCTGTTTTGACACCGGACACAAAGCCGTGCTAGGGAACACATGAACAGGATGCACCTACATCATGGAATAAAAAAAAAAGGGGGGGGGGGGCGCAAGATTTTCTTTCCCTATTTCAGATTTGCTTGCAGGCTCGGTATCAGCAGGACTTTTCATTCCAAAATTAACTGCGCACTGAAGAGTCTGGAACAGCAGAGCCTTTATGTTTCCAAGTTTTGAGATGGCCTCAGAGTCCAGATCTCCCCTTCTCTCTCATTTCTGGAATACTTTTTGACAACTAACAGAATCAGCGACCACAGAGCAATGAAGTCTGCCCAATCGATCACGGCCTCGATGTGAAAAGAGGAGGAGGAGACAGGGAACCTTCTAACGACAGGAAGGGGAGAAGAGGTGTAGATTTTTTTTGGCTTTATGCACAAGCATTTCCTCATGAATTCTGGAAAAGCGTCAGGGAATAAAGATAGCAGCCAGCACTCACCTTCTGAATCGTTTTAAGGGAGAACTAAAACACAGGGGTAGCAAATAAAGGAAATAGAAATACTCTGCGCAAGGCAGATGATACCCCCGTACACAGAGCTGGCATAAAACCAAGGAAAAGAGGTTCTTTGGGAAATTCCCAGTAAGTACAAAAATATGAATATAGTAATATCCACATTTTTTCCAAAGCTGATAGAAAAATTAAAGCACAGGTTGATGCTTCTGAGAATTGAGGGATCGGTAAGATTCCCATGTCTGTGGGGGGAAAGAATGAAGAGATGGAGAAACTACCTCTTACGAGTCTCAATTAATGTTAACAGACTGCAGAGCAAAGAGAAGAGCCACCGCACTAGACTCAGGACCACAGCTCCACTTCTATCCCTCCAGAAAGGCTCACTTACTATTTTGAAACGGGAGCAGAGGTGCCTGGAGTGGTGCCTAAGTGACCAATGCCAGCAATACCCAAGAGATGGGACCTCCTCTTTCCACAGAGTTCACAGAATGGCTCACGTTGGAAGGCAGCTCTGGAGGCTGCCCGCTCGACCCATGCTGCTCAAGCAGGGCCACCCAGCGCTGCCTGCCCAGGGCCATGCCCAGATGGCTTCTGAAGATCTCCAAAGAGGCTCCTGACTCCTCACGTTCGTGGCTACCATCCAGCCTCTCTCCCTGCTGTGAGCGTTTCTCAGCCCCGTTCCCAGGAGGGAAAGTCAGTGGCCCTTTTCCCCTAGCACACCCCTGCACAGCTCTCTGCAGCCCAGCCCCAGAGCTGCCTGCCCGAACATCTGCACTCTGGAAGATGGGAGAGGAGTCAGGAGGCAAGGAGCAAGGAACGAGCATCCCTGCCTGCCAGCCTGACACCACGACACGCTGCCCACGACCCTGCTCACCTTGCAAGCCGCAGCCACGCTGTGATTTAGGACAGAAGGGGTTCAGGGCTGTCAGCAGAGGCAGCCCGACGTGGCTGCCCTTTGCGCAGCTAACATAAATCCTAGTTAGCTGCTCTATGCCTCTCAAAGAGCTGTCCGTTGTGTCAGCAGCTACCTGCAAGGGCAGAGGAGAAGGAAAGAACCGAGACTACTTCGTTTCCAACAGGAGGTAATTACAAACGGGAAGAGCAGACAGAAGTGAGCAACCACCCCCTGACATCAAGAAGAGCCCAGAGGACGTGCTCACCCGACGCAGCATCTTAGGGGCAGCACCACCTCTCCACCAGGACAGCTGCATATTGGATCCCTGAGCACAACACCCTATCCAGGCAAACAAATCTGAACTGCTGGGTCATTAAAAAGAATGCCTAAAATAGACTTTTTAAATTTTTTTTCCAGAAATATTTAAAATACAGAAAAACACAACTCATTCCAGTGCAAAAGTAACCAAGAATGTAGCAAGCGTATTACATCAACTGAAATAATAAATCTAACCTGCTAATATTTTCAACACCATACTTTGTTCTCACACGCTTTTGAATTACTCTAACACTATTTCTAAATAAATCCATTCAGTGAAGAAAATATCAATATATCAAAACTATTTTTTAAACTAATGAGCTTCCTCTTTTGCAAAGCAATTATTTTAAGCACTGAAAAGGTTTCCAAGGCACCCTCCACTTCCAAAAGACAAATATCAGCAATAGCTGGCTTTAAAATAAACAAACTGAAAAACCCAAATCAGCGGCGTTTGACTCTAGGAAAAACATTAAATATTTTCAAGGCGAAGAATTGAAAAACTTATTCTTTCTTGAAGGAAAAAAAGTACGCACACCTGCTGTTCTATCAATCTAAGCAGGAAACCATTTCACTGCTGCATCATAAGTAGAAGAAAAGTGCTTATTAAAACATTAATCACAGTCCATTATATTCTGACTCCATGCCAGAAGTTCCCATTACATCACTGAAAATATCTATTAACCAAAACCTGATTCTGACAAGTTACAGAAGTGTAGTGTTTAGGATTTAGTAATGTAAAAGTCAGTTTTAAAAGAACAGTTACACAATTGATTTTGCAGTGGCAAGCAAGTATAATTAATTGTTTTTGTGACATTTATTACTGCAATGGGGTTGATTTAACTGGTGTTTCTACTGTAAAATTATTCAAAAATTATTTCAAACTTCATCTACTTTTATTAAACACATTTATTGTGAAGGTATTTAATACCCAGGGCTGGCTAAACAATTTTAAAGTGTGCTGGATATACTAGTACATGTAAAACTGTATTGTCTTGTGTAAATATGGGCCTTGTTTAGAACTACGTCTCACAGGAAATTATGCCAAATGAAAACCATCTCCCCTTCTCCTCTCACTGGAAAGGATTTATGTTTTTACATTTAATACCAGTTAGGCAAAGAAACAAAAATATGGTGGCGTTGCCTTGAAGCCTGAGCAATAGTTCATCTGTGAAGCATGATTATGTTCAAGCCGCTGTTTCGTTATTACAAACATGGCCTAACACGAATACCTCAGTTTTGAAGAGCGAGAAGCGAACTACTCAGCTCTTTCTGGAAGCCTGGCACAACACGGTTTGTTTACCTAGAACAGTTTTCAGCTTACCATTACCAAAGCTTTTAAAAACAAGATGATGAAAATCAGTCCCTAAATGTGTATATATAAACTGCAGCCAACCGACTTAATTGCGGGTACTTTCCTCAACCCACTGCAAGTAGCCCCACTCCAAAAAAAAAAACAAAAAAGTAAACAAAAATCAAAGCCACAGAGCATGACACAAAACACATAACCCTAGAGAGAAAAAGAAAAGGCATATTTTCAAAAATGCTGAGTTAATGATCACTTCTGTAGTGTATGTTTAGTGCCACCAATCTTCAGAAAGATTGCCGTGCACTCGGGGGGTCAACCCTTTCTTTTTCAGCTCGAGTGGGTGCTGCTGAATGCCCCGGGATGGCAGCAGACACCTTCACTGGCTGTGGTGTGGGGTTTGCTGGCCAAGGCAAAGCGCTGTAACTGCACCACAAGCCAGCTTTGGCATCGCCGGTGAGCTTTCTGCAAAACACTGCATACGAGTGGGTGTCGAGTAACCCAGCAACATCTCATTCATTTAATGTAATACTGATTTGAAACGAAAGCAGATGCTTAGAAACGACTAATATTTAGAGATCCCAATGATGAGATGCCCATCCTGCAAACACTGGCTTTTAAGAGACTCTGAATTCAAAGCACCTCATATCATTAGTGTCTGTGATGAATAAAAGGTCTCTGGGACACACGAAGCTACGAACAGCTGTGAGGTCTGTGTTTGGGTGGGTGGTTTTTCAAAGCCCTGGGTGCCTCTCTTCTGTCCCTTTGCCCCCAACACACTCAAGTCTCTACATACAAAACATGCCTGAGCTAATAACCTTCTACCTGTCCTTGGACAGCTTCCAATTTCAAAGATCCAAAGAGCTTCAGTTTTCCTCTTCTCTCTTTTTAAGTAGTGCCATACACAACTAATTTGGCCTGGCTTCCGACAGCTTGGTCTTGTGGGTGCTTGCAAGCTCGGACTGAAGCTTTTCTTCAGCAGGCAGGACATTTAGGAGGTGTCTCACTCCCATGCAGCTCCTCTGGCGTTCAATAGGTTCTAAGCTTAGCGTGCAGCCTTTTTGTCAGCCAAGGCACTTTTTAGGGTCCCCCTCCAGACCCAACCATTCCTTTTCACGCAGCACCTACAGACTTACAGCCCCGAAATTTCTGCTGCTGCATTGTGACCGAAATCAGTGAACGGACGCAAAAACTGATGGAGGGTGATACAAAATGTGTCCCCCATTTCAGATAGGTTTGTAAGACTTGGCTTAAACTATTTTTTTGAAGGCAACCAGAAAAAAATAAAGAAGTGAATAGATGTGGTCAGATACCATTAACTCTCAGGAAAGTCCTCCAGTTCCACTTTTCCAAAACGTTCCTCTGGTGCGGTCTACTCTGGGGATCATCAGGGTTGTTTCTAAGAAGCAAACACAGCCTACCAGCCCAGCCCTTAAAAATCTTGCCTTCCATCATATCGGGTGTGAAATCAGTTACATACATAGAATCGAATTTATGAATGAGATTACTGAATTTGGCAAATGGCATCCTCCTCTGGGAGGACATCCCTCACTCCAACCACTTCGCGCTCTTCAGACAAACTTTAAACATTGTTGACTTGTGATCGCTGTGAGAAACACCACCCGCTAGGAATAAAGCTGAACAAAGCTATCTGAAGGGGGTTAAAGAAGAATCACAAGCAACAGCTTGAAAAGCTGTTTGAAGCTTTATGCAAGGCACTCCCATGTTTCTCTCTGCCATTTCAGGAAGCTTGTAATTAATCATCTTTATAGCCATTTAGTACATGAACGTGGAAGGCTGCATTACAGCTATGTTTATCAGCATCAGAGTCAAGAAGATGCATCATTTCTGGCTTTGTTTTCCTCTTTTAGGGGTCTGTTTCGCTGGCTGTCCCACACAGTCCAACTGTTTCCATTATGTATTACTCACCCCTCTTGAAACAAAAATGTTTGCATTTTTACCACTCAATGGATTTTTACAAATGCCTTAGGAGGGAAAATTCAAAACAGGATGCTCCTTGCCTTTGTAGTTCAATTACATCTGAGACCAAATCATTAATTTAAAAAATCAAGCTATCTAAACAGGCCCTTCAGAAAGCTCGACAGTGTTTGCCTAGGCTGCCCCAGAGCAACTCCTTGACATGACATCTCTGCAGTCCCTTACGGTGGCGTACAAAGCAGGAGTGATTCTCGCATGTCGATCAAGACAAGCTCTTCCTCTCACCAGCAGTCCTCCATGAGCTTCCAAGCTCTGCCCTCCCATGCTCTCCATCACTTGACTGACTTTGCTCTTCTTGCTCCTCATCCCTAGGCATTCCTCCCTCTGAAGGCTGTCTACCGCTGGGCTTCACGAAAGCATTTTGAGGCTCTGGCCTGGGAAGAGCCACAAAAGCTGAGGACACTGAGGCTGTCCTGTTGTTGGAGTGAGAGATAAGCAGGAAAAATTACTTGTCTGTCCAAAATGTATCACTTTCCTTGTAGTAACTGCACTGTTCCCAACGCATAGGAGTCAGAGAAAGATTCAAAAAGGCAACACAGTGGAGGGCAGGAGAAGCAAAGAAGGAAAAGCAAAGTAAAGAAGAGCACAGAACACAAAAATTACTGGCCTCAGACTTACCACGACTTCCAAGAAGCATTGGGAGATCTAAACCTTAACTTCCACAAAAAAAATCTACTTTTCTAAGCAGATGGAGAACAGGGAAGGAGTGAAGTCTGCGGACGTACGAAGTCACAGGAGAACCACACATAAAAAGTGATACCAATGTAGGGGATGAAGGGAAGGATGAAAGCAGAGGAAGGCTTTCAGATAAGAACTATCACAGATCACAGACCACCAGGTATGTTTAAGTGGCTAGTAGTAAAAAGACGTCGATTTGGTGAGACACAAGAGTGCAAAAACCAGGGCATTTGGCCCACACACTCGCAGGATGCCTCCTGCCGCATTGCAATCCATCATCAGACAGCTTTGCCTGCCGCTGTTTCAGCTGCCTGCTTTGCAGCACTGCCTCTACACCTGCAGGGAGGGCTCCGGGTTTGCCTCCTACCACCCTTCAGCAATAAAACCAAGGTTACCATCCTGATTTTTTGGAAGCCATTTTAAATATTTGCTAGTTAATCCTGTAGTAGTTTGCCAGACAATTATTTCTTCCTTACATTAAGGCTCTGAGATACTTATATTTAATATTACACGTACTTTAATAAACAGCATGATTTAGTATTCTGCAACCCCACACTACAAAAAGACTATTCTGGAATAAATGGTATAATTACATTTCCTACAGCGACCTTGTAATCTCTTGAGTATTTATTCTAGACTAAACAGCCTTACTCAGCTGCCCTGTGTCTGATTGTCGATGAAAGAAGCTTGTTTGACAACTGCTTCGAGCAGAAACATATTTTTTCCATGATTGCATGAAAAAGTAAAAAAACATTACCAGGCCAGTGTTCTGAGCACAGAGACTCATGTTAGATCGATGAGTTAATTTTGAAGCCAAACGCCAACAAAAACAATCACCATGGACATTCTGCTGTCATGGCCAGCTTTTGAGGTTAATTTAGTGGTACATATACAACTACAGCCAACTTTAAATATAAGAAACGACATGGTGTGTGCAGGCTTCCTTCTTTGTTTCTTTATATATTTTCCATATTCTCTGCTTTTATAACCCTCCCGAGACCTTTTACAGTTACAGAACCCACACTATACCCACAGGTGGGCGGGCAGGAAGTGAAACTCTCCGTTTCATAAGCAGTCCACTTTTAATATATTCAATTGCTAATGACCTTGACAGAAGAGCTCCATGCAAAACACCATATACTTTAGGGTGTCGTTTGAAATGTTCATAGACATTTTTGCCAGAAAGCTGATTTCTTAAACAGTAAGATCTCAGACTTACTATAGGCTGTGCTCCTTTGCTCAATTTCCATTCGGCTGGAAAAAAATCAGTGCTAATCTACCTACTCCGTATTAAATTTGCATCCTTCCAAAATCTTACGGTGAAGCCTGCAGGATTTCTGTAGTATGCAAAAACAATACAAGGCCGTTTCTACATCAAACCAAATTAAGATTATAGACACAGGTCTATTTCCTTGTTCCATCCTCTCTTGAAACAGATAGCACATTCATCCATATTCATTATTCAAAAAAAATGTACCCACAGAGTGCTATTACCACCATTCATAAGTCTTTATTCAATTACTTATGGTATAATCAACAAATAAGAATTCACTTTAACAGGCTATATGCAAATGGCATTGTGTCAGTAAAGCAATAATTCACTTCTTACCTGCCAATTCTCATTCATTAAGTGTCTTACTCAAAAGTCATCGAAGCCAATAGAAATCTTTCTATTGACTTCAAAGAAGAGAGGATCAGGCCCTGCAACAGAAGTCACTGGGAAATTTAGACCATATGCCTTGGTAGCCAAGAGAATTCCTGTAAGAACGAGCGCAGCCTTCTCGGTGCGCTCCAAAGCAAGACAAGCTTTCCTTGCTCTTACTCAATCTTTTGATTCTGACTGCTGAGCTTATTGAGAAACTATATTCTGTTTAAAGGAGCAGAATGAATTCAGTGTTCAAAATCAATGGGCCAAGACAGACCAAATAAGTCCTTCATTTGTGGCTTTTCTCCTTTTCCAAGATTCAATAAATATCAGCATACCCCAATCACAAAGTGAGCTGATATGAAAAATCACCTGCTACAACTTTTAAAGCCCAGTGTTCCTGACACCCATTCAAAATCAATTCTCAGTTCTTTTACTATGTTGTATGCAAGACAGAAACTGACAGGGTTTTATCAAAAACTAATCCAGCCAAAGACCTGATCAGCAGTGGTTCAATAGTTTGGAGAGCATCCTCACTATTCCTCATTTAAAAAAATACCACAGTGATTGACAGCAAAGAAGTTGCACTAGTCATTTCTGGATTAAGTGCCAGAACTCTACATGTGGTTCGAATTACACTACAACACTGTACAACAAAGAAATATGCAGAAATTTTCCACTTGAAATGAAGGCTAAAAATTAAATGCTAACAAAGCTGTAACAGATATGAAATCCAGCCTCCTCATCTTAACTCAAAATTTGAAACGACTTGAGCTGTCCTACACTAGGGAAAAAAGAAATGGATCAATCCAGTTGCTCCTTATAACAAGCGCAGTGGACTAAAACGTTCATTCTATGTAGAAACTTCCTACAGAGCTCCGATTTTCCATCAGAACTTAACCTGAACTCTCAAAATGGCATTTTGCTTCGGTTTAACTTTTAAATTAACAAAGAAGGTACTTTACCTACCCTCGTTAGTGTTTGCCGCTGACGTTTACTTTTGCATCATACTTAAACAACACACTAAATAACTTGGGTGCTCCTAACAATGTGGTTAGAGATGAAAACAAGTCGATACATCAAAGGGAAGTCCCATTCTTCCCTACAGAAAAGCAGATATTTTTGGAGCAAACTCAACTGTCATATGCAGATGTATATATTCGGGAGGCATCTCTGCAGACAAAGCTAAGTAGGCAAACATTATTTTATTTTAAACAGAGCAGGCTTGACTTGTTTACAAGGTCTGCACAAGAGCTCTCTGTTAAGGCTGAGGATTTTTATGCTGAGTGCTAACAGAAATTTTAACTCATACCTGTGAACTACCTCTAGGCTGTGAGAATGGCGTGAGCAGGACTGGCGCTGTGCTGAAGAGGTCTTTGGATTTGGATTACAAGGACCGCTCCTAAACTTTAAGACACGAAATTCACCCATCTTTTCCCACAATGTTAATCACATACGCAGGTTTTTGATTCACAGTAAGTTTTTAAGTAGTTTGTGCACAGCTCTTCCACAGCTGTAAGCACTCGGTGAGAATGCTTTGTGGCAGCTCCTGCTGGCTGTACATGTGTCCGAATAATCCCAAGAATGCCTTTACATTTTTCAGGACCTCAAACAAACATCACTTTGAACTTTGGGTTTTTTTGTTTGTTTGTTTGAAATCAAAACTACATAACAAGCATATATTTTTAAATCAACAAAGCTATTCACAGGATAAAGGCAACTCATTTCCACCCCCATCCTGTTTTGCTCTTTCACTACTTGGCATGACGGAGTTTGTTTTATTTTTCATTTCTTCTGTTTTGCAGTAAGAAAAATCCTATCTATTCCAGACCTCTAACCACACAAATTCAGTGTGCTCAGCTAAAACATTAGCAAAAACAAAAAAGGGGGAGAAAAAAAACAGAAGACAGACCTTCTTTAGTTCCTTTTAGGAAAACCTGAGGTAAAGCAATGGCAGCGAGTGCCTGAGCATCCCGGTGCTCTCGGTCTTTCTCAGCCACACGATTCCTCTCCCTGGAAAGCCGTGGTAGGTCAAACAGCCTTGCAATGGCTTGGGCAGTTGAACAGATTTGGACTGATTAGGACTAAAAGACGTTACCCACTTTAGTCAAATGACACCGATCTAACAGCTTCTGGTGACCGCAGAAGCGCCAGCAGTGCCTTTAATCAGACCAGCTCTCCGAACACAACCCCCATTCATCAAGTTCCCTTCAACCTCACCCAGAAGCCTGGGACTTCCCGATGCGTGTCACCAAACACTTGGGTAATTGGGAGCAGCAACAAAAATCGCGCAGACACAGGGCTACCGGTCATCACAGAGCACACAGCAGCTGTATAACCTCCCTGCAGGATGGGTAGAAGACCACGATCCCAGACCCCAATTTTCTCCAAGGACAGCACTGCAGGTTTGGGTGCTCGTGGTCATCTTCTCCACTTCTTCCTTTCAAGCCCCGTTTCCATCTGAGAGGTGCAGGCAGGCGCGGGCTGGCCTCACGGGCTGCACGCCTGCCGTGCTCTTTGCCACCAAGAGCAAATCATCACCAACCTGGATGCAGCGCGCCCGGTGGTGTTCACGGGACCATCGCGGGACTTCCTTGCCAAAACCCCACAGACACGGGAGGCAAGGGAACCTCCATCACACTGAGGAAGTCTCCCTCCCCCTGCCAGAAGGTTAAATACTGTCTACAAGTTAGTGCGACACACACTGCTCCTAGAAAGCCATGCAATTTTCAAAAAATGTGAAAAATTAAAAAGAGAAGAAAAAATGAATGGGGGGATAAGAATGGGATGGGACACGAAGGACACAAAACCCTACACACAGTACCGCTCATTTGTATCGGAGAAAAAAAGGAAAAAAAGATTTTTCTTCATCATTGTCAAACTTCCAACACAACAGCAAAAAAAAAAAGCATCATATGGATGTTAATACTTTTCTGCAGTGCACAGAATAAAATAAAATTTACAGCCCCAGGAGAAACTGAAAACAAGTTTCTAAAAACATTTTGAACGTAATTTCCTTATTTGCAAAACATGCAAAATCCATATAGAAGAGCAGTGGGAGGACACAGAATCAGTTTATTGACTACACAGTGTCTTTTTTTTTTAAATTCTAATGAGCAAATAAGTCAACTTATAAAGCTAGTTTTTTTAATTAAAAAAAAATCCTAGCAAATGTTCTCAATGATCCCTTAAGAATTCACCCTTTTTCTTCCTCTTTGCTAGAAACCTTCTTGCCAGCTGTCTCCTCCATTACAGCAGTTTACCAAGAAAGAAATAGCAACGTTTATGCTGCAACCTAAGGTAAGTCTTGCAGAAGGTAAGAGGTTAAGATCTAAATATTCAAAAAGCTCTTTCTGTTGGGTGTTTTGAAGACAAACTGCATCTTACCAAAAAATAAAGTCAATAAATTATGCTGCCAGATGAAAATTCAAAGTCTCCAGATTACTGGAAGTCTCCAGGTTGGCAGTGTCTTTGCAATAGTCTGGCTCCAGAAGCTCAGATGATAGCAGCCTGCGCATTTGAGGGAACTATTTAGCAGTAATAAATGGCCAAACTTTCATCTGCAAAATTGGTGACAAGAGCATGAAAGGTTGCTATACTTTACAACTAACGACAGCATGGTCAAAGTGAACAAAAACTCACAAATTTGGAAGGACGATGGAAAACTTCTTTCTTACAGAAAGATGATGGAAGTGGGGATGATGAAGAAGAAGGAATGAAAACTACAAACTCTTTTAGATTTAACCTGTCTTTATACGAGTCCAAAGTAAGAGGAAACTAAAAATCTTTAGCAGGAGTGGTTAACATTGTGCCCAGCTCTTCTGCCTCTCTCAGGCAGCTGTATGCAGCTGCCTGCAAAAACCCCAAACCAGGGACCAAAGCACATTAGTTAAGCATTCATCAACAGGAAATGCGCATGAGTTCATATAAACACAGAAACACAAATATATATAAATGAATAGCCTTGCATGGTTTAAGGTATTTCAGACACCCAATGGAATAGGGTTAGAGTCGTACCAGCTGGGAACCCACAGCATCGATGTATTTGTTTTGGAATTGCAAACAGCCTCAGGACTCAGCAGAACTCTTCCGGTGGGCACCGCGTGCCTCCCCTTACCGAGTGCCTCCCCTTGCCGCCACAGCCACCCAGCTGCTCTTAACTCTTTCACCACCTGCAGGGTCAGAGCGGACAACCGGGGCTGTTGGGGCTCAGGGAAGTAAAACGAGGCGCGTGTCAAAGCACCTCCAAGAACAGACCGAGTGCTGCTTGCAAATCCTGCTCCGAAGACTCTCGCACGCAGACACGGCGATGCGACGGCGCTGTTTAAGGCACGTTGTCCTGCAAGGTGCTGGGCTGCCTCCGGAGCAGAGCCGCGGGCGGTCAGATGGACAGCAGGGCAGATTCCTGCCTGATCCAGGCGCCAGCACTCACCTTTACGGGGGCACGTGCAAAGGGACAAAGGCTGGGAACTCTGCTGGTACAAGCCGTCTTCCTCCCCCCCAAGCTGTTTCACTTGCGATAAGGCTTAGGGCTGAGAGGGCCCCAAGGCTCCCATCGCCCCGGAGGTCCCTCACAGCTGTGCTCCATCCAAACAGGTGGTGAAGGCCGAATCTGGCTCTGCCCAAGTTTAAACTGCTAATTAATATTTGGTCTCAGAAGCCTGATATCAGATAATAAAAATTACAGGCATCAGGAGGACAAAGAAACAATAAAAATGGAGACAATCTCAATTCCAGACAGCCTTGAATTTTCTAAAGCACCATTAGGTCGCTTATTTGTTTAAAAAAGTTCATCTACCTCTAGCATTTTCTGTGTGAGATGCAGTTCTGCCTGTGCCACCAAACTAAACAGGATTCGTGTTAGGATTTCAGTGGTCTCTGAATCTGCATCCTCAAGTGTCTCAACTTTCTTCAGTACTTTCTGGCTTCAGGTTTCCCCATAGGGGCAAAGATAAACATATTATTATTATTATTTTTTTTTTTTTTTTAAAACTCTTTCTTGCCTTGCCACTCTGTGCGTTCATTCTGCCCCATCGTTTTCCAGCCGCTGTAGGTGCTTGTGACCTTGGAAGCCCAGCCACAACCAGTTTGGGGATACTCCCTGTCCCAGCGGTTGGGCATTTTCAGGTTGCTTTTCAGCTGTGAACACCCTCCGGCGAGCAGACGTGTCACTTTTGGCCTTCCCAGCCTCCATTTTTCAGGCACAGCAGGCTCCCTTCCAAACACGGCTGCGCACCGTGATGCCACCAAGCTGATGGACCAGCCCTGCATTATACTTTTTGACAAAGTTAAGCTCTGTGCTTCTTTTCTCACAAACGCAGTTTGACTGTAGACAGCAGTCGACAAGTAAATCTACCCTTTTCCGTGGCAAAAGGCCCAACTTTAATATTTTTACTGGCTTACAGCTGGGTAAATTAGGCCCCAGATTTTTATTTATTTATTTTTTAATACCGTGCAACTGAAAATGAACAGCTACTTCACTACGACTGCCAAGGACAACCTTAAAAACACTAATGCAATCCAGTCCAGCTCTCAATAGATCTATAAAGGCTTGAGGACCAAAAATTTTAGCTTATCCACCCAAACAAAATGTTGGTTGGTTGGGCAGGAAGTCTAATATTTCATTAAGATCCTTTAAAACAAAACAAAAAAAAGCCCCTACATCCTGGCAAAGTGAAGATGGTAACAGTCCCAGCTACAGCCCTGTGAAATGGGAATTAAAACTTGCAGCGTTACTTACCCCAGCCTTCCCAGCATTTCAAGCTCTGGAACTTGTGGTCCATATGTCTCCACTTGCAGGGGCTGATACTCGTACAAAGCTTCCTCTAGCTTTTGCATGGGAGCTAACGAAATATGCTGACCCTGTTAAAGAAAAGAAAATATATGGTAAAAATTGCTAAAGAGCAGGTCAAGGTTTTATTTAGATTTCTTTTTTAAATGCATTGCAAAAACAAGTGTACACCATTAAGCTGGTCTGGACAAAGACCATTCCCATTAAGGACACGCTGTCTACTACAGCACTCATTTCTTCAAGATTTAAACTTTTTACTGTGATCTACAGTTTAGAATTAATGTTTCATTAGCTGCAACTATTTGGACATGGTAGGAAAAAAAAAGGGAAAGTTTTGCTGAAGGCAGGCTTAGTGTTAGAGAAAGCAGCTGCTTCCAGTGCCACCAGTAAAATTATTATTAGGTAAAAATTTCATTTATCAGAAGTAATATCAAACAAATGTCTCTGAGCAAGCCTATTAGATTCTGTAATCAATGATTTCCTGAAAGCCCTAATTAGAAAGAGAAGCCACTTTCATTTCTCTCTGCAGGCTTTGTAAACTCCCATATATAATGGCTCTCAAGATACGACTTTTACAGTGCAATACAATTAATTCATTCAGCAAATTCCCATTTGTTTCATAACTAAAAATATAGAAACACACAAACATAAAATTTTAATTCCAGATGGTACTTTTGCAAGCCCTTCAGACCACTGAGAAACAGCTAGACTTTTTCCCCCCCTTCTCCAAGTCCCTATCACTCCAAGCTCTCACAAAACAGGAGACTTGTGGCTGCAAAGGAGGGGTCAGGAGGATATGAGATAGAGCCAAAGTTAACAGATGTTGCTGCATGACATTCTACACTGATTTGTTGATCTTTCACACAGTTTCAATTTTCTACTGTATTCTATGGTGCTCACAAAAATTAGCAGCAGCAGCAAAAAAGACAGACCACGATGATCTCCCCCAAAACAGCCTGGCTTCCCCTCCAGAAACTGACCTTCACATCTGCAAAACGCGGGAATTTGGGAAAGTAGCAGGATTGTTTGTGTAGACATTTTGTCTGCAACGGGAGATCGGAAGCTTTCCATGGCGCAATGCTGCGCATAACCCGGGCTCCCACTGGTGAGCACTTGCTCTGCTTCAGTTCCCGGGGGCCACTCAAAGCATCTACTCCCTCAACGGGGAGCTGAAGGCTCCTAATCCGGAACACTGGGTTAAAATTAACTAAACGGGGGGAAAAATAGCCAGTAGAAAAGGAAAGCTGCTAATTAAATTTCTGGTTGAGGACAATGACCTGCCTGAATTAGTAGCATGGCTATTTTTGTTTAGAGAGTTGCGGAAAGTGGATAAGAAAATTGAAGATGCAAGTCCTTGAGAAGTGCTATCATGGGGCTAGGCTGAAATAAAAGCAGCTCACATCCTCCATTGAAAAGGCTTTGTGTTTGTGATGAGAAAGAGAGTTGTGGCCTTTTTCTGCACTGCTGACGAGCCTGGAGGGGCTGCTGCTAGCAGTGCTCCAGTGACAGCAGCTCAAAAGCAAAACGCGGTGGAGAAAGTTCCCAAGTCAGCCATGAGTCACTCCAACTTCCAACGCTACCGCACGCTGCTATTTCTACGCCGCAAGCTGTTGCTGCAACACTAAAACCAGGCGACCACACTTAAAAAGTAGGAAATAAAGGTTAAAAATTCAGCATTGATACTGCTTCGTGATATTTTAAGGTCTTTTTATATTGCTAGGCGTTGTCACTTTACAATCTATTCAAGCTCACGAAAATATTAAACTTTGTAGCTACCCTGATGTGGGCACGTAACACCCAGTGTAAGAAATGAATGCTTAAATAAGACTTTCAGATTTAAAGCTTTGACAAACTTTGCATCTCTGACCAAACTGGAGGGAAAAGATGCCTCATCATTTTATATGTGAACACCCTCATCTGGTGAGTGAAAAGCCTCAGTCTTTCCAAATCCAGAGGAATTTTGTTCCAGCCATAGAAAAGAAAATTCAGTTTCAGGCAAAGATCAAAACCATGATAAATATTTTTGGAAATTACTTGTGTGTGGAAAAAGGGAGCAGCTCAGATTGCAGGAGCCACATCTCTGGAGGGCATCACCAGAACAGCTGCTCACTGTTAGCAGAGTTGCCATTGATGCATTCCTAACACTTTTTTAATGAGAGCAACTTCTGCTGACATTGGCCAAGGGACGCAGGAGGGCTCTCGACAAACGGACGGGGCTCATCGCCAGCCTCTTACCCCACCACCGCTTCTGTGGCTGCAGATGCCCGTCTCCGCCTGGGGACTCCTGGTCGGATGGGATGAAAATATTTCATTTGTCTTCCTCTGGGGCATTCCCAAGGTGCCAGAGGCCAGAAGGGATCGCGACGGTTATTTACTCTCACGATGCCCAACTGGTAAGTGCAAGTGAGCTGCGCTTGGACGCTGGGAGGCTGACCGGTCAGCGTGCCACCTGCATGGCAGGCACTGGTGTACGCATCACAGGGACAATTTACCTTTTACCTTTCAATGAGGATGCCCTAGGACTGTCAGCTCAGGCAAAGCACCTTCTTTTGAAAGGCATCCGATCCAGACTCGGAGATTTCAGCTCATAAAGGTCCAGGCACATCCCCTAGGTAGGTTATTCCAATAGGCAATTATTTTCACCATTAAACACTGGCAGCTCGTTTCTGGCTTATGGAGCTTAGTGTCAAAGCACGGTCTCTCTCTTTTGTCTCTGTTACCTCCTGGAGCAGGGTACAAGTGTTAGGACCCACTACACACTTCTCCACGGCAAAACCACTGCGGTGCTTTGGGCCCAGCAGCAGATCTGCACCTCAAGGAGGCCGTGCAGCTGTGTGACGCAGCTCATTTGTTTTCTTTTCCCCAAATCACAGCTTCAGCTGATGGGCTTTGGCAACGTGGATTAGATTCCACTTAGCAACGGGGAAAAAACACGACTGGCTGCGGCTCCTGCCCTATAGCTGTCTGACCCTTAGGTAAAGGCTTTTTCCTACGAGCTGGCGTTTAGTCTTCCCTGAGCTGGGAAAGGGCTAGATGGAAGCACGGGAGTTATAACATACGTTCCCGGATGAATGGGGCTACATCTCGGTCAAAGCCCGCGAGCACAGCAGCTCTGTCGATGCTCTGGGTAGGAGCTGGCCGTATGGACGCTGCCGACCCCATGCCGTGCAAGTTTAGGGCTTGGCCAGGCGGGCTCCTGGGCAGGCTGGGTTCCTGCTCCTTCGGCCCCGTGCAGGTTACGTGGAGGTCTCAGCGCCAAGAGCTGCACAGATCCGTGCAAAAAGCTGGCACGGAAACCACTAAAGTTCACTGTTGGAAAAATGCTGCTTTTCCCCTTTGCGCTGCTGTTTGGCTAAGGTGCTTTTGCAACAAGCCTTGGTGAAGTTAAAAGGTTTAGTCTGAGCGATTTGTCCAGCTAAAAGCCGTTTGACCATCAGCATCTCCCCTCTGTCCTGCGGTCCCCAGCCACTTCAGAAGTGGCTGCCATACAGGGGAAGCTGTTGTGTAATTTGGAGACATCACATGAGACAATAACTATTACTTCGGACTTACACAGCACTTTTCCAGATCCAAGAAACATTTTACATCTATGAGGTAAGACTTATAAATTTTCTGTATTCCACCTAGACAGCCGGCCTTATCTCTTAGCCAGCCCTACCTCCTTCCAGCATTAGGAGACAGTTATTAGCACGCTAAAACCGAGATGAAGGCAGCGGGTCCAAGCTCCTGCTTTTGCATTACTTTCTCCCGACAAACCTAAGATCTGACGTTGTGGTCACGGGTAAGTATTTCTAATTCCCCTCGGATGCTGTAATGTTTGTGTAAAAGAAACTGACAGCATCCAAATGGAGACAGAAAAGGTTTCCAAGAACACAGACAACAGATTTTCCTGCCTCTTCTCCCTCCCACTCCCTATCTTCATGGCATACATGTGTTTTCTCTGGGATTATTTTAGGCACTGTAGCTGCCTATTGCATTTTGGAATGTATGGAACCGCAAAAAAACACTGCTAATTAGAATGAAGGCATTTGCTTATCCGTAGAACTTTGTTTATTTAAAAGACTGCACAGCAGTGGGTTTGCGAGCAACTGATTTTCCATTCATGTACTGTATGGTTTTAGATTAAAGGAGTACAGGATTAAATTGGGGGGAGAGGGGGGATAATGTCTTTGCATTACAAATAATGGACTGTTTAAAATGGACTGTTTTACTTCTCACTGAGATGCATTGTTTGAGCTCTCTCTCAGTTTAAATAGTAAGAAAGAAAAAAGTAGCCAATTTTTGTTTCAGAGTGTGATGCAAGATGGCATTAACTGAAAAAAAAAAAAAAAAGGATTATATGCACAGATGCGAAGAGCTGCCCTTGCAGTGACACTGAGCTTGTTTTAAACAAAAAAGCAGTAACATCCAGTAAGGTCCTTTTAGGAAACATCAGAGCCCACTTCAGGCTATTAGAGCACCCGAGCTAGTGTATCAGTGCACCTCTCACCCAGAGGCTTGGCAAATGCCAGGTGTATTGGTGTTTGCTCGCTATCAGGAGGAGGTTATTTTAGCACAGACTCCAGAAATCCCAGCTCGAGGTGAAGCGTTCAGCCTTCCTCCCATCCTTCCGTCTCTCACTTTCCCTGCCTCCAAGACTACACTGCCTTTCTTCACCCCCGTCCCTCTGCAGCAAAAAGAAAAACAACCAGCAGCCTTCTCAGAAATCTCCAGTGCCAAGGAGGAGGGGAAAGGAGAATGACAACTCCAAAAATGCACTAGTAGGGGAAAGAGGAGGAACAGCTATGCCACAAAAACATCCCCAGGCAAGAGACAGAAGCCAGAGATTGGGGTCATTAAAACATGCCCAGACAATGCCTGTTTCTGTGCTGGAGGTGGCTGGACCAGACGACGTAGCTGATCTTTTTGCTTTTTTCATCTCTCTGCGCTCAGGAACTTGCCCAGGTCTGCTATCACCGCGCTAAGAGAACACACCGCACACGCCGGATAACAGAAATAGCAGATATGTGCTACGTCCCCCGAAGCCGGTTTGCAGCAGTGCTGTCTCTGGGGGTAATTCTTTTCGCCATCAGGTCGCGCTCCCTGCGCAGCCAGAAAGGAAGAAACTGCTCCCAGCACAGCGCCAGGGCACGGCTCTGCTAAAACGCATCCCAAACGTCGGCTCCATCACACGCAGCGCTGCGGGGGGGTAACGAAGACCCTTCCTGACACACTGTCACTTGGGTTTGCAATGACCCCAGTGCTTACCGGTGGATGTTAGAACAATACTACAGACTCCTTGAATTTTTTACTATAAGTTGTCTTAGAAAACCATCTTACTTTTAAGCTCACGACAGAATTCAGGTGTTGGAAAGATGTTTTCATGATAACAGAATTTCTTAGAGAACAATCTTAATGCAAATATCCCAGGCACTCGGAGCCAAAAGCTGTTTTTTCAGTTCCCACCCTCCCCATTTACTATTGACAAATCCGTGTCAGCAGTGCTAATATGGCTATCTGATTCTGATTAACTACTTTGTTTGACTACAGTAATACTCAGGAAAAGGAGAATGAAACTGATAGATTTGGAGGGCTCAGTTAATATTATTTTAACCTTTACCCTCCCTGTCTTCCACAGCTTTTTTAAATAAACAAGAAAAATGTCAAACTAAAATGCATAATTCCATTCCCTAGCCTAAAATTCCTGTGCCAGTGAGTTTTTTTCCAAGCACTTAAATATCTGAAACCAACTGCTCTTTCTTCTGCTTTCAAAAACCAACAACAAATCTAATTTCTTTACACAATTACAAAAAGTACTACGGGGATATCCCAGTAACTAAGCAGAAAAAGAACAAATGAACTGACACAGAAACCATCAGGATCAATTTAAGTTTTCCTATCGATCTCAATAACAGAATCCGACCACATGTGGCAGGCCGAAGATAGAAGATTTGCACCCCACTTCTCTTGGGGGTAGATGATTTCAGATGCCTAGCACCAACCTGACTAGATTTAGATTTCCCCCCCCCCAGTAAATTGAATTTTCAAAGCCAAAATGGATTTAAAAAATGTGCTTTCTTTACGAATGGCAGAAATACAGCCAGAGATCAACAGCACCGAAGAAGTTATTAACAAAGACGGTCACATATGTGATTTGTTACATGAAAACCTGTATCTGGGAAATTAACCACATCTATGCATGTGCTCAGCTATACTTGCCTCCAAAATTTTCCTTTTACAACTTTCTGACATAAATAATTACCTGACCAGACTTATCTTTAAGCTCCTGCCAAAAAGCCGCATTTCTCTCATCTCTCAGCAGAAAGCCTACGTCCATCACATATGCCGAAAGAGAATTCTGCTGGTTCGGTGCCAGTAGCAGGATTTAGTGACTACTCTTTACAGAAAAGTCTTTTGCCCTTTCTTCACATCAGTGGATGACACTGCCTGTTTGCCCCTGTCGTCTCCCAGCGAGCTGTCGAAGCACAGATATGATTCAGGGGATAGTCTGGATGTTTGCAGGACCGAGTCACGCGCTCATTTTCGGCAGAGACTCCAGAGCTCTGCCAAGCTTTCCTCAAAATCTCCATCACCGTTCAAAGGACGGCACTGTACGCAAGACAGCACCGTTTCTGAAAACAGAGAATTAAAACACAACGGCATTTTCACACAAGTAATGAGCCCACATGTCATCCCCTGGTTTTCAGGGCTCATTTCACAACCTTGCTCCCAACTCAGCCTCAGCTCCTGCGTGCTTACTCCGTGGTTTGCAAGTGCATCGTGCTGCATGCAGAAGCTCAGACTCCTCTGAGCCTTCTGCCCTGGCCCGTAGAGCCTTGCCTTGCACGATTCCTCTGCCTTGCACGATTCCTTGTCGGCATTCCCAGCTGGACCAAAGAACCATGCCTCAACCAGCTGCTGTGGGGGACACGGATACCTGGCAGTTGTGAGTGCAAACCTCGCCATCAGCTCACCTGTTCTTTGTCCTACAGTGGCTTCAGGGCTCAACGTGGCCCTTTTCAGGGTACACCTGCATCTTCTTTCTATTTTTCGTCGAGAGGCTTCACTAAGGGTGACTCAGAGTCCACGTTAGTTCAGTTTGTTGTGCTGTTTCCCAGTGTGCTCTGTCAGTATTACAGCATTAAGCAGAATTAAGGAAACTTTTGTTGCATTTCTACCATCAGACTTCTGGAGCCTTGATCATTTTGATTTGGCTCTCAGCAAAGCATAAGCTCTGCAGTAGCCAGTCTAATTACAGGATTATAGGCCTTAATATAATACGGTTTTAAATGCCCACATTAAGGGCCTAATTTTTCAAGGGATGTGAAACAGAAATCAATTTGACAAATGCCACTTTGTGTATCACAACAAATAACATTTAGAGAGTGACAGACGTACCAGCAGAGATCAGAGCACAGCAATAGCCACGCATCGCTCACCAACCAGGAGCAATTGTTCGAGTCTCGGTACAGCTGAACCTGCTGGGGTTCCTGTTGTGTTGCAGTAAAGCCGGGCGTTATGCTGATATGACTCCTCGATTATGCAAGAAAATAATTTAGGAATTCCTGGAGAACAATGGAACTTGCAAAACTTAGCTGCTTTATTGGTGAACCCGTCACGATCTGACAAACAATGATACATCGCTGTACCCACTGCCTGCTCTTTCCTAGGATTCCCTAAAGCAGCTCCCCCCAACCCAAATATCCACAGCTAGACAATATCATTCTTAAGGAATGTAGAGTCTGATGGATGATTTAAAAAGAAAGACTGCTTAAACTAACAAAACCGAACAGAAAGCTGACCTCAGTCTACAGAGGATGAGAAATTCCGTGTGTGAAAATCAGACATATTCCCTATTTCACTGAGCGTACAGCCTAGACCCAGATAAATGTTGATAAAGATGCAGAACACCCCAACCAGAATGGCTTGTCTGACTGATAAAGAAATAAAGTGAGATTCCTTGAATAGCTAGATTTTAAGGAGGGACTGCTAAAATGTGATAAAACTCTGGCAAAAGAAAGCATGGAAGTTTTTTAAGCCATGGGGACAAAATAAAGGAATAAAATATGAAAAGGACAGTAAAGGCAGATGAAAAGAAGAATGTGAATAGAATAGGAAAAACAGAACGAGAGAAAGTCAGAATGAATTATCAGAAATAGGCAAAGAGATAAAAAGGAGGCATTTAGAATAACTCAAGTCCAAAGCAGAAAAATGAAGAGCATCACCAGGCATTTGCAGTACGTGACACCTCCTGCACAATATTTGTGGACTACTTACTATAAATTTTAAACGCAACCTGAAACCTGTTAGCAACATATTTACAAATTATCGCTTTTAGAATGAAGTGGAAAGTAGTTTATTTCTAGCCTTTTTTTCTCATTTGCATGCAGAGAGCACGAGAAGACGTGAGCTGATTATCGTGGTGACAGGAAGAGACACTGCAAATGTAACAGTTCATGCACTGCTTTGAAAATACACATTAATTTTGTCAAACTAAATGAAACACTCCCTGGGGTAGAAGCAACTGTGTTTTTCACAGACCCTCACAAAACATGCTTTTTGTCCTTCCAGAGAGGTTTAGTTTTTTTTCCATGCAAATTTCAATCTCTGTTTTAATTGCTTAATGATGCTCACACCTGAATTACAGACATGTGACAGCTTTCCAAGTGGTGCACACTTCCAACAGCACCTGAATTTTAGCAATACAGGACAGGATACCCGGAAATTCACAGGATCAAATTCTGTTTGCAAGCTCTGGCTGATCCCCAGAGTGCTGCAGAAAGACCCCTCCGTGCACCCAAGCCCTGCCACGGCCCCACCGCAGCGCTGCGGTTACAGGGGCTGCGGCTGTGTCGCTCCTTGAAGCACAATAACCAGAAACATCTAAAGCATCCATAGCGCAAGCAAAAAAGGAACAGTTCCTGCTGGGAAAAATCTACAACCTCACTTAAGAGAAAAATAGAAGCTGGCAGCAAAACTGCAATATAATCGCACATTTTTTTCCACTTAGTCCTAGAAAAATCCTATTTATCTGTTTATAATATAAGGAGATGCTTCATCTGTTTTACCTCATTCGCTGGCTCCTTCGTGAGCCCTTTTGCTAAAACACTTGTATTCAAGTACAAAAAAAAAAAAAAAAAAGCAAGTGTCGCCACACATTCTGAAAGAGGAGACTGCTGTGAAAGCAACTGCAGCGCAAACGTCAGGTTTCGAGCAAGTTACAGAGGCTGCATGAGTATTTCCTGCTACATGCTTGTAACAAGACAGCTCTGCCTTAAAAACAACATTTCCATTGTAGAAAGGGAGATAAGCTCTGACAAATACTGGACGAACCCGCATCAGCAGCATGCCCTGAAATGTGGTGATACACCACGCAGAAGGAAACGGCCCAAACGCAGCGTACTTTTTCACCGCAATCGCGCGCCGTAGTTACTTCTTACTTCTCACTGAAAAAAACACAAACGAGCTGTAATCCAAGAAAAAGGAAGCCCCAAGAAAAAGCATTAAAAGCATTTGTTAACCAAAGGACTAAACATATAGGAAAGTTTTCATTTCTTTGACTTTCATATGTTATTTCCATACAGGAAAATAAACATGAAGGTCTCCACAGATGATGCAAATGTCTTACCCTGGCTCAGGACAGCTGCTGTTCTGAGAAACAAACCAAAACGAGCTGATCATTTGAATTCCCTTAAAACTCAAAATATTGGGCCAAGTAAAGCAAAGTAGAGCTTACAGTACAGTTTAGCAAGCCATGCCTAACATCTTTGTGCACTTAAAATTTTTAATTTAATTAATTTTACCTGTTAAGCTTACAGAAGAGAAAAAACTACAAACTTATTTTCTCCTAAACCCGGAATTATCAAGTCCAAATCCCTATACAAGAAGTAATAAAAATAGTTTGGTTTCTGGTAGCAATAACAAAAATGAGGGCAAGATTAATTCTTACACTTTTATGGCAAACAATCTAAAGCAGATGTTTGAGAATAAAAGCGAGATGTCAAAGTAGTTAATAAGAGCTTTTCAAAACCAAACACAACAAGACAACTTGCAGCTTTATGTGCTTATATAAAACTCTAAATCATCTCAGTCAGCTTCCACCGTTAGCCCTTCTCTATTCTCTGGAGCTTCACAATAACCAAAAAAATGCTATATTCAGGCCTAAACTACTATAGATCTACACCTTGCAAAGGAAGGTACAAGGCTGCAAGTGAGCTTTGCTGATTAGAGATCAACTGCTGAATCAGGGCCTCTGTGAGCAGGAATGCATTTCCATCGTTTGAATCGTCACAATATCCAGAATAAAGTTCCTAAAGTTTACAAGAACAGATTTTAAATATATCTTTAAAAGTCCAGATCATTTCTTCTAGAATACTCAGTTTTAAGACAGAGATCAAACTTCACATAGTAAGGTCAAAAATCAACATAAGCATTCCTTAGAATCAGACTTCAAATATCTATTTGAAGTTATCCACACTTTGTTTGCGAGTTCAAAGAATTGCTGATCATAAAGCAAACTGGAAGATATTAAATCTCCTAAGTACAAATTTCACAAAAGACAATGCGTGCATGCAGGAGAATTGAGTCCTTCCACATTTAATATGGCAAAAGTTTGTGTAAGGTAACCATAAGCACACCCTTTTCAAATGAAACTAGCTTTTATTGTGAACACGAAAGACACTGTGTTAACTTAAAACACCGTTCACTTAGATGTGCTTTCCAAAACGCCTTAAGCGGGATTATATTGATTTAAATAAAGTAAATTAGGCAAGTTTTTGCACTCAAGCTTCCCACACAAATAGGATTTGCCAAGCCTTTTGAGTCTAATCAGTGGTACAATCATACAGGTACACAAGAGACTGACTAAGCACGCGCACACATTTCTGGACTCACCAGCACGAGCTGCTTTTGGGCTGTCTACGAAGAGCTGCCTCGCAAGCCAGCCAGCCTAAACCTCCATCTACCTGGAAGCCATCCATCCAGCTACAGTAGGCTACTGCGCATCTGCATCGCCGTTCCACTTCATTACATGAAACACTAACCCCTTCTTGCAGGCATGGGGGTAACTGATACCGTATCAGTGAAGTCCATGGGAGCAGATCAGAAAGCCTAGAGTTCATATGAATAATAATATTTTGTTGCATTTCCTTTCCCAAGTGCAGGCAGTCGGGGGGGTATTCTCCTCCTCCTCCCGAGCCACCTTCACTGCTGGACTATAACCACGTTAATTCCCTCATGCCAAGGCAAGCTGTTCAAGAAGCTTTCAGCATGTTTGGCTTGATAATCCAGGGTGGGATTTTTCTTATTTGCTTTTTTGATTTAAGCGTCCAAGATTTAACAAAAGAGAGAAAGGTAAGACGTGCAACTCTCATGAAAATTATATTTTCAGCAAGAGATAGCAAGTCCATACCTAAACGCTTTTAAAAGAACCCAAACAGCTTAAATCACCACCAACCTAAACAGCTTTGCCCTAGAGCTCTGGACATAAACTTTTACCAACCAATAATAATAAATGAAAATCATGTTTTTGCCTTCGGTTTCACATTAATCTCGGGTCGCAGTTAAACCACAACACCGCATCAACTTTTCTCTCCCGTCTCCTTTTCACAGCCATCGCTGTGTTGTAGAAACACTCATTGCTAGGATGGAGCACTGGCACCTGGTGTGTCCGAGATCTACAAGGAAAAAAGACTGCCAGAGCCTAAAAGCAGCTCACCTTACGAAGCCGCCTAATCCCCAGCCTCGGCTACACGAGCGGCCATGCCAGCCAGCTCTGGGGCATTAGCAGAAGCAGGGAGTTGCAGCAACTGTTTGTGCTATCGAGAGGAGGAAATTCAGACTTTGTTCATTCTTTCATATCTTAGATTTAAACCAATACCAAAAGGCAACCGTCCAGTGATACAAAGCGCACCCTATAATTCATACAGCCAGTTGACTCACAGCAAACCGGCAGGCCAGCCAGGATAATGCGTCACAGAATGTACCTACGTTTGTTTCTGTCAAGGATTACAGTTTGCTTTTAATCATTTGTAATGCCTCGCAATGTACTTGGATGTGTATACTGTACATACACACAGAAGATTTAGTTTAAAAATAAAAAAATGAGTCTCAGTAATTAGGGACCTGATTGCAGTGCTCAGATATAGCATTTTTAAATGAGAAGCTTTTTTGCTCACGGGGGTTTGTTACATATGCATACACACAAATAATCAAGCACGAGAGTTAAACAGCTCTTAACAAATGCTATCACTGCACGTTTTGCAAGTCTCTAACGCCCCGATCGTGTGTGGATTTACGTGCAGGTTTCATTTACAGGCACATCAAGCCAACAAATCTATTTGCTATAAGGGAATTTCATCAGACACCTATTTGGGGCTTAGACACGGGCTCAGCAGTGTTGATCCAGCTCCAAAAACCACCCAGCTTTAAGCACCGGGGCAGCCTCTCGAGGCGAAAGGAGCAGCCCCACAGCGGTCGCTTTGTCTGGATGGCGGCCGGCGAGTCCGGTCCAACAACGCCCAGCAAGCCTAAACGTGACTGCGCAAACCGAGCCCATCCGTTTCGCTGCAATTACCTATGGCAATAAACACAACGGCCTAGGAAGCTGAGGCTTGCAGAAACAGGCCTCGAGAGAAGCAGCCAGCGCCCTGACAACCCCGACCTCGGCTCCGTGTCCTCCGGCAGCTCGCAGTCGGGGCCCGGCCACCGGCACCTGCCGCGGCCCAGCCCGCGGAGCCGCCATGATCCCTCAGCAGGCCACGGGGACCAGGCCGCGCGTGGCAAGGACGAGTAACGGAGCGGGGAGCCGGGCCAGCAGGAGCACTTGCTTGCCTCGTCTGACAGCAGTGCTTAAGGGATTTCTGGGTCAGGGCCAGGATGAGCCCTATCCTATGTGACCAAGCGCCTCTTTCGGTTTTGGGTCATAATTTTAACATGGCTATTTCAGTGGTAACGGTAGCTAGTCCACGAGGGCAGGCTTTTGTTCAGTACTCAGGAAGTGTATAGTAAGATGAATTTTACCAGATTACTGGGCCATTTTTGAAGCAAACACCCACTGGCATAAGGATTTAAAAAAAATATATTTAAATGAATGCTTGACCATGCCTCTTTAACCAAAGGTGGGCATCAAGAGACTAATACAACGTAAGAGATTTAAAGAAGTATACAGGGCTTCCAAGTACTCTCTCAAGAGTAGTTTCTTAAAAATATTATATACATATTTTTTTTTTTACATAAAACATCTTAATTTTTGTTATCTAAGCCCCAATTCCTTGGCCTGCACAAACTGAGAAAATAGTCCCACTAGGGACTATGGATAATTGGGTCCATTACTCATAACAAATAGATCAAGCATCCTCAAATAAGCTAATTTGCAGAGATAGTTTCCAAATTTCTCTACTCATGCCTTTAGAACATTAAAAGGAAGATAGACAGTTATAAATCATACAAACACACAGCCTCAGTGATCCATACCATTTTAAGAAGTAGACCATAGAAGCCATTCACTGTCATAGCCACTGAAGTAATTGTATTTACTTCAGTGTCTTATTTGAATAAATCATATCTCAGCATTTGGCAGTACACTTGACATTTGCCTTTACAGTAAAAGAAAAAATTGCAAAATGCAATGCAGACAAACCACAATCCTCTGTAAATTGATGTTCAGGGGCATCAATATGGGATGCACCTAATCACATCAAAACAATAGAAGAAAACTTGCTTTCTTTCCAAATCCACATCAGATTTCTTTAATTTCTGTATTTACTAAACTGCATAAACAGAAAAACAGTGGTTCAATGCAATCAGTACAGTTCCATTTAAAGAATAACACATCACAGCACTCTTAAGTCTTTTTGGAAATACCTCTGCTGCTCAGAAGCACTGGCCTTCCACCAGTTGCTGCTCCACATGCTATTGCCAATCAGCTGCATTTGCTGTAGCGCATTCCAAAGTTTACTAATTAATCTCTGCACTAAACCCCACCAATGGCTGGTTGCCATTTGAAATGATCATCATCTTTTATTTAAAGACATAGTGACCCTATGGGCTAACTCAGACCTTATTTGAAAGCAAGGTGTTGCAAGTTTCAGGTAACTAGATCCACTTCAATATCAATATCAAATAGGATGTTTTTTCTACTGGACAGAGAAAACCTCTTGATACGATTGTTAATAGTTTGAGTGCCTATACTAGACGTACTATGCTATTTCAACATTAACTGTCAGGAATTGAGAAAAATCTTACGCTTTCATCTAGGAGTGACATTCAGCAGAGGGTACGAGATGCAAACTCCTGAAGAGAGCACTTCTCTCTTGCAAAACAACATACGTGCTTTGAAGTCATGTGTTTTAATGATTCCAGCTTATTGCTACATCTCATATGAGGTTTTAAATATTGATTTCACACAACCCAACCACTCGCACTATTGTTGTAGGCTGCTCTCATTCAGCAGTGCATGCGAGCTCTGTGACCTTCACAATGACCTCTACAAAAGCAGTTGTGCATTTTAGTGTGGTGTAAATCCTCACAGACAAGTCGAACCTGTTCTTTTTGGCATCCAGCCCTTTAGATGAATACTCTGCTGAGATTTATTATGAAAGGGGAATGAAGGGGCATTATTGCACAACAGCCACCCCTCTCATACAGAGAAGTTCTATCTTTTACAACTTCTAAAGGCTTTTAAATAAGCAGATCCTCTTAATTACACAAATCCTTCTTTCTTCTCACCAATTTTCTGCAATTAAAATTCACTGTGATTTACAAAAATGTAGACATGCCCAGAAAAAGCATGTGTGCTAAGGTGTTTTATATTATCATTAATAAGTAATATTCATACTTCCTGTTACTATACACGAGGGATTAGTGTTTCCTAGCACGCCATTCAGTTACAACACTGAAGTATTATTCCACATTGTAGCAACATACACTGCCCTAAAAGGGTCCATTAATTATTTTTGTAATGCCATGAAGTTGCTGCAGGATATTAGACTGTCTCCCTAAGAAACACACTCCAATAGTAAAATGATGAATGACAACATTTGCAGGTTTTTAATTAGATTCCAGAGGAGTAAGAAAGCTTTGTCAAAGTTATTTTCCACGGCCTTAGTTTAATACTTTGCATGTCCTTATGCAAATTAAAAATATTAAAAAAAAATCAAGATTAATTGAATTAAAAATATAAAAGTATATAAAGTATAAGAGTGACAGATTCTATAAATTCAATCAATCTGCTGGAACGGTCAGAGTAGTAACCATAGCATTCACATTATCCACGTTCCTTATGGTTTCCTAATTAGTTCTTCAACAAAACTTGTCCTAATAGGGAAGGTGGGGAAACCAAAACAAAAAACACCCAAATAAAGTTGTATTCATACTCTAGGCCAAAAATTCACGTTCAAACCGGCTTTACCTGACAGTCGGTTGGTATCAACTGGAAATGAACTGTGATCGAAACAAACGCCCCCGATCTAAATCTCTCAGTTCCCCTGAAAAGCTCCCCTCCTCTGCCAAGTGACAATGCACACAGACATACCTCAGACTGGAAGAACAGAGAACTGCTGCATCCCTCCCCCCGTCTCACACACACATTAACCCATGGGCTATGTCAGGTATAAGATCTCTCTCCCATTCCTCTAGTCTCAGCTGGCCATTCCTTAGCTTTCTTGCTCCTCCTTTTCTGCCAGCAAAATCAATGACAATGCACAGTAGTGAAGACTTCCCAATACAAGTAAAAAACACACTGTTACCCCACCTTTCCCAGGTCCATATTGCACTTTCACAGCTCCAGAACTGCAGACAGAGGTTTCTCTAACAGAAAACACAGCAACAATTTTTACCATCTAAATTCACTTCCTATCTGTAGGTCCTCATCTGCTACCTCAAGCACAGTCCACTCGTTGACTTCCAAACCTGATACCACCACTAAGATGGATCAGAGAGAGCCTGAAAATAAAAGACGACAAACCAGTGTGATCATGCGGTGTTGTACTTAACAATCACGTATCCTGAGTTCTAACAAGACTTCTTCCTAATGAAGGACTTTCACATTTTGAAAAGCTGCAGTTGCCGTGTACTCTTCATAAATAAAAACAAAAATGCAGCTATGTTTATACCTTGTTCTTCACGACCAACAGAACAGCACAGATACCACCACTATTTTATTTCTGGCCATTTAAAAAAAAAAAATCCCAAGGTTTTCAATCAGGTGATTAGCAGACTTATTAATGCCAAGGTTGTACCTGGCAAACCAGCTACAAAGAAAGTTACTTACAGGGAGCTTAAAAGCAACCAAGAGCTAAACGGATACAACACTCCTCAGGAATACTTTTGTTGCTCTAAGAATGAAGTATTTGTTTAATTTTGTATGTCAAATTCACTTAACTAACCAGATACAAGTCAGGTTAAAAATTAGCATTAAACAAATGCTGTACACAACGCTATCTGTAAAACTAAACTAACACAACACTGTGCTTTAGTATATATTGCACCTTCAAGGTGTTTTTTATCCCTTATTCCAAACAGATTTTAGAATTGCTTGATTTGAGAGAAATTCTTGGCCTAATCCTGTCTAGGCTTCAGATCCTACAGAAGTTAAAATGGGTATTCGAGCTCAAGACATCATCCCACAAAGAGATACTTAGGGTGGATAAATGAAAACTGAATGGTTGAAGATGAAGGAGGCAGTTTCCACTGTAATCCCCTGTACATCCTCCAACCAGCTCTCAAGTCAAGCCATCTTCCTCTCCCCACACAATGAATAAAACCCTAATAATGCTCCAGTGGGAACAAATGCAAAAGGGAATCCTTGGTATGCAGGCACAGTCAAGACAGTGCCAACAGACATTAAGCACCAGGATATAGATGTTGAAGATCTATGCCAAGTTCTCTTCTGTCAAGCAGACAACAAAGTAGCCCCCCAACTCTATCTACGTTACAGCGTCCATGTGGCTGGTGGGAAATCCTTACAATAAAGCTCCTCAGCTTATCCCTTTTCGGGATTGTAGTCATAAAATGGCTCAAATCTTGCTCCAAATAAAAGCAGACTGCCAGCACCCTTACTGCTGGTGCCACTGCCAGCATCCTTACCACCAACCTCTTCCAGAAACTGCTTACTTGGTGGAAAGGCAGAAGCTTCTTTGAATATTTACAAATTGATTATTTGTCAAACTACACTCATCTAAACTCAAAGGGCCTACTGCAGGGCAGCACTACAAGCTGGGCATCTTTACATATATCCTTGGGACACATGTGGCTTTTCTTTTTATGCTAGCCATGTACTCATGCCCACAGGTACACAAACACAGGCAGCCCCGAGCCCTGGCACCAACGACCGCCTAACGATGGCAAGGATCAGATGCCTACATCGATCCCGGTTAGATCTGTCAGCAACTCTACGCAGCACAGAGCATAAGGTCTTGTTTACTTGAGTACTGCTTATGACAGTCTCGCAGAGGATCACATTTCTGTGGTTCTCTTTCTGTGCTTTGGAGAAGAGAGCACCACTGCATTTATTTATGCCTCTCTTTCAAGAGATGAAACAGGAGAACAGACCTCAGACCTAACAACACGTGGTTCTTTGTTCCTGTCGGCAGCCCGCCATTCTAAATTCTTTCTCCCTCCAACCTACTCACCTGTTCTTCCTTTTTCCACCGTTCTCCAACAATTCCCCAAGCACCACCTTTAAATGTACTGTCTGCCTTGTCCAGGATCTACTTCACTGTCCCACAATAACACGAGAATCGTTCTACTTACACAAACCCATCATTTCATTTCCTAGTAATCCTTGCAAATGTTGCAAGTTCCAGTGTCCTGGCCTCCGTCCAGCTAATTTAGATGGATGGTTCCACATGTGCTCTCTGTCCCTCCGCTTCCTGCCCGTACTACTGCGCGCATTTGTCTGAGTGAGCCACAGCAGGTTTCTTTGTTTCCACAACATTTCCAATTATTTTATATTTTAAAGGAGAGCCTGAATAAAAGGACAACATTCACACCATGACAGTATCCTCTTGGCACAAGGCAGGGGATGTTACTGCTCTGCTACACATTCTGCTGGAGTTATAACGCGTGCCACAAGGCACGCCTGGCCCTCCTGTTTCCCCAAAATACCGAGTTACCTGTGAGGCAACTGGAACAATAAACTCCAATAGTCAATTCTCCACTCTGATATATTCCATATCTACATTTTTCTTCTTTAAAAAAAGAAAAGAAGAATAAAGACAAGCCGAACTTTCAAAGATCAATGCACTTCTTCATGAGGATGACTTCTTTCATTAGTATCCGGTGCTGACAATATTCCTTTCCAGCAACACCCCGACTGACACACTGAATCCAGACTAGGTATGTATGGGGAAATTCACCTTTTCATGTCCAACACTGATTGCCTAAAACAATATTCCCTTCTCCCACCCTCTGCACCTGAACAAACATTCTTCGGGAAAATTCTTATTGAAGTCTTCTTGGTAGAGAACATTGTCTCTTTGATCCAAAATATCTTTCACTGCAAGTGCCCTAGTACAGCGAGTGCACCTTGGATGACTACCGACTATTGAAAACTAACACCCTCAACACACCTTTGAAACACATCTTTATTTTTAAATGTATTTTTAATTTGTGTAAATGTGCTATTTTAAAGCTCAAAAGTTGACTCCTTTGAGACCTTGTAGCAAGCACTTATTTGTCCGCTGTGCTCATTTAGGTACAAGTACAGATGTGGAGAGAAGGTGATTAATACACACGCATACCTAGCATGACCGACCTTAATCAACACGCTGAACATTTCTGCTTCTTGTAGAGAATTAATATATTAATAACAATGGGGTATCTCATAACAGGGATTTAATCAAAACAGAAGATGCTGTGGGGAATAGAGGTCCTGCACACACGCCCCTGCCTACAGCCAGAACCCTTGTTACGAAGTACACGGGGCGCCACGTTTAAAACCATCTACGCGTGCCCACAATCCTGCTGCTCTTGGAGTCCAGACTTCTCACACGAAAACTCATCCAGCCAGAGGACTGTGAAAACGCTTGTCCTGGTTTCAGCTGAGAGTTAATTTCCTTCATAGTAGCTGGTATGGGGCTATGGTTTGGATTCAGGATGAACATAATATTGATACCACACTGTTTTAGCTGTTGCAGAGCAGTGCTTACACAACGCTGAGGACTTTTCAGCTTGTCATACTGCCCTGCCAGCGAGGGGTGCACGAGGAGCTGGGAGGGGACACAGCCAGGACAGCTGACAAAGACTGGCCAAAGGGATGTCCCACATCATATGGCATCGTGCTCAGCAATAAAACTTTGGAGGATTGGCCGGGGGGGGCTTCTGTTTCTCGGGGACAGGCTGGGCATCGGTCACCTGTTGGTGAGCAATTGCATTGTGCATCACTTGTTTAGATTTGTTTTGCTTTCTTAGCCCTTCTTTCTTATTAAACTGTCCTCATCTCAACACATGAGTTCCCGCACTTTTTGTTTTTCAGTTCTCTACTGAAGAGGACTCTCCATTTCTCAGAATTACTGCACCAGGACTCAATTGTGAACTCCCCACCACATCTCCTCTGGTGACCTTCTCCCACTACGATCACTACTCTTGGCCCTCCTCGCATGACATTTTAACTCTGGCAAGAATTTCAAAGCCAGATGTTGGCTCTACTTACCCAACACTTGTCTGAAAAAGGCCCTGAGAAGAGGCAAAGAAGAAAATATAGGCTTACAGGAGATCTTCTAACCATGCTGCAAGGTGAACAGGCTTTACGACATCAGCAAACAGCTCTGCTTCACTAAGAAATGGAGTAGCCAAGAATAAAAGTGAGCTGTGAGATAAATCTGCACACATGTGCCTAACAGGCAAGTGTCTCAAAACCAGACACAATCCAATTGACAGCTGAGTCGGAGGAATCTGCGAGCCCATTAGCCCAGCTCTGCCATCCCAGACCACCAGCCCTCCATCAGGTAAACAACAGAGAGGATCAAGGAGTGACACAAAACTGCTTTGATCAGCAGCAATAGAAGAAAAGATTAAAAGCAAACCTGTAGTGTTTTCACAAATGCAGACAAGTGCTAAGAAAAGGGGATCATGGCAGGAAGATCACACGTTCTGTGCACAAACACAAATTCACTCCTCTAGCTTGCCTAAATGGCTCTAAATCCTTCTTTGCTCTTACTGCAGTTCTTTAAATACTCTTATTTCTCTCTTTAAATGATTTTTCCTGTCTAAGGAAAAAAGACTCCTTTTATCAGTTGATGAATAAATTTCACATCTAGTCTGTAGACTGGAGACAGACTATCAAAGATTTGCAGAAGAAATCAATTCTTTTATTGTTAAGCAACAATTAGGATGTCTGGACTGTTTCTCTAGATCTAAATTCTAACATATTTAGTTCTGTGAAGTCCTCTTACCTAGTCATCTCCAAGTACATGACAAGTTTCTGCAAGGAGGCTGAGAACAACCTGCTTTCTGCATCTATGGACTGCCATCACGTCAAGGTAACACATGGTTACAAAGCTCCCCCTAAAATGTAAAAGCGAAGGCAGTGAAGCACTGTCAGAGACTGCTGGGGACCCTCCATCTTAGGAGGTCTCTAGGAACGGGTCAGCCAAGTCCCTGGCAGGACGAGCTGAAGCCTCAGCGATGCCGCCTCAGAGCAAGGAGAAGGCCTCATGACCTCGAGCCCCCCACCCAGCACTATGATTATCCAATTCCCCAAATAACCACTTCAATTTTGGCATCAAAGTTGCTTATTTTATTCATTTTTTTCTTCCCTGGCCTAAAAGTCCACTCTTTCTTTGGCCTTTCTTGATTTTTAGTATCATCTCTACCAAGATACAACAAGACAGGTTACGCTCACGCTTTGAAACAAGCAACATATTTACTTCTGTTCCTGCCTATCCCTACCTTCTTGGATGTTGACTTTTAAACAGTGCACCAAGCACCACTATTTAACAATTTCTTTGCTTTAAAAAACGTGGTTCGGTAACTTTGCACCATTCTCTCAGCACAAACTTTAATATTGAACATTCATGATGTATGCAACTCTTGGCCAAAGCAGAGCATCAAAAGGGCATATACGTACTAAATTGTATCTTGTTAGAAAGAACAGCAGCACCAAAAAAGTTATATTGGAACAATCTATAAATGTGTTTACATTATATGAATGATTTGCTGTTCCTTCACAAGGCATGTAGGAAGTCAGCACTTCTCAAACGTGTAAAGTATTTCCATGTGCTTAAAGCATGATCTTTCCAAAACAAACAATGATTGAGAAATTTTTTATTATTCTTTATTTCCCTGCCAGCTGTTTTTTTGGACTCTCCTCTCAGCCACCTTCTTTCTTTCAGTCAGATCTCTCCTTATTGCTCACAGTAACACCTACTCAAGCAATAGCATTTTCAGAGCTATGTAAGACTGAGAAATGGGAAGATCTCCGCCTGATTTAAATGACACTTGCCTTAGGTCAGTTTACAACGTGTCTTTGTGCTATTGTAGCAAGTGGCAGGTCTGGCTGCTGGTGGGGGTGGAATTTGGGCACCTACAGGAGGACCTGTGAGCCAGTTCTCGCCGCCCTTTCCCGGTGCCTGCTCCAGGACGGGCAGGGGAGCGGAGCTGGCAGCCTCCTCCCTGCGAGCCTCTTCCTAAATAACCTTCCTCATGCGACCAAGACGCTGTGCTGCCTGACACACAGACGCATTTCTGCAACCTGATGGCAAAGAGGCAAGCAAGCCCTTGAGCAATTACATAAATCAAACGGGAGGAGAAAAAAAGTAAAAGACCAGTTCCATTCCAAAAAGAGGCAGATAAAGGGAAGATGTGCTCTGCTGCTGGCTACAGCCACCAACTTTACTAACGTACACATTCGTCTCGTTGCTCACTCCTGTGCAATTAACAGCTTTGGCACTATTTCATTTACTGAATTCCAGTCATTACAGCTGTGCAAACTTATGGGCCCAATTCCTATTTATACTATATGTATATATAAACATGTGCTGCCTTAGCCATGTAAAGGAGCCTTAAAGCAAATGTACAAATATTTATTCTAACGGAGCAGTATAAAAGAGTCCTGCCATAAAACAGAATCGGGACAAGTGGTTCTGATTATGTCTGTGCACCAAACTGTTTAATTTTGACTGTGGCATCTCTCCTAAGGCATTCCAAACAGTAATCCTGCAAAGAGATACAGGGAGATGCAGAACCACATTTCCAAAATCCAGTCTCCTTTTGCAAGGCCAGCACTGTATAAATGAGGGGAAATGACAAATAATATCATTTGCCTTGCTTTTTTTTTCCCCAAAAAAATCTTACCTATATTAGGAAAAACGTTGAATATAACTTGCTTAGTGTTTACACACTTTGATATAATAGTAATTACACAGTAAGCCCAGAACCCAATTAAATGTTTTAGACTTGAGTCTGCAGGTTGGAGTGCACAGGAAGCGTTCTGATGATAGATCACTTTTAAATACAGTGTATCTGGCATACACTTCAAAAACAAAGTTCAAATATTTAAGCACGGTTCTGCATGTATGTGCTCGAATCTTAACACAACATCTTTAAATAGCAGGCCAGAGATTTAGTGAAACTAATATATTTACTATTGCTAATCATTCTCCATCATGCCACTCAGACGTCGCAGACATATTGTGAACATAATCCTGTGAGATTTAAGTGAGCAGCATGTGGTCACAGGACTCTACATCACTTCTAAATCCAGGTTGTTACCTCTAAACTGAATTCTGCCATTCAGCATTTTTGGTGTCCTTTCACTCGTGTCTGTATCTGTATTGTCAGAGGTGGTTCACATCCAGCAGCCACAATTTCTTCTCCCTTTTTGCTTTTCAGAAATAGATATCCTTCTCACCAGATCAATGCAATTTTCATTGCTGAAAACAACCTATTGTTAGTGACGACAAAAAATCAAAGCTAAAACAACATGCAATATTCTCACTGGGAGACAAGAAAGTGCTCAGAACTGCAGAATCCCACAAGCAGAGCTGGTGTTACAGAGCTGTACACATGCACCTGCCCTCCAAATGTGCAACCCCCCTAAAATCTCCACTCCGAGGAAGCAGCTTCCATGGTTTGGCCAGCAGTGCTGCTTCTCTCAGCATAGCTGAGCACCACAAATCCCCTCACCAGCACATCTGCATTTCCTCTGCAGTGGGATGCTGCTTCGTGGGACTGCTGCCCAGCCCGGTGCGTCCGAGCACTCAGCTGGGATACAGCTATCACGCACGCAGGCACCGCGACTGCAAGGGGAATGCAGCAGCCTCGTAGTATAGATTCAGCCACTGACTCCTGCTGGAGGTCTAGATAATGCTCAGTGTCGCTGAAAATTTTACCTTTACATGCACGCTCTCTAAAGCGAGCATGCCTCTTCTGAGCGAATCCATACATCTAAACACTTCACCTCTTCTTGAAAATCCACGTTGTGATTCTAAACTATATAATCTTGTGAAAAGGGAATTACTCCACCCAGCTGCAAAAAAGACAAGCATAGTAGGAGCCTGATGAAGATTAAAAACAAAATAGCAATTAAAGTCAGGCTGGCATAGATTGCAAAGAAATCAATTCCATCTGAAGTGTTTCAGCCTAAAGATATACCAGCTGAGCTAACAGCGAGGGAAGGAAATGGGCTGGATTTTATTTTATCTTTTAAACTTTAGGCAAATTCTAAAAGCGCTTTAGTAAAACCAGCAAAACAACAAACAGAAACCCAAAACAAAACAGAGCAGTAAAAACTGGGAAGGCAAGGCTGAGGGGCTGAAACAGCTCCGCTCCCTGTCACACAGATGGGACGGCAAAGCGCTCGCTGGAGCTGCAGAACAGTTGCAGCCTCAACAGCAGTGCTGTGCTCGCTTCACTTACCTCCAAGTACCTGGCATATGTCTAGGCAACTTTGAAGGAGCACAACTGATTAAAAAAGTATTTTGAAAGACTTTTTTTTTTTGCGTTTGGAACAGGATTTTGGATAATTGCTCCACAAGCTATAAAAGAAACAGACTGAAAACCAGGAGCCGCCGCCGAAGAGCTGTTTGCACAGGAAGCAATATTGTAGGAAAAGGCAATAACGAAGAACAGTTAATTTGACCTGAGCTGATGAGGTCAATGTTTTAAAAGAAAGAGCTTCACATAATGTAAAATAAGAACGCTCTTTCCCATTAGAATAATAGTGCAAGTGTAACGCTGCAAAAAATCTATTCCCTAACACGTGTTCTGCTCAGCTGAGTAGTAACGTGCATTCCTGAGGTGTCCTAGACATCCTGTGTCTGACACAGATTCATTCCGGTGAAATACTGATTTGACTGCTCCCTCCTGCAAGCTTCGGCTGCTTCAGACTGCAAGTTGCTCTCCCCGGCTTCCAGTTACCACCAGCCTCAGCCTACAAGAACTGGAATAAAACCCTGACAACATTCAGACGCACACAAAGTTAAATGCAACGACGCTGCTGTGATTTAGACAGAAGCTGAAGCAGATATTTCACTCCTAATTTGCTGCCATTCAGGGGTGCTGTTGACAGGGGACGGAGCCCGGCTCGGCGGAAGAGACACCAGGTTAGGAATTCAGTAGGGCTGGATCCTATTCCTCCTTCCGCCGCTGGTCTGCTGTCTAATCCTGGGCGAGCACATCGCCTCCAGGCATCTGGTTCCCCTCCCTCCCCGCCACATCTATTTAAGCTGCAAATTCACGGGGGTAATGACCATCTTGGTAATGACGAAGCATGTCCTACATGCACTAATACTTCTATTAATAAATACTCCCACTGCTATTAAGTAATAAAACAAAACCAATGGCAAAGATTGAACAGTCAATGATGCATTATATTCATTTTGAGGTATTTGGGTACAAAATGCAAAAGGAAATCTCTCCCAAGTGGTAGTGGACCAGAGGACACCTATGTTCTTTTCCTGCGCATTTGGGCAATCCAATTAGAGGTAATTGAGTTTTGAACTGCATGAAATTACTTCAAGAATACCATCACCAGAGGCTAAGCCCCCTGGGAGACAAGGGGAAGGGAGCAGAAGTACAAAATAAAACTGGAAGCAACAGGGCATACAGCCTGAAAGAGACTGAAGATAGCATGCATTCTAGCCAGTCTAAGGGATTCAGACTTTCACAAATGTGTAAATAACTGAGTCAAAAGTGTGCATGTTCCCAGTTTCCAATGAATTAAAGAGGAGCTGAATACTTCCACGCTTCCACACATTTTTAACTACAAGGGTAATGTAAAGCACAGAACAACAAGCACCAAAAGGTTCCTACGGTCCTGCGAACACCAGGGGCACAAAAAGAAGACCAGAATTACTGTAACATAATGGATTCCTGCTTGCATTTGCAAGCTGCCATTAATGTGCAACGCATAAGAGCACCTCTTAGCTTCAAAATTAGCTTCCAGTTAAAGCCATCTCCCAACCAGAAATGGTCACTATGCTCACCAAGAAATGGAGGAATGGTTCTATTCCCAGACATTACATTTGTTTTGCCCACCCCAATAAGCCATAGAAATGCTAAAAATGGCATTCATTTCTTATAACCTCTGCTCTTTTTGACTAGTACTAAAATGTAAAGTATGTGCATTGACAGGAAGCATTCTCAGTGCTATTGCAATAAGTATAATTAAGGTTATTATAATTTCTTTTGTAGCTTTACCCTGATTTGAGATTAGATATAATAAGACTAATATTTTAAATATTCATATATGCTAAAAGCCTGTTCCTTAATATGATGAGCGGAAAACTCTGAAGTGCTTTCTCCCCCACTCAGAGAGGCTAAATCAAACTGACTAATTAGGTGTGTACGCTTCATACGTGGAAGACATAATTTACTGAAATAAATTTCAGAAGTTAATGAGATCCAGTAGAAGGCAACTAAAAAGCAGCTCCTGTTTGAAGGGAGCAAAACAACAGTTTAACAAAAGGAAAAGCGAAGATGGAAACCCTGCCTCCCTGATCTAATTGTCTCTCTCATGCTATAGGGGATGCTCTTGCTTAGCTTACCGGTTGCAGACATTCCCTCCTCCCCCTGTAAGCACAGGAACTCCACAGCACTCACACGACACCTTAGATGAGCCAACTTCCTTGAGCTTTGCCGGGGAGACTAGAATGGGCATGCCTCTTAATTCAGAAACAGAGAAACTTGTCCAATTATCAGTCAGGCAGAAGAACATCTCTGACCAAGACCATCGCAGGAAAACCACTCGTGTTCAAGCTGAAAAAAGCAAGGACTGCCACAACTGGCATGTAAAGCCTTTGTGTAAACACCAGCTCCGGATTTGCCAGCATCTCGGCTAGCTTTATCTGGATTCCCTTCTTCTGAACACAATTAAGGAAAACATCCACCAGAAAAGGTCAGCGGCCAAACTACTAGGAAAAAATAAACACACTGGGGAAGAACGTACGGGGTCACTTATTATCTGCGTGATGCCAAAACTCTTTACTGGTGAGCCCAGAAGGAAATTCTCACAGAAACAATAGTTCGTTTGCACAACTGTAGAGCCAAACAGAGCATTAATTAGAACTTAAAAATATCTGCATCTCAATATTACCCTACAGCTGCCCCACCAATCAGCGGTGCAAACCCCACGGCTTAGACGAACAAAGCTAGAGCACCATGAGGTGCTGCCCATGACAAGCAGCACAACAAAAGCTCTACCAGCTCCACCTACTTCATGTGTACAATTAAACAAAGTAGATGGCCTGTGCATCCCAGGATTTTAGAAAAACTCAATTGGAACATATTAAGTATTTCATAAGGTGAGCCTCAAGGTAGAGGAATTCACCCAATGCTGTCACTGGGTCAACAACTGCACTAAATCTTACACGATGAGCACTGTTGCTTTCTACAAAACCCCATTCTGAGCTGAACAACTTGCATTCAACTACAGTAACTTTTCAAAAGCCATCCCAGTCCCGATCTGAAACCACCAGGAATTAGAGATTTCATCACATTCCGCTCTAAATTCTAACAGCAGGGCCAGCTAACCACTGGAACATTGTGAACTTCAAGGTCTTGTTTCTTCCCTCAGTTCCTATTTGTTTAACTAAGGTTACTAGTTCTTGCTAAATTTGCTGTTGTGCTGTTCAGACCTGGCATTTTCTGCACTGAGGAGGTACTTAATGTACATTGAGTCATATCTTAACCTTCTCATGAACTAGAGGCAGAACTCACTACAAAGCATATCCTACCACCTTTGGATGAACCTTCGTTGCTTTTAGTTGTTGTCTTTACGTTTTTCCCTTTCAAAATGCAGTCAGCAGAGCACTTCAGTGCACGAGTCTTTCCAACACCGCCTTCAGCAGTCCCTTCCTATTTGCTGCACTACTATTTATATATCCAAGGCTTACACACATGCTGTGGTTGAGGGTCAAATTCATTTACATGCTTAGCTAAACTTCCAAATACTCCTCACAGAGCCCATTATTTATTATTCTGTTTATAATTTTGCATTTAGCCATATTAAAACATCTCATTCAAAGGAGGCCAGCTTTTCAGAAATGCCCTGTAAAGCGCCAACTTCCATGTCATCCATAGAAATTCATCATCTGCTTCCAGACGCTGAACCGTGTCCTTCCATGTCCCTTCTGTACTTACCCACAGAAGTATTCCCATGCTGTGGTAACCAACCACTACTTTAGGAATTACGAGGTAGCCAGTTAATTCATTTAGTGTGCAGAATATCAATATTGTTAAAATTTTATAGAAATGACATTATATAATAATAAAAACCAATGTCAGGTAATAATTAAATCAAGCACCCTATAAAGAAAATACGGAGAGAGTCATCATTCTCAACCAAACCTGTAATTTTAGCAGTGCAAAATCAACTTTGCTAATCTGTTTTCCTTAAGACACTAGTCACAATCTTCAAATAGTCCTAACCTTAAACATTCAACTTTTTTTTTTTTTTTTTTGTCTTTTTAATCTAAGACTATGGTCAGTAGAGGAGGGTTGTTTGTTCATCTGGGACTGAACAAATAAAATTAGTCTTCTACTCACACCTTCTGAACACCAATAAAACAATGATCAGTTACCTGGAGCATGTCCTCTTATTCCAAATGTTAAGATTTAAATGTCACGATGCTAGAAATCTCCTCGTCCCAGTCTTTTATGTTTTTTGAATGAAGTTTACTTCAGGCTGCAGATTTGAAATGTTTGCTACTACACAATACTATTTAAAATCCATTTACAAATGCAATGGAAAGTATTTCCACTGTCCTCATCATGCAGCATAAGCTACATGGAAGCTTAACTTAGCCCTCCAAACTAAGCTGGAAAGACCAACAGCTTTAAAAAAAAATCTAAGAATATATTCTAACAGCTAGAAAAAGTAGAGGCATCCAGTTAGAATATTTTTTAAGCAGAACACCTAACACTTTCTGTCTAGTAAATGTCACAGCAAAAAAAGAAAGAAGAAAGAAAAAGTTAGAAGATACGGTTTGTACTACAGAAATATAAGAGAACAATCTGCACAAGTTTGCAAGAGCTGACACTACTTTTGGAAAAGCAAGCTGCAAATGCAATTATATTGTAAACTCTTCGGGGGAAAGAGACACAATGAACACAGCACAGATATCCCTGACAAATCAAATTGATTAATTGATGGGAGACCGGTTTGATACAAAAGTTTTTGCTTCGTTTACTTTCTGGTTTGTTAGGGGAGGTAGGGAATGTTGGTCGTTTTCAAGACATCATTTAGCATTATCAAGTCTAACGTATAAAGTCTAAGAAAAGTGCAGGGATTTTTAAAAAAGCAGGGGACAAGTAAGGTGCAAAAAAAGATTAGTAAATTCCCACTCCCAGCCCCAGCCCCCCAGATAAAACTTGAATTTTATTATTATTTTTAAACATTTCCACACACCAGCTGATGTGTACTTGTGCCACGTTGGGATAAAAAACAGGAATGCTGACAGATCTTCAGCTGTCACTACAGAAGTAACACATTTGAAAAAATACTTGTTGCTTCCTAGATTCCAAGAGCAATGAAAACAGCATCCTTAACCATTTCCACACTGTTTGTCTCACACTCGGACTATTTCAGTGCTCCAAGTAAACATTAAAAAAGTGCAGTCTTGTCTTGAGCTACCAAAATTTCAACTTCCAAAACTGTTACACAAATGAGAGAAAAAAGCATTCAAAGTACAGCACCACTTTGCAGGGAAAAAGGTATAGCTTGTTTTTGGGCAACTACGCAATGAAAAGGTTTCATACATTCTAAGTAGCAGAATGATGAAATACTTAAGACTGTTCTCTTCCAATTATATAATTAGAAATTAATCTGTTTCATATAATATGCAACTCAGATTTAAATAACCTCTAAGTTTCATGTTAGGAAATCTTGGCTCTTTTGAAAGGCGTTCAAAAAAAAGAAAGAAGCAAGTCTTACCATTTTGATGCCAGTGGAAAACGTGACTGGTTTGACAGGTTTGGGTTTTTCCAGTTGCATTTCTAGCTGAGTAGATCTGTCCTTATGCTGAGCTAAAAGCAGCGAAGCAGGAAGGCTGGAGCTCTCCTGTAAGTATACAAATAACAAAGCTGAGTGCTAAAACAAACTAAATACAAATTAATGCTGCATCTACTTGAAAACCGTAAGTTGTGTCTGAAAGGCCATCACCAGCAGTGAAGTGTAATACTGAGTATCCTCTGTATGAAAAACAGTTTACAGAAAACGATCATTTTCAGTAATAAGAAAAAGCTGCAGTAACCCCATAAATCAGAGTAACCTGCAAACAACCATTTTTATAGAATCCACATTAAAGACAATATAACAGGCTCCTTATTCCAACTATAGCCAACGCAACTATATTTATTAAAATTATAAAAAAAATTAAAACTTAATCAGAGAAGGAATAATACAAAGTAGTATAACTTGGATCAGATGTTTATCTAAGACACATTCTTTCTACCAATGAACTCAGACCAGTTTGAAATTGTTTCCCATTAGATTTCACCTGAGGCCGTTTGGAAATGATCCTTGCTCTGCTTTGCACAATGGCACTATTGTAAGTGCAACCAACAGCATATTTATTTTCTCCTTCACCAACTTATTTTTAGGGAAGCCAGCCAATTTTTTTAAAAATATATAAAAGTAATAAAATGAATAGTTAAGCAAATTAACTGCTAAAACTCTCGTGTTTAGGCTACAACAGAATGATTATTAACATACATCTACGTGCTACATTCTTGGGAGAGTCAGAAAATTATTGGCCAAGTAGGTTGCTAATAAACTAACGCGACTATCCACATGCATACTGAATTCCTCTAGACTTCCTAGCTAGAACAAAAGTAAAGTTGAGAGCAAAGAAGTTTAGAATGGATTATGCCCAGAGATCTGTAGTGCAGAGTTTTTCATAAGGCACTCAAACCAAGCAAATATTGAACTATGAATCATATTTGCTACTCACCAAAACCAACCACACTGTAATATACTGTACTGGGATTTATTTATTAACTTAAAACAGTTCGGAGGAAGGAGTTAGGAGTTTTAATGCCATGAGATGCCTTGCTGTTCTCATAGTATCCTGGAAAAATCTCCCAAAGTCATCACAAACCTTGGTTATGCTTTACACCTACTTTGCCCAACGCTCTCACTCCTCTTTCCACCTTACTGTTTGTTACACTCATTTTGTCTTACGACTAGATTGTAAGCACTGAAAGCAGGAAAATCTCACATGAGACCTGCTCCAGAATGACCAATAATGTAAGTCACAGGATCCTACTGAAATTTCTGCAGTTCCCCAGGTGGAAAAGGTTTAAAAATCTAAATTGTAATGGTAAGACACATCTGATTCCTGTACAACCGAGAGAAAGTTTGGACCACAAACACATTAGTTGACAGTTTTGTGTCTTCACAACGCTGTACACATCCATAACCACCAGGCAGACCCTATGTGCTGCTTGCTGGCAGCAGAGTTTAAGGATGCTGGTTTCTTTTAAATTTCAGATTTAATATTCTGAAGAGTGGGAATTATTCTCTGGTTTATTTGACCCTCTCATATTCCTTAAACATTCACTGCATTTCTAGCACAATAACTAAAGGAAGCCGGTTTTTGTACTAACTTCTCAACAGTTTCGCATTAGCACAATGGTAGGCAACCAGATTACACAACTGTGGGAAATCAACACCGTGCCAGCAAGCCACCACATTCACGATTGTTTGTCCTTTCTAATATGCACATAGTCCTTCTGTTAACTATTAACGCAGAAAATAGACAGAAATCAAAGATCCAATCCTGTAAGCATTTATCCATACCAGCGATTTTCTGTATGGGAAAACAAACCGTGTAACAGCATGAACAAAGCCACTTACACACAAACATTTCTGCAAGATTTCTCTCGAGAACCCTGAGGTTCTGGCAAAAATGGGGACACTTGACATCTGTAAGGCACCCTGCCCTTTGTTTGTTTCCAAGCTAAGCCACGGCCCAGGGAAAACCTGCCTCTTTGTCAAGCGTTGCAGTGCCATTCTGCTCCTGCCTGGGAAGCAGAGGTTCTCAAAGAGGTAAGTCCAAGTCCCACAACACAGAAGACATCTAAGAGCAGTTCTATAACCCTTTGTATACAGATGAGTTTATACAGTAAATAAAGGAAGTGCTTTAGTATTTTACTAAGCCCTTATTACCCACGTTTAGAGAGTTACAAAATAAAATAAACCACACATCCCTTGCAATAAAACGTAAAATACATTTGAGACTGCAAGTCTAAATTACAACAAGGTGCCGTGCTTTTCAAGTGGGAGGTTATATTGTAAAAGGGGTCACTTATAATGAGGGCAACATAAAATCTGCTTAACCAAGCAGTGGGGGGCAAAACGGACAAGAGGTAACGGAGTAGGACTGGGAGCCAGGGCACCTGATTGCTCTTCCAGTAGCCTGGAGGGCCTGGGGTGCCTGAAAGCCTTGCTCACCTTTCCAGCACGTCACACTGGCCTCCTCCTTCCTTCCCAGCCAAGCTCTTGGAGCCTGGGCCTCGAGGCCAGTCCTTTCTGCAAGACTACTGAGCTCCCTCCCCAGGCTGACCATTATGCAGAGCCTGCTGCACGACATCTTAAACACCAAACATTTCTGCGCCTTTTCCCCTCCCTTTGGAGGGGAAGTTTGCCCAACTTATAGGCACCTTGAAAACAGGACAGGGCACTTGCGCACAGTTTTGTAAACAACTGAGGCCTTTATTCACAATGATAACACAATAAATATGTATTAAAAACCATGGATCGTCTCAGTCAGGGCTTAAGCACCAAAAGCAAAATTCTCCTCTTCAAAGTGCATGGGGGTGCTCAGTCCTCACACTCTTCTCACACTCTTCTCTTACAAGCCCACAAGCTGTCTGCTAGTGACAGTTTAGTACCTGAGGACTAACTTGACATCTCTACACACTACAGAAGAAATTTGCCCTAGATTTTCTCTTAATGCCCAGTATGGGAGGGGAAAAAAAAAAAAAAAAAACACATTGAAAAAAATCACCAAGAGCCAGGTCACAGTGGCTGCAGGTTCCAAACACCAGGTGATGCATTCAAAAGACAAGATTCAAAACCTAAGGGTGAAACGTTGGCCTTCCCGCCTTCCTCTGTGCTCACAACCCTGCCAAGCCACTGCTTTTGCCCCTGGTATCATGGTACCACTGCAGCCAGAACTTAAACCTTGCGGTTTTGGTACAGTACCAGCAGGCAGAGATGTGAGATTTTTAAACTGTAATTCCTTACATGGCTCCTTATGCTTGCTTTCGCTGCGTTTCTCAAAGAGAGCACACATTTCAGCTTTACTTATGATCAGCTTCATTTTCAGATTTGTAGCACAGCATTAGAGGGATTTAAGAGACCATAGGAAATGTTTATTTGTTTAACAACTGCTGGTTTTCCAGAGACTTTGTAAGTCATTGTACAAACACTTCAGTGCTGGTTTTATAAACCTTTAGTATTACAAAACAAGTTTAGGCCCAAATCTAAGGTGACAGTGCTCCTTCATAAACAGAAACATAACTTAAAATTGCCCAGTTTCCTTCCTCAGCCTTTAAAATCACCTTTCTGTAGTTTTTAGAATATTAAGACGTTTTAATAGCAATACATATGCAATCACAGTTAAAACTACCTATTTTGGTCATGTTTTAAGGATTATTTATAATCATTCTTTCCCCAAGCCATCTGGTGAAGTAGGTTTCCAGTAAAACCAACTGCTGTGTTAAAGAACAACACTGATCTCTAGTAAATTAAGAGTGTGTTTTAGAGCAGGATTGAAGTTAGTCAGAAACCAGTTCAAAATCCCTTTTCTGAGACATTAAATATCCTAGTGCAGCTTTTATGAATTGATCCATTACTTACACTATTCCTAATTATGTGGCCTGTAAGCACCTTGAAAGTGAAAAGAGACTGCTGGATGCAAAGTTACAGACTTGCAGGATTCTCAAGGAACCCTTCTACTTATCTCTGCTTCTGTCTACAAAGTATGCAACACCAGCTCCTTTCAACAAAACCAATGAAATGCTGCCAAGTCTCCTGGCTTTGAAAATGACAGCTCTTCAGGAGAGCTCCAGAATCTCCTGAATTGCACATCAGTGCTCTCTCTTCAAGTCAGCGCCTTCTGCTTTGGTTCAAAGGGGAACTATTTTTCCTGGAAAAGTAGAAGAGCATCTACAGCTGGAATAAGAACTGAGCATACAAAGTAGGAATTAATGTTACGAGATAAACTGAAATAAGAAAAATTCTGAATTAACATCTGCCATGCAGCTTTCAACCACATACTGACAAAACTGCACACTGTGTAACTACACGCACACATACGTTGTTTTGATTTGCTTCAATGTTATACACCGACTGTTATCATGGGTGTTAGAATGTGTGTGTATGCATGTCTACACACACAAAAAAAAAAACCCTGAGATGTGAGTCTTGTTTACAGAACAAGTATTTATGGAGCTTATCTATAGCCACACATTGTCAGTGGATTTCAAATACAGAATCAGTAGCAAATTAAGCCAAAAACAAGATTAAGACCATTTCCAGGAGTAGCTAAGTTCCATACCCAACCTATCATTTAGGTGCTCTGACTCAAAGAGTTGATTAATGTTCAATTAACTCATGAGAATACTGTCCCTTGTTTTTCACTCCTCCACTGCAGAGGTGATTGAGCTCATGGAGCAGCTCCTGATTACTGCTTTGCTTCAGCACACCAGACTGTCGGCCACAGCAATTCAGGGCTGCTTAACAAGCAAACAGTGATAGAACTTCACATTATGCCTGAAGCAACTTCGGAGCTCCTCTCTACCCCCTCAAACTCTGTGATCAGACATTCACCACAACAGATGCAACCGTCATCAGCTGAAGGCAATAGAAGTAGGCAGTTGCATGGGCTAACACATGGCAGAACTCATTCATTATACATCAGGTTCAAGGTGGAGTAGTAAAAGTATCAGCTATGCTAGGGCAAAGCCATCCTGGATCACAGTCAAAGCCTGGGGCTTTCATATTGTCAAACTCAGTAGAAATCTAGACTTCCATACTAGCTCTTCTTCAGATACTCAGTGAAATTTCAACTCCTAAGTAAACCGTAAGGTGGTTATGCTCACTAAAGACATATCAGAAATACACCTCTGCGTGTCAAACAGCAACAAGTAAAGAGCCTTCAGTGGAAGCTCACTAGGGAAAGAAAGAAAGAAGCAAAAAAAAATACAACTGGCAGAACCAGGAAATAAACCTTCTTCTAAATATCCAAACAAGCCTTTCTGCATCTTATCCTGAATTAATTTTGTGTTGAAGCAGCCAAGAATGTTTTTCCCTATAATTTCCAAGCACCATTGGACATTCTGGACAATGATTCCATTCAGCCAAAGAACTTGTTGTGATATCCCAGACGCACTCTCCCACCAGTTCTTGGCTTACCAAAATCGCTCAGAGTTCTTTGTAGCATTGCAATAAATGATAGGAGACCAAACAGTCGTACAAAATTGGTAAGATAGGGAAACAGAAAGGGGCCGATGTGTTAATTACACAGTTAACTGGAAGAGATGAATACAAACATACCTGCTACAGAGCACTCAAAGCCTCCAGTTTTGTTACTCACCAGTTCATCCAAGAGTGCCTGTTTATTCTTCCTTTTCATCATCTGTTGTAGTTGTTCTTCTTTCTGTACGAGCAGTCGCCTTTGTTCATTTTCCTGTCGTTCCACCTCTAAAGCTTCCTCCAATTCTTCCTGCTCCCGTGTCTGAAATGGAAACATTAGAAATTCACTCACAGCAGTCTTCCTCTCTGAGTAGACAGAGTTCACCCACAGCTATATTGCCCATCAAAGGACCTAGGGCAGACCAAGTGATGGGAAAGTAGCCAAATTCTACCTTTTAAAGGTCATTATGGATGATGATCACACTGGACAATAAAAGGAGTTAGGAAGTTAGAATTTTTTCCTTGCTGCAATAGAAAAAGCATCCATCTAGATCTCGGTTCTTTAAATGTTAGAGAATGACAGTGGCTTTTCCTTATCTTAGCTCATTGCTCCCACATATCCTATTTCCCAAGAGCTGCAAGTTAAGTGACAAAAAATATAATTTTGCTATACAGTCCCTGATCAACCCTCCTAGATCAGTTGCATCTTGTATGCAAAACACACTGTGTGGTTATCACTAGTGTAGAAGAAAATCTCTCTGGATATTGAGAAGCTTATGAACTAGAGCATGTTTAAGCATGAACTATGAACGTGTCACATTCCCAAAAAATTAGGTATTTTTCCTACGACTTGGATAATACTTGTGTGCTAGCAGAAGTAGAAAAGAAACAAGTTACTAGGACAAGGTGACTGAGGTTTCGTTTCAGGATTTACTTCTTAAGTCTTTTTTAACCTGTAAACTATCAAGTCAACTGTATTTGGAACTCGGAGTGAAAGAAAAAAGAGGAGGGCTCAAAGACTACAGAAGCACAGACGGGGGGGGAAAAAAGCATTAAAGCTGAACAACTCTACCGAAGAGACAATCAAAAGAATGCTAGTTTGCAGGTAAGATGGGACAGGACAATAACATACAAAAACATTTTCCCAAATCGTCCTCCCCAGAAACACTGAAACAAAAGGAAATCCAAAATAAAAAAGCAGAGCGCTAACATTTTATAAGATTTAAATGGATGATTAATCCATAGGAATAGTTTAAGCAAAATATTATTGCAGCTTAATAAAATCTTTTTGTCGTTACTAGAAGACCCCAAGTTATATCAGAAAGCACAGTGATGTGATACATGCCAGAATATGCTGAAAAATATCCCTTTAACAGGCAGATCAAGCTGGTGGGTCCCAGGGAGGCCCAGTTACTCCTGGATGGAAGAGCTGACAGATCTCATCACTTGCCCCTGAGTCAACCAAAGATGCCTGTACCCTGTAAGTAGCAGTGACACGGGTGAACAGGTCACCAACCAGTGACCAACTGAAACTGGATTGTCTTTGCATTTAACCAAAGCAAACAAACAAAACTCCTCAAGCTGTTAACTGAGGTTATTTCTAAGAATTAAGGGATCTAGTTAGTTCAGTCATCAGAACAGAGAGCTCAGAGTCTTTAAGACATTCCAAGCCTCTTCCTTGCTTATGTATAAAAGAACTCTGCACTAAAACAAAACAAAAAAAAAATGTAGGAAAGTGCTAACAGATCTAGTCTGAAAAAAACAGTCCAGAAAAAATGTAGTCAGGAATAAGTAAACTGATATACAAACCTAAGCCAGATCAGACTGCAGCAATAACAGAAGAATTATCACAAGCCAGATCAAATTCTTTCTGAACAGAAGACCAAATAAAACAGTTAAAACTAAGAGAGCTCAAGAGGCAGCAAGGGTTGTGTCAAGCCTGACTGTAACCTAGACAGTTTCAAGATCGAAAGAGATGAAGATAATCTTGGTGAAGCCTGGAACAAAGTCAAAATAGCAAACGGGAAGAAATAAGTAGAAAAAAATGCCACATTCAATAAAGCAAAATCAAAAAAATTTATACACATTCACACCATAGAGTCCAGATAAAGCTATTTCAAGATTGAACAAAGCAGCAAGTGAAACTGAAGATCTAGTACCAAAGCAAAAAGTAAAGTTATGCTATGAGGGGACAACAGCAGTCATTTAAGGAAAAATACAAGTTTGGAAAAACTGTAACCAAGCTGGTCTTTGAACTCAGAGTGCAAGGCTTTTTTAAAATATACACAATATCTAGTCATCATTTTGTTACAATAATATCTTATATTTATATATAAATACAAAAGAATGACAAGAACCCTTTCTCCAAGAGTTCTTCAGCTTTTTTCGTTAACCTGTGTACTTAAACTTTTTTTCCACATGGCCTGGCACCAAATCCAGAGATCTAACAGATGGGTTAGCGTACAAGTAGCAAGATCATGAAGGCTTGTATTAAAAGAACAACAAGCAGTTGTTCAAGTCCCGAGGTGACTAGTTCAATAACTTCGTATTTGGATTCGTAAGAAAGAACGACACTCCTGACAGCAGGAGTGACAGAACAGAGACAAAAACAACTTACAGGCAATGGATTTGGTGACATTAATTCACTAGTTAGAAACAAAACAGGAGACAATGTGATACACTTCTTGATCACTGTTGATTTTGAACCTCTTGTATGGCAATGCTACAAGAGACCAACCACCTTAGGATGACACGTGTCAACGTGTTTCTAGCAGAGATGGGAAAACGGTGTTACTTTGTAAGAGGCAGTTAAGATCTCAGCTATAATACTGCTTTCAACTCTGCTCCCTTCTGCCTGCCAAACAAATTCAAACTGGAACAGACAAATGATTAAAAAAAATAATAACACCAAGAGCAACAGAGAATATCTGTGTTTCCTCAGGAGCAAACCACTACAGTGGACGCAATTATTTGTCAGTCCAAGAATGAAGGGATAATGACTGACCATAAGAAGTTTAGGCTAGGAATTAGGACACCTTTTACTATTCAAGGAGTAAAAGACAGTCCAGAACCTGACAAAAAGAGCTAGAGAGAAAAAGTACCATTTCAACTGTTGGGAGAGGGGTAAATTTATAGGGAAGATCATGCAGTTTTTGTAATACCCACTGTGGCAACCCTATTATTATGTTTCAATTGTTCAAAAAGAAATTAATCCAGATTTACTGGAGATCTGGAGACATGCAGGCTTGCCCAGCTTCTACAAGTCAGCCTCTAGCACAACAAGACCGTACAGTACAGAAAACAAAGAGCCGGGGGCCTTGGGTGGGCACAGCGTACTGCTGTGCTGCTTGGTATGATCATGCTGTGAGTGCACGTCTGTCTGCAAGTCAGGTAGATGAATGGAAAGTGGGCTGCAGGCAAAGCACCCTGTTATTACGGTGACCCTGGAGGTTGCGCCTACATCATAAAACAAGACGTAGCCGAAGATTTGGAAGGTCTCTTCAAGCTCTGAAGCACAGGACATTGCACAGCGTCAGACACGGGATAACAGATCAGAGATGGACCCCTAGGGAAATTTCCTTGCCTTTAAAAGGAAGAGGTTCAAACAAACATTTTTCAGATTCCAATCTCCTCCTGTGAAATCCTAGTGCTAAAGAAATCACTGGGAGTTTTGCCACAGACTTCAGGGGAGCGAGGATTTCACCCCTACTGATTTGAAAGCAAGTCCTTAGTGCAACTGGAATACAAACACAAAACCTTGTTATGTCACACTCTGGGCAGACATTTTCCTTCAAGAACCGATAACAATGTGTATTTTTATACTGAAAAAAATACTTAACAGATTAAACTTTTCTTACAGAAAGAAATGCTTGCAAGTTTATTTTTAAAGAACAAAATGATAACTGAGCCATATTGTAATGAATACATCTTCAAAGAACCATGTGTTTTGCATACAGATCATGTATACAATACTCCTGATGTTATTGTTACCAGCTCTTGAACAAAAATTTGAATGTTTGTTTCAACATCTTTCATTTTAAATTTTGCATAAACCAGACCTGTGCTTTCCTTCAGTTTTACAGCTCTCCCTTGGGAGCTTCCTAATGTCTGCGTCTGGATTCCCTTTTCCCTTCGGATGAGAAAGGAATGGTTGTCCTGGTGTAGGAATGAACTTGGTCTCTCCTGGATATTATCCAACAACACTGCCAGCATGCATGCAGTAGTGATGTATTAGATGCAGACTTTACTGCTTGTCCCTCTTTCTAAGCCCTTTCCAAAACAAAGGAAAATTGCATTTCAACTATCAATTTAATCTCTTTTAAGCAGCCCTAAATATCAGTATCACAGAATATTAGTATACTATATATTTTTGAATACAAAGTGAAGTATGCATAGTGCCTTCAGCTTTGACTTGCTTTTAAGATACCTCAGAAGCGCTCCACATTGAACATCCTTTAATTCTTTAGCTAATGAATAAAAATTGTAAGGGAGAGAAGTTAGACTAACCAGTTTTATCTTGTTTTTCTGAATGACTTCTTTGTTATCCTTCTGGTACAGCTCCATTTTCTTTTTGGTGTTCTCCAAATCCACATTGTTAGTCAAGTTAAATACTGCATAAATATTAGAAAGACAGAAAACAAAAGTATTAGGTCGGCATGCACTACTACAACAAAGAAATACAACTCATATTCTCTATCACTTCCAGAAACAGACATGAACATCACAATAATAGAATATACTTAAATATGCCTTGAAAAGCAAGATACAATCTGCTAAATCCCTGCAAACTTCAACAGAAGCCAGTGATGTTCCTTTAGATTTATACATCTGTAGCAGATGAAAATTTAAGTTTTGCATCCTGTTTTGTGAAACCGGTAAGGACATACGTGAAAAATCATGATATTCTCAGTAAAACACTGACCTTTTTAAGTCCTAAGAACACAGTTATTCCTGTAAAATGAAGTTAGACTAAAACATACGCATTGTAAGAAAAGGTTAGAAATTAAGCTGTTCTATTCCATAAGATCGTCTAGTGCACAAAGAATACAGAGATTGAATTTTCAGGTACACATAAAATTCCTGTAATTTGATGACTTAAAAGGCACCAATGTACCATTACCTTTATTATGAAGAATCTGTAAATGCATCCAGATTAATGGGTTAAAAGACATTCTTTTGATACCTCTTGGTAGTGACAGACTGTATCTCACATAATTATGAGCCAGCAGGGTCAGCCAGCAGGCTCCGTAGTTCAGCAGAACATTCCCAATTATCTACATATGGCATGGCATATACCTCAAGAAATTGAACAGTTTCTATAACCAACAGCTTGAAAGATGTAGATGGTTTGGATGACTCGTAATTCGATACAGTGCCTGAGCCTTTCACCTCCAGGTCACTGGTTCAATTGTGGGTCAAGTGAATTCCAACTGAAAGCCATTATCACTGCGAGGGCGCTTGGTGTTTGCCATCCAGAGCGGATGCTGGGCTCACACCCACATCCCTAAAGCTACTGCAGACCACGAACATACAGCGTTCTCCCCCAAAACCTCAACGAGCTTTGGTTACGTGCCTACAGTAAGGTTACAGGAGCAGCAGAGAAATTCGCAGTGCCGTTGATAAATCCCTCACAAGAGAACAATGGCACAGGGATTGCGAGAAGCCAAACCCTCAGGAAGAGAAAGCGGTTCTAGTGGAAACACCAGCACAGGGCCTGGAAGACTTTTATTCAGTTCTCTATTTCTGGTTTCTCAAGTGACTAGGGCCAAATGAACCCTGGGCACATACACAAGTAACTCTGCAGCGGTACAAGTAAGACCAACAGAGAGAAGTAGAAGGAAGAACCATGAAGTCTGTGTCGTTACCCATGAGAACAGCCCCCACCTCAGTTTGGTAAAGATCGACATCCTTTATTCTTTTCTCCTCTCCACAGGTAACACGGCAGAAATTAACTTTCAGGAGGGTTCTAGGTAAGAAACCTCAAATAGCCTAGGCTAGCAAACCAGCTGAGAGAAACTAAAGAAAGAGCAAGAAATCAAAGCAGAGATCAGTTACTGGGGGTGAAAGGGGAAGGCTGAAAATGCAAGAGCCGTGAGGTTCAGCTCAGAGCAACGCAGCCACACAGCACCTCAGTACTGCCAAGCAGCGGTGGTCCTGCTCCCACGTCCATCCCAGGCGCAGGTCTCGCCTCTGCTCCGACTGCAGGACTCTGGGTGCTCTGCGGTGTCAACAGAAACTTCTCAGTAACCTGAACTGGCTCAGCAAAGGGGATGGACGAGTGCCAGAGATGGTGCAAGGGAAGTAATAGAAGTGTACAGATGGGAAATAGGAACGCTCTCTTTCCAGGAGTACAGATGCAACGTTATCTTATTTCTATCAAAAAGTATTCAGCCTTTCCTTGAACCGCAGCAAAAGGGTTAGGCAGGATATAGTTGAGAAATTCCTAACCTTAAAACAAGCAAACAAAATGCTCTATTTATTATTTTTCCTCTTTTCCAAATAATAAGCAATATCAAAAGGACTGACATTTTAATTCAGCCTGGCTCCTGCAAAACAGCTCAACTCCTCCAGCCCCTACCCCACCGCCCCGACCTCAGAAGGGATGCGAGAAGCAGGTTGGTTTTGTGCCTTAAGCATTTGATTGGGAATCAAAACCTGGGTTCAATCTCCAACTTGGCTACTGTTCCAGGGTAGATCATTTGCCCTCTGAACTGGCGGAACCACATCTGTAAGAACCACAAGCAGGAGAATAAAGCTTATTTTTCTATATATATTCTGCTTTATCTCCTTACTATAGTTACTTGCAGCACCTATCTCAGTGTTGTCCTGATCTCAGGTGGAGCCCCTGGGCATCACTATAACCCAAAGACACCATGCTGAGAGCCCTGTGACTTTCAGAGCTCAGCTCCTTGGTTTTTGGAAGCAAGTTACCCATTTTGATTTTTGTTTGTCCCTCTCCAGAAGGCATAAAAACATTTTCCAATTTCATATTGCAATAAACATAACACTTTCTGAATATGGCAGCATTTCCTTAATAAAACACATTATTTCAGTCTAAATCTTTTGTATTTTAGTGGAGATTTGACCTCCAGCTTTCTAGCCTACAGCTTCCAGCCGACAATCAGCTTCATATTTGAGTATGATGGCAGAGAAGAATTGTCATGTGAAAATGCTGGCATACAACCAGGGCTCCGCAATGACAGCAGCTGCATGGGAATGTCAGCACTTCCTACAACTTAAATCCACACACCAGCTCCCTAAACTCTTCAATGACGACACAAGAAAGAAATAGCATATGAGACATGCTGTGCTAAGCAGGATGTCCAGATGCCACCTTCAGGTGCAAGAGGAGGAACACGATGAGATGCCAAATGCCTTTGGGCTGCTGAATATCATGGGTATTTCTCTAAAAATAATCCAGCAATAAGCTGATGATCTAAGTTTTTGCAACTATTGCTGCTTGAAACACTCGTCTTTTTTTGTTTGTTCCTTTCTCAGTTATCATTAATTACTCAACAAGACACAACCTAGGCTTGTAAAACACCAAACATAAGACTTAAAACTCATACTGGTGAAAGCAGGCAAGTTTTAGACACAGGCCGATGCCTGCCTTTATTTAGAACTACATACAGAAGTGAGCATATCTTGTTATTCAATATAGCAAGTGTTTATTTCTTAGTGTTCTTCACTTCACAAGAAATCTTCAATATCCACCCACGTAGATTCGCTGAAGTGCTCGCTGCTCTGCTCACGGCAAGGTGAAAGGTTCCTTTCTCCTTCTGTTCCCCTGCTGTGGCTAGAAGCCCCGGGTAAAATCCTCCCGGCAACTGGATCTCCTTGCACCATGCTGGTTCTGCTCTGCCAGTCTTCCTCTGTCACTTGAGGAGATGGGAGGACAGCAGCAGGCAGAAAGATTCAAGTTTCCTACACCCTCGAAGACCAGAGCAGATTTCTCCCATTGAACATTGACTTGCAGCCATCGAAGAGGAACATTATCTCAGTCCTACACATCCTTAGCTGTTGCTCTTCAACAAGCACTAAGTGGTCCACGTTTCGAGATTTAACATACCAAAGAGCTACGTTTTGTGGGAACAGTGTTAGGACCTGGATGTCTCTATCCCAAGATCAGTGTTGGCAGCTGTCCTTGAATAAACGCAAAGAATTATCTTCCCTCCTACAATAAACATCCTAGCAGCAAAACAAACCGTGTTCTTTGACGCTGCACAGTTATCAGTGGCCACCCACCCAGCCAAAATACCTGCCAACGTGTTTTCATGAGTTTCATAGGTCTCTCCATCAATATTTAGGGAATACAGATTCTTGCCATTCTATCCTCACAATTAAAATTGTCAAGTCCATTTTGTAAGGGGGACTAGCCATGAAAGATAACTGAAAAATTATTTTTCTCTTCTCCTGGGTCCCCTCCACAATTTACCTAGCATTTGATTTGGTTTGATTTGGGTTTTGCCAGAAATTTACTTTTAGTATAATTCTTCCAGATATATTTAAAAAAGGGAACATATGTAAAACTAGAGGAACCAGAAAGAGTTAAAAAAAAAAAACCTCACATGCTCTACCTACCCTGAAAAAACATTGGTATAGGTCTGAATATGACTGGCAAAGCAGATGGCTAGTTTGAAAAGGTTTCAAAGAGAAGACAGACTTATTTTTGTCCATGTTGAAATATAGCATAAGCTGATATAAGAGGCCTGAAACCCTTCAGGGAAAAGAAACAGAAGCTGTTTTGTATGCAACAATTATTTATCTACTTATCCATCTCACACTGGTTGGTTTATAAATTGACTTGCCTTGAGACATCTGTTGAAGTACAACAGGAAGACTATTGTGTTTTCCTGAAACATTTCATTCTATTTAGGTAAAACTCCCTACTGCTGAAATTCAGCCTTTACAGGGAGTACTTTGCTGCTGTAAAATAAATAAACTTTTATTGTGCGCTCCTATTATAAATGCAAAAGCATTTTCCTAATTATTATAAAGGAAACAAAAAAAATTTGAGGCAAAAGTTTGGATAACTTGGCATAATAAGTTGTCCAGAGATGCAGCAGTATGAGTGCATGTTGCTCCACCGCGCAACTGCAAATTAAACCCACCCAAACTTCCTCTGAGATATTGCAAGTTTTGAGATTTCTCCTCCTAGCTCCTTAAGAGACAGTGATGTAACTATGTTAAAATATTTGCTCTTCAAATACTAGGCACACTGCCTCTCTGCCAAGATAGATGATTAGTCCAGTGACCTCGAAAGTCCGCTCCTATGTTGATCCTTTCTCCTCTCAGGCACAATCCACTTAAAGCCTCCACCTTTCACTCTCTCTACTTCTAGCTGAATCCAGCTAGTGGGAGACACAGACCGGGCACAAGGAATGGTCACTCCATGCATCGAACTCTCCTATAAGAGACATTAATGAATTATGGATGCCTACAACTGCAAACAGAGGAACAAAAAGAACAGTAAATCATAATATATGTGCCAGTGTATGGCTGACACTACTGTGACAGTCAAATTATTGTAAGCTTTATGAAATTTTGTTATTCGACTGGGATGGAGTCAAGATCAATTTTTATTTCTTAAGGAGAAAAAAATGATTGCATGCTACTTAAGCAATAAACCACAGTAAGTTAATCAGCTCTCTCTTCCAACCATTAACACTTCTCTAACCTCCTCCCCCTCGCCCTGTCCACAGGGCACCTAGCCAGAAAAAAAAAAAAAAAGAACAGAATTGCCTGTGATTACCTTGCAAAATACAGTGTTTGATCCACACTTGGCATGAACCAGCCCTAAATTTAACAGATACTTAGTATTTTTTATCAACAGTATTCCTCCCACCCTACCACAAACAACCCAGCCATTACCATGTTCATAAATAGCCAGCTGGAGACTGGGACTGGCAGAAGAGCAACTGCTTTGGGCAGAGCACTACGAACGGAGGCACAACCACGTCCCCCGTCCATGCAGGGAGTCCAAAGTTCCCGTGGCACCTTAGGTCGGTGTCTGGCCCTACCCATGTCCCCATACTTTTAAAAGGAGTAGTCTGGAGGGAGAGGAGATGGACTAGATCTTTAGAGGTCCCTTCCAACCGACATTTCTGGGGTTACTACAAAGCAATTGTCAGGAAAAAATAAAACCCAAAACTAAGCCAGGAAAAATCTCGTTAGGCATTATTAGTTATTTCTGTTTATCCTCAGTTGTCTTTTATTGCGACAATTTTCCAGAAAAACACCCTGGCATGCTACTGACTGATTCAAATCCCTCATCCCCACCAGATCTAAGGAAGATCGTTTTGGCTGGAACAGCGCGGCACTGAAATCTTTGTTCAGATGAGATGGCTGAAACGGACCTTTGATAAAGCTGCCCTTTTTCATACTGAGTTATTCCCATTGTTAGCAGCAGCAATACCATCCTTGTGCACACACACGGAGGAAAAAGACCACAAAGAATAAACAACATAACCCACAAGCGATCGTAGATAATAAAATCCTGCCTATCCGAGGATCGCTTGTCTGACAAATGTTCTGAGCAAGACAAGCCACCAGGCAGCTGGGATTGCACAGTCTCAGAGAAGCAATGAGGTACTGGAATCCGAAGGGCACAAACACGGTAGCCTCCTTCCAAGATGAATGTACTGAATGTTTTAAAAAGCAATAATTACTATTAGGAATCGTGTTGCGGTAATGCCTAGAGGCCTCATTCAGGTATCAGGAGAACGGTGCCAAGCAGTGTGTGTACACAGGCTAGGAGGCGGGCCCTGCTTTGGAAAGCTTTCACACCAGGTTTTTAAAAACTGGCTGGGAAGATACCCTGGGGAAGAAGAAAACCTCGTGGAAAACACAAGCAAAGTTTGCATGATGTCCAGAGACTGCAACCTGTAGTACCACTCGAAGGTTTAACCTTGTCCCTTCTCAGGGACACAGACCTGCCTTATTCCAGTAGATGTTGCACGTACCTTTCCCAAAAAACAGGTTTTAACCTTTTCACTTTATTTTTCTTCCTAGTGTTAATGACAACAAACTGTTTACAATGTTCTCAAATTGTCCAACTGATTTTTCTTCTGGGGAAAGCCTGCTTTAAAATGTGGTTTCTATTTAAAGCCTTGTATAACACATTTTAGCCCAAAGCGTTATTTAGTGGCTACATTCTAAACCACTTAAAAATGTGTTCTTTATAATAGAAATCTTAAGAGGTGACTACCCTAATGTTTGACCTTTTCCCCCCACCTCTTTTGCTTTACCACCCAACACTCTCCTTTAAACAGAAAAGTCTGTAGATATAATACACCTGATATGAAGGGGGGAAAATGTGTTTCAAGTGAGACCATACATCAATCGAACGAGACGCTGCAAACGTTGGAGCTGATTTACCTGAAACATTTGGAAAAGCTATCAGAATCGTGCCAGGGTCACGTGCAGTATACGAATACAGGATGTTTACATTTTGTCTTTGCCAAGCAAGCACTTGATTTTGATCCCCCTCCACCCTCACACCCCAACAACAAGATAAGAAACAAAACTTACAAGCAAGGAGAAAACGGGGTAACGCTGCACTTTTTATCACTTCGACCTTCTCAAAGGAAAACTGGAAATTTGGAGCAGGGGGAAGCAAGGGGAAAATCTGGTTCTCTGCTGCCCGGCTTCCTGAGCTGGCAGCTCCACCACCCGCCACCAGCCACTGCCAACCTGCTGCACGTTGGCCCCACGAGGCAAAGCTTTGCTCCGCATGACTACCCTCTTTCTTTCCCTTCTCACAGCCCAGCTTCCCATGTGCGCAAATGAGCAGGGAATTCACATACACAAAGAAAAGGAAATTACCAGTCCTACTAGCAAAATCTGAAATACCCACAGAGTTGAAGACGCCTCCAACACGTTGTTCAGCCGTGCCGCACACAACACGCACAGCAAAAATGCTGGAAGAAGTCTGGTACGTAGCAGTAGTGTGACAACTGTCAGGTGGGGAAGAGTTCAGGGAAACAGGAACAATCACCAAAGGTTGAAAGGAAAATATGTGCAAGGAGCTTTATCACCAGCAAAAGGAGAACAGGGCTTATGTTCTTATCAGAGGTGTTGTTCTTGAATCTAACCAGCCCTCCAGCTTCTGGATCTACCTAAGCAGTAGATCATAAAGTTAGTAGATCATAAATATCTCCTTAGACTCTGAAAATTTAGAGCCTTCTGACTGCACCCCTTCCTTCCTCTCATCACCCTGGACAATGCATGAAGAAACGAGGAGGTACTTGGCCTTCCTAGTCCTTTTAGTAGTTTAGATGTCACTTTCCAGCAACTAATTTCAATTCCTGACAGCTCCATTTATTGAGCTTCTATGTTATGCATTTGCAGGACCAGCACAATCACAGATAAATTCACTCTTCTTCACAAGGTTATGAAGACCAGCTGTGAGCTCTGCTGCTTCGAAACCAAGTTGCCATCAGAGGCTCTGGAACCATTTGAAATTTAACAGCCTAATCCCAAGAGCAGGAGAATCGTAACATTCTGCACGAACTGATGAGGTTCAGGCAATTTCAGGCAAAGCTTCAACTCCCTCGTTGCAGATACCAAAAGCCCATGTAAGAGCAGTAAGTGGGAAACCTGTATTTAATGCTACATAAATAAAAAGCAGTTTTCCTTTCCATGAGCACACAGCCTCTTCCAGGATCGTCTGGCTAAGCTGCAACCATTCTTTCTACTCCCTCCCTCCTTCCCATACACCATCCAAAAAAGTATACAAACAGAACTACACCCACTCTCCTCCAGATATTTGGACCCGTATGAGTGTGCCTGGTGTTTCCCAGCCACACGATTTAGCTCTCCAGCCTCAGCCTTCTGATGCCAACAAAAACATGACACATTACTCACAGCACTAAGCGTACTGGATACATTGCTACAAAACAGCACAGTGCAAAAATGAGCAAGGGCTTCTTTGAGAAGCTGAAAGGGAGTGGCATCTCCATGTTTTCCTTCAAATCGCATTCACTGCCTCTTTTGCACTTTCTAAGCCACCTCTTCTTCTTCCAGGACTAAAAAAAAGAAAAGCCTCAGAAGCTTATATAAATCAAGAAGAAAAAAATTAGGAGTCACCCGTTTGAACACATCCATGTTTTCCTAAGCAAAATCCATCGCTCCACCATAAATCACAAGTCACCCTAACGAAGGAGAAGAAAATAAACTCCATTGACAACATAGTCCCTTTCCAAAGGGCAAAGTTCTACTTCAACTAATCCAAAGAGAAAGAAATCAATGTCTCTTCCTAAACCTCCTTCTTCTACACAGCAACAGAAAATGCTACCACAGTGGTATGTAAGGTCATCAGCTTCAAAGCAGCTTCAACTACTGTAACATGCAGAAGCAAAAATGACAAAAGACACCATATGGCTTCTGTCATGGTTGATAAAGCTAATAGGGGCATATAATGAAAATTTGAATTTCTGTTCTGTTTAATCTTTCACAGTGTAGCACTGACAATGGCCTGCAAGCCTTTCTTTTCCAGCTATAAAGCACTACTTCCTCTTTGAATCATGTTTTTCCCCTGGCAGATAAAACGTTTTACTTAACTGTGTCCTACAGTTCAGCAAATAGGATTGAAACGTACAGAAAAAAAATAATTAGATAAACATCTGACACTATGATAAATCCTTTTACAGAAACTCAACTTAGACATGCTCATAGGCAGTCAAGTCAGAAGATAAAAGCCTCTCATGAGCACAGCACTTCAAAAAATGCAAGCATTAAGACTTACCAATTTCTTCTATTTCTTCCAGGAAATCATTATATTCACTTAGACTGGGAAAGTCATCCTCTCTTTTATTGTATCTTTGAGAAAAGAGAAACAAGCATTTATATAACACACACAGATGAAATTTCAATTCAACAAGGCTCTTGCTGCAAGCATATTAAGTATTGACCTAGTTTTATCAACAATGTGCTTTGTGACTCCCACAACTGACCAGTGCACGGTCTTTAACAGGAGGCAGAAGTGCTTGTTATAAAGGAAGGGAGCCGGTCTGGTATAAATCAGTGCTATCTGTGCCTGCTGTTTGCAGATTATTCTTCCAGTGTTGCAGGTAAACAGGAGCACAGAGACTATTAGTACATAGTAATTTCCAGCCAGGGCTTCACCATGAAAAACCTGTTAAAGGCAGAGACAACAGCAACGCCCACAAGAAAAGCTTTTTCTACAAGTATCAGAAAAGGGAGTTTGGTTCTTTGCCAACCACAGAAAGCTTATGTCAGCAGCAAACTGAAATGCTACGTGATTATCTTACTCCCTATCAATAGATCATTCCAGAACTCATTTATCCAGCTCCTGATAGCTGGAAGAAGTAAAGAAATGAAGGGACAACAAGTCTGGTGAGAACACGGACAGGCTCTGAAAGTCAAGACACACAGGTTTTCCTCCCAAGAAAACATAAAGCTGAGATTCTGCCTGCTCTGCAAACCAAGATACATGACACCCAGGAGTATAAAAATCGAATTCTGAGAAGTCAAGCAAAATTCCAATTTGGAGGATTTTTTTGCCTACTAAAAATTAATCTGGCAAATCCAAATGGGTCAAATATTTTATATTTTCTGTTCTAAATATGCTTTGTGCTTGGTCAACTAAGCTGACTTCATTCCAGCTTGACTTTTGTTTGCTTCAGTAGACCTTATTATCAAACCTTAAAATTATTACTTTCCGCATCAGCATCTTGGTATCCAAGAAAACAATTTCCCTACACCTCAGCAATATCATAAGATTCATTTTGCATCATACTAAGTCTCAGACAAAGGCTGCCAAGCTTACAGTTTACCTGTAGGTTTAGTTTTGTACAAGCAACTCTCTAAGTGTGCTACATTCCATTAGGTTTTCTTTAAACAATGCATCAACTGGCCTGCTTATTTTCCTCATAAAATGTTGTTTCATGGCCACAAGGACTGAGACGTAATTTTAGATGTAATTTATCTCAATTGCAAGAGCTCTTAAATCTGCCTGACACAAGGCTTGTAAGCAAGCATTTCCACTAACAATTGCTGTGTGAAGTAGAAAACAATGTGAACATGGCTTCTCTTTTGTCCATTTTCAGTCGGAAGGGCGCTAGCCTTCAATTCTCAGAACAGGTCCTCAGGCAACAAAACAATCACCGTCCTGCTTCTCGCCCTACTCCCATGTTCACCCCCTCCAAGGGAAAGCAGCTGTAGTCCTCCATACGTAACCATCTCCACTTCGAAGGCAGGTCTTTGCCAGAAGTACACCACACAGAAACACCCAACATTTTCTACTGCTAAGCAGGAATTCCTCTAGGCTACGTTGAGACTTCATTCCTCAGTTGTTGCAGAGTCAGATTCTCTGAAATCCCTCCATATTAAATGGAGTCAAGCTATGTGATGGTGGTGGTGGTTTTTTGGGGGGAGAAGGGGGAAGTTTTTTAAATAACTACTGGAGGAATAAGTCAATTTTTGGAAACGATGATCCCTGAAATATTCGCGTTCCATTCTTTGAACCAGTGACACTCACATTTTCAGCACCTTCTTACGAATTTCCACTTCCTTGTCAACAGCAGGATCCTCAAAGAGCTGTACCCTGAAGTTACTTTTCCGCAGGGGGGTATCGCACTCGTGGCAGTTCCCAGCCCCTCTTACAAACAGCAGCTCCACGCAGCTCTCGCATCTGAGGAAGAAAGGAAGAGTAAAAAGGCAGGCACATGTTAAACGGTAACTGACACAGAAGATTGTCCCCCCCCCCTTTTTTGGTGCTCCCACACGCATTGCATCGCCCCTTTCTTTCCCTTTTTACACCCAGTACCACCAGGCTCTGCAGCCCTTCCCGCAGGTACCCAACAACTGCAAGGAAGCACAGGCTCTCCCCCAAGGGCAGGAAGGAAACGACCAACCTCAGCAGCACCATGGCGTTTATTCGCCCTGCCCAAACAGCTTGCGCCTCTTTGCTCAGGCTCAGAATTAATCCAGGGACACCGATGTCCTTTGCGTCAAGGGGAAGTTTGTTCATGGACACTGCCAAACTCATCGCACACGGACTAGACGGCAATATCCTTATTTGCTCTTATTTGCACTACCTGGCAGCACAGAAAGCCCCGGTGATGTTCTCAGTGCCACCCTCAGTGCAAGCAGGGATACCAGATCTTGCTTCTCAAGATCTTCAGATCTTCCAAGCACCCACTGCTATCACCACGTTACAACTGTTACAGCAAACCTGAGCTAAACTCCAGCCCAACACACTAAAGGAATCAAAAATATTCTCTATACTATTTTTACCAGTGCCCGGCTCTCCTCTGCCTTCTGCAAAGACTTTTAAAATGGCACATAAATGCACTTCTTACCCAGGCTGCACAGAAATAAGGCAATACCACCTTTCTGGCTTTCTTTATTCTGTCTTAATGAAGATTGCAGATTTTAAGACAATGCTTGGAACAAATTAGCATTAAATAAAGGGAGAACGCACAAGAAAGCTAGTTATTTTAAATAAAAAGAAAGCATTTGGGTACTAATAAGCACAAATTTCCAGCAGAGGACAACACCTGCTGCAGTCATTTCCTGCTGCTACGGGGGCAAGAGGGTGTCTATTTATAACTTTGGTATATCGAAGCCAAGACAGTTGTACATTAAGGGCTAGGCTGCATCGCACCTTCACAAACTCAGCACAAAACTAAACAAGTTAAGAGAAACAATACTGACAAGGCTGCAAAGGATCTTAAACAAACCCTCGCCCCGCCGACCTACTCCCAACTCGACTGGTTCCAGTATGCTCAGAGCAGAGCTGGCCGGAGCCGGCTAGTTCTGCCCAGCTTCTGTTTTCAAGATTAGAAAGCGCAAGGCAAATTCAATTGTATCTTACAATTTAAAAAAGAAAAAAAAAAAAGTGCAGTTTTTTTTTTTTTTTGTCAACAGCAGCAGAACTGCAGTTTCGTAATGCATCTCGCAGCTGACTGCACCAAAGAGCGAATCTGGGATTTACTTAGACATTTTCCAGCCCAGGAATTCCTCTAGCGAGAGGAACAAACACATTTAAATATGATTTATCTGTGAAGGGAGAGATCAAACCTTTTGGCACACTACATCTCAAAGCCAGAAGACATCGGGACATCAGCTCAGGAGCTGCCCTTCTCTGCGAAAGCCTTTTAACTCGCTATCATGGCAGAAGCAACACCGAGTGAAAGAGAGGGGGAAAGGAAGGGAAAGGCTCTCGCCTGCTTCCCCCGACCAGTCTGTGCACGCAGCAGCCCTGTACCTAAGGACAGTTTCGCCGTCTCCTTCGTTTTGGCAGCCAACGCTGTTTGTACCTCTCTCAACACAGCAACCGAAGTACTGGGGGGGGGAAAAAAAGCCCGTCTCCTCCTCCCTGTTTTTAAGTTATAGAGAAGGGAGTGCAAGGCTCCAGAACTTGGCAGGTGGATCCAAGCGCAGGTGTTTGCATTGTTTTTTAGCGTGGTGTTGCCTAAGGAGCAACAGAGCCGGGGCTCCGTGCGCGAGACATTAGCACAGACAGAAGCACCTGAAACTGCTTCGTGTTTTTCCCCTTTTCCCTCAATCAAAGACATTTCAAGTTTACACAGGACTTGACTAAGGACAACACCCCTCCTTGCAAAAGCACTCCAGTGCTGGTGGCCTGGCGTTTCTAAGGCTAGAGGATAGCCTGCCACGCGCAGGAGCCAACACCTTGCTACAGGAACCCCGCATGAGCTTTCTCTCACTCACTCACGCACGTCCACCCATGTATTTATCCACACATGGCTCCTCTGGAAGTCAGAGGTGGCTACAGGAGACACGTGGAGGGCAGGATGGGACTCGGCCCACGCCTCGCCTCCTCGCCATCTCCCGACAGACTTAACGCACACGGTCGCGTGGATCCAAGCTTACTCCCTGGCAGACCTGTCGTCCTCGTCCCCACAAGCTGCAGCCGCTTCCCCAGAGATGGCAAGCACACTTGGTCACGGGTTTCCATCTTACTCCTGGCAAAGGAGAAAAGCCACTTGCAGGATTCCTGCCAAACGAGCTCCTCGGGGTCCTGCCACCCACTGCTAACTGCAACGAGCGCGGTGCTCGCGTGAAGAAACCCCCCAAAACCCCTGATCTCACACCGTGCTGAGCACAAAACCAAAACCAAGCTGTGCCTCACACTGAGACCGTGAACAATACCACAAGGCTCTGCAGAGATGCAGCAAAGGGCCTCAAGTCTGTGATTTTTTCTTATTTATACACATATACGTGTTTATATACATGGTATGCATCTGTGTTACAAGTGTTCTTGCTTAAAAATCAGTCTACACTTTTGGTCAAAACTTCCTACAACTGGTTGAAGAGAACAGCTTCACATGAGATCTCAACACCAATCGCTGGTTCTCATCTTCATGAAGAGATAGTATGGCCTCTGGGACCTGTGTTTCATTTCACACGTTCACTAAAATATCTCAATACCTTTTAGGTTTAGCTTTTTATTCTGGTAATAGGTGAAGATAACAAAAAAAATTCCCCAGGAGTTACTCACACGCAGACAGCAGGGGAAGACTATTAGTAATGTCACCAACAAAAGCAATCGCATCATCTCCAGGAATAAAGGCTCCTGGTCCTCCACAGCAGGACAATAAATAGCAGTACACTCGCTTTCATTTCCGTGGACGTTGGCTTGATCCGTCTTTTTCTTCTTTTTCATCGCCATGAAATATTAAATGAATGGCTCAGCCTAAGCGGTCTACAACGACGCCACATTTTTGAGGAAAACAAGCAATAAAGCATCTAGATGGTCGGCAGCACCAATGCTCAAATAGCCCTACGTGCCTTATATACACTTCAATGGTCAAGGACTTCAGGATCCTACTAAAAATACTTCTGATACATTGCGGAAGAGAAGCAGAAGTTCCTCTCCAGAAAAAATAAGATATTTAACAACTGAATTACACTTACTGGAACCTCATGTGTGTTTTGGACAAAGTGCCTCCAAAGGGTAAAGGATTTGTGCCCAAATCTGCATTCCCTCACCCCACACACACGCAGACTTCACGTAGGAAGGATGGGAGACAAGGCATCAAGCCTCTTGGACATCTGAACGGATGAAAACACCTCACAACATCAGCATAGCTTGATGGCCCCACGCACTTTTCTAGCTCGGCTGGCAACAGAGCAAACAAAACAAAGGAAGATTTTCACATGCAGGAGAACTAGATAACCCTTTTTCTTAAATTTTAGATTCTGCTGAGCATAGCACAAATTTGCAGGACTTAGATATGCAGCCATTAATCATTTCAGAAAAAAATCTTTATGGCTTTTGCTGTTGACTAGGATTATTACAGAATGAGTTACTACCCTTCTTTACAAAGGTTATTTTTAGTAGATACAATTATTAAACAGAGTCAAGTATTTAGAATCCCTAAGACCCTCTTTTCCAGCTTTTATAACCAAGATGTTTCTGTTATTTAAAGTAACAGGCAAAACAAATGATCCTTTCTACTGTGGAAAAGTTTAGACTAAAAACATAATACAGACTTCAACGTATAGCCAAGACTTGAACTACAAACAAAAGGAAGGGACGGAATCAGCAAAAGAGATATGTTTTCACTTGTTCCTCAGTTCCGATGTCAGAGGGAAATTTACTTACAGAATCGGAACGATCCTTGATTTATAGATAGGGAACATGAAAAACAAACATAGAAAACACACACAAGAAAGGTTACTGTAGAAAGACATCTCGATTTTTCAATCAAAGATGCTTCTAAGACCATTCGCAGGCTTTTTGCTTAGCTTGGGCTAGACAACTGCGTCTTGCACAAAGATTCTGGAATTGGGGTATGAATGGCCCAACGTGGAGCAAGCAGCTGTCAAACCTGTTTATTTCACAACCTTCAGTACATTTAGCAAGTACTCATAACCCACGGTGGTTTCTGCTGCATAGCCAAGAGTTCATCTACTATTTGCAATTGGCCATTGCAGGTTTGTTTTCCAAAACCAGGCTGAGGGGCCAACAGGCACATCCTAGAAGGCAGGTTCTTCCTCGAGCATGCAGCAGTGATGAACTCTCCCTGATCCACGAAGCTATGGGATCTGAGTGAAAGCAATTGTTTTGTTCCACATTACAGGACAGGGAGCACAAACAGAGGAAAAAGAAGCATGACTGCGATGATGCCAAACACTTCTGAGAGCCTCGGAACAAAGGACCTTATGAGACCAGTAGCTCTCAGATGAGGAGGGAGCTGGGAACAAAGTAAGTCTCTTTTCACAGCTCAACTTCAGGAATTTAGAAATCCTCATTTAAGTACTTGCTGAAGTAGCTGCCTAGTCTTTGGGGCCATCTCTACCCTTCCCTGCCCACAGAACACAAGAGGGAGCCTGGAGAAGATGCTCACTGCTCCTTCCTTCCTCTGCTGTTCAGATTCTGTGCAGTCTTAAGAATGAGGATTTTGCTGTTCTCACCTTGTAAGGAGACAACTTCCAAATGCTCTCAAAACCTTATTTGGCCGAAAAATCCATGATGGGTCTGTCCTCAACCAGTACACGAGCAGTTCTCACAAGCAGTTTACGTGCCATCTAGAGATTACAGCTCGTTACAGCAGCAAGGCATTTCAGGTTTCAGGCAGAAATCACAATTCTAGCCACCAACAAATGAGGTTTTTTAGAACAGTGCTTATAAGCTATCTTCAGTCTGCAGCTCCCCTCTGCTCAGCCCACAGTAACATGCACTGCAAGACAAAACCTCAGAGATCACTTTGCTAACATTTACGTTTTTATTTTCAGAAATACCTAGACTCCAGAGAGCTGATCTTAGCTTCTCCTTTAAGTAATAAAGCATAACCAAAAAAAGGCTCCGGTATTCTGTCTATATCTGTATTATGTCACTTCTCAGCATCATCTGCCAAGCTGCTAAGCATACAATCTTTCCTTTAGACTATTTATATCTTTTGGGAAAAGGATGCACGCGTACACTTTTGTTTCATTTCTGTTCTGTCAGACGAGTTCTGCTCCATATTGCAGAAAGGAGGAGGTTAAATGAACCCAGACATCTCAAAAATCAGAAGACACTCAGCCACAGTTAACCCTGTTTTCCAAACACCCGTATACATGCCCTGACCATCCTGCAAACACTACAGACCAGTACATCTCAACTGCACTTACCAGAAAGAAAGCAGACCAGGTAGTGGTTGAACTACAGTCTTGAATGACTGGCATTTAAAGCAAAAAAAGACATACTGAGTGAATTAATAATAAACAGAAACATTCCCGCCACCCATTGTGTTTCAACATCTCCATTACAAAACCATTTCAAGTGTCTTGGACCTGACAAGAGGATTTTGCAGCAAGCTGAAACTTAACTCACTCAGTACACGAGCCTTTTCTTTTTCCTCAACGCCCCTTCAAAAATTAGAGAAAAACCTTTTATGATATTAACTATGGATAGTAAATAGAAAATATTTTACAGATATTTAAATAAAGTGGTTCTTCACGAGGCACTAATGCATACTCAATTAAACACACAATAATAAAAACATATCTTGTGGCACATTTATCTCAATTGAGTCGAAGTGACAGGCCAATGCTTGACAGGCCAATGCTTGACAACTCAAGAGCAGCTGTGTGGCATTGAGAAATAAGTTTTCACAATGACTAGGCATACCAAAATCAATAGAGAATTTACCCAATGTACCAGAATAACTACTTCAAGCCCATTACAGTCTACTGGGCAAACACATGCGCTAAAATAATTATACAGCTATGTCAATAACCCTTTTATTCTGTTTTATTCTCTTTCAGTAAGAACCTTTGCAAGTTTTTCAGGTTCTCAACAACATCAAGCTTGGTAGCTTCCAGGATTTGTAGCTGCCCACAGCACACCTAAACCTAGGAGATGATTACAAAATTCTCCGCGTCTGCCTTAAATTTAGGAACTGCACATTTTTCAGATGTGGTCCAGCTCAGTGGTGCTCAATGGCTCCCAAGACCCAGGACAAACATACTTATCGTTAACAAGTCTAAGATCTCACACCAGACTCTATACAGGACACGTTGCTCCATTCTAGTCCCATACCCATTTGTGACCTTGGGAGAAACGCGTGCGCCACTGTGTGGGTTGACCTGCCCCCAGAGCCTGCAGACCTTGTCAACTCAAGTATTTTGAGCATTCGCTTGCTCAGTCTTATGAAACACCTGCAAATACCAGAAATCACACGTGAAAAAAAATAAAACACAGATAACAGAAAAATAAATGCTTTAGGGACCCAAAATAGTCAAGACAAATCTTTCACTTGAGGTTTCTACCTTCTGTTCTGTCCTTTCAATGCATTTTACAGTGCAACAATGGCATGTGGAATCAAGACAAGGAAATAAGGCTGTATGGTAAAAGGGGAAAAAAAAATTAAACAGTATTTATGGCATGACGGGATATCCTGACCACAATACTGAGGGCTTGTCACAAGACACTCCCCACATTTCACATCTAATCTCAGAAATAAGAAGATAAAGTTGATAAAACACACATCTGGAAGACAACCAGGCACATGACCATGGTTTTCCACAAAGACAGCAGTGGTTTGGGGTCTCAATGGGAAGCATGTAAGCTTTTTTAAAGCTCAAAATCAAGACGACCTCTCAAAATCAAAACCTTTACCAATCTCTTGTAGACATACCTGTTGAATGGTCTGCGTATGTTGGCTCATCTCACTCAGCCTTCAGGAGGAATCAAGCCAAATTTCTGCCAAGAGCACTGCCTTCTATTTCACCCTAAGCATAAAAGTACACGGTCCCGTTTCCTTAATCCATTCAAACACAGAGAGACACTGTGGGTGCATGTACACACACTTAAAAAGGTAAAAAGAGCAGTCTGTTGGAACAATAGCTACATCTTCCATGTTCCAGACAGCACTGGAAACACTGCAAGGGCACCAAGAGCTGTATGTAAGGAAGAACCATGAAGCTTGCTTGGTTTGAAAAGACTGTGAAAGCACAACCTGTCATGAAAGCGCTGCATGCTAGCTCCAGCACACGTCGTGTTTTATGATACAAGGAAGTCAACTATTCCCTTGCAGGTAAATAATTCTAGGTAAACAGTGTCATTCATTTCAGTTGGAAATGAGTGACCAAACAAGAGGTCAGACATCAGCTCCCATTCGCACGAGTAGCAAAAGTCTTAGCAGCCTCAGGCTCGTATATTCAGCCTAGGAAAACCGAAATTGTATTTATACAGGTTAAGCCAGCACCAGTGCCAAAGCTGCTGCTGCTCTCATCTCCCTTCACGCCGTTGTACGACCTCCTTCCCTTGCTGTCGTCTCCTGCGGGGCAGAAACAAACATTTGTGCAGCCACATGGTTAGTCGCTGGGTTATTTTCCTGCCAGATGAACTCTCCCATTTGGTTCACCACATAGTTCACAAATGCTTACACCAGCACATAGCAAAGGGCAAAGTGAATGTAGGAACGAGCAACGAGGGTGAGAACGCTTAAGCAGCGTGTTGCCAAATATAAAATCCCAGTCAGAGCAGCGAGCACATCGCACTGCTGCCACGGAGCCTTGAGAGCCAGACACGTTTAAGGATCGCTCGTTCGGGAAGCTGAAGCTTAGAGAGAAGAGGGGCTGTGTGCAGCACCAGGCGACGCTGTGAGCAGTGCCATGTTCCTCAGTAGCTTCGCAGATCCCATCTGGAAGCAGAACCAGGAGAGCCTTCGAGTGAACAGCAGGCCCCAGCAAGCCCAGCTGCCAGACTTCTTGCACCCTTCAAACAGGCAAGGGCATCCCACAAACGACGATCCCATTCAGGCAGCTTCTGTCACAGCATTGACACAGGGGTGGTTTTGACATGGCTTTGACAACAGCGGGTCCCCTGACTGCGGACTTGCCCGTGACAGGAGCACCAGCACCAGAGAGAGGGCAGCGCCACAGCGGGCAGCCATCAGCGGCATAGGCCGACGTGGGATCGCATCCTCTGGGAATAAAAGACCCTCCCCAGTGTCCAGCACAGGATCACAGACTGGTTGGGGTTGGCAGGGACCTCTGGGTCCACCTGGTCTGACCCCAGCTCCAGCAGGGCCACCCAGAGCAGGGAGCCCAGGCCCGCAGCCAGGCGGCTTCAGAAGCTCTCCAAGGAGGAGACCCCACCACCTCTCTGGGCGACATGAACACCACCTGAGGGAAGACAACTCAACCCTTAGAGAAATACTTCCCCTAGAAGGCTCCTTCACAGGTAACCACAGCAAATCAAACTTGTGGAGGTGCCCGGCAGAGCCAGGGCCCCAGGGAGGCCTTTTCAAGCCAAACAAGATCCCAGAACTAAGTTACAGGGAGAGCCTCTGGGTGGGACAGCACAAAGAGCTGGTCCTCTCTTCCCAAGCTCTGAACTCAAGAACACACAACACTGTTTATTAAATTTTGTCCTTCCCTTCATTCTTACAAAGCTTTTATGACATTATATCAGCTTGACCCAAAAGTGTAAGGACAGAGGACACGACCCAGAAGTGTCCTTCATGATTTCAGGGTACCCTAAGCCACCTGATCACCCCACCTCCAGAAGGGTGACAAAGCACGGTTATGACAAGCCATACAAGAAGAACAGGTGCAGTAGCAGACAAAGAATTAGAACTATTCTTCAGAATTGCTGAAAATAAAAGAGCCAAAAAGCATGTAATTATTTCAGAATATTTTAAACAATGGATACAAGGTCACTTTACAGGCAAGCACCTCCACAGCAGAAACTGAAGGCAACGCAACCAAACAAAAATTCATGCATGTGAAAAAAGTGACAAAGCTACTGGGAGCTCATCGTTTAAAAAGTACCAAGGAGCAGGCAAGGCACCCCACTACAATAATTATTAAAAATCAGCTCATGGTCCCTCTGCAGCGCAAAGCAGCCAGGAAAAGGCATGTGCAACCCAAGGATGCATCTGAACAACTACTGCTATCAGACAGACAGTTACCACCAGGATTTGACGAGACTTCAACTGAAATCACATTTGCACGGCTGGTCACTCACACTCAAGACAGATGAGTTCAGCCTGGAAATGCAGAAAAGAGCAACCAGGATGATCACAAGATTGGGAAGATAGGCTTATCGGAGCAGAAAGAACAGAAAAGGTACTTAAACTGAAACTGACAGCTCTAACCAGTAGCATACAAATTCATACTGGAAATTGTAGTTTTTAACCAGCCACAACAGTAAGTGTGGAACCACCTGCAATAGGAGCAGCAGGGCAAAAAATCAGTTTCATAATGAAGTTTAATAAGCTCACGAGGAAAATTTTTTGATCTGGATGTCTTCAAAAAGTAACTAGATAGCCAAGAACGGGTCTTCCACTCCTATATATGTTCCTCGCAGCTTGTTCTGAATCCTGAAAGCCAGAGAGAATAATGACTGAAGAAGAAAAATAAAAAAGGATTTTAAAAAGCTAATTTTGGTGAAGATAGATATATTACATGCATCTTTGCATATTGAATTTATTTCTCTTCCAAAACAACGGCGTGCATGGCACAGATGTTCTAGCATCTGCTCCTTCTGCTCATAACAGAAATAACTCTTAACCCTCAATCTTAAAGCACTCTTTCTTAAATTATACAGATTCCTATTCTTCTACTGAAAACCAGTTAATTTATCTTATCTGGCATAAAACACAATACACGTATGTTTTCAAGATCCAAATTTTATTCACTTGGGTCAACTTTTTCATCTTTTCATCATACCTTTCTGTTTGTCTGACCTTAACAGCTGATACAATAGCACAGAATTAAACTAAAGAATAAGCATTCCCAGTTTGTCTTTTTTCAGATAGCACGTGCAATTTAATATGTACATAATATGGATATCTACTCTACTAGCATATTAAAAAGAATCTCTGGTACAAAGTATGTATTAGCTGATGCATATTTCTGTACACCTTGTGCTGTGACATGGCTTAGCTCACAAGTAAAACAAGTTTAGAGGGACGACATCTCAGCAGCAAAAAGTGGTGGTCGTGATTCAACAAGTTGTCGTTCCCTCCTTATCATCAGTCCAACACGGCCTTAGTGAGCAAACCGCTTCCCAAACTGCTGGCAGTGAGGCAGACCGAAGGCCCCAGCAGCCTCTGAATAGTGAGGACTCGGTAGTATTTTTGTTGTAGACAGCACTCAGGTTTCCCTGACAGGTGTAGGTAGCTTTACATCATATCCTAATTCCCTACTGGAATTTCAATTGATTCAGCCATTCTTAATTTCCTGACCTAAAGCACTGTACAGAACAGCTTGCTAAATCTCTGTTGCCTTTACTAAAACGGTGTGAACAGCTGAACGTCAGAGAAGGAAGAATGATCTCTGCTCAGTCCTTAAATACCTTACAGAGCTGACTCTAAATTATTGTTAACATTAAACTGCAAAAAGCTCATCAAAAGAAAGACCCAAGAACATTTTATTGCCATCTTGCATCCACATTCAGATTTAATCCTTGAAGACAGAAGCCTGGGCAAGTATCTTTTAAAATAAAAGATAAGCATTAAAAAGAAAAAAATCATTTGCAAACAGTGAAAAGTTTATCTCCGTTTTTGAAAATGTAGACATAAAGCGTAAGAGGTAATCTTTGACATGCCAGATTCGTATCAAAAAACTAAAAATAAATCTAACAATTCATGGCTTGCTGAACAAATTCACTTCAAAATAATCACACAGACAAACAGGGCTGAAAGGGACCACTGGGGTCACTGCCTGCGTTTTCACGCAGCCAGGCACTTGACAGTCCGGGGAAACCTGCAGAACGTCTGCCCCAAAAGGGCCACAGGCCACACAGAGAGCTCTGCAACCCAGCGTCAGGCTTCTGGCAAATATACGTATATTTTTGTGTAACCTAAAATAGTTGAAGGAGATGTAAAGTATGAACCCCAAACCAAGTAAGGCATTCTCCTGTCGCAACAGGTCACTTATTTAGGAGAGGTGACACTGCTGGAGCTCCTGGTATTAGCATCCAAGGGCCCTACACATATTACAGGCTTGTTACAGGCTTGCTTTTCGTTTCTGTAACCAAACAGATCTTAGTGCATTTTTTTCACAAAGCTTCTTTATCTCACTGATCCTCATTTCCCTCAGTATACCTGCAAAGGAAATACTCTTGAGAAAATCCCCACAGTAGCAATTCCAACAGCTCCCCCCCCCCCGTCTCACGTCTCATCTGGGAATCTACTTCCTACCAATTTTTAAGGGTCATTCCTCACTCCATTTTCACATAATCCCTAAACAACCATTATCACATCTTGACTCAGCATGAGATAAAATATAGACTGTGCTTCGTAAACAGTGGAGACCTTAAGATTACATTCTTAGTGGGACGCAGCACGATAAATATTTCAGGGATGTCTTGAAATACCCTACAAAATACAACATGTGGCCAGTGGAACAAGTCTCAAAACCAAATATATTTTGACTTATTAAAAAAAAGGAGAAAGGAAAGCCCACCAAAACCTCCTCCCCCACATCCCACGCTGGCCATTGAGCAGGTCAGGCTGCAACTGATCCTGACCTACTTAAAGCCTGGGAGGAAGCATTTTTTTTGCATTGTAAATTTAATCACTCAAAAAAACTTTTTTCCTTGGGCTTAAAAATGAACAGCAACTGCTATTTTAAAACATATTACATATTGCTATTTTAATATAAGTTGGTGAACATTACTCAAACTTTCTGAAATTAAGTCTTACGGTCACACTCAGTGCAAGTACTTCTAGAGGAAGGTATTAAACAAAAATAAGGAGGACGTGTCAGACCTTCGTTAGCTACGCTGGCATCTCAACCATTTCCTACAGATTGTAGGGAATAAAAACCCAGCCCTATTCCAGTGAAGCTGGAGGTAACTTCAAAGGTTATCAAACAGGACTCAAAGTAAGCAAATACTTTACTTGCCAAAGAGGTAACACAAACTGTTCTTCCGAAGTTTCAGCACGTTGCAGACTATTTAATCATGGTTAAAATTTGTGCTGTGCATCTATCCCCTTGCTTGAGGGGCAGAGATGAAGAGAGTTGGTTGCACAATATGGGAACAAGAAGCAGGACAACATATGGATGATCAAAGAGGCAAAAGCAAAAAAAAATACTAATAATCTATTTTATCAAGATATATTATATTCTCGTTTGTATTTACATCTGCACCCGTTATGCCATGAGCCACACAGATCAGAACAGCCCGGTGTTGTTATTCAGCGGTGGATGCACGCACTTGGACAAGAGACACAGGGTACACGGAGGAAGACGCACGGCTGAATCCCCACATTTATAAGCTGATCACATTCGAATTTTCATCAACAGTTTGAAGTAAGATAAATATCCACAAATCTGTTCTTCATTACACAGAGCTCCTGCCATGCACAAGCACCAAGCTCAGAGCACAGATCCACTGGGCGCTTGTGTGTGGCTCTTATTAGCATGCACAGAAATAGCTTGGAAGAAGTATTTTTAGGTGTCTGTTTTAGCATAAACCCCACCTGCCACCCTCTGTAGAGCTGGCCCATTTTGCACAATATTTTTGTACGTTCCAATCTGTGTAACATCAACTGAAAAAAAAAAAAGTTCTCAAAATTTCCATTCCCACTTCACACGGCACCATTTTCAAAGGCAGCTGAAATACACAGCCAACCCAAACCCACCGTTATCCCAGGCTACAGCCGCAAACAAGGAAACAACAATCCCAAGACACAGATGATCAGTTCTGGACAATATTTGAGCCTACCTGTTTTACCCAAACAGCAGCTGAGAAGCACTCGACAATGCTGCAGGTTCTCTCATAAACACCACGCTGCTCTGTCATTACACGAGACCAGTGCACCTACTCAAAAGCGCTGTTGTATTAGGGTCACCACAGCTGTGTTAAAAACATCGTTCGTGGTCCGACAAACAGGGACTAGTATTTCCTTATCCATAGAAACCATGCAATAATAGCTTGGTATTATCTAGCAGTACTAAAAGCAAATTAAAAACAAATCAGGGGAGTATACCCTTGTGCATGCACCCCTAAAAAGACTGAAAGCCTCTGAACACAGAATTTTGTTTGGTTGTGGTTTTTTGTTTTGTTTTGTTTTTTGTTTGTATGCTCCTGGACATATTTAAATAATAATCTTACACAGAAGTTGATAAGTTTATTTCTTCCACCTCCCCATCCCCAAATCAAAATAACTACTTCACCAGGGAATTTTTGATTCTGCAGACCCTCCAAGAAAGCAACAGCCACCCTAAATTCCAGGGTGACCATCAGCCTGGGTGACCCAGTACAGAAACCCCAAAACCCAAAGGGTAAGTTGTTCAGAAAACACAGGATCCCTTCAGTTTCTAACACTGTGGAGGTGCCCTCTTAACATCGACCGCCTTCAACTTTCTTGGCCAAAGCAGACTTTGTACACACAAAAAAATTCTTGACTATTAAATCTCTAAGGAGATCCCAGACAGTGAATTATTCACTGTCATCATTTTGGGGAATTACATATTACTGTGAGTTATTGGGCTCAATCCTGCAAGCTTTTTGCACCAACAGCCATTAATGTCCCACAGGGACAGGCTGGGCAAACAAGGCTCCTTCCACAAGGACCTTGGGACTACTTTTCAGAACTGCTGGGTGAGGTTGTCCCTCTATATCATACCCCTGTCCCTGAAATGATCCCCTTGAAACTAACCCACGTCCTTAACGTCACAACTTTCATCTAAACGCCCATCCAAGCTGCATCCACCCCTCAGAACCCCAGGCACCATTCTGGCTAGAGGCATAAGGCCTTCTACCCTTCACCAGTATTTCCCCCAAGAAACACTTCGACGCTCCCCGCAGAGTGATCATCTTACCTACTTCCACAAAAGACGTAAGCCAAAGGGATCCAAACGTGAGAAAGCTGGAGGTTGTGGATACCGAAGGCGACACGTGGGCTACGAGCCATCGTGCAGCCAGCAGCCAAGCGCTGAGAAGAAGCCAAGAGCCGCGGGCCGGGGCTGCAGCTGGTGACCGCCGGTGCCATTGCGCAAGGGCAGGATTGGAAAAGAAGCCGCAAGCAGGCTCCTGCCTCCGCAGGGCATCGGCCTACAGAGGGCAGGAAACACCACCCTGGATGTTTTTGTTGGAAAACCCTGTAAAACAAGTTTGGTGACACCCACTGCAGCATGCCCTGAATCCGACGCACGGATTAACCAGTCGAACAAAATTCCCCGGTGAAAAACACGCTACGGTTGGGTCGTGAAAATTCAGAGAGCAGGCCACATTGCCAGAGCGACTGACCTCGATACAGGAAGCAACACACCTCTGTTTGTACTGGCGAAGCATAACCATCACCCGCTGTCCTCCCACTACCACCTCCCCTTTGTCATCTACCTACCTGGGAGGCTGGAGGGGGGTGCGCCAAAACTGCAACCCTGCTGTCAGGGATTGATGTGGTCATTAGAACAAAAATACACGCGTAAGTGAATTCGGTGATCCTACAGCGTACAAAAGGTTCTCCCTTCTTTTTCCCCCTTTTAGGCCTTCATGTGTCACCTTATGCTTCATGCCCTATCACCGCCACCCTGACATGCTGAGTCTTCAGAACTATGTTGTATTAAAAATAGAACGCATGACTCAGGTGGTTTAAGGAGGTATATGCTTACTCATAAAAAATACTCCCTCCCAAAAATATCACCTCTGATAGCAATTTGTGTCACAGTCTGCAGAACTGCCAAGCAGTTGGCTGCAAAACTTTCAAATGACGGAACTGAGGCACCTGCGAAATACAACATTTTCTTTAATGCTGATTTTCTGTAGTTCTTACTAGAAGTATGGGGCAGGGAGGGAATATCCTTGCTGATCAGCCCATATGTAAATGTAATGCACCTGAACACCAAGATGATCAATCTCCGCCTTTGATCTGAACGTGCTCACGTGGAAGAAGGACCTTCTCCAACACAAAGTGCAGAAAGGGCATCTCCTGGCGGCCTCTCCGTCTGGTCCAAGACCTGACAATACCAATTCTCACACTCACTTCTCGGGCCAGTCCCCCAAAGTCACTCGGATGCAATCACGCTGAACTCTTATCAAGACTCCGTGGGTGGAATTAAGCCTCACTCCTAGGCTTTAACCGATAAAGTGTTAAAACTGTGGGAATGCGCATAATAAAGGTAGCTTAACTGTAATTGCCTAAAGAAGTGAATGCACTAATAAGATAATGGCATGTTTTGGTTCTGCTAGCAAGGCAGTCATTTCTCACTCTGGGCACAGAGTCAAACAGAGCAAACTGTCACCAGCACCTGCACCGTGCCCCCACCTACACAGCAAACAGTTGACACTGAAAGGCAAACCCGTGTGACTCCTGCACGGCAGCTTTTAGCAAAACCAGTTTCAAGTGAAGCTAAATGGTCCATTAAATGACCATACCAAAAGTTGCTCTTTGTTTTTGACAATATACAATTAAGTCACTTTTTCCATCCCCAGGGTACCCACTCGAGAGGCATGTTAAAACTCAAAGCCTCACCACTGGCTGCGCAACCGTTCACAGCGTATACACACTTTGTAACTTACTTTTTTTCAGACATAACATGTCAAAAGTTGAATATGTTCAGGTCTTTTTTACTATAGGGGAAAAAAAAAAGGTCCAATCCTCCAGGCAACTACTCCTGGAGAGGAGAGCTTGCTTCACAGCCCGCTGGGAATGGAGGTCAAGGAAAGCAGGGAAGCAAAACTTCAATATCTGGTGGGCTTCAAGGATGTTTTGGACTCGGCTTCATACTTCTCATTGGAACAGTCCCACAGGCATCATCAGCGCACAAAACCACTCTGTTCATTACCATTCACAGGATCAGGCCCTCCAAGACAAGGGCCTACTGACAACACACAAACATCTACTACCCAGAAAGGAGAAAATTCAAAAAAACAGATCCAGACACCTGAGAAGATTCTTATTAACCCTAGCAGCAAGGCCATACTTACACCAAATATTGTGGAAAACTGGTCGGGAACTACTTCTCACTGGTTCTTTGCTACAGAAATAAATATTCCTGAGTTCTTGTTCAAAAAGAAAGACTATAAAGGAGTAATAGATTATTAAAGGGAAACTTGAGCACTCTCTCAGAGAAACGAGAGCCCAAACTTGACATAAAACTCAGCACAAAAGGCTACAGCTCTGCTCCGTTCCACTAGCAGGGGTCTTTCCACCACCAGGGAAACAAAAAGTATCATCTGTCTGCTGTGCTGGAGGAGCGACCATTAAATTCAGAGAGCAGAAACAAGGAAAAGAACCGCACGGCCCAAAGGCCTGGCTGGAGACATGGAGCCTTTCATTCCCTGTCCTGGGGCCTCAAGGATACATATTTGTGTTTTTGGTACCCTGCCCAAAGACGCTCACCCTTGCCTGCCCTACCTGAAGATCACCCTGCTGCAGAAAGCTTCCTGTGTATTTCACAGGCTGCTGATGCCACCTGGGGAAAATGCGTCAAGCCAGTCACTCCCAGAGCATTAAGGAAAACCGGTTAGAAGACAAAAGCCTTCCTCAGCTAGCAGGAGTGTTTACAATCGCGCTGAATGCCAGAGTGTGTCCGAGCATGCCAACTTGAAAATAAGTCAAGCACCTGGACCTCAGCACAAAAGGCTGACTCACCTGCATGGCATCTATTATCCTCTGAAGAGACCCCAAGTTTGGCGCTCCAGGGACACAAAGTGCTTTCAGGAGGCCGATGGGAGCGTGACTTCTCCACCTCCTTCTCTCCACCTGCACGCAGGGCAGACAAAAGCTGCGGGATGGCTTCCCAGGCTGAGGCACAGACGGACCTACAGACACGAGCTTTCATACGGCACAAACGTTCCCCTGCACCAGCCCACCTACTCTAATCCAGGGGTAAAAAAGAACAGCACGGAGATTAAGAACCACAAATGCAATTGCTTAAACTCACACTCCAGGAAGCTCTAACACGAATTTTGTTCCCCATCCCACCCTGCAACTCCTGAAAAAACAACGCATTAAACAGAGCAAGCACTTTAGTATGAGACACTGTGTTAAGCAAGTCATGATGAAAGTGTGCTTTTCTTGTTCACATTTTATCCTCAAAGTTGTTTGCTTTTCAGACTACAGCTAACTCGAGGACATTCCCTTTCCCTGTGCAGAACTATCATGAGCTGGGGCTGCAAAGTTTTTTTTGGCTACTACCAATGTGAAAGCTGCTTTAGAAAAGCAAGCAAAAATAATGCTTGGTGATGACAGCTATGATGCACCAAACATCAAGCTTGCTTCGTGGTCGTTCCCAGCACCATCAAAACACATTTTGCTTTGCATCGCCTTCACTTCCACTTACAGATAGAAGAAATACACAAAATGAAAATCATCACTCACATGAAGTATGGATTGTGCAGTGATCATCCTCCTGAGCAGAGCCTCCTGCAAGCACCTCATTCACACCAGTGACAGTCCTAGAAGGCCAGGGTAAACCGAATCCCCCTGCCCGAGCTTTGAAAGGACTACAAAGAGACCTGAAAACTCTCGTCCCACCTCAAGGAGAAAAGTTGTATCCTCCCCAGCACAGCTCTTTTCAAATTGCAGCACTTCTAGTAATCCACAAGTGATCCTTTCATTCTCAGGAACATAAACTTTACATAATATGAAGAGACAGTTCCTTGTGATTTGTTTAAGCTAAATCCAAATCCAAGCTATATGGTGTTCGAGCAAAAGAGAAACGGAGCCTCTGCATGCTCAGGCTGTCAAGTAAAGCAAACACATTAACTCCCTCAGTATGTATTGGGGAAATTGCGTGGGATCATCCAAGATCAAAGGTTTTTTCTGCATGGCTGCCACATACCTCCGTGGCTACTTTATGCTGTACAACTGCTATGAGGACAACCATTCTCCTGGCACGCTGCTGGAACCAGCAACTATGAAGCATGTGAGCATCGCATATAGAGACGTATTTATTTATTTTTGCCAGCACTGCATATGGCTACACAATTGCAAGGTATGGTCTAGCCCCGCAGTAGCTTATTCTGCTTTTAGATCTGTGCTCCCAAAACAGCACAGCTGCCTGGGAGCAGTACAAGGAGCTAATGCAGTTGAAAACAGCTGAAGACCCTAAGCTGGATCGCCTCCCTGAACTGGCTCACCATTCAATGTCAAAAAGTAGGTAAAAACACGTGGATTGGGCCAGCCATGTGACACTGGGGACATCTGGACTGCAATTAGCTGGGGCTACCATGAAGACTCAACGGGAAGTCACCACGTGTGGCCAGTCATTCTTTGTTTTTACCAAGCCACCGCTCATCTTCTTTCTCCCTGTCACCTTCGCACATGGCATGGCCAATGATGTCTTCATGTACACAGCATAAAATTATCTTACACTAATGAAGCCAGTCACATAGCTTGTACCTTCTAGAAGCCAAGGGCAAGCAGGGATGATACCACTCAAAAGGCAGGATTGCAGACGCTTGGCAAGGCGCAACCTCTCTGTTCATGATTCAGCTTAAAAATGCCGAGACAAAACCTGCACACAAAGGAGCAGGTCTGCCAAAGCGTCTCAGAAAACATAAAGGACCCATAGAAAAGATACCCGGGGGGGTGGCCACGCTGCAGGTTTTTTCTGATAGCGTCCTCGATGCTGCTTATCCCCATTTTCTCCCTGTACCTGCACTGGCATCGCAGCTTGCTGCCTCTCGGGTGTGCTGATACAGCTGTTTGGGGAACTGGGACATAAAGCACAACAGAAAAAAATGAAAGAATGGGGGCAAAAAAAAGAGATACCATGCCCCCAGTAACCCCATTCTTTTTTAAACTCTGCTGTTTCTTTTTATACGCAGTTTCCCTTCCTCCAGGACCAAAACTTCAGTTTTAATATCATGTAGTAGCACTGAGATGATTCTGTGGGTTAGCTGCCCAAACACTGGGTTATTTAACCTACCCGTCATCTGAGCTCAAGGCTGTAACGCAAAATAAAACCTTTAAAAAACTCCGAAACTATACTGCAGGGCAAAGGTGAAATATAATTACCTTAACAAACGCAAATACCTTTTCTGGAATGCCTGATCGCTGCTCAGAGGATCGGCACAGACTAAGTTCAACACTTTTCATTACGAGGCTCTCAAATGGCTATTTTTGTTTGCTGTGGAAGCAGGTTGTTCGAAAACAAAGGGTAGCTGGCAGAAGTTCTGACACTCCCCTTATAGCACACTTCTGAAATGTAGAGATCGCTGTAAAATCTTGATTATTCCTCTCATCAGTTACGTACGCTTTTACATCACAGGAGAAATACACAGGCACAGAAGGGTTTGTATCCCGAGTCATTTAGCACCATAAAAAAGGAAGAAATTAATGAGTCTGTTATTCATTACAGCTGCTCGATAATGTCCAGTAAGTAACTGGTTCATCAAATAAAGATGAAAATGTTCTCTGAATACGGTACAAGACAAGTCCTTGCAAGATGAAAAATAGCGTTCTAGGCGAACAATCGTGTTATCGTACACGCAGGGGAGCCAGCTAAGACTGAACAAGGAAACCTTTTTCTGGCATTTTCTAACTTCTGAGAGCAAAACTCAGTAACAAAACATGGAATGTAGCTTTTGTGTACAGTTTTTATATACCTCAAGATACTCCAGGCAAAAGCACTCAAATCAGCTTTAAAGCACCTGAAAAAAACCTGCAGAAATTAGGAAAGTAAATATTGGTTTTACTAAGGACATTCCTCCAAATTTGGAAAAAAAAAAAAAAAAAGAAAAAAAAACACTTTTCTACTTTTCTTATCATGAAATTAAGTTGCATTAGTGCATTTGTTACAGACCCTAGTAAAAAGTTGACCCAGACAAAAGAGATCATGCTTCAGACTGGCAACTAAAATATCTGGTGTCACTCAAGTGGAGATGAGAGAGAGTCATTTAAGACCTTTGAGCTGGTAATATCATTTTTTTTAAATAAAAACCAACCTGTCTATCTCAATCACCTTCACTCTCCACCGTTAATAGTCCAAGCCAAACACAAAAAGTGACTCTGTTAAGACAAATTCCTTATTTAAGAGAAGTTGATAGCAGTAAACTGCATTCAGTAAACAATTTAACAGAAGTGTGACCATCAGAAAAACTGATACGCACTTTTTAAAAGTGAAAATAAATAGTATGGTTTTGATCATGAAAGTCATTGTCACATGAGGAGTCTCACTGTTCCTATGGACTACTTGCACAAGTGAAACTACGCTGGTATTCAAGCACCTGATGATCTGAGCCCAGCTTCTGAAACAAGTCTTGTTATGCAGTTCTTTTCTCTGTCCTACTGTTTTCTGCATGGCTAGGAAACAAGCATTTTCACTAGGAATTTGTATTTTTTTTAAATTAGCCATGATAAATTCAAGAAACACACAAATCTATATGCAGTGGAAGTGTCCATCATTGATACATATGTGACGTTGCCCAGCAGCTCCATTAAATGCCTAAAGCAGATGAGGTACAACGAGTGATTTCACTTTCCTGCTTCATGAGACATCAGATTTACTTGCCCGTACCAGATCTCTTCTATTAGGGACAGAATCTCAAAGCCTTAAAAATCAGGCAGGGCAGAATTCAGAAGGTGAAAAAGCCATATTCTTGCAGGGATGTGCTCGAGGGACCGGGAAACCACCAGGGCCAGGTACTGCAGGGACTGCAGGCTGCAGCGCATTTGCTGCAGCTTCCCCTGGCAAGGGCTTAAAGCACGGCAGGACAGAGCAGGCTGAGGAGCCAGAAGCCATCCTCGCTGGCTGCGGGTGACTGCTCAGAGGCTCCTGGTGAGCCCGTGCTCTGGCAGCTGCGAGGACACCGGCCCCAGAGCTGCACCTACCAAGAGATACCGGCCTGACAACTCCTCTCGGTCCTCTCTGTGGGGAAGCCACGAAGGTCAGGTGTAAAGTCTTGCTAAAGGCTGAAGAGAATCCTGGGGCTGCTACACATACCTGACACAGAGAATATCCATGTCACACGCTCAGCAGACACTGTCCTGTTCCACCTGCAAGGCCACTAAAAGACGCGTTAAATGTTGGATTAAAAAAATGTGGGAGAACATCCTGATTAGCCCTGATAGTGTAATGCACCGAGTAGATTAATGCAAGAAAATATGAATAGCCAAAAGCAATCAGGACACTAATATATGCTATGCAAGCATAAATTTATCTTGGTATTAAAACAATCAAGATTAGTTAAAATAAAACAAAACACTTTACTAGATTAAATATAAAATCGCATACTGCTGGGAAAGGGCGTGGAGCAAATACCATTCTCTACGTTGCCTTTCATATTACTATATGTATTATATGTAGTGGAGAATGGTTCTGGTTATTAAATTTTATGTTTCTAGATTCCATGGCATCACGTTATATATGGCCTTTTTCTGCAATTAACCTCCAAAACACAAATTAAATATTAATGGCTAAACGTCAATTATGATTATGAGAACCAATAAAAGGACCATATATTAAAATAATGCAGATAGACCAATAAAGTATTTGCACGTCATCAGAACAGTGCGTTAGTGTTAATGTTTTCCTATTCTAATTGAAAATGTAATTACGCATTCATAGGTGGTGTTACTGCGTAAAATTTGGTAAACAATACCATCTTTTCAACGTTATGATCCACTCCCAGCGAGCAAAACAAGCCGTGTTGGGCTGCTAGGCTGGGCTGGGCGAAGCAGCATTATCTGATGCTTCACAGAAATCTTCTTTGAGACTGTCCAGAGGGCAGTAGGATGTTTTCACAGTTATTCCTAGACTATTTCCATCTTCTGTAATTAATTATACACAATTCTATATTTTGCTCTGCTATTACCAGCTCTCCCACACATACAAGAAAATTTTCCCATTATTGTACTTTTTAACTAAGAAACCAACCTTAGGCTGGCTAAGGGGAAAAAAAAAAAAACCACCACGCAGCAGAAATACTTAGAAATGTCACTCAGACAACAGCCTCATTGCTTTAAGGTCACTGCTTCTGTTTCCTCGGGCTGGTTTTTATGAAAAAAATAGAAGTCTGAAACAAAACATTTTCAGCCAGCTACCAAACGTAGCCAAAAGCCAACTGAAACAGCAGCTGTTCGACGCGGAGACATACGCCAGCTCCCATGCTTTACCACGCCGGTCATCAATGGCTACCTTACAAACGGTAAGTGACACGGGACGTGCTGTTCACAAACAAATCAGATTTATGGTTATATTCAGCTGTTCCTGTTACCTGAAATTAGGATTAGAAGCTCATTAAATATGAATACGTTTCAGAGAATGCGGAGGCACTGCGCTGTATCGATGAAAGCTTCATTAAATTTTCAATGATGGAGCTGCTTCTATATTCGCGAAGGAAGGACGCGGGGTAAAGAGAACCACGTTGGGGCAATTCTCCTCCGGGCAACTTTGCATCTTTTTACTATCAGTAAGAACCACGTGATTTTGAAATAAAATATTGGACTAATTAGGTGTCAGAAAAAGTGATTGTGGTCCATCACGTTCAATGATTGATTACTTTCAGATCAGCATTGACCTCGTAGATGTTTGCCAATTATGTAATTGATGCTCAAGAACAAGAGCATGTTTCTGGTAGAACACCAGAAAGGGGATCTGAATGATCCAGCTAGTAGAAAACACAGACTCTGTGTGGGTTCTCACCTAATGATGCAGATGTCTTTTTGAACTATCCGCTTCAAGATGTAACGAGAGTTTGGGAAGTAAAGTCTTACCTAATAAATAACAACTGCTTTGCAAATAGAAATGTAAGACTGTACCAAAGCAACACAGCCTTAGTTTTGCTGCGAAGACTGAAACCAAGAGAAAGGTCAGTGACAGAGAACGTAAACTAGACACCAGCCGACCTACTTAACTCTAAGGCTACCGTAAGTAAGTCAGACAATTAAAGTCTCCCTGTGTTACCCATAACCAAGCCACGCAAATCCCACTTCAGAAGCGAGAACTGAAGCCTGATCCCTCTTGCGGTCGGCGCTCCGAGACGAACTTCTCCCTTCGGAAGGAGGTGGGCACCCAGGCTGTGACCCTGTGCCCCAGCTCCGCTCACTCCCACTCCCCTTCTCAACCCCTCCAGGCCTCGGTGCCGTTCCTCCAACACACCCGCACGGCAGTCGGCCTGGGCACTGCCTTTCTTCCCTCGGAGCTACGCGCTCGGCCTGCCAGGAGCTGAGGTGCAGGGCTGCTCTTCCCAATCCGGCAGGACCTCTTTCAGCCCTCTGGGAAGGCGACGCTCAACTGATGTGCGTGCAGACAATGCCATTTTATCCTCGGCCCTTGTTTATTCTGCCCCGTTCAAATCCTGCTTCGACAAGTTTACTTTTTCCATTCTCTCCAGTTTTGCTTGGCATGCAGAGCGAGCATTAAGTGACTGACCTCCTCCAAAATTACCAGGAGGCAGCGTTATCCTCACATTACCAGATAAGGAAACTAAGCCACAATAATGCCTGAAGCATGCCCAAATTTCACATTCCTGATTTGAGAGTGATCAGCATTAGCACTCCGTAGGATTGCCTCTGCCTGAAGCCCAGCTCCCGCAGAGCGCAGGAGCCTTTCGCGCAGCCTGCGCTCCCATGGGGCAGTCTGACCAGCAGAGCCCCTGGAAACACCGGGCTGCGGGAATTTGGCCAACTCTGGGGCTCTGCAGAGCATCTCTCAAACCCCAGGTGTGCTCCGACCCCAAGTGGGAAGGCCAGATATCAGTGCCAACCCCTCCTGTGTGCTTCCTTTTTTTCCTCACCCATGACTTCTTGATCCAGGCACGGCATCCTTGCTCGGACAGCATCCAACCCTACACCTATATCCCTCCCACAAACACACGTACCCGCTGCCCTTACCTCCGGTCTTCCTGCAGCCCCCCCAGTGCATCTGTCCTCCCAGAGCCTCGCTCCTCCTTCCTCCACGGATCTGCAGCTCCAGTTCTTCCTCACTCCTCCTCTTCCCCAGCCATCACTTCTCTCAGGTCCTCGTGCAGTCATCCCCCTGTCTCCAGCCAGGTTCCCCTACATCTTTGCTGTTTCCTTTACTGCCACAAGGTAGGATGGGAATCAGCCTCCCCTTTCCACTCCACTACAAATATCCCAGTTCCCCCAGAGCCGTCCCAGTCACACGCTCCTTGCAAGAGAGAAGGATCCTCTCCAAAATCTGTCTGGCGGCAGCAAAGGTTCCCAAACGGACCCCAAAGAGTTCGCATTCCCTAACCTCATCCCAGTGAAGGCGTCTCACAGGGGCTGTGCACGGAGGCATCCAGACACTGCCCACATGGCAGCAGCTAACTCTAGCCGCGTCTGCTGTTCCTTCCTGTATCGCCTTTCCCCAAAACCAAACAGACAGAGTAGAAATCGAGGATTTGCTTAGCAAAATTTTAGGTCAGGCTTTGTTGCAAGACTGGTAACAAAAAGGTTCAAACAAATACAGTGACGCTAGACTAAGCCTGACCTCCCCAGCTCCCAAACCGCTCCAGCACTGCCCAGCTGACAGCATTGACGGCGACGCCACGTCACCCTGGCATTGCCCTCAGTCCCAAATAACGCCCTTCTCTCCCTTCGCAGGACACAATCATAGCACAGACTGGATGAGGCTGGAAGGGACCTCTGAAGATCACGCAGTCCAACCCCCCTGCCCAGCAGGATCACTTCGAGCACGCTGCACAGGATGGCATCCAGGCAGGCTGTGAATATCTCCAGAGCAGGAGACTCCACAACCTCTCCGGGCAACCTGTCCCAGTGCTGTCACCCTCACAGCAAAGAAGTGCCCCCTCGTATTGAGCCAGGGCCTCCATCCGGTGCTCCACTCCTCTCATCATCTTCGTAGCCCTCCTCTGGACTCGCTCCAGTAGCTCCATGTCCCTCTGGCACTGGGGAGCCCAGAGCTGGACACAATGCTCCAGCTGAGACCTCAGCAGGGCTGAGCAGAGGGGGAGGATCACCTCCCTTCACCAACATCCCCAAACTATCGGTAGGTCCCCCAAAACCAGGGGCCCCTGGGGATTTAAGGGCAGCCTCTCATCTGCAGGTCACAGCAGATCATTCCCAGGGTTATCCAGCTGCACAACTGCCACCGACACCAGCCAGGGTGAGTAAGGACTAATTTATTTATTTTTGGTCTTCTTAAGCCTGTAGACAGCTTCTCTCAGAAGAACCTGAACCCTTCTCTTTACACAAGGCTACTCGTTTACTCACTCCAAAGATTATCTAGGCATCAGGCGCACATGCAGGACGCTCAGCTCCTCATCTCCACGAAGACACCCATTTTTTTGGAAGGCACACAACACACCGCCAGCAAGGACGACGAAGCCGCCACGCGTTGGTCTGCCTGGGCTTGCCGGTGCCAAAGAGAGGCCTTCCTCCTCGGCCTGGCACCGCCAGCAGCTCCGTGATGCAGCCTCCTGCCCGGGAGACCCAACGCCTCCCGCGTGGCTCAGAAACCTCGAGGTGACACCGCCACCAAACCTCTCCCTCGCCTTTTGCTGTCTAGGAAAATCAGTAAATCCCTGCAACCCCAGCAGAAGGACTCAGAGCCCAGCCACATCGCTTAGCATTAATAAAAGCCGGGGAGCAGCACAATCTTTGGGCTTGGGAAGCCGGGCCTGGGGAATTTTAAAGAAGCCGACGTGCTCCAATTAAGCCGAGGATTCTGCAAACGCTTAGAGGTGTATTTAACCTCAGTGCCGCTCATTGGAGCAGGACTGTGGTAACAGCAAAAATCATTATCTGCGTGTTTCCCGACTCGGAGCCAAAATATTTATCCGACCAGATTACTCGCTCATCATTCAAAACCAAGTAGCTGTCATTACAGAGGCCAGTCCACTCTCAGGGCTAGTATTTATGACTTTTATTACGGCCAGAGCGGCCTTCTTGTGAAGCAGCACCCACTGCCCCCGGCGTGTCAGTGAGCCCACGAGGGAACTGGCAGCGAGAAATGTGCCCACAGCACCAGCGCAGCAGCTTGTCCCATGGCCTGTCGCTATCAGGGAGGGTTTCTTCTTTTTATTTCTTAATTTCCTAACCAGATCTGAACACTGGAGCACTCGATTCAATTTCCAAAACGCTGACCCAGCTTTACTCCAAACTTTACCTTCAGCTGTCCTTGGGACAAAAAAAAAGCAGAAAACCCAACCAATGCCTCAAACCAAGAGCCCACGGACACAGCTTCTGAGTGTGGCACTGTCAGTTCTGTCTAAAAAGTCACAATTATCTGAGACATCCTTTTGCAAGGACTCAGGAAGATATTTGCTTAAGTTCATAAACGTTAAATCCATGCGTACCACTCATCAGTGCTTTAGAGCTAATGCAACCACACCGAAGTCAAATGCCCTTCTTGCTCACAAACCCACAGAGTTATTAGCTTGAATTGTAATGCAGTAGGTGCAATTAAAAAAAAAGTTTCTAATATCTAATTGTTTAAAAGGCTTTCACGCTTGCCTTCTTTTTTGATAAGTAATTTTACCACGGGGATTTCCCGTGTGTCCGTGCCGGCCCCCTACCATGCAGGACATTTCTCACGACTAACCCGACAGGGCAAGCACTTACCCAGGGGGGTAAAAGGGTTAAGCGTGGCTGGAGATGCCTCAAGCTGGGCATCAAATCCATTAGCCTGCTTCACATCTCAAGCAGCAGATTGAGCTAGACCAAATCATCAGAATCAAGGAAAAAAAAAAAAATGACTTTTCAATTGACTCGCTGGAGATCCAGGACACAAACAATAGCTTGCCTTCTGCCAAGGTTGCCTTTCAGAGCAGAACCACAATTCAAATTTCCAGAAATGCTTATGAGGAACGAAGATTAGAGCTCTGCAAGCCTTGCTGCGTGGACAAAAAAAAAGTGTTACAAAGCAGACATCCCAGTTGTGAGCTCGACAGGAAAAAAAAAAAAAAAGATAAGATTTTCTAAATATTTAAGTTTTAAAACAAAAGGAAGAATCTAACCAAAACACTGATGCCATTTCAACAGGAGTATGAAGGCCATGATCCAGAGCCAAATTTAAAAGCAAATATTCACTGTCAGAGCTGGATGGCAGAAGGAAATAACCTCTTGGGTATTTCAGCAATGATTTAATTACCTCCCATGAATAAACTGGAGAGACTCTGGAAGAGTAATGGGAAGGATCAGAGTCCAAAGACCATCTAATCCCAATTAATAAAAACAGGAATAACTCCAAAAAGATGAAGAAAGATGACCTAGATTTGTATACCCTAAGAATTCAGGGGAAAGGAGCCTGCTTTCTGAGGGAATGCATTCAGCTAAAAAAATATAAGTCATTTGCTTCTTCCTTAGAGGATAAATGGGCTACGATCGAGCAACTATTTCAAACCAGCGGCAGTTAACCCAATTTCCCATGGTAGGTCTGATGAACACGAGTTAAAAACTCCCCGATGTGTCTCCCAGCTCACCCAGAAGAAACACTTGGAACAAAGCACTTCACCTAGTATTTACTGTTGAAGTCCTGAAAGCAAAGCAAGCATTTTTGGGACCACACAAAGTTCCTGCTCCGGGGCTACGCGCAGCTAAAAACCTCAACTTTTGAGATGTTTTTTGGGCTTTAGCCCACCGAGCCCACTTACATTTGTTCATGCAGGCAAGGACCCACGCCCAGGAACCTCATTTGAGACGTGATACAGCAAGTCACAAGAAAACAAGCAGACTGAGGGAGACAAACCAGAGCACCTGCTCTCCGAGATAAGGCAGCTATTCGGGCGCGCAGCCTCACAACGCGGCGCACGCCAAGTTCAGGCTGCCGCAGCGGGACCTTCTTCAGCCCTGTCCCGCCTCGCCTGCGGACGCCCGTTCCTCCAGGTTACCTCGTGCCACCTCCGATGCCTGCCTAACCTTCCGTAAGCCACTTCAGCTCACTAATCCCGTGCAAACATCACCGCAGGAACCTAACGACAGAGCTGCTCGTTTTGTGCCAGGTTGGCAAACCGGATCCCGGGGGCAGCAGAGCCTGCAGCCACACGCACACCGCTAAGGTTCAGCCAGCGCTACTCACGCCGCTAACGCTCACGAGCCCAAAGCTCCGCTTCTGAATGATCCAGACAGGCAGTTTTGTGCTACGGCAACAGGTTCAAGTGCTCCAAGGGATGCTGGCCAGGACTAGCACCAGGCAAAGCAGAAGGCGGGTGGCCAGGAGCGGAACTCCCTGGGCCTTGCAGAAGAACAGCACTGGCGTCTCTGCCAGGAACAGGACCCTGGTGGCCTTAAAAAATCATCATCATCTTCATCGCCATCATCCAACACAGCAAACTTCTAGGTTACAAATGGCAGCCCTGAACACAACATCACTGTGCTTGTGTATCGTGATTTAAGATGCATTGTTCCGAAAAAAAGTTTGCTGAACAAGAATCCAACACATATTTAAATGCTTAATTCCCACATACCTGAGTTAAAACTACAGGTTAAAAATTGACAGCTCCTCACTGCCTACCTCTAATTAGACTTCTTCAAACTCGGTTCGCTTAAACACGGTTTTATGTTCTTTTCCACAATCTCCAGGGCTCCCCCCCATCCTAAAAGAACGGCATTTTCTTGAACCACACTACAGGGAAGAATGCAGCAGGAGGCCAAGAGATCCTTTCACTTGGAAGGAGATTAAACGCTACGATTCCAAACTTTTTTCCAACGGCTCCAGCCCCACATGTTGGCATGAGACCCCACTGCGCTGAACTCACTGGGGATGCTCCTACGTGCAACTCCTGGAGAATTTGACAGCCACAAAACTCCGAATGCTCCTAACATTAAAATAAATAAGCAAATAATGAAACCCGTTTCTTCATTTTAGCAGCCGTTAGCACCGCAATTAGAGTTCTCCGAGGATGCACTTACCCCCTAATGAATCCCCGGAAGAGCCGTAACGGGGTGCAGGGCAGATTACAATCCCCACGGCACAACCTGGTGAATTGATGTCTCCCCTGAGCGGCACAAAGCTGGGCCTAGAGATCGTAAGCGTTGTTGTGCCGTCTTCATTTTGGAGCCTTATTAAAAAATTAAATGAGAAATAAACACATCTCCCTCTGGGAAAAGGAGAAAAAGAATTAAATTTTCATCAGGAGCCTAGACAACTTTCCCCGAGCCTCTTGTGGACAGGAAGACAACAGCAAAAAAGTTTATAATCGAGCAAGTTCATTAACCACCATCTATGATTGCAGCAGTACATGAGTACAAAGCCAAACACTCCGTAGGGGCCAAAGCAGCAGAAACTGAGCAGCAGTTCCGTGCAGAGGCTGCTCTGGTGCTGTGCCCCTGCCTCCCCGAGATGGCAAGCCCAGGGAACGCTTTGCAGAGACAGCGCAACAGCTGGCTGCCACTAGGGAGGGAAGGGAGCGCCTCTGCTTTTGGCAGCCTGCAGGCACCATCCGCATTTTCTCCCTCCAGCTGGGACGGGCCACCGGTAGCTGGAGCAGCCCCCCAGCCCCGAGGAAGGAGCTTTACACACCAGCTTCCCTCCTCCTCCTCCCTGGAGCGGGCAGTGGGACAACAAAGCTGAGCCAGGAGCCCCAATTAACTCCTTTTTTACCTAAGCCTTTTGTGCCTGACTGTTGGGGACCATATGGTCCAAGTTTACAGCCAACAGTAAATTTCTTTACCCAGCCCTGTTTGCAGCAACTGCCTTAACATTCTTTTAATGCAGTTTTGGGTGGGTGCATTTCCTTCCCTCTCTCTGTAAGTAAATCACCGGGATATGCTTACCCTGCCTCCTAAAACTCTGCACAGGCAACAAAAATCCAAGCAGGCCAAGCAAAAGATAATTCACGGCCTCGGACGAAGCCAGGTGGATTACAACTCCGTCGGCAAGCACGCCCCCAGCATCTGCACACTCAGAAGAGGCACTGGGAACCATCTGAATTGTCAAAAATCGTCACGCGTGCACAACAGGCTCTGGAACACAACCTTTAAACGAAGGCAAAGCCATCGCTGCACCTCAGGAAGTAACGCGCTGCAAAACCTGAATCAAGCGCTGCTCCGTTATTAGACACGCCTTCCCCCCGCACAAAAGCATCTTTAAAGCCAAGTATCTGATGACTTGAACCTCTGTTAGACTTAAGAAAATAAACTTAAAAAGACATTCATTATTCCTGAACCGAGCATTTCCATACTAAGTCCCATCTTAGAACAACTTTTAACTGCTAATTTATCATCCTCCCTCCCGGTGACAGGGAAGATTTATAGTGGAAAAGGCTTATTTAACAGCACTCTAATGCCAAAAACACATGGTCTTACACTTTTTGTGATATTGGACAAGAAGCAATAACTAAGGAAAATACTAAAAACCAACCCCCCCAAAACCATTCCCGTAGCCGTACGGCTTGGCGCGGTTCTGTTGGAATAAACTACGGCGGGGGCCCAGCTCGAAGGATGTTTACAGCAGAGACCCCGCGTCCGATTTCACCCTCCCGCACTCATCTGCTCACCCCTTATCTCCACCGTGCTGCTTATCAGCACACCGGCCCCTGCTCCGCCACCAGCGGCCACGACCACATTCCTGAGCCCCTCCGGCCACCGGGAACTCAGCAGGAAGGGGGAAGCCTCCGAGCTGCTCAGACACAGCGTCAGGCTCCCTGAACATATGCAAAGGACGGAAAAGAAGAAATGCCGTCTGCACATATAGGTCCTGAGATGCAGAATGAATTTCTCGGCAGGGTCTAGGGCACAGTAAAAGAGAGACGGGAAGCCAACGCAGGTCCTATAACACACAGTACCTACTCCACAGCCCCGGATCTGAGAGGTTTAAAGTGACAAAGCGGGGAAGGGGAGAAGAACGAGCAGCAGGATCGCCAAAGCACGGCACTTCAGAGCAGCAGGGACCTTCACTGCAGGCATCTGTCAAAAAAAAAAAGAAGGAACAAACAGGACACACATTGCCCAAGAAGTTCTCAAACACTTTGAGATTAACTTTGTTTATACAAGAGGTGGGAAAAGAAAGCTATGGAAGGAAGGCTCTTGTAGCGTTATTCCAACCAAAGGAAGGGAATTGGCTAAGAACGTGAAAGCAGAAACAACTTGGTGACAGAAAGCATGAAAAGGCACCACTCGCCATTCTTCAGGAGGGCAAAATAAAGAAAATTAACTAACGGTAAAACAACCTAACTGAAACCCAAAAGAAGATCTGAAGTGTACTGACAAGCCATCTCAGCCAAGTATAAGCCCGTTAATGACTTGAAATTCAACAGATTTTGCATTTTCTCCGTTTTGTACAACTCCAAGTAACTGAAGGTGATGAAGAGAACAGCACAAACAACAAAATACGAAAGGTCAAAGCATTAGGAAAAAAACTAATGGAGGCAAGCCTCTAGGTAATATGAAAATATTCCTCCAGGATGCACGTGGTGAAAGAGGGAGCAGTTGAAGTAGGAGTGCTTTAACCCATGGCTCAACAGGAAGGAAACCTCTAACAGATAACGCCAAAGGACTCAGGGTGTTTTCTGCATCAGTCTTCCCCAAGTGAGATGAACTGGCTAATGAAGCTGCTACCAGCACGAAAGGAGCAGGAACACAAGCTAGAACTGGGAGACGCGTTAGAGCAAGCGCTTCACACCTCCCAAACCAAGAGACCAGAGTCAGTACCCAATGTCTCGTAAGTATTTATCAGTAAACTTCAACTAGAAAACACAATAAAGGCAATACAGCCCTGCAGGCTACTTATGAAACTTCACCTCTGCACTACATTCAGGGGTTACCGCATTACAAAAGTACTGCAAGGTTTCCAAACCTGGCAGACGAAACAATACACACCCTTTGAAAACTGAGAAAGGCAGTTACCAAAGATCAGCTCTGCTCTCCACATCAAGTCTGAAGAAGGGCAGAAGCACCTACCTGTACGGAGCAGGAAAACGAGCAGGCAGGGAGCGGAGAGCAGAGCAGCCCGGCTTGCCGCCGGTCCCCGGGATGATGCTGGAATAGGATCAGACAAGCACCTATCTCCCGCGTGCTTCAGATAACACAGCACTTAGGAGCCAACACGCCGTTCAAGAACAAGCCGTACCAAAGGAGAATAATTTCCTTCAGTGACAGAGTAGCAATGTAGATAGGGAAATGCCAACTCGAGGCAATATAGTTTTGATTTAGTGGGACTTTTGACACTTAAATTGACAGTCATATAAACTGAACAAATACAGGACATGCTGGAGTACCGAGAGATTGCTAGGAGCCCTACCCAGAGATAAGTTATCATTATTTCAGTCAGAGAGAAAATAGGTAGCGAGCATATTAATGTGGCTCTAATCTTCTTTAAGTCTCCACTACTATAAAAAGTAACTCAAGGAAATAAAGATTATTTAACAAGGAACTTTCTGTAGGCAACTCCGTGTTCTCCTCCGCCTCAGTTTGATTTCTTACGGCTACAAGCAACAACTTTGAACATCTCCCGGACAACACCTTGTCAACAAATTGCGTATTATAAAACATCAGGACAGAAAGGTTTTGTTTGCTTAAGTTAACAGACGGCATATAGCTGGAACAACTGCAAGCACTTTGACGGACGGGCTCAGAATCTAAAGTCACGTGAAGCAAGTGCAAAAATCATCTGAAATAATGTAGAGTTTGATAAAGCAAACAGGTAAGAGCAGTCAGCCGCTTAACAACTTGGAAAGCAAGGTTCAATGCAGCTCTGCACAGAGAGATGCTGTGTGGTGAGGTGCTAAAGAATCTGGGGTTTGAGCCAAGCATGAATCAACGCATATCGCCGGAAAAAATAAAGACATGCATAGATCCATCTGTCCTACCGAGATGCATGAAATGCCAGTACCATATGCAAGGCACATGAAATAATTTTGACTCTGCCTGTGGTTCTGAGGACTCTGAGGATTATGTCCATTTCCGAGCACTCCAAGAAAAACACAAACCAAGGGGAAAAAGCCTCGAGAAGAGAAATAAGCCGGGGCTGCCGATGTAAGTGAAATATCACTGAAGGAACAGGACTTAAGTGTGGAAAACACCAAAGAGAAAGGCCCCAAAGCACGCAAAATGTTCCTGCAAAAGAGGTATAACAAACGCTTCGCAAGGTAAAATGCATGTTAGGATTCTTACATGCTTAAGTTACAGCAAAGAAATTTAGATTAAGAATCGGGAGAAGTATCTTCAACAGTAAGAAGAGCAAACTACTATAAAAAGGGTAAATTCCCACCACAAATTTATGTTGGCTCATTTGCTTTGAAAATAAGTTAGACATTCTTTCCCTGTGGCAGAAACATGGTAAATTTATGAAAGAACAAATGCCAATTGCCTCCTTTTACCCCTCATACTTCACTTGCAGGTGTCTCCACTGAGCTTCCAGCTTCAAGACCAGTTATTATGAGAACACACTGGCCGTTACCAAGAAATGACTTCCAGTATGGAGGCTTTGTAACATCATATGGAAGTAATAATAAAAACACGTTAAAGGCGTTATTAAAAGGATATTTCAGAGGGAAAGTGACCCGCTTGAACCACATCAAGACGGAGAGTCCTTGATTTCAAAGAAGGTAACGAAATCCAGAAATCCTACTTACACAGTGACTTCAACGTTACCCTCAAGGGTAAAGTGGAGCTTTAAAGCTGTGGTTCCCTGCTGCAGAGCCCCCCTTTGCTGGGAAGGTGCGGGTGGGACTAGCAGACCTCACCGGATCCAGGCAGGGTCTGTCTGGCTCTGCACAGACCCCTCCTGGCAAGCACCCAGGCTGGCCCAACCCAGGGCCGCACAGATTCAGACCAGCTCTGGCCTTGGACAAAAACAATTTCAAACGCAGAAGTACAAACAACAAGAGCTGGAAGGAAGACAACAAGAGCAGAGGAAGTCCTTGAACAGCTGGGAAGAAACAAGGAAAGCAAGGCAGGGACATCAGTCCCAAAGAAGATGTCAGCAGCTGGACCCAGAAAAGCACAAAACATGACTAATTTTCTCAAGCAAAGCTCAGCTACAAAAGAAAACTCTGAGAACCAAAGGAGAGCAAACTGAAACATGCTGTCCTCTGCTGGAAGTGGCTCTGGAGGAGCTTGAAAGCAGAAGATCATGAAGACCACTAGTCCTTTGATCTTCACTGGAACAGAAGATAGAAACATCATTTTAAAACTGCGCAGCCTTGCCCAAACGCGGCTGTTAGCTTTTGAACTCCAGCTAACGCTGCACTTTTACACAGCCAGCACTGCTGTCACCACAGGGGCACTCCTGCTGCTCCCCTCCTACAACAGCGCGACCCGGGGAGCATCTGCTGCTCTCCCACATGCCTTCCCTGGCAGCAATGCAAGTGCTTCGTGGCCAGAGGATGGGATCGGGGAACTGCACTAAAGCTAACCCTTTATTTCATAACTACGTATACATACGCACGTCCTCTGTTGCAATCCAGTTCCTTCATCCTGATCGCTTACAGGGGTTGTGCACATAGGGTTAAGTAAAGGTTTCAGGCTGTCTTTTAAACGTAATTCACGCGTGGTTTAAAAACAAGCATCTCAACATAAATGTCATGGGAAAGATGAAGAGGCAACAAAAAAGAAAGGGCTGCTACTGCAGGGGGAGACTTCTATCACATAAACCTAGAAAGAACTTGAATAGCACCTTTACAATTTCCACGGAAAAGAAGAAAGACCTCCAGATCCGAAGGTGAATGAGTGCAGACACATACATTACTGAGCTAATTCCCACTGCCGGCTGCAGCTGATACAAGCGTTCATCTTTGGGGAAAAGGAAAAAGAAGCGGTCACAACCCTGCTGTTACAAGAGATAACGTAAGCAACAAACGACGCAGGCGGCACTGGCTCAGAAGAGGCTTCTCCACTATTTAAAGCAGCATCAACCCTTCAGAGAAAGCACCGTTCATTAGGAAAACTGACACACCAATAAATATATAGGTAGGTAAGTAGGATTAGGATTTCTTCGTTATCCAAGCACAGCACTGAACACAGCAGACGTTTAACCAAGAAGCCTTGCCCTTCCTTTCTCGGTCCTGCATCCTGACACCCCACAGCGTGTCCTGAGCCTCACAGCCCCCCAAAAACCCCTCACAGCTCCCCACAGCACCTCACAGCCCCCCAGAAACCCCCACGGCTCCCCACGGCCCCTCACAAACCCTCACAGCTCCTCAACGCTCCTCAACTCCCCCCACAGCCCCCCAACTCCCCCCACAGCCCCTCACAACCCCCCCCCCCGGGGCCGGCGGCGGCTCCCGGCCGGGCCCCAGCGGGCGCTGCCCCGCTCCGAGAGGCGGCCCCGAGGCCGGGCACTCACAGCGTGTGGCCGCAGACGTTGACCATGAGCTTCAGGGAGGGGTTGCGGTACTTGGTGGTCTTGCACCGCGGGCAGCCCTGGTCGTCCATGGCCGCCGCCTTCCCCCCCCCACCCCCCCAGCTCCTTCCCTCCCTCCTTCCGCCTTCCGCCGCCCGGTGCCGCCGCCAAAGGGCCCCGCCGGCCCCGCCCGCCGCCCTGCGCGTTCCGCCCGGCCCGGCCCGGCTCGGCCCGGCCTTGCCTCGCCTTCCCCGGCCCCCAGCAGCGCCGCCGGGCCGGGCCGGGCCGGGCCGAGCAGGTACGAGCCGCCGCGGGCAGCACCTGCCCCGCACGGCTGGGCGGGGGCCGGGCCGAGCAGCTCCGGTTGTAACGGGGGGGGGGGGGGGGGGGTGAACCGGGGGGGGAATTGGGGATAACGGGGGACAACGGGGGGGTGGAGGGGGGTGAAGGGGACGAGGGGCGCCGCCGCCCTGCAGCCAGCAGCGGGCTGAGGTGAGCCCCTGCCCGGCGGGGCAGCGCCGCCTGAGGCGCCCTCGCTTTTCCTCTCCCCGAGCGGTTCCACGTCTTTTTTTTTATTTATTTTTTTAAAACTTTTTTTTTTCCTTTTACTTCTATTTCACTCCTTTTTTATTACGTTCCTTCTCCCTTTTATTCCTTTTTAATTCCTTCACGTTTCTCCTTTCTCCGCCCGCGGGGCTCCAGGTGGAGGTGCCCGTGAGGAGGAGGAGGGAGGAGGGAGGAGGGGAGGGGGGGGAGCGGGGCCGCTTGATTGACGGTTGCCATGGGGACGCGGGAGGCCCCGCCCCCTCGTCGCGGCTCAGCCAATGGGCGGGCGCGGCCGGGGCAGCGGGCGGCGGGGCCATATAGTGTTGCGGCGGGGCCGGGAGTCACGCTGGGGGGAGCGGCGGAGCGGAGCCCGATTGCACGGCTTGGCCATAGCAGCGGTCGTTAATGGTCGGTGCGTGGCCGGGAGGAAACCTGATCGGCTAGAGCCGGCCGAGAGCAGGAGGAGGAGAAGGAGGAGGAGGAGTGGACTTTGCAGAGAGAGAGAGAGAGAGAGAGAAAAAAAAAAGGGGGGGAGAGGAAAAAAAAAAAAAAACAAAAAGGAAAACAAACCATGTCTTCTGCCTCCCCCACGGCCGAGATCACGAGCGCGGTGGAGATCAAGCAGGAAAATGTGATGGAAATGCTCTCCGAAGCCGTGCCCCCCGACGGGGCGGCGGCGGGAGCCCTGAACCCCGCGGCGCCGCCGCCCCCCCCCGCCGCCGCCGCCGCCCCGTTCCCCATGGAGCACGGCGGGGAGGAGGCGGCCGCCGAGCAGGTACTGCTCCACACGGAACTTCTGGCCAGGAACCACCACGCTGCGGCCGCCGCTTCGCCCTCCTCCTCCTCCTCCTCCTCGTCGTCGTCCTCCTCCTCGTCCTCGTCGTCCTCCTCGTCGTCGTCTTCCTCGCAGACCCCCCTGGCTTTCTCCCCGGACCACGTCGCCTGCGTGTGCGAGGCGCTGCAGCAAGGTGGGAACCTGGACCGCCTGGCCAGGTTCCTGTGGTCTTTGCCCCCAAGCGATCTGCTACGTGGCAACGAGAGCCTGATGAAAGCCCGGGCGCTGGTGGCTTTCCACCAGGGCATCTACGCCGAGCTCTACAGCATCCTGGAGAGCCACAACTTCGACTCGTCCAACCACCCGCTGCTGCAGGAGCTCTGGTACAAAGCTCGCTACACCGAGGCGGAGCGAGCCCGGGGCAGACCCCTGGGGGCGGTGGACAAGTACAGGCTGCGGAGGAAATACCCTCTGCCCAGGACGATCTGGGACGGCGAGGAGACGGTGTACTGCTTCAAAGAGAAGTCCCGCAACGCGCTCAAGGAGCTCTACAAGCAGAACCGCTACCCCTCGCCGGCCGAGAAGCGCAACCTGGCCAAGATCACCGGGCTGTCCCTCACCCAGGTCAGCAACTGGTTCAAGAACCGCAGGCAGCGGGACCGCAACCCTTCGGAGACGCAGTCCAAAAGGTGAGCGCAAACTTTTTTTTTTACTTTTTTTTTCTTCTTTTCTCCCTCCCCGCCCCCCTCTCGCCGCCTGCCGCCTTCCCTTTCCCGGCTCTTTCTTCCCTTCGCAAACATGGCGCTTACCTTCGCCGTGCCCCGGCCTCCCCTCCTTCCCCCTCCCCGCTCCCCCCACGCCCGCCCAGCCCCGCGGGGAGGCGGCACAAGGAGAACTTCTCCTCCGGGTCCCCCCCGGCCCCCGGGGGGGGGAGCCCCGGGGGGGAGAAGGGGGGGACACACGCACACACACACACACACGCTGTTTGTTTCCTCGTTGTTTTTATTTAATTATTGCGCCTGACAGAGTTAATCATTGACGCGCGGGGGTGTGGGGTCCCGCTCTGTTTTGAAACCTGACTCGGGAGCGGGCCGGGCTCGGGTTTCAGAGCGGGGGGAAGCGGGGCCGGGCCCGGCCTGAGAGGAACCGCAGCGGGCCTCGGGCCTCCGAGCAGCCTCGGACGGGCCCCCGGGGAACGGGAGCTTCCCCCGGCTCGGTTCGGCCCGGGGAAGGGGAAACTTCTCCCGGCCCCCCCCCCCCCCCCCGCCCCGGGTGGCGGTGGCGGAGCGGCCGGGGGCTCGGCGGCGTGAGGCGGGCAGGTGGAGGTGACCTCCCCGGCTCTCCCCTCCCTCTGAGGGGAGGGAGAAAGAAAGAAAGAGCGGGGAAAGGAGGAGGAAAGGAGGGAAAAAAAAAAAAAAGGCAGCAGCGAGCGAAGGGCCCCAAGGCATTTCTCAACCAAGGGCGCGATTGTGCAGCCGCGGCCCCCTCTCCTCGGGACACATCAAAGGGCGGGTGGCTGCGGAGGGGGAAGGGAGGGAGCAGCCAAAAAATGCGAGCCCGGGCGGACAAGTCAGAGGGGAAAAAAAAAAAAAAACCGGCGCTGCTCCGGCAGGAGGGGCTCTGCGGGCCCCCCTGAGCCTCCCCCCCGGCCCCGCCGCCCGGGCTCTGGGCCCCCCCGGCTGAGGCAGGGCCTCCCCCGCCGCCGGTGGGGCCTCCGGCGGGCCTGCGGAGCTCGGGGAGGGTCGGGCTGGAGCTTCCTGGCCTGCTTCTACCTCCCGAGGCTGCCACGGAGCAAGTTCCCAAATGGCTGCTCCCGGGGCCGCCGGGTTTCTTTCACACGTGCGGCAGCGTGCCTTGGGGCGCTGGGCCCGGGGCGGTCGCCCCCAGGTTGTTTGGGTTAGCTGACCGCCGAGGGGGGATTTATTTACAAGGCTGTAATCCAGTCTGTAAAGTTTCACGCCGGTTAGCAGCCGGTTTTGACGTGTTCTTTTCTAAGAAACCTCTGCCTCGATCTCAGATCGCCTTTAAAACATGCTTTAAGGCAAAGCATAGGAAATAAATATGATTTGGACAAACTCCCCTGACCCGTATCAAAGCAAGGCGTCTCCTTTGGTCCAGAGCTTACTGGTGTGCCCTGGTAATGCAATGTCATCTCTCCATCTCTTCCACTAGCGAGTCAGACGGCAACCCTAGCACGGAAGATGAATCCAGTAAGGGGCAGGAGGATTTATCTCCACATCCGCTCTCCAGCTCGTCCGATGGAGTTACCAGCCTCAGCCTTCCCAGCCACATGGAGCCTGTGTACATGCAGCAGCTTGGAAACACTAAAATAGCCTTGAGCTCATCTGGTGTCTTGTTGAATGGAAACCTTGTGCCTGCCAGTACTTCTCCTGTCTTTCTCAATGGTAGCTCTTTTCTTCAGGGACCCAATGGTGTAATTCTCAATGGACTCAGCGTGGGGGCTTCCCAGACAGTAACTTTAAATTCACCCAAAACCACTTCGAGTGTTGTGAGCAACGGGGTATCCATTACTGACATATTGTCATCATCTTCAGAAGATGTTAAGGACTTCAAACTCCTTCAGGCTTCAGTCCCTAACACAGCAGCAGCCGCCACGTTCAGCCCCAGCAACATACCGGTCTCATTCCCAGGATTGATACCAAGCTCAGAAGTGAAAAGGGAAAGCGTAGAAACTGTTGCTTCCCAAGATGGAGGCTCTGTAGTTACTTTTACTGCTCCTGTCCAAATAAACCAGTATGGCATTGTCCAGATCCCTAATTCAGGAACAAATGGCCAGCTGCTGAACGGAAGCATCGGTTTTTCTTCTCTGCAGCTGCCTCCTGTTTCTGTGGCAGCTTCACAAGGTAAAAGTTTTGTTTGTTACAGGGAAAGCTACAAGAAAAAATGGGGGTTGGGCACACTTCATATTTCAGGAGCTGTAATACTCTTCCTCTCATGTACCATCATTGTACCTTGATCCCAGCTGCACACAGTACATCAAGTGATGTTTTGTGTTCCTTTATAATGCGTCCCGCATCCTCCTCTGTGGATTATGCTCATGGGTAGGCTATTACATGAGAACCGAGCTTCTTTACCAAGAACAGGGAAGGAAATCTGGTATTTTACACTCTTTTTATCTTGTACTGTTCTCTGAAGCCTATGGTATTAGTTTTCACAAATGTTTGTCAATTTTACACATTTCAGTAATTCAAAATATTCCCCATTTGCTGTTGAATTTTTTTTAATGAGAAAGTTTATAAAAATGAAAACTGCTGCAGCTGGAAGCTGTTACTGTTGTTGTTCTTGTGGTGGTTGTCTTGTGTGTTGGTTTTTTTTTTTAACCAAACCATTTCATAAATAAATTTTAAATGACTATAGACACAACAAGACCAAGCAGTTACACTCATACGCTTTCTGTCCTATAATTAAGAACGATTAAACTGCAGGGAAACAATAGGAGTATGTAATAGTTTGTAGATACAAAATGCAAGGGTATTTGGGTAGAACTGCCCTCAGTCCAAGGGAAATATGTCATCGCAGGTTCACATGCCAAGTGTGCAGGCTCCTCCCCGAGTTTGCCTTAGAGTTTGTCTTAACATACCATGGACTGAAGCTTCTGGCCAGGGAGGAAGAATCTTAGGGAATGCAACTCCAGCTCTGGATTGTTATTTTCGAAGCAGGTCAGTTATAAAGCAGAACTGAAAAACTCTGTTACTTATTAACCGCTGTCTCTTTGGTTATGAAAATGATTAAACTTGAATGAATTGCTGTAGTTCCAGGAGCCGGGAGTACTACAATGAAAATGAAGTGGTGCTCACGTTAGCTTATTTCAGTCAAATGTGTGCAGGGAGTTAATCGGTTTTGCTGTTAAAATAACATAGATAGGAACGCTGAAACTGTACAGACCCATTTTAAATGGGTACAAAATTACAAAATCCTAAAGTGCAGCACTTATAGTCACTGGAAATTACTGGTAATTAGTTTAACCAAGATTAAAAAACATCAGACGTTTGGTCTGAATACCACCTGTAATTACAAAGGCCGTTTAATCCACATGCTCCAAGGTATAAGCTGACAGCCAGCAGAGCTGAGAAAGAAAGTTCTGTCCCTTAATATGGGACAATCAGTGCATAATAAGCCACTTGCTGAAGATTTTCTCCGGTGTTGAAAATAACAATTCCCACTGGAGACTGGTCCGCCATATGTCTAGTCTGGTGCAGAGAAAAGTCAAGAGAGCTGGATTTGCTGCTTTGATTTCTCTCATTTTTTTTAACGTGAGAAGGATGGATAGCTTGCTGCATGTTCCAAGCGAAGTGCATTGCAGGCTGTTTTAAGGAAGCTACAGTAAATGATACGTTATTGCCAGGTAACCTTCAGTTGCCTCACTTTATTCTCCTGGTTTACGCATATGAGTAAATCTTTCAAAAAATCATCGTGATTGATTAATGCAAATGAACAAGGACCTAAACTGTTCCCCTGGTGAGATGCATCTTCAGTGCTATTATAAAAAAAACGAGGTGTCTCCAACTGTAGTCTCTTAAATATAATTATTAAACAGCTTTTGAGAAAGAGAGGTGTTTAAGGTGAGACCCTGTCCCAAGAGCCAGCATATCTTATTTTAGGAATGGTCCTATGGACGACTTAGAAGGTGTGCCCAGTGAAACCAGCTTCAGGCCTTGGCTGGCCACCTGTTCTTGCCCTGGTTAGCTAGGACATCGCACAAGCAGTCCCATGGCTTTCCGACGAGGTAGCTGCTCGCTGGGTGGCTTTACACTGTTCGGCGGCTGTGGTGGGGTTAAGCTTCTAGAAATAGGCGATGAAGCAAGGTGAAAGGCACTGCATCTAAATGCCTGACCGACTACAGAGTCAGCCTGGTAGAAGTTGTTTGAACTTTTCCCTGCAGGTTACTCAGGTAGATTCTGCCCAGCAATAGCGTGTTTTATGTGACGTGTCTACAGTTTCCCACACACAAGTTGTAGTCTGTCACCGAACTATCTTTAATAGCTTTTCATGCTTCTATTCTTAGATAGAAATTGAGTGGTGGCAACTAGCGAGGGCCAAAGCACGTTCATTTTAATCACGTGGCTAGGGACTGTTTGCCCCTTAATGAGAGTCTGAAAGAGACCTAATATACCAGAACCATTTTTTTTTCTTTCTAGAAGCAGTTTCTATTAACAGAAGCTTTTATTTCTTCATACTGAATTTTCTCTCACCTGTTATAAACAATGCTGTTCTATGTTGCACGAAACATGAGCGTATGTACGTACTTCAAAGATAAGAGGACCAAAGTGTCTTAAGAAAATGACTGCAGAGCTCCCTGCCAACTATAATCTGTATTTTCCTCTCTTTTGCTTCCCTTTCCCTAGGTAACGTTTCAGTAAATCCTAGCACATCTGATGGGGGAACTTTTACGAGCGACTCTTCAACGGTGCAACAAGGAAAGGTTTTCTTCAGCCCCCTCACTCCGAGCGCAGTCGTTTATACAGTTCCCAATTCAGGTCAGACGGTAGGATCTGCTAAGCAAGAAGGACTGGAAAGAAGCCTTGTGTTTTCTCAGTTAATGCCGGTCAGTCAGAACACGCAACTAAATGTAAACATGTCTTCTGAAAATATATCCAGCGGAGGACTCCAGTACCTGGCCTCCTCGTTAGTGAATGTAACGCCCTCACATAATTTTTCCCTCACACCACCCACTCTTTTAAATGCTGCAGAACTGAACTCTGGTATCTCAGAGAGCCAGTCCATGTCATCGCCTGTAACCAGTACCTCTACCGTGATATCTATCAGCAACACTAACTATGCAACCCTTCAGAACTGTTCGCTCATTACCAGTCAAGATCTGTTGTCCATTTCTACAGCACAGCCCGCACTTGGAGAAATAGTTTCTGCAACCGGAGACCGTGTCAGCCACCCGTCTGCACAAGTACATCAAGATTTTGTCAGAGAGCACAGGTTGGTTCTGCAAGCTGTACCCGATGTCAAGGAGAATTTCTTGCCTAATTCGGAAAGTAAGTCAACTGGCAACTTAATGATGCTGGATTCAAAATCCAAATATGTTATGAGTAACATGGTTGACACGGTTTGTGAAGAACTGGAAACGGACAAAAAAGAACTTGCCAAACTGCAGACAGTTCAGATGGATGAAGATATGCAAGACTTGTAATTTTTTTCTTGCTTTCTATTTCACTAGCTAAGTCTCCTGTTGAGGCCCTAACAAGCACCAAGCGGGGTGTTTGGTTTTTTTTTTTCATTTAAAGAAAATAGAAGAACATTTACATGGTCTGAATTAATGTACAGAGGAATCTCCGGCAATGGAATTAGGTTGCCGCACTTGGTTTGCATGCAGTATTCTCTTTTAAGCAGATTAAAGGAGAAAGGAAACGCCAGGGGAAGTACCAAGCGAATGGGTACAGGTTTGGCTAACTGCTACTACGCTGATAATTTAAGTAGACTCTCCATAGTACAACATGCTCTCAACAGTAAGTATACACTCCTAACGTTAGGTAGAAAACAAAAATCTCGCTCCGAAAAGGTAGAAACGATGCAGTCATTTTCGCTGTTTACTTCTAGTCCGTGGGCATTGAAAAATTTTTAAGAACTCTAGACGATACCTCACAGGCCACTTTTTTGTTGTCTGAGGTTAAGAAACGAAACAAAATCATGAATAATCTTGTTACTGGTGTGTTTGCTTTTTTCCAGCAGACTTGTGTTCATACCAAAAAAATCTCGCATCAAACACTTACAGGTTTCTAAATGCTACAGCTAGCATTTTGTCAGTGCACCAGAAAAGCATCATCTGAAACTCTAATTATGCAACTCAGAAGCTTTCTCTCCAGTATGAATGTAAATATTGTTTCAGTTCTTATAAAGGAGACTTTTTTTAAATTAGTACAATGGATTTTATTTATGGTTTATGTTCCCTTTTACTTTAGACACAGTGCATTGAAAAGGAAAACGTTTTCTGGCTGTTTAATTTATTTTTATTGTTTGAGCAGGAAGTAAACGTAGTTATTTCTGACAAGGTTTTACTTTTTTGTAGTTTTTCAAGCAATAGACTGTAAAAGTAAAATGTTAATCACACTGAAACTAGAAGATGAGCTCCCAGTCTCACAAACCCAGGAGGTCCTTGTCTCTACCCCCTCTGTCTTTGTGTTCAGGGGTTTTTTGTTTGTTTTGTTAGTAATTTGCAAATTAGTTCAACCTTTTTTGTGTATTTTTTACAGAATTCCATGTGCCTTTCTTCCTAGTGGCCTTATCTTTGTTACTAAAGCACAGTAGCAGGAGGAATACAAACACTGACTTGCAACTATCCGTCCTCAGGGCCAAATCCTGATGCCTTACTTTTGCAAGTAGACCTGCTGACTTCAGTGCCCCTACTTGCACGAGTAAGAAGAGTTAAAGTCTTTTGGTCGTGGTGGGTGACATTTACCAGTGGTGTGGGGAGCCAAAGATAGGTCCTCTGCGCCGCGTAAGCCGGGCAGGAGGAGTCGGCGGAGGGCCCACGGGCAGCGCAGCCGTGCAGAGGGAAAGATCTTGGCTCCTGCCTCGGGCAGATGAGTGTGAAAGGTTGGCTGGGCGGGCCAGGGAGGGGAGTCCCGTGTTTACACGGCCCCCTTGGCCAAATAGCCCGTGTGGGAGAGCTTCAGCTGCTCTTCAGCAAGCAGGCCCCCATCCAGGAGTGCACTTAAGCGTGTATTTATGTATCCTTCCAGAATAAGCAGCGCGGGGGCTGATGGTGGGGGCTGCAGCTGCCCGACAGGTCCCTCCCTCTTCGCCCCTCCGCCGGGGCAGCACGAGCAGGCAGGCTCTAGGCGGGTGGAACACATTTCGCCTTTCCTCCAGAGGAGTTTTTGTAGCATGGAAAAGCACATCCTTAAGCTTTAAGATAATAATAATAATACTACAGGTGTATAAGAATGACATGCTGTTAGTCTTTGTGTTTCTGTTTTATTTGTATCTCTTATTCTAATGTGAATATATACAGTAGCTAAGGCATGTATTCATCCTCATCGGGGGCCTGGTCCAGAGCCTTTGGAAGGCAATGGGAACGTTTTTCATCCACTTCCGTGGGCTCCGCATCAGGCCCAAGACAAAAAAACACTCGTAAAGGACAAAAAAAAAAAAAAAACAGAAAGGAAAGAGAACAGAGGTAGCACATCCCAGTCGGTTTCTGTCTTGGTTTTTACCTGGTTCCGTGGAAAGACTTTAAGGACCGAAGGTTTTTCCTGCACGCCATGAGCGTGGCATGGACATCCTCGCTGTTGTTTTGCACTATATCAGATGCAGCATGTTTTGCAAGGTATTCCGTGAAATCTCAAAGCTGAGCTCTGCTGGTAAGCGCTGTACTTCTACACTGCGAGCCAGAGAGTCCGGGGTTGCAGGGAAAAGTGCAGAGAAAGGGAAGAGCAAGTGTGCGAGGCACGCGCTGTGCAGCTGTAAGGAGTCACCGGTGCTTTGCAAACAGAAGCAGCCCATAAGCAGTTGGCTGTCCCCACGTGCACCCAAGCAAAAAGGGTGTCCAAGGCAGGCGCTTTAAAGTGGAGATTATCACAGGTAGAACACGGAGCTGCATGTTCCCCTGGCACAACTTCCTTTACGCTCAGGAGATCTCCGCGTGAGCAGGGAATCGGATAGTCCAGAGCTCTCCTCTCTGCTCTGGGGGTTTATCTGAGTACCCTGCTGGCTCCAGCAGGGACAATATGCTCCCCACCTCTTCTTCACCTGTAAAACCAAGATGATGATGGTCACAGTAGCCGTATCTGCTTTGCATTAATTGATCAACTGTTTGGAAAATTGGAAGGACCCTGTGTTGTCACGTTAATGGAGAACGTGTGCGTGGAGCAAGAGCTGTGCATGGCTCTGAAGGGGTTGTTCAGGGCTTGACGTTTGGTCTGTGAAGCTCAGATTATGTTTAAAGGCAAGCTAGAGAATATTTCAGAGCACTCTGTCAGTTGTTGAAGCAATCAGGTCCCATAAATGAAAAGACTGTGGTGCTACACCAGTACGTTACTTTTTTTTTTTTTTCCTCCTTTGCATTCATTGTGTTACTGAGGCTCTGAATCCCATGGCTTTGCAGCACAGTTGACGTAAAAACTGTGTATGTTGTTACAGTGGTGCATATCTTGGAGTGTCTGGTACTTCTAATAGGAGACCTCCCATCCCTTTGCGGGAGTGGAGGATGTACGTAAAAGCAGCGGTTTGGGACAAAGTAAGATAAATCTATTCGTCTTCCAGATATCGAGTAACTTATTTTGTTATTATGTTCTACTCTTTCTTTCTCCCACTGAAAATAAGTGTCATTCCCTCCAGATGATGTAGGTATAACCTCATGTTTTCTGCAGGTACATATGCACAATATAAAGACTCATTGCACGGTACAGTGTTTCTAAAATAGATATTTAAATAGTAGTTTTCCTCCTACTGTAAATTAAGGGTTGGGTTTTGTGGCCCTCAAGCAAGAAGGCTAACGGCTCTACCTAGACAGTACACAAAGCCCCGAGCAGCATCTGGGGCCAGATCTTCAGCTGCTGTAAATAAGGCATTGCTCCACTGCTTCCTGACTGAGGATTTTACGTGGTGTTTAGGAGATACGGGTGCTCATCTCCCACATGTATTAATGGCAGTGAGCGTCTGTATCTCACAGACAGTCCTTATTACCCCGTTCTGTTGTTTAAATGGAAACTATGTCTATCCTGCGTAAATACTACTTCTCCTCCCTCTCTGTTACGGATGAGAATAAAGGATCATTTCAACTTCACGTATGTTTGTAACTTGTAAGTCCACTGGAAATCTTACAGGAAACGTTGCCAAATTCTCCTACTTTTCTGGTCCCAGACTCAGCTTGGAAAAATATGCTTGAAGTTTAAGCAAATTCCTACAAAGCGTGAACATTAAAAAAAATATCTTTGTTCTTTACTACTTTTAATTAAAGCTGCCTCTGTTTCACCCAGACTTTCGCAGAGAACCAGAAATGTACTGAATCACATGCTCTGTCTGGACTATTTGCAGCATTATTCCTGTGGTCTTACCTAAAAGGACATTTCAGCCACATAAATGGTGGGCGTCTATCGGCCAGGTCTTCGGCTGGGACAAGCGAGCACAGTTCCACTGACTAATGTCATTTCACCCCAGCTGAGAATGTGGTCCATGCATTTCACTGGAGTTGGATCAGGGACGGATTTGGCCCAGTACGCAGTGGCAGCACGAAGCAGTTCGCTAGGCTGATACTCAGACAGTTATAACTGAACAGCAACGATCTATCCGAGCATATACCTCTTTCCATTTATTGCTTTACCCTGCCTGTGGATTCAGGAAGACGCATTCAGAAAGCTATTTTCCCCAGAAGTAAGGCTGGAACCATTTTTATAGTTGTCATTATCAAGATAAATGATGATAATGGAGAGATTCACCGCAATAACCATTTTCAGTTAAATTAAGCGAGGCAGAATTTGGCCCCATGTGCACAGGAACTTTTCCTGTATGTAGATTTCCAGTGCCTGTGCACTTTTCTTACCAAGGACAGATGAACAACCAACGGGGTGCATCCCTCCAGTTTCATGTGAAACAAATGTGCGGAACTCCCAGGGGCATGAATCCTGCAGCGTTTGTGGTCAAGCAGCATCTCAAATCATAAAAAGAATAATAATTCTAGGAAGTCCAGAAACAAAATTAATGTCGTTTTACAAGCAAGGAGACCTGAAGTCTTCCTGTATCTCCTAGCAGTTATTATCTTGAAGGATATTTTATATCTTACTTGTATGTTTCATATAATTTAAAACTAGCTTCTTACATTTCTGAACTCAAGGAGGAGGGTGAATCTTCTGACTTTCGGGATTCACGTTCAGAGGCTGTTTGTTCTTTTGCTGCATGTACTGTTTGTCCAGAACTAACCAGTTATTTCTGTGATATGGGTTTATTGTGCCTTACAACAAATAAGAAATTTAAGCGGAATGTACGCATTAGAGGAGGGAATAATCAGAAGTCTTTACTGCACTGTTAGATGATGCCGACCCAGAGTGTATCATCAAACGTAGCTGTGCTTAATTACCCAACCAAAGAGATCTAAAATATGTATGTTTGTTGTACTGTAATAGGGGTTTGTGCCTGGACAATTAAGTGTTTTATTTGTATTCTGAGATGATGTGAACTTATTTTTCTAAACACTATACTGAATAAACTTTATATTTATACACACCTTGTGTAAATATTTCTCTTTAGATACAATATCTGAGGGCTTTGAATTTGGTGTTAAAAGAGCAATCTAAAGTAGAAACTTTGCTGTTAGTGACTCACTGTGAGGGTGATGGCAATTGAACGCCTGTGCTCAGCAGAGAACTGATCTGAAGCCTCCCTGAGCTAGAATGAGAGCTTCTGTTGACTTGAATGGGTTTTTTCAGACCCTAACTTTGCTTCTAAAATATTACATTAAAAAACAGAAACCTATTTCGTACTAAAACCTAGGCATTAAATCTGTGTCTCAAACCAAATTTATACTGTAATTAAGAAAATACTATTGTAATATATTCCACACACTACTTAGGACTGGTCGGTATTTACTCACAGCTTTCTTGGCAGCGGGGCACCTCCTACATCAAGGTTTCTTTCTGGATAGGTAAATCCCTATTTACTAAATTTGTTGAAAATTTTCTTGAAAACATGGCACTCGGTACCAGACCTGGCTTGGACAGACTTTAGAGAACAGCCTGAAATTTATTCCTTACCCTTGATGCTTAAAGATTTAAATAAAATATCTTAAATATAATTAAAAAAAATAATCCCTGCACCAAGAGCTAGGATTGCCTAGGTGCTGTTTTGATGCCGAAGTGAGTGGCACTAAGTTCAAGCAGACTAAGTTGTACATCCAAATTGTTTCCCTCACTGAATCTGTATATCCGTTACAGATCCATTACACATTTCCACCCCTTAAACTGTATTTGGCCCCAAGAAGCAAGATGAGGTCTGCAAGACTTATTTTTTTAGGTAGTCGGATCCAGTTGGGTATAGCTATTACATTTTCAGTCACCAAGCCATTACCTTTCCTCACCTTTGTTCACGATTCCTCCGTCTTTCCCGTTTATCCAGCAGTGGCACATGTCTGGCTCACTCCACGAGCACCGCTGGTCGCGGTCAGGAGGCGAACAGCAGCGAGCAGCCTCCCAAACCTGAGAGCATCGCCCTCCCTCGCTGGCCTGCGGTTCAGCCCGCTCACACTCTGCAGCTGCCGAGGTAAAGCCACTTCGGGAGCAGCCCGAAGGTAGAAAGAGACAACTGTGCTGTTGCCCAACTCCTTTTCCTTCCCAGAAGCAGCGTGCGTGACTCAGTCCTGCTGTTCGGATCACTTACCTTTGGCATGGCAAAGGTTTTGCCTGAGCGGTAGGACTGTAACAACATTTTCCTGCCCGCGGGGGCTGGCTGCAGTTCCCAAATACCTGATCGATCCCTGGACAGCAGCTCCATTCTGGCTTCGCTTGGAGCAGGGACTGAGGGTCTGAAGCCATCCTTCAGTGAGCAGCTTCTTGCCTTAAGCTGTAGCATGGCCCCTGGAGCTCACCCGGTGCCCTTTTAGGTGGCGGGGCACAACCACTTCTGCTGGGTCGGCTCCAGCTCGGGGAGATCCCTTCTGGCTGCGCAGCCCCCCTGCTCGAGCAGGCAGAGCGCAGGAGTTGGAGGGCAAGCGAGAAGCGGAAAGTCTCTGCCTATGCAAATGTCAAAATTCTCCCTGAGCAGCCACCCATGCGGTATGCAGGATGAATCATGTCCTAACGGAGCACATTCCTACTACTTTGGAGGGCTTTGCAGATGTGTTCCAGGTCACCCTAGGCGAGAAAACCACACACAGCCACGGTTACTTGTTCCCTGGCAGCTTGTGCGCAGATGGAGAAAGGGGGACAGCACCTTCCGAAGGGTGGGCAGCCTGCTCCCCAAGCCAGATCCTTTTACACGGGGCCGAGGGGTGCTGGAGGTAGGATCAGGGGCTGCCAATGCAGGAGGGAGCTCAGCTGGGAGAAAGCTGCGCTCGGGCTGACGGTAGGGCTCGGCGAGACAGGCTCTGATCTAGCAGGGAGAGTAGCTGGGAAGGGAGGCAACGCTGAAAGACAGCGCTTTTTATCCTCCGTTTCTGGCTGGGTTTTCCCTCCTGCGAGATCAGAGAGGAATTTTTGCTGCTCTGAGGCAGAGAGTGGGTCAGTAAAACAAGACCTTAACAAAAGTGCTCGTGGCTTGGACAGCGGAGGTCTCCCTGCGAGGCTGCATCCCCCTGCCTTGGTGACCTCTGGCTGCAGAAATCTTTGGGCTGGAGGCACAGGACAGTATATCTCACTTATGGATACAGATCACATTTTTAATATAGAAATACATTTTAGAAGGAAAATGATTCCCAGAAATAGAAATTCATCTGCCAAACAATGTGCACATAACTGACTTTACACTCAGAGGTGCCAGAAAGTTCAGGAATGAGACCAACAATAAAAACCAACACACGTGTGAAAAATCTACTACATTAAAGCCAGATTCAATAAAAATAGCACCTACTTTATATGCTGCAGAAGCTGGCACGAGCCTGCGAAAGCAGAAGGAAAAAGATAAAATGTTCAGAAGTTGCACACAGTCCAGAGAAATTGAGCAGCGCTGGCGCGGAGCTGATGGTTACTCAATAACTCATGTACAATATTCTCCTGTGTAAGTACTTTAATTCTTCATCCTGCTACTTCTCGGGCAGAAAGACCCAATTTGGAATACTCTGGGCTAATCAATAAGCTTTGTTGTTGCAGCCAAAGTGCTTTACGATATATCTTACATTACCCGAAAGGACCCAAGAATGCTACAGCACCATTTTCTTCTCGGTTCTGCAGACTGACATCCAATTATTTCAGCGTGCTAGCGGTGTCCCTTACACCGCCCGCAGCTGTAAAACGCAGCCCTTCCCCTGAGGAGCTTACAGTACGCAGAAACAAAAGAAACGCAAGCTGGGGAGGAGGGGAGGCGAGGGCAGAGAGAAGAAATAACTTGCCCAAGGTGATGCTGGAAGTCAGTGGCAGAGGCGGGTTGCAAACCCAGGTCTCTGCCTCCCCCTGTTGCTTTGCCCACTGGCTCACGCCGCCTCCCGAGGAGCCAAATCCAGCTCTGATGCAATGCCCCCTGAAAGCAGCAGGAGGACTTGCTGCTTATGCCAAAGCGGACTCTGCTCCATTCATTTATTCGCTATTTACAGCCGCCCTCCGATGCCAACCGACAGCAAGCCTCGAGCGAAGCCCTCGCGATAAATTGGCTGGCCCTGGACTGGGATCGCTGAAACCGGTCAGAGACGGAGCCTGCAAACAGCTCCCGAGCAACTGCTCCTGCGTGGATCATCCCGTGGAGGTGAGGTATGCTCCAAAGCTCCCTGCTTCCACGTCAGGGTGGCCTGGGAAGGGCTTCCTTCATCTCCCACCTAGCCCGAGGAGCGGGGAGAGAGAGATGCTCTCGGGAGGTGAGGTGGGTTAGGCCAGAGTCCCAGCTGCGTGTGTTCTTACAGTGGTTGCTGAAATAATAAATCAAGCAGAAATGACCACTAAGGGCCTACCCACATCCTGGGAAGGTGCGAGGATTTTGCTATTCACCGCTCTCTGAGCAAACAAGGGTAGGCAGGGGAATCAGAGGCAGTTGTGGAAAGCGACACGTCACATACCAACCTAAAGACGTTTCCAAGGGACATACGAACGTACAGTTCATCTGTGGTAAAAAAGCGAAGTCTGTTGTGCTGTACACATGCAGTGAGCAGTGACCAGATTAAGGCTCAAAAAAAAAAAAATCTCCATTTTGATTTCTCCCTTACACAGGGAATGGCGTTATCTTCCTAAAGGCTACTATAAACTTTTTTCTTCCTCTTGCCTATGGATATACTAATGTTCTTCCCAGAGCTTCTAACCCAATTGCATGCAGCCAGCCTTGCTGCATCCTGCATCACCTGCAGGTCTTTATCTCCCCCTGATTTCTCACAAAGGCAGCCCACACCAGGCTGGAGAAATAAGGCACACTGAAGTCTGTCCAGGAGGACAAGGACTGGGCGAGAGACCCAGCAGTTCCAAAAACAAGGGTACCTGGAAGCCGGATGCCGACATCAGCCTATTTCCAGGTATTGCTTTATCAAGACCACTCTGGCTGTCCTGGAAGCGCTCCCAGGAGCGGGGCGTGCTGCTCATACCGGGCACGGGCTCCTTGCACCCGCTGGAGAATGGCCCCCGCCTCACTGCAGCTGCAATTTATGGGGTAGAGCAGTGCCAGGCTCAAATCTGGCTGGCCTTTGCTTCTAGGAATAGCTCCTTAGAGCCACTGGGTTTTGTGCGTGTGGGTTTTTTGGTGAGGTTCTCCCCCCTCCCTTTTTTCTTCTCTTTTTTTCATGTAAACCAAAGGCAGGGCTAGCCCAAATATCAAGGCAGAATAGCTTCACCCCATTTCTTCAAAACCTCCATCCCAGAACATGAGATTCCTTAGCCAGTTGCTCTTGGTTTACATTTGCTGTCCAGTTATAGCAGCAGTCATTACCAGTGTACACATAGTTCTGCAGTGCTCCTGTGCCTCTCAAATTTCTTCCCAAAGATCTGGATCTTTACAGTTCAGGCTACAAAAGCAACACTTGTTCAGGTGAACGATGCTCACACAGACAAGGAATACTCATTACAAATGGATAGAAGTACAGTACAAAGCACATCTCATGTCTTAACTGTTCTCAATTCTTAGGATTTTTTTAAAAGCCATGATAAACTCAGTACGGCTGGGAAATAAGCAGCTGCTATACACAGAGATTCACAAGACTATAAGGCAATAGAAGAACCATACCTAAGCACAAAATGAAACAACACTCCGGCTTAGGCTTTGCCAGAGCTGATTCCAGAAGAAATGCCTCCTGCCCCCATGAGCTCAGCAGTTAGGAAGAGCAGGACAGCATGCACCTCCTCCACAAGAGGCTGATATCACTTGTTATTACAGGCCACCACCTTTAAGAACCCATTGCTCCACCTCTGCAGCCAGCTGCTCCCCATTTGCAATTTGGGTGAGCAATTGTTGCTGCCCAGGTGCCCACTGCATGTCCCCACCGAGCCCCCCAGGTCCCCAACCAGTGACACTCGTACCTCCCAGGTTTTCCTCAGCTGGGTGTGATTCCTGTATTTAACACACACACCCTCTTTCAAAGTCTGGGGTGTTCCTGAAAATACTGATTATATATACAGATACATATATATATATATATATACACAGATCCTCGTGTTTTGACCTGGAACAATGAGATCATCACAGCTTCAGAACAATTTCCCACCCATCCTGCAGTGGCTCTGCCCAGATTGCATTTCCACAGTTCATTTGGGCATGGAGCAGCATAAAAACGCTGATGAGTGCCAAGCCATAGCACACCTAACAGCTCTTCCTTTCCCAAATAGCACGGCATGCCATCAAGAACAGTGAGGCTGGCAAGACAGAATATGAGAAACCCGCTTTGTACCTGCTAGAAACCAAATCCCAGCAGCTCGATCAGTAGTGATGCTCCATGGAACTGATATACCAGGTACTGATGCGCCAGGTAACACCATTTCCCAATCTCCTGGCCCTCAGCCTCAAACCTGAGCAGTGCTCTGATTTGCCAACTTTCACAGTTTATGAGATTTGCAATATTTAGTAACTGGTGAGAGAGAGGAAGTAGGAACGGGGGTTTACAGCCACAGCTTCCTGCTCAACTTAAGAATTATGTTCCTGGTTTTTAAAAATAAAAATTGGAGGTGTTGAAGGCCTCCAAACCATATTACACATACACTTTGGTTTATTACATTTATTCACCTAGCCGTGTGTAAGCATTTTATCTAAAAGCTGGTGTCGTGTTTTTAGGGCCAGCCTCATGCCTTGGGTTGCTAAAAGGCCACAAGGCACTTCAACAGAATAAACCAGGATATCAAACAGGTACTTTACAAATCAAATGAAAAAACGTAAACTTAAAAATAAACTTCTGGGTTAATTTACTCGACAGTTGTAGTCTGATCAGTAAAGGTACCAGATGAGTTTTGACAAAACTCTGTATAATTCAAATATTTCACTGGCCTAAAAACAATTAAAAAAAATAGAATACAAATGTATTTCTTCAAATCAGCACCTCTAACACCAGCTTTGTTTTTAAGGAACTCAAGAAAATTCCTATTTACATCCCTGTATAAAGCAGCCAGGATTTCCAGAGCATCCTGTGCCTGTCCTTAAACCAGTTTATCATGAGCAAATGGCTCCCAGTTGTAACAAATGGTTCTCAGCTGAGTTACCACTGATAATGAAGACAAGACTAACCTCAGGGGTTGTGGGAAAGGAGAGAGACGTTCATCATGTGCCTTATATTAGCAAACACCTTAAACCCTGTTCTAGGAGAACTCTGAGGCATTTGTTCTCCCAGATAGAGACCTGAAGACAAATTTAATCAACTCCGGGATTTCTATTTGCTGCAACATTACAGCTGCAAGAAGAAAAATTGCTGAGCTGATCAGCTCACTCAGAGTTTTAAAGCTTTGGCTAAAAACAGTAGTTTGAACCTGGCTGAAAAGGTAGCAATGTTTTTTTTTCTGGCCCTGACTACAATGGAGGTTGAAATCTTCCAAATACTTGTATTTTTACAAAACAATAGGGAGCAGGGAGGGAAAGACGGATTATTCTATATTTTCGGTCTGACTCCTAGGCAGCCTGAACTGTAGCTATCTCCCAAGCTGATGATAATCATTGGGAACCAAAATCCCAGTTCCTAAACCCCTGAATTTCCATTTCCCCACCTGTACAAGGGAAGTCACAGCACTTGTCACCTTGAGAGGAGAGGCACAGCCAGGCTGCCGTTCACCCAGCCGTGACGGCACAGCCCCAAAGCTGCGGGTACGTCCTGCTGATGGAATAGACATCTTATTTGGATAACAAAATATTAGGATGCCACTGAACTCGCTCCTCACATGGATGAATTCTCAAAATCGGCCTGGCTGCAGGAGAGGGTGGTAACAGTGCTCGGTGGAGCTGCTGCAGCTCTTCTAGCAGCCGCTTCCCATGGCAAATAAATTGCACTCGCACAGCACTGCCTGGAAAGTCTGCATGGTATGTGGCTTAATTTTCTTTTCCATAATACGAAATCCAATCTGAAATGCACAGATTAGTTTACTAATCTGTGCAAATCCTATTAATAGCCCTTACGCTGCTGCGCTCCCATTCACATTCGAACAAATCTGTTGCGATTGGGTTGGTTTCCTCCCATCTCCGGCCAGACCGTCACCACCTGGTTGTGGTCATGTCTTCACGAAATGGCTGGCCACAAATGGAAACTTCTGCTTTACGATCTTCTCTCATAGTTTGCCTCCTGTCCCGTGGTCCAACATGCTCTGGATCAAAGCATTAGCTCTGTAAATCACCGCGGTGCCATCGAAGCTAAAGGGATTACGGGAAGGATCGCTCGGCTTTCGTGGGGAAGGGCAGAGCCTGGGCCCTCCTTCCCTGCAGCATCGCTGCCTTCTGCGCCAGCTGGGCCCCAGGCACCTCGCTCAGAACCGAGCTGTGCATGAACCACTTAATCCCCCGTAACTCATTTCACTGTTACCCCAGTGTCCAAACGCTTTTTGTTTCCACCATTGGCAGAAGGAGGGTACCACGCCATTACCTTTGGGTAACGGGAACCCTCACACCAGGGTTCTGGCTGCTGGAAGCGGCCTGTGGCCCTCACACCAGGGTTCTAGCTGCTGGAAGTGGTCCGTAGCCCTCACGACAGTCTTCTGGCTGCTGAAAGAGCCCCGTGGCCCTCACACCAGGGTTCTGGCTGCTGGAAGCGGCCTGTGGTGAGGGCCGGCCGAGCTGACCACCCCGGCCTTGCCTTGCACCTACGGCCTGCATGGCGATTCCAGCCCCTGAAGGCCTCGCCGACAGCATTAAGGGTTTGTGGCCCCTCTCAGCCATCGCCGAGCTGCCCCCGCTCCCCTTCCAGTCATGGGGAGATTTTCTCTCGTTGATGTAGAATCTGCTCAAGATACGGCTTCGCCGCCTCACGGTTTCTCCTAAGTTGTTTTTAATGAGCTGCATAATTCCTGCTGTTTTGCATGGAGATTAGCTCAGGAATTGTTTATAATTCCTCAGCGTAGTGGAAGAAATGATTTAAAAGTATTGCCTGCACAAGAAATTCTCCCCAAATTCTCTTTACAAGGGGGTCGTGGTTGTTACCTATGTTAAAGCCTGCCTGTGAAGCATGCATTTGTCTTTGCATCTTCAATCTCTTTCTAAAGGTGCCTGTTGTGCCATGTTGTGCCTGTTAAAATGCCACGGAGGAAGAAAAGAAAAAGAAAAAAAAAAAAAAGCGGAATTTTTAGAGGGAGCCGACCAGCCAAATACAATATGTGGCCAGACAGAATCAGAAGCGCTGGCTGCAGTACAAACCCAAGAGGCTTCAGACAAACCAGCCCAGCCACAACGGTAACGGTTCACCAGCAGAAGGAATGCAGTAAACAAAATGGGGGGAAGACCCCCGTGAGCCCCCTCCTTCATTCCTTCCCCCCAGAAAGCTGTCTGGCACGGCAGAGCCTAACCTCACGGAAAGTGGTGGCTTAGATGCTGAGGCAGCACGGGAGCACCCTATGGCAGGCCCTCTGCACATGTACTGCGCGCTTTGTGAAATCAGTGAGGTTTTCCAGGCTGGCTGGTCCCAGCGTCAGGCTTCAGAAACTCAGGGCTCAAGTCCCACTGCAAATTTTGGTGTTAATGCCTGCAGCTTGCTGCAGCCTTTTTTGCTTCTCACAGCACGCACCCCTGGTGCACAGGTACAGGACCCTGTCCGGAGTGGTACCTCCATGTCTCACGGTGATAAAACTCACTTTCAAATGAATTTTAAAAGGAGAATTTGAAATTGGCTGCTGTGTAAAGGACCCCAAGTCCCGCACCTTGGTAACTCCCCGTCCTCTGTGCATGAACACCAGCAAGCTGCCAGCTCGCTCCCCAAGCACAGCCTGCAGCTCCAGCATCCTGCTGAGGTTTGCAGACCTGGGAAGAAGCTATGGGGGTGCCAGCAGCTGCCGTGGCCACCTTGCCTTCACAGCCAGGATGCTTTGGAAAGTGATCCTGTACAAAAATAAAAATAAAACCCGAACCCCAAATCTTTCACACTTCATCCTCCTGTTTAGCCGAACAGCTTCTTCAGGGACCAATCTGTTTCATTTAGTAATAAAGTTCTGCCATTGCCACCCCACCTCAAGAAGTGTAAGAGCAGAGGGAAGGACTTACAAATATGTTTTGAAAGACACTGATATTGCCAAAATGCTTCAGAATTAAAGGGACTTCAACTTATATGAAAAGAGCTGAAAAAAAAAGGGGGAGGAGAGAGAACTACAGCCATCAGATGGATGCTGCAATCTGGTCCATTTGTGGCACAAAGGATGTAAAATGAAACGAAACCAAAACTCAGTGGAACTGAAATTTAATGAAACCAAGAGAGAGCAGACCTCTCTATAATTAGCCTACAGGATTCACAGCCAGAAAATACCACAGGAGCCAAAAGCTTTTCACAGTAAGACTGGAAATATACATGTACTTGCATGGCCAGACATATATGTGTATATAATATAACTGTGGTGTCTCGGGGCTGGAGAGGACCTGACATCTCCATTCAGCCTTTTCCTCACCTCCAAGACAGGATCAAATGCACGGCGGCATTTTCTGACAGATGTTTGTCTAGACCTGTTTTTAAACGCGAATCTCCCACCTCCTCGGGCAGTTTATTCCAATGCTTCCTTTTCTTCTTCAGCTTTATGCACACACACATGCACGCACGCACACACGTGTATCTGTCTCAGAAGGTGAGCTGAGCTGTCTCCGATGACTTGCACATCAAAAGGCTTGTAAAGTCATTTCTTGTGGCAAGATCTTTATTGTGAATGATGTATGAGCCCGAAAGATCCCATCTTGACCTGAGTTTACAGGCTGAGCTTGGGGGACCAGCAGATGGGGTAAGGGGGGCAAATGGGAAAGGAGGGGGAAATTCATTCCTTTCCTTATTAACTCGCCAGATTTGGTCTGCTGATAAGAGACCCACATGCTGCTTTTGTATACTCAGGTTTTAGACTCGAGCATTCAGTTCCTCTGATTTGGGTAAAATAAATACGCTTTTGGCTTCTTCAGCAACCACCTTGGAAGAGTTGCTGTCCTGTCAAACTCCGGGAACAAAAAGGACGGGTGAGGAAGGAGGCTGTGCATCTGGATATGCAAATGGCACGATGCAGAGCAGCACTTTTCCAGCGCACCCTGGGTATCTATTACCCCGACTTTTGGACTGACAATGCACCAAATGTTTCAGTGCCTGGGGCCTTACAAAGCTGACTGGCTTTTTTAGCTGAAAGCACTAATGTAGAAAGGCAATTGGGAATTAATTATTTAATGCGATCCTCATTGGTAGAAAGCTTCTTGCCCCTCCTGCATCTCGGCTACCATTATACATATGTTGCTTTCTTCAGACTACAGTGATTAGACAGCAGCAGAAAATTATGACTAAATCCAGTCCCCTCTTATGACAAACTCCATTTAAATCTGCAGATTTGCACTCAAGTAACTAAGAGCACAATTTAGCCCCATGCTATGAAAACGTTGGTCGTGACAAAACGCGTGGGCAGGTCTCAACGTCTCCATTTCTGAAAGTCAGCTGTCTCGTATCTCCGCTCCAAACACTCCCTTTGACAGGCAGTGGAAGACTATTCCTGTTTAAAAATTAAAATACGTGCAAGAAGCACTAGTATTAGTAGGAAATCAGGATGAGATCCCTTTAGTGCGGGTGCCCGGATGCCTCGCTCTGCGCAGTGGAGCTGAATGAGCAGGCAGGAAGGTGAATTTCTGAATCTGTGCCGCACGCTGCTTCAGCTCCCGTTTCTCAGGGATCCTAAAGATAAGCATCCATTTCATTTGGAGTGTTTTTAGTGATGACCTGTGTAAAAGCAAACGTCCTTTTGAAGATCGCTGAGCAACAGCTGCATGCCAGAAACTCCCGTTCAAGTTACTTCAAGAGCATGAGAATCAGGCCCCGTGTATTTAAAAACAAAAGTTTGCAAAACAAGATGCTGCAGGAGGGCTGATAAGGGGCACGGACTTACGGTGTCAGCTGTCATGGATGGCGAAACGGTAACTTCCCCGCAGCCACTGCCTCCGAGATGTTCAGGACGAAGCCTTGACAGGATCCTACCACAATTCAATGCAGTGAGTTACGCCAGGCATTAATTTAATGTAAGGTGTGGTATATTCCCAAACGCAAATATATTGGTTTTGTTTTTTTTTTTGGCTCTTCAGATGAAAGAAATACAACTGTACAGATGTGCTTTTCTAAGATCCAGTGGCATGAAACCTGAAATACCCCAGCAAGATTCAGGAGTGAGAAGTTTTAATCACCATGGAAGCGAGACATTTTGAAGGTCTATGAAATTATATACCCAGCTCTGAGAACGGTAAACTTATCCGTCCGGACAGATCTGCTGATAAAGAGATACAACTCATTTTCTCCTGGAAAGCTGCTTTATACGTCGCTTGAAAAAATAATCAGTCATGCAAGACAGGTTTATGCTGGGAAGAGAAAGGAGAAAAAAAAAAAACAACAACACAGCGCTCACAGAGACATTCTCTAAGGAAAAGGCGAGGCGGTACGAAAGCAACCACTTCGTTTCAGCGACTCCCTGCGAATTCAGGGGGAGGAAGAGAAAAGGGGCTGAGCATCTCTCAGGGCCAGACGGAGCGAGGCCGGCGACGACGGAGGCATATGGACGCCCACCCCGCACGCAGACAGAGCGGGGACCCCCAGACCCGGCTTACGCAAGGTGACCTTTCCCCTCTCTAAAATTTCAAAGCTGGCGTTGCCGGCGCTGAACAGACTGCGTGCCATATGTAACGTGACCTCAGCTCCGCTCTGCCAAGCCACTGATGGCATCACTAATGAGAGGTGAAAGGTCCCTTTCTCGCAGCGCTCTCGGAAACCCACCGAGGCGGCGGGTGCGGGACGGGCCCCCCCGGGCTCCCAGATGCCCTCCCAAAATCTTGCCTGCACCCAACCCGCAGCCCGAGCTGCATCAGGCACGGTCCCCAGGCAGAGGAAATATTTGCTCAGTGCCCAAATGCAAAAAGTGCAGGTAAACAGAGCCACTTATGTAAATCTTGTACCCATTCTGCCCCGTGTGAACCCCATGTGTACAGAACAGATTATGCGCTTTGCATCGCCCGGGCGGGGAATATGGATTTGTGCTTTCAGACGGCCAAAAGGGAGGGGAATGCGGGCCCGGGCAGCTGTAGGTGCCAGCAGGTAAATAAAGCACCCTGGGAGAGAGAAATACCGAGAAGTGGCGGGTTTGTCCCCCCGCCACAATGCTGAGGCCCTTACGGGTGGGACTGCGGGTCCCACGGCACGGACACACCCAGGTGACCCCACTGGGGGCAGTGGGAAAAGTGGCAGTGCCCATCCAAATTGTTTTTGTTTTGTTTTTCAGTTGTAATTATTTTTCTTTTTCTTTCTGCAGGATTTTTTTCCATTTTTTCATATTTTTTAACTTTTTTTTTGCATATATTTATATTGCTTGCACAAAAAGTATTGTCATATCTTGCAGAAAGAAAGAAAAAAAAAGCCACATACCCCTCTTGGACAAATACCGAATTTTTGCTTTTTCTTCTCGCCATTTTCCCAGCGCCCCCCTGCCCCCAGCCACCCCCTAGGCAATGTTGGGGCTCACCTCTCCCGAGCACCCGGCTCCCTGCCCCGGACACGCCTGGGGCGACCCGGACATGTGCACGAGTGGGTGGCTCTGGCGTGGAGACGCGCGCGGGGTGCGCACACGGGTGGGGATGGGGTGCGTGCACAAGGCGTGCGTGTCCCAGTGGGTGCGTGCACGCGGGCGTGCAGGGCGCGCACGCGGGGAGCGGTGCGCGCACGGGTGCAGGTGCATCCCTTCGTGGGTGGACAGCGGGGTGCCCACGCGTGGGGGCGTGCAGGTGGGAGGCGTGGGTGGCTCAGGGGGACACAGGGCTTTGCGTGGGGCCAACTGGGGGCACCCTCCCGGGGCCGGGTACCCGGGGCTTGGGCCAGACACGTTCCCACGGCCACGCGTGTCGCGGTGCGGGAGGTGCGGGCAGGCTTCGGCGCAGCGGAGGAGTTAAACCCCTTGGGTTTTAGGAAACTGCTCATCCAATTCGGTTCCAGATTATTCAGGGGCAGGCTGACTCGCTCGCTCCCCACACCAGCCCAAACATCTTGAAGTAATCAGCAGCTGAGAACGGAGACGTCCCCCTGGCATCTCAGGTTAAAGAAGGAGGTCCAGGAAAATGTGGTAGAGCCATTACAAGAAACCTGAGATGCATTCATCAGAGACTCCAATTGCCATCGCATTAGGATTGATTAGAGACCAGCAGTACCGTAATGACCCGGAAAGAGGGGCATACGGGGATTATTAATATCAGACTTAAAGAAAAAAAAAAAAAAAGGAGGAGAAAAAAAGAAGGGAGGAGGAAGGAGAAGAAAAGAAATCGCATTGCAGGGCTGCTGCTGCTGCTCGTATACAAACTTACCTGGGGGAGTGCGGGCACCGGAGAGCCACCCGGGCGGCCACCTCGCTGCTGCGAGAGCACAAAGGGGGTGGCACAGGAGCCTGGGGCCCCCCAAAATCGCCCGGGGGGGGGGGGCAGGCTGCGGGGGGCGGCTCGGGGAAGGGGTCCCCGCGCCCCCGGGCCGACGGCAGCAAGGACGAGTTAAGGAGGCTCCGAGAGGAGCAAGGAGACCTCGGCGGCTCGTCTCCTCCTCGGTTCCCTGCGCCAAAACAAATCAGCCCCTCCTGGTCTGGGTTTAAATGCAGCTCACTGGATAATTAACTCCATCTTTCCAGCCCTGCTTTAACTGTTTATTTAGTGTCACCCCGTATTACCATCACTAGCACTTTCCTCTGAACAGGAGGAGCTGGAGGGTTTCACCTCCCGAAAGGAAATTCTTCCTAGCTTAAAAAGAATCAGCATCCCGGAGGTACACGAGCGAGCAGAGAGGGGCTGCGGGGGGGGGGGGGGGTCCCAGGGCAGGGAGGGGGGACGGGGACACCGGGCCCGGGTCAGCCCACGGAGAAAAAACCCACTCGTGGCCAGCTCCCGTCCTTCGGACAGCGTGCCGGTAAGTGCGCGGAGGAAGGGCCCGCTGCGCCCCGGTTGCGCGCCGGTTGCGCCCCGGTTGCGCCCCCCGCCGGGTCCCGGCTGGGCCGAGCCGGGCCAGAGCCGGGTCCCCGTCCCCTCCCCGGGGTCCCCTCCCCGGGGTCCCCTTCCCTCGGCCCCCGGCGTTGTTTTTACAGGTGTCCGGAGGGCGATTTACCAACACGTCATTAAAGGTTGCGCCGGTTTGCAGGCGCTCGGGGCCAAAGGCTCCTGCGAGACAAGAGGGATGCGCACGGAGAGGGGCTTGTCCCTCCTCATTAAAAAAAAAAAAAAATAGAATAATAAAGGGGGAGAGAGGGAGAGAAAGCAAATACAAATCCTTTATTGTTTAGAAATACGCCAAGGAAGCTGGCTGTCTCCCCTGCGCCTCGCATTCGGCAGGGAAGGCAACACGGATCCGGTATCACGTTGCAGATTCTCACTGAAGATAACGAAATGTGATCTATTTTTCAGAACAGCAAGTGGATGGGAAAGGAGCCCTCTACAACACAAACCTCATTGACTAATGGGCCGGTTTTGGGTTTCGCCTTCGAAAGGTTCGGAAATGGGCAGCGTTGTGTTACTGCCCCGCCGGCTCCCAGCCTCTGAGGCAGCACACGGCTTATTAGCACCGCCGAGACACGGCTCCGAGATAAAGGAAAAAAAAAAAAGAAAAAAATAATAAAAAAAAGCGCTCCTGCTTTTATTTCGTCGCGATGCTTGCTTCCCCAGACCCCCACACTTCGAGACAAAAACAAAACAACAACAACAAAAAAAAGAGAGGAAGGAACAAAATCAAATTTCTTTTAGGAAGAGGGTTATTTCTAAGGGGAGAGGGGACGCGTGTTCTGCCTGTTGTCTCCATAGTTTTGCTGTTTGTTTTTCCGGCGAAATCGATGAAAACCCGCCGAGTGCCTTTGCGCGAGCCCCGTCTTCCCCCCCCAGTTCCTCGCCGCATCGAAAAAATCACGAAAATAGGAAAATTTCCAGCGCAAACGCTGCGGATCCGCGCCCCGGCGGCGGCGGAGGCGAAGCCGGCGGGGAGAGGCTCCGGAGGCTGCAAAGCCCGGGCTGTGCCCAGGCTGCGGGCTGCTGCCCCTCGCCTCCCGAGAAATAAAGGGGCCGGAGGCTCTTCCGAGCCGCCTTGTTGTTCTTTGGGTGTTTGCATCCACTTCTGTTTTATTTCTTCTTTTTTTTTTTTTTTTTTCATTGCGACTGTTTTTATGTTTGGGGTTTTTTTTGCGGCTCGAAACCGTTTCTGCGTGATTTTGAACGGGGGCGAATGGCACGGCGTGCTTCGCAAACCCGTGCCATTTCCCCTCTGCCCGGGGTTTAAAGCGAAAGGTTTCAATTTTTAGGAAAAAGGAAAAAAAAAAAAACAAAAAACAAACCCAAGCCCCTGATAATTAACACCCCCCACGAGCGGCTCTGGGCTGAGCACAGCCCCCAGGTGGAGCCCACCAGCGGACCGCCGCCGGCCCCTCCGCGGGCCAGTTTCGGGGAGCCTGGAGGAATAAAAACCAGCTCCCCAAAATCACGGGGAAGCCTCTCTCCGGCCGCCAAGGGACTTTTTGCTTCTTCCCAGCCACCGCGGTGTTTATTTAGGTCGGCCTTTTAAAGGAAAGAGAGGAAAAAGGCGAAGGGGGGATAGAAACCAAGCAAGGGGCTTCCCCAGCCTCTTTTTTTTTTTTGCGTTTTCCTCACCCTCAGCCCGAGGGTACGAACCCGTGGCTCGGCTCTTCCCTATCTTATTCGAGGCTAGGGATAAAAATAAAGGGAAATAAAGCGAAAGGAGGGCGGGGAGCCCGTCCCCGGGCTCGCAGCTGGACATGGCACCGCTCGGCCAGGAAGCGGCCGCGGGAGGCTGCGAGCCCATGCGCTGTAATTCTGCGCACTTGCTCCAGACTTTAGGGTATTAGTTGATTTTAGAGCCGGGTTTTAAGGCTCCGTTCCGGTCCCCACACAGCTGCCTTGTCAATAAGGATCTGTTCCAAGCAGACATTCCTTCTGGGAGGACATTGCAGCTCTTTAAGACTTCATCCGAAACATCATAAGTACTAAAATAAAATGGCAAGGGAAAATTACCAGACACATGGTCACGGGCACTGCGCAGACGGGGTGGCAGGGGCTTATTTTAAACGGCCCCGAGACGCGAAATACACGGGGAAAGCAAGCTCCGGGGCTCGGAGAAAATATCTTCGGGCACGGGCCTTTCCCCTGCACGGCCGGGAGGGCGGAGAGGTCCCGGGGGTCCCCCCGGAGAGGGACAGGGGCAGGGGCACCGGGATGGCCGCCGGCCTCGGCCCCAAACTGCTCCTGAAACCCAATGAAGGAACCCGGAACGCTTCACACCGAAGAAATCAGCCCGGCTTTAGCGGGGGCAACCAGGTTTAAAAGAGCCCCGAAGAGCCGGTTCTTAACCGGGAGAGGTCTGAAGCGTGCTTAAAACGCCGCAGATCGCGGAGAAATAGGGGCAGGAGGAACCCCCCCCCCACCGCTCCCCTTATCTCAGCGCATTGTCCTCCTCTCCCAGCCCGTCCCGGCTCCTGACAATAGCTTATCTTTGTTTAGGGAGCCTAATTGTTTTCTAATTTTTCCTAAATAATTGCTTTGGAGCGAGGTGTGCAAATGAGGATTAGGGTAATTAAAGCGCCGCCGGTCGGTGCGGTTTGCGCTCCCGCTTTGCCCCGGGGGGGGGCGGGCGGGGGCTGCTCCCTTCGGGCCCCCCCGGACCCTTTGGGGTAAAATTGGGGGGCAAAAGGGGGGGTAAAAGGAGGGGGTAAAAGGGGAGGGGGTAAAAGGAGGGGGTAAAGGGGAAGGGGGTAAAAGGGGAGGGGGGTAAAAGGGGAGAGTGCGGCGCGGGGAGGTTCACTGCGCATTATTTATTCATCCCCGGCATTAAGGTAATTAAAGACGGGCTGGATGCACGGGGACGGCGAGCGGGCGAGGAGGAGGAGGGGGGTGGAGGGGGGAGTGAAAAAAAAAAAATTAAATAAAAAATAAAAACCGATCAAAATAAAGGGGAAGGAAGGCAGGAAAGCCCAAGCTCCTTTCCGAGGGGGGGCTCCCCCCCACCCCACCGCACCCGCGCAGAGGCGGCGGAGGGAAGCGCAGCCGGGGCCGCCAGGCTCCGCCCGCCCGTGCCGAGGCTCTGCCCGCCGGGCCGGGCTGGGCTGGGCCGGGCTGGGCCGTGCCGGGCCGTGCCGTGCCGGGGGCCGAGCCGCGGGCGCCCAATCAGCGCGGCGCGGGGGCTCGGGCGCTTTAAGCGCGGCGGCGGCGGAGCGGGGACAAAGTCCCCCCGGCACCGCACCGAGCATCCCCGCTCCGGGGACCGGGCCGGGACCGGCAACCGGACCGGGAACCGGGACATCCCCCCCCCCCCACCACCACCACCCCCCGCTCCTCTCCTCCTCGCCTCGCCTCGCAGCCCCTCCGGCCGTGTCACCGCCTCGCAGCCCCGGCCATGTCGATGCTGCCGTCGTTTGGGTTCACGCAGGAGCAGGTCGCCTGCGTGTGCGAGGTGCTGCAGCAAGGGGGGAACCTGGAGAGGCTGGGCCGGTTCCTGTGGTCCCTGCCGGCCTGCGACCACCTGCACAAGAACGAGAGCGTCCTCAAGGCCAAGGCGGTGGTGGCTTTCCACCGGGGCAACTTTCGCGAGCTCTACAAGATCCTGGAGAGCCACCAGTTCTCGCCCCACAACCACCCCAAGCTGCAGCAGCTCTGGCTCAAGGCGCACTACGTGGAAGCCGAGAAGCTGCGGGGCAGACCCCTGGGAGCCGTGGGCAAGTACCGGGTCCGCCGAAAATTCCCCTTGCCCCGCACCATTTGGGACGGCGAGGAGACCAGCTACTGCTTCAAGGAGAAGTCCCGGGGCGTGCTGCGGGAGTGGTACGCGCACAACCCCTACCCCTCGCCCCGCGAGAAGCGGGAGCTGGCCGAAGCCACCGGCCTCACCACCACCCAGGTCAGCAACTGGTTCAAGAACCGGAGGCAGCGGGACCGAGCGGCCGAGGCGAAGGAAAGGTACTTAAATCCCCCCCCCCACCCCCCGCGCCCCCGGCCCTCCCCGCTCCCGGCCCTACGGAGGCAGCCGCCGATCGCTGCCCGGCTCCCGGCGCCCCCGGCCGGGGCTGAGGCTGGGAGAGGAGCCCCCTCACCCCTTCACCCCCTGCCCCCTCACCCCCTCGTCCCCGGCCCCCTTCACCCCCGATCCCCTTCGCTCCCGGCCCCCTCGCCCTTTTTGCAGCCCCCCCCCCCCACCCCGGCCGCGCTGCCGCCCCCCTGCAAGCAATTCGGCTCCAGCCGGCTGGAGCTGGGGGTCCCGCATCTCCCCCCCCCCCCCCCCCGGGGTTAATGGGGCTGGAAGCCGCTTCCCACCCGACCCCGGTGCCGATCCCACCTGCCCGGGGGGCAGCGAGCCCCTCGGCCGCCTCCCCAGGCCGCCCCCGCCTTTGTTCGGTGCCTTCCGCCCCCACCCGCCCGGGGTGGCCTCGGTGCGAGGCGGTGGCTCGGCTCGGCACGGCTCGGCACGGCTCGGCTCGGGCTGCAGGCCGCCGGCACGGCCGAAGGGAGGAAGGCTCGGGGCCGGCACTCATCGCCCCCCGGCTTTGGGGCGGCCGCCGGCGGCCCTAAAGAGGCCCGGAGAGGAAATAGGGCCGGCCGGCCCCTCCGAGCCTTCCCGGGCCGCGGGGCCGCGCTTCGATTTTTTTTTTTTTTTCTTTTTAATTAAAAAGACGGGGAAATAATAATAAAAAAAAAAATCTCGGAAACCCCAACCTCTGCTCCCCACCTAACTCACCGGGCTCTCGGGGGTATGCGGGGCAGCTCCGTCTTACCGGGGGGCAGCTGCGGGGCCGCTCCGTTAGGAAAATACGAGGCGCTCGCTTGCTTTTTTTCCTATTTCTTTCTTTCTTTCTATTTTTTTTTGTTTGCTTTTTTTTTTTTTTTACCGGGGGCGGCCGCGGGGCCCCGTCGGGGCCGGCATCCCGGATTCCCCCCCCCCTCCCCCCCCGGCCCCCGGTAACGTCCCCGCTCTGCTTGTGCCCTCCGCAGGGAGAACACGGAGAACTCCAACGCCGCCACCAACAAACCCAACCAGCTCTCGCCCCTGGACGGGAGCAAACCCCTCCTGTCCAGCTCCGAGGAAGAGTTTTCTCCGCCGCAGAGCCCCGATCAGAACTCGGTCCTGCTCTTGCAGGGGAACCTCGGGCACGCCAGGAGCTCCAGCTACCCCCTGAGCGGCTTGGCCGCCCCCCAGAGCGCTCACAGCCTGCCGGCCCACCAGCTCCAGGACTCGCTGCTGGGACCCCTCACGTCCAGCCTGGTGGACCTGGGCTCCTAAAGGGCCGCCGCGGGACAGGAGGCTTTGCCCGGGGACACGGACTCTCGGTTGGACGCAGCGGACGGCCTCCGGTTTCGCAGCTCGGCCCTCTTAACGGGACTCTCGGCTCTTTTCACTCGACCCCACGTCGGTCCAGTTCTCCCCCCCACCCCACCCCCCCAGCGTCTCCCGCTATCATCATTATTGTTATTATTTTTTTTTTTTTTTTCCACGTAGCCAAACGCAGAGAGCAGCAGAAACCCTCGTCCCTTCGAGTTCAAACGAGCTGGTCCCAGCGGGAATTACAAAAAAAATAATATTAAAAAAAAAAAAACAAACAGCTGGATCCGATTCCACCCGAATAAATCCCAGCCCCGCAGGCGTGCTGGGGCAGGGGCGGCCGGGGGGGCGTCCTGTCCTTGTCCCTCGTCCCTGTCCCCGTCCCCGCGGAGCTCGGACGGAGGCAGAGGGAGCGGAGCGCTGTGTCCTAGCGGGAGGAGGGAGGGGAAGTTTCGTTTACATTTTTCATATTTAGCGTTACCAGGAAAGATTTCGATGTAGTTGAAATTTAAAAAGAGGAGGAAAAAAAAAAAAAAAGGGAAAAAGGAAAAAGAAAAAAAAAAGCTGCAGTATTAGAGTTTTACCAAGTGCCTATGTCTTAACGCGGCGGTGCGGGGCTAGCGAGCTCCCGTGGGCCCGCGGCCCCCCCGGGCATCCTTCTCCTCGGCGGGGCAATGCTTCGACGTGGCTAAAAACGAGGAGAACAGCGCTGGGAATACCGCGAGTCGCCGGCCGCTCCCTCCTGAACGGGGATTTCTCGGGCTGCCCCGCCAGCCCCACGCTGCCTTCTCCTGCCCGTCCCCGCTCGCCGCCCTCCCGGTTCGGCTTGCGAGGAGCCCGCGGCCGAAGCTGTCCGTCTCGAGTTATTTGTTCCCAGAACTAGCATGTGCTTTCAGGTTTCTTTTCTATTGTACCTAAAGAGGCTAAATTAAAACCGCGCTGATGGCAGAACTGCGAGGCTGCGCTCTTCTTTGCGGGGCTGAGCCCCCGCGACGTGCCTCGGAGGCGCTGGGGGCTCGGGGGGGAGCCGCTCTCCTTCCACGCAGCCCCTTTTGTTTTGCAACCGAGGGATGGAGGGGTACGAGGAGGGCTCGGGGAGGGCACCCCGGGGTGCCCGGCCGCGGGGTGGCCTCCGTCGGAGCGCGGAGCCCGGCCGGGGGGAGCCGCTCGCCGCCCGCCCCGTCGGGGCCTCCGCCGCTGGCGGTGCCGAGCTCCCCCGTTAGCGTTTTGCATCATTAAACGCGTGTTTATTTAAGTCGCTGCCGTGTTTGTTCTCGAGGTCCTGGGCCGTGGAGAAATGTCACCCTCTGCAGGAGGGTCTTCCCAGCTCCGCCGTCCTCCCCGGCGCATCCCGGGGGCGCTTCGCAGCTCCCCCCGGTCCCCCCGACGGGGCGGGGGGGATCCTCCGAGCCCTCCTCCGGCCCCACCCGCTGTCCCGGCGGGGGGACAAAACCCTCGGGGCCATCCCTGCTCCTTGCCGAGGCCCGGCACCGGCCGCCCCGTCGGGGCACCCAGCCCAGACCCCGCCGGGTTTCGTGCGCCCCCCCGAGCCTGGGTCCTGTGGGGGTGCGACCCGGGCAGGACAGGGCAGGACCCTTGTCCCCACGGCAGGACGCGCTATGGGGCGGGAAGGGCCCCGCTGCGTCCCGATTTTCAGCGAGCGAGCGTCCAGCAGCGGAGGGGAGCAGGGTGAAAGGCGCAAATCCTGCGCTTTGTGTTGGATTTGTGCCCCGAGGGATCCTGGTGGGACGGGACGTGCGCCCCAAGGTCCCCGCCCCAAGGTCCCCCATCGCCCTTCCCAGGGGACCGATCCGCCAAGAAGCAGCGCAGCCTCCCCGTCCCCCCCAAAAAAAGCCCCGCGGGCAGAACGTGGGGAAATGGGGGAGGTTTTGGGGTGAGCAGCCGCCGGGCTCTGCGCCCCCAGGACGGTTGATCTCCCGCTTTTCCCAAGCCACGGGCTCGGTGGAGAGGAAAGATAAAAAAAAATTGCCCGGGGCTCCGGCCCGGCGCGGCGCAACTCGGAGCGGGGACTGGCGAGCCGGTGGCTATTTTCAAAGCGAAGAGCGCAGAGGAGCTTCCTGCGCGCGGGCAGCGGCAGGGCTGGCTTCCAGAGGGGTGGCCGGGGGGGTCCCGCTCCCCCTACGCCCCCCTCCCCAGCTCGGTCCTGCTTCCAGGCCCGACGGCTGCCGAGCGGGGCCGCGCAAAGGGCGCGCAAGCACCGCGCAAGCTGCGCCGCCGGCCGCAGAGCCCTGCCCGCGCCCCGAGCCTCCGCTTCCCTTGGCAGGGAGAGGGATGAGGCTGCAAACAGGCGGGCGGTGGCCGGCGGGGAGGGAGGGAGGGAGGGATGGAGGATGCTGAGGGAAGCCCCTGGAAGAGGAAGGAGGGGAGGCCGGCGGGCAGGTGGGAGCGGGGACGCCCTGGAGCGGAGCCAGGCGCAGGTCGCTCGGCTCTCCTCGGGGCAGGCTTGACCTCGCAGCAAGCTTTTCACAGCAAAGGCAGCCTGGGGAGGCAGCCCCCGGGTCGGTTCTCACCTCTCTCCGCTGTATTTTCATCGGCAGGAAGGAGTTAATCCCCCCCCCCCCGCCCCCTCAGCCTTCCCCCTCCCCAGGACAGATTTCACACTGTGTCCAGGTCAGCCAAAAAGGGGAGGAAATGGAGAACAGCAGAATGATTAATTCTACCTGCTTTTCCCATGAGTGATCACCTGCTTTCGGGGTCATGAATAGCAGGTAGCTCTCCCCGTCTCCAGCTCTGAGAGGCTCATTTGTTTGGTGACAGCTGAGTGACAAGACCTGAAATCTGAGCCCTCAACTTTGCCTGATGTGTGGATAAAACCCTGGATGTTCCCTCAAACATTTCAGGAAATGAAAGTTGTAACGCGATCCCTTGTGCGCCCACATCTCCCCCAGCAACACACAAAAGCTCAAAGGAACCTTCTCGGATTAAATTCAGCCTGGAGAGGATGGAAGGAAAATGGAGAGCAGGCTGAGAAAGCTGGAGCTGGCAGGCTTTTCTTCGGCACTTATTGGAAATGTCTGTCCAAAGCAGGGATTTAGAAAGGTCACCTCTACCGTAAGCGCCTCGTCCCCCCGCGGAGCGGGACTGGCAGCCCGCTTCTCCCCAGCCCACCTCCGCCTGAGAAGTGCTGGGGGTTTCGCTGAGATTCCCCGAGCAGGAAATTCGGTGCAGGAAAACAAACGCTGGGCAGGAAAGCCAGCCCCCTCCTCTCTCCTCGTTCCATTTCCTGGGTCACGTTCAGCGAGCGCTGTCCCGTGGCAGCGCACACGAGCCGCGCGCCTGCTCTGCCCCTGCCCTGCTGCCAGCTCCTGCCCGGCTCCTCGTCCCCAGCCCCATCCCTGTCCCCATCCCCGTCCCAAAAAAGGGACAGGAATGGCCACACGCGAGCAGATCCGCATGAGGCCCACAGCACAATCTCACATCCGACGGATTTCAAGGCAACGGTTTGAGGCCCTGCTACCAAATCTCCCCACCTCTCTGCGGCGCATGGAGCGGCGGCGTGGGTGGTGGCAGGTCTTCGTGCTCACTTGGCCTTGCAGCCCCCAGTCCTGGGCAGCCAGATAGGGCCAAGGCATCCGGACTGCCTTCCCCAGGCAGGAGGGTTTTATTGTGCTGCCTGTCACCCAGCAGCCAGTCCTCGCTTGCTCCCTTATCCAGCCCGAAGATAAAGCCCTATTTAACAGTTGTTTAATTGTTACTGAAGAGCTTAGGGCTCTGCGGACCCGTAAAGAAAACTTGGCACATGCAGCACGATAACGCTTCACCTTTGCACTTTCCTCTTGCTCCTGCTTCCCCGCAGCGAGCACGGAGTGGGGACCAGGTGGGAAGCCTCACGGGCTGCCTGCCGCCCCTCTGCTCCCGGGGGGTTTGCAGCCAGGGAAGAGCTGGAGCTGCTCGGGCTGTCCCTGCGCACGCTGCCCTCGGGGAGCCCCTGAGCCCGACCACTGCACCTGGGCGTTGCTAACAGCAGGAGTAGTGAAGGTGCAGACACCGCAAGGTTCGTCCGACTGGGCTGTACAAACCCACCTCCATTTTGCTGTTCCTACTGGGGCCAAACCCGTCGGGTTCCTGCGCGAGGAGAGCGGAGGGGGCAGAGGCTGCACCTGCAGGGGCTTCGGTTCAGCCCGAGTGCGCAGAGGGACCCGGCACGCCGTCGTCTGTCCCACCTCGATGTGGGAACAGTCTGAAACATGGAAGCTGAGCAGACTTGGGTTTAACCAAGGAGGGAGGGAGCACACTGCCAGGCTGCCCAGAGATCAGTCACCAGCAGCATGGCTCTGCCTGGAAGGCAGGGACACGGCCGCACCTCCCCGGCTCACCTCTCTCCAGGCTGGTGCCTCGGTGCAGGAACATCTCCTCTCCCTGGCCCTACACAGAGGCTGAACTTTCCCCAAAGCATATAATCCCAATCCTAATAATAAGGTTAAAGAGACAGATTTAGTTCAATTACAGTTTCCTGTTTTCACTTGGCTACAGCTCCCAGAAAGTGTCTCCATGGGCAGAGGCTCCCTTCCGTGCCCGCATCAGCTTTTTACCTACAGCCCAGTTCTGCAGGGTGCCGGGCTGTAGGTAAATGCCCACACTCGGTTCTCAGGATGGAAGAAAAAGGGGAAAATGCACCTTTTCAGGCTTTGGGATGGAAAAGCTTGTAAAGCCAGTAGTTGGAGCGTGCACCGACCCTGCCTCACAGCAGGGGAAACTGAGCCCCGTGGCCGCAGAGCTGCTGACGGGCAGGGCGAGGGCAGAGGACGGAGCCGGCGCGCACCCACGCTGCCTCCCGTTGCAGTCCCCATAGTAAGTCACCGCGGCTTATCATTATGTAATGCAGTATTCCTAACAACGCAGCACAAAAACAATTGAATAAAAAACAATGCCAAATGAGGCTTGTGGCTAACACTCCCTGAAGAAATTGTTCCTTTTCTGGAACTGAAAAGGAAAAAAAAAAAAACAAAACAAAACCCAAACTCAAGAAAATTAGAAACAATTGAAAACGAAATCACATCTGCAAGCCATCAGTGCGCTCCTCCTGAGCCCTGGAGGATGCTGCTGCCCCTCTGCTGCTCTGGGTGCAGGGTGCTGGGTGCCAGCAGGACCCGAGGCCGTGCCCATACGGGCACGGGAGGGGTGTGGGCAGCACCGTGCCTGCGGAAGGACAACCTTCGGTTCTGCAGAAGGGCCGCATCCTGCTAGAACAGATCAGAGATTTATTTAGGGAATCAAGATCTTCCCATGCCTGATGTCCCGGAGCTGGTGGAGAAGGAGGGAGTGCACGCGAGAGAGGGAGCACCCGGCTCAGTGCTGATCTCTCCATCCTCAGCCCTCGAGGGCTGGGCAGAGGCTCGGGCATGGGGAAACCGCAGAGCTTGCCCAAGCACTTGGCCCTCGGCTGCAACGCTTCCCACAGCCGGGGCTCTCATTGTGCTGCAGGGACAGGGCCTGGCAGGAATGCTCCTACAGAGCAGGGATTATTTCCTGGGGGGGAATAGCGCAGGTAAAGGACGTGGGGATGTCAGTGGGAGCGGTGCTGTCCCCTGGACACACAGTGCCTAACGCAGGGACAGGCGTGCTCGGTGCACTGTGCTGGCCAAGATGCTGATGCCATTCCGGGCCATACCAGCCGTATCCATTACCCCGTGTGTGGGATCTGCTTCCGAGGCCTCCAGGTCCGACGGGTGACTTGGATGAGGTTCAAAGAGCCCCCGGCAGTGCTTGGGGAGGGAGCTGCAGGAGGCTTGCTGGTCTCTGCGGTCCCTTCTCATTTGCTAGTGTGTGGGGTTTGGAAAAGAGGTGATGTTACATGGTCTGAGTGCGTCAGTACGAGGGAGAGCTCTTAAAAATCTTTAAACCAGGAGGAAAAGAGGAAAAAATGAGCACTAGCACCTGAAAGCTGTGAATGGGACTGGGACATAAGGTGTTCCTGCAGCAAATGCAACTCAACACCCAGGTGGCTCCTCCGCCACGTAGGCCGAACACAAAATCCCAAACATTTTCCGAGAGGCCAATGCTGTGGGTATGTATCCACCGATGCTCCCCGGTGCTTTGCCTTCACCCAGGCCCTCTCCATCCTCTCGGCCCTGCCCTGCCGGGGCTACGTGGCCGCAGCTCCTTGCCAATGGCCTCCGGGGAAACCGTATCTCCTGCCCCTGCAACCGGAGACAAGGTGCCCACGCAGCCGCCCCGGCGCTGAAAGAGGAGCCCGCGGGAGGGGACGAGGCCAAAACGGGGGCACCGAGGGAGCAGGGAACATGCCCAGCTCCTGCCCTCACCCCAGGGGGAGCTGCTGCGGGATGGGGGAGAAAAATCAAGCCCCGTTTGCAGGACCCCCCCCCCTGAGGAGACGTGCTTGAGGCCAGGCCTAAACGGGGCGTCCTGCCCAGCGATCCATGAGGAAGGCTCAAACAATGAGCGGGGAAAGAAAGCCGCGGTGATGGTCACCAGGAGAACCTGACACCCGCGGCGGGGAAAACAAATAAATACGGGGAGGCAGCCTCCTCCCGATGCCGAGCCGAGGCAATCTGTGCTTACGCAACCCTACCCGAGCTGGGTATCTGCGCCTCCGATCTGCGCTGATAAGATTGTTCTCCCCTGGAAATCCAAACCGCAGGGATTCCAGGCGGCTCCGCCGGAGTCAGGCTGTCCACCTGAGCACCGGGGCACTTTCATGTGGAAAAATAATCGCAGGGTTATTTTTTTTCTGAAATAACAAGAGGGGGAGGGAGAGACAGCCCTTGACTTTTTAGGGTAAAGGAGCAAATGGTGCTGGCTCCGTGCAGGGTGGCAGGGGACACGCCGGCCACCATCCCGTGCCTGAGGTGTCCCCACGGGGTGACAATAGCCACCTGCCATGGAAGAGCAGTGGGCTGTTGCACAAAGCTGGCTGTTCTGCAGTGAAAGCTCCTTCTTTTAGGGCTTAGGGTCTTGCAGCTGGCAGCTGTCATGTGAGAAGCCTGCAAGGATCACGCAAGGGATCTCGGAAGCGGTCATGGCCTGCAAGACGTAGGGCGCTTCTAAAGTTTTAAAACAGCACGTGATTAATGTCTACACCGAACAGGAGACAGAATACATAAACAGATCATAGACATATACACAGATATATAGATATGGATGCACTAGATAGAGCTGCTCACCAGAACAACTCATCTGATAAGCCATTCCCACGAGCAAGAAGTGCAGGATGAGATCCGTGTTTGCAGTTATGAAGCAGACATTGTGGTTTTGTGTCTATTGTCGTTCAGAAAGCGTGCTGCTGGGCATGTGCCTTGGTGCTTGGCTGGTCACGTCCCCTCTGCCCCGGACACCAGACCTGGCCTCCTCTCGAGACAAAGCTTGCAATCAAACCCTGGCTAGAAAAAGTCTTTATCTGGGGAAAATCACAGCCAGTTCTGCTTGGTGATGCTGGAGGGGGGACCTGCTTCCACCAAGATGGCAATGGAAAGGCTGGGTCCTGCACCCTGCAGCAGAAAAAGGAGCACAAGAGCCTGCCCAAAATGATGTATATACTTGTTTTTTGCATCAAGCACTGAGCACTGACTGCTCCTGAGGTTAAAATGGGTCTGGGTGGGCACCCAGAGCAAAAAGTCCACTGGGAACCTGGGTGGGACAGACTGGGGGACCAGGATCCCAGCCCCTGATGGATACCTGAACTGGTAGCAGCAACCCTGCTTAATGCTTGATTAAAAAATAAAATAAAAAATAAATCCATATGAAGCTGTGTTTGCGGGTGGAATGTATCCCTTCAGTCTCGTGGAGGTACGCGGCCCGCTGGGCAGGCGGAGCTGTGGCTGTGCACACACACAGACACACAGCACACAAATATAACACACAACACGGACACACGGAGTCGTTTGGGTGACAGTGATGGGTGACAAAGTCCTTCAGCCCTGCCCACAGCCAACGCAGCTTGCAGTGGCCTTCCTTCTCCAGGGCTTGGTGCTTCTGGCAAAGCTCATGCGAAACGAAAATGCCTGTAATTTTCTGAAATTCCTTAATCCTGCTCATTTTCTCCCTTTTCCCCGGGAGATCAGAAGCCACAGTGGTCTCCTCAAGCCCACCCACTAATTACAAGACATGAGCTCAACCAACTGCTGGCCAGAAACAACATCACGGGACCGCGCGTGGCTAACCAGCCCCGCTCGGGTTTTGACTCCTCGGTGCTGCAGCTCGCAGCAAGCTGCTTGAAAGCCAGTCACAAAGAGCTCAACAGCGCTGTGCCAGCCAAATCAAAGGCAGAAGGACATAAAATAGCCTTTCCTCCTTCCTCCTGCAGCGATCCCCGCTTGCCATGATCCCGACCAGCAGCAAAATGTCCGCGTGCTGCTCGTCTGCCTCGCCCCGGGACGCTCCTTTGGGGTCTCGCTCCTCTGCTCGGCTGCCACTTTTCTCCAAACTCGAACCGATTATCTTCCGAATTTGCTTGAAAAGGTCAACCACTCGGGCAGCGCTGGGGAGAACGGGAGCTTCTAGCAGGAGGATGGCATTTAGCAGAAAATCTCCTCTCCAGAGGAATCAGATCAGACAGAGCCCTGAGGAAGCCGGGCTAAAAATAAAGCCTGAGCTCGCCGAGCAGTTGTGCGATGGGAACCGAGGCTGTGATGCAGCCTGCGTTATATTCTTAGCAGGCACAACTGGAAATATCGGTAGCCAGATCCTTCACTGGCATAAATCAATGCAGCTCATGGAAGGGTGACTTTAAAAAAAATTAAAAATCTGTGTTCAGATTCCCAGATTTACAGTAATTCAGGTTCCTTCCCGACATCAACCTGGTTTGCGGTGGCTGGTGGTCGTGCTGTGGCTGGCTGGGTACCCCAATTTCCTGGGCTGCTTTTCTAACCCTGCTTCCCTTGCAAGGAGCCGGCATGGCCAGACCCCCACCACCCAAAAAGCGAGGGGCAAATCCCTGTGCTGCCCCCCCCGGGGAGCATCCCCGCACCCAAACCGAGCGCGCGATTCCCCCTGGCCACCCAATAAAGTCCACTGTGAGTGTGAGTGTGGGTTTGAGTTTGAGTGCGGGTGTGAGTGCGGGTGTGAGTGTGAGTGCGGGTGTGAGTGTGAGTGCGGGTGTGAGTATGAGTGCACACGCACGAGCCCAGCTCGCCGGGCGGCTGCGGCGTTTCTGGGGCTGCAGTGCCACCTGCTGTCACCGCTGCCCTTCGCCGGGGACCCCGCCGGCTCCTTGCGCAGGGGGACGCGGAGGGGAGAAGCCTGGGCTCTGCCCCTTCCCCAGCCCCTTTCCCCAGCGCAGATTTGCCCGCTGGGCTTGGGAAATACCAAAAGGCAAGAAAAAGGCGCGGGGGGAAAAGCTGGGGTTGGGATGGAGGGATGGAGCCAGGAGCACCCACCAGGATGTCCCCGCAGTGTCGCCCCCCAAGGACGCTGCAGATCTGGGCTCTGATTTCCATCTGGACGGTCCCCATGCTTAAGTTGGTCCTGCAGGACTTTAGCCAGCGTTACCCTGAGTTACCTCTGCTCCTCGCTGCAGGAATAATCTATTTTTCGCCCCCTGTGCTTGTGCTGACGTGGCCCAGAGCAGGTAGCGCAGCCCCACGTCCCTCGCTCAAGCTCATTTCAACCTAAAAAGCCAAAATCCCTTCTTGGATCACCCATCACTTCCAGCAGGCTCTCAGCTAGGAGGGGGAAGGAAATGCCAGCTCCTCCATTTATGCTGAAAAAAGGATGAAAACCTAAAGGAAGGAAAAAAAAAAAAGTCAGGAGGTTGTAGCTGCTGAAAATTAAACACCGAAGGAAAAAAATGCAAGTGAAAGCCAGCTCCAGACTGGACGAGAAGCCTTCAGAAACAACAACAAAAAAGCTGGGAGGAAACCGGATACTCGCCATGAAAATTTGCAATTTTTTGTTGACCAAATGTTTCCATGGAAGAGCTGTGTTGGCCCGGCCCTCGCGCCGAGCCGACCCGACGCCACGCAGCTGGGCAGGCGGCGCCCAGGGGAGCGGCCGCAGCCGGAACGGGGCCGGAGGCAGCTGGCAGAGCTTGGTCACCCTGCCTGTGCCTTTTTTTTCCTACCTGTATGGGTTATTGCATGAAACGCATTGATTTTGCAAGGGAGAAGTGGGAAAGCTGCTGTCTTGGAGAGCCAAGAGGTGCCCGATGAACCAAGTGACCCTTTTTTCCCCCAGAGGAGATGTACGGCAGCGGGGCATCGCCACCAGCTCTCCGAGAGCCAACCCAGCACACAGCATGGTGTGTTTTGGGTTCCTTACAGCACCGCTGGGACTGGCTGGATGTGATGCCCCCGCTCTTGGACTCAGACAAAATGAAACAGGGAAAGTAAAAACAAGGGGAAACTTGGCCGCGGCTGCTCCTTTCTCAGGCTCCTTGCGTTGGGTCATAGGAAAGCAGCCCACGGAGAGGCGGGCACGTTACCGACTGCTGTGCCGTGTCCTGGGGAGCCGGGGAAGTGGGCCAGGGAGAGGCCGGATCCTGGAAATCTGCCTGTGCTGCGTGCCAGAGGTCGCTGCCAGAGGTGGGGAGCTGGGGAGTTCATGTGCAGCCTCGCCACGGCATGGCCGCATCCCTCCTCTTCCTCCTCTTCCTCCTCGTCGAGAGGAGACCTGCAGCTGCCGCCGTGCAGTGAGCATGGGGAGCACCCAGACATCTGCCCTGCATCCACATTTTGGCACTTAACTCTGATTTGGGCGTCTTGATCCCGCACAGAGCAAAGGGTTTGGGGCCATCGCCATCCTTTGAACCACCAGCTCTTGGGACCGGTGCCGCTCTTGGCAGCCCCGTTGCCGTCTGCTCGCCAGAAGCCCCCTCGCCCTACGTCTCCCCCACTCCAGGGCTGGTGGGAGCCCCTCTGCCATCAGCCCTTCCTCGTGCTCGAGCATCCCTTTGGGATTCGCCCTTCCTTAGGGCCCTGGATGGTGCCGGCCCTTTCCCCACCTCCCCGTCCCCCCAAACACACCAAGAACCTCTTCAGCGCGCCCCGCTCCGGCGTCTCATCTCCGTGGCCAAGCATTCACTCCGTGCCAAACTGGCAGGCGGCTCGCTTTCCTGGCACGTGGCCTCCTTGGCTCCCTGCTCAGACCAATGTCTTTTTTTTTATATACATATATTATTATTATTGCCTTATTTCCCCCCTCTTTAAAATCCACCATTGGTTTTAATTAGGTGTCCACAGACTCGCAGCCCTGGTGAGGCCGGCGCTCGTCCAAGAGCAGAAAGCGGAGGTGCGGGTGCGGGGCCGGTGTCGGCAGCGCTGGCACACAGCACGGAGCTCCCAAAATCACCTTCCTTTCGAGAAAACCAAGCCAGGAGATGTTCAAAGCATTTTCTTTCGTTCCAGCATGCTCCCGGTCTCCCTGCAGCTCCAAGGGGACACCTTTCCTGGAGACCCACCGTGGCAATGCCACCTCGAGGAGAGCACAGGGGGACGGTGCCAGGGTGAGGGGGGCATTGGAGGGGGGCTGCCACTGTGGCCAAAAAGCTCACGGGGGTCCCAGCCCACTCCCTCCATCCTCCCCAAAATGTGGGAGAGTGAAGGGAGAGGCCGGTGGTGGGACTGAGCCCTGAAAATCCACGTGCCCCTCTTGCCTCGCCGATCCCCCCAAACACCTCCCTGCCTCCCCCCCGATGTTGTTCTTTCATTTTATTTTTAGACCTGCTGCTCCCGTTAGCTCTTTTCTATTTGTTTTTGGTTCTTATTATTCCTGGCTTCCCCCAGTGTTTTGGTTTCCCTCCTTAGCCCTCATCCGGATGTTTATTCTCCCTGCTTGTTTTTGTACTTTCCCAAGGTGCCTCCCGGTCCGGAGCCGGGCAGGGTCCGTGCTTGGGCTGGGTCAGAGCTCACGGCTCCGGGCTCCCAACACAATTCCCTTGCTGTGCCCGTGGTCAGGGGCTGCAGCGGGGCTGCAAGGATGCTGGGTGTCCACGCACGCTTTGTTGTGAAATCCTACTTTTGCTCAATAGCATCATTTTTTTTTTTTTCTTAGCACAAATCACTTGGGAGGTTTGGGGGAGGTCCTTTCTGTAGGAAAAGTGGCAGAAATGGGCACTGAGTGTAAACAGGCAGCTGCTGGAACACTGGTCCCCATCCCCTGCTTTTCCCCTCTCTCCCTCTCACCTGGTTGCCAGTGGGGCACCCAGAAAACGCAGCGTTGCCGCGCATTGCTCCCACCGACAAAAAAAATGCAAAGTTTCCTCTTTGCCTCATTTTAGGACAAACACACCCAGGCTCACCCCTGCTCCTTCCATGCCTGGCTGGCTCTGGCTGTGGCATGGCACCCGCACGCACCTCGCTTCCCCCACCACGGCTGCTGGACTCCAGCTAAACACGAGCACATTCCTGCGTTTGCTGTCCCGGGTTCCCCCGTTCAATTATTTATTCCAGTCCGAGGGCGCACATTTTTTATTTATTTTTATTCTTTCGGCGTTCATCTGCGTTCCTCTTCCCGTGAAATTTGCATTCGAGACTTTAAAGGGCTGGCAGGGAGCTCTGCGCCTGTATATAGGGGATTTTTATTGCTCGACTTCAAAGCGGTGCAATAACGGGAGCGAGCATGCAGGTAGGGAAAAGCTCTTTCTTCTTTCCATCTGCGAAAGTGTGCCAGAGGACACAAAGGCATCCCCACACACGCAGCGTTATGGGGGTCTGGGGAGATTTAAAACAGAGCGGGCCGAGGATTTTGCATCAAAATATTATTATTTTTGGATGGAAAAGCCAGCTTACACAACAGCCCAAACTGTCAGGCTCCTTTAGGCTTAGAGGGGGGAAAAGTCAGACTAAAAAGCACTTTGGTTTGCCGAAAGGAAGCAAAACACAGCGATTTTGGGTCAGTTTGAAGCCAAAATCCTGCAGGGCTTCGTGAGAGCTGGGGTCCGATGCTGGGAGCATGAGCTGTACATGAGCAGGACCCCAGGTCCTGAGCCCGTCCTGGTGCAGGTCTGTGCCCAGTGCTGGGGGTCCTGAGCACCACTCTCCCATCTGAATTTCATCTGGCAGAAGAAACAGGAGCGTTTCACGTCCCTCCTGACCAGGAACCTGGCAACAAACCGGAGCTTTCTGCGTGTGTGTTTTTTATGAATTTTTCATTCCACGGGGAGGATGGATGCTTTGTTGCCTATTCATGGCTTGGGATGAAAGCGAAAGGTTGCAAAATCACGGGAAAAATGTCATTCATCGTTTAAGGTGGAGAAATTTGGTTCTTTTGTGCTCGGAAATGGAGTTCAGCCTCCTCCGGGAAATCACGTAGAGCACAGGCCATCGCCCTCAATGTGCTCACAGACATCCCACTGTCCTTCCTCGTGGAATAAAACGCCCATGTGCCTGACTCCCCAGCTTCTCTGCCATCCCTTTAGATACCCTCGCATACGGACCCACGTACCTACGCGTATGTGCATACCAGGGGTATGACTTCGCCTGTATCCCTGGGTAAAGAAGTAATTGGTTGCTGTCATTCACAGCAGCTGAGGCTGGGCTTTGGTTTCCTGACGCCATCTGCCCTCCAAAGCCGTCCCCAAAAGCAGGGAATGGTTTGACCAGGAAGGCCGCTGCCGCCGAAGAAAAGGGTTGTGCCTACAGTTTGGTGCAAAACAAAGTTTAAGGAGATGCAGGCGTAGAAACTGCAGTGGAATTTGAGTGGGGTGAAATGGGAAATAACAGGATCTGAGACCAAAGCGCTGAGCTGAGCCAGCACCACCGGGGCGGACGGTGACAGAAGTGCCACCTGGAGCAGGGACAGCGGCGTGTATGTCCACCAGCAGAGGGGCTGTGAGACAGGAGTCAGCACAAGCAGCCAGCGCTGGCAAGTGGAAGGATGCTGCAAATCCCAAACAACTTGTCCGCTGCCAAAGGCGAGCCAAAAATGAGAACAAGTGTGGAAAAGTGCTTCTCACAGGGCAGGCAGCTCCGATTTCACTGCCTGCACCGGTGGCAGCCAACAGGGCACACACCGTGCGAGCACACACGTGGCCAGACGTCCCCAGGGACATCTCTCAGAGGTCCCCTTATGCCTTAGGCTCTCACCTCTGATTTCCTCACCGCCACTGCAGGGGGCAGCCCCCAGAAGGGCACCCTCACACCCCATCTCCTCCATCCACTGCCTTAATTGCAAAAGGAAAGGTGGGGGATTTGCTGCCCCTTATTGTCCCTCTCCATTTCATTTCCCTGTATCTTTCAACGTTTCCCCGTTTCTTCTCCCAGCAGCAGCTGTTTGCTGAGATCCCATCTCACTCACAGCCCACCGCCCCCGTTTTACACATTTGGCCCTTCCTGCGAAGCCCTGGCTGGCTCAGGCTTTGCTCTCAGTCCCAGCCAGGGACTTTATACAAGGAGCTATCTGAAGGATGTCTGTGTGGGCACGGATGTAAACGTGCATTTGGGCTGCGACATCCCATGACACCTCCTGAATCTGTTCTTCAGTCATTCTCTTTAGTTACAAACTATTTTTTGGAAAGCCATTTTTTCTCAGGCTGGAAGGATGCTCTGGTTAAATAGTGGGAAGTCCAGAGCTGATCAGCGAAGCGTTGGCCATGGTGGTACCTGATGGCCTTAGGACCACGGTGATGTGATGGTGACACCTTCGTGTAAGGAGCCACAGGGCAGCAGCTGACGCATGGACCTGCTCCCATCCTGTCCCCTTCCCAGTGACTTAGGGCCGCAGGTCTGCTTGCTGGGTTGGACTGGTGTGGACTGGTGCAGACTGGTGTGGCGCCATGGACCTGTCTGAGGAGCATCATGCAAAAGGGGCTGTGCCCCACGCAGGCAAGGTGCTGGCACGCACACGGGGACATGTTTCCATGGCAGGGGAATATCGCCACGCTCAGGAGGCAGCCACCATCACCGAGCACCTACAGAGGGAACAGCTGCTCTGATTTAGCCACTGAACAAATGAGACAGGAGGGAGAAAATACAGTTCCCTGCATCCCTGACAAAGCCTTCTTTGACAGATGAGCTCTGACCTACTTTGCACTGGAGCCAGATGTTTAAATTTATGGATGCAGACACATTTCCGCAGGCCTGGGAAGGAAAGTTTCATTACTGCCTATGTGGTCTCCCAGTCGAAGGACCTGGATTTCATGCAAAAAGCCCGTTTGTGGTCCGATCCTGAAGGTTTTTAAAGGAAAGGAAAGCATGAAAACATGGCATGCCCTTTCAGTGCTGTCCCAAAGGCCCAGAACAAGGGGTATTCGAGGGATGATGTTCACAACAAGCTGTGAGCTGACCACTGCTAAAAGAAGAAATCATAGCCTGGCTTTTCAGAGGGTGACAATTTCACAGCTTTTGACTTGGCATTGGTTATGGTTTCTTCTGTGGGATTTCATACTCATTGGTATCCAAACTATTCCAGGTTCACGACACAGGTCAGAATTTCGCGGATATTTCTTAATTCTCTCAACAAATCCCTTTTTTGACCACAAAATGACAGAGCACCATTTCTCCTCCCAAAGCAGTGATCGTGCCACTGGCTTTCCAGTTCAGCATCTGGAAAACAAGGAATATTTAGTTCCTGACCTCATAGAGCTTGTACTCCTCCAAAGTACCCCACGCAGAAACAAAAGTTTGCAAGGGTACCTTGAAAAAGTTGATTGCCGTGGATAAGACTTGGATGAAAATCAGCTGGATCCCACTGGCTTTCTTCAGTGTGGGCACCTGATTTGCTGTCATTTAATTCACAGCTTTTGTTGTTCTTGAAGTCACTGTGGTTTCCAGACTGTAAGCCAGACCACGCCAACATAAGGGGAAGAGGTAGTTAAATACAGGGGAACAAACAAGAATAAACCACTTCATGTTCATCTTCCTATGTGATCAGATGTTAAGGATAGCTGTTCATAGCCCATCCTTTCCAAATTAAAAGTAACATAAAGATGTTTGCACTGGGTAACAAAAGCGATGCTGATATGAGCTGAAAACCAGCTGCAGATCATCGGGGTATACAGGCTTATACCAACATATTCAGAAAGATTTTAGGCACACACCAAGCAAGGTTCGTAAGCTGCGGGATGCCTGGTGCTGTGCAGAGGTAGGAAGAAGCTCTGCCCATCTTTCAGAGCAGCACCACTCAGGTACAGCTGGCAGGTCAGCCAAAATCTTCCTGTGCTGGAGGCTCTAGGGTGTGAGCCTGGTGAGCCAAGAGTAGAGGAAAATCCCACCCTGGAGAGGACACTCCCAGGGCACCCAAGCACCTGTTAACCCACAAGTTCCTCTGGGCCTCGTGATTCTCATCCGAGGACAGCTTAGACGTGAAATGTCCGAACAGCCCTGGGATGAGGGCTGGGTTTAGAAATGGGGCACACATTTTTGGGCAAATGGCGAGCTTTTTATTGTTTCTGGCCCAGTGATTCCTGGTGTTGCTGTGGTCCAGGCTCACCGCAGGAGGGAAGCCTCCCCTCCAGTAAACCCAGTATCTGCTGGTCTCCCAGTAAGCCCAGTCTCCTGATGGCAAGGCCGCTCCCCTGGGACGCACGGTCCTCCTGGGGTGGTCCCTGATGGCAAGGCGGCACCTGGGCCTCCGTCCTGCCCACACACTAACAGGTTTGGGGTGCTCCCCCCGGGTGAATTCCCTCTTCCCCTTCCCTGTAGGAAAGGACACGGCTGGGACTCGCCCCCCAGCAGCCTGGGGAGGAATTTGGGCCGGGGCAGCCTCCGGCCTTGCCAAGTTTTGCCTCTCCTCAGCCTGGACGAGAGAGGCCCGGTGATGCCGGCCCGGGTGCGGGCCTGAAGCTTTCCACCAGGTGGCACCACAGGACCTGGGCTTCCCCTCCCCGCAGGGCCCTGGCTGGTGGGGAAGGGGCTGCGTGGCACAGCTCCTTTTTTTTTTTTGGTGAGACACCAGGGGGAAAACAGCCCCACAGCTTCTGTAACAAAGCCAAAAGAAACCCCAGAGAGCAAGGAACAGCGACCAGAACATAGCTGGCCCCAGAGAGCTGTCTTCTCCTACGGGTCCGGCACGGCCCCGTGTTTTTATTTGATACACATCATCCCAAGGCAGAGTTTGTTTGCTTGTGATCCTGCTCAGGAGCATCCTACATGGGTGGTAAACCGGGTCCTGCACAGCTCTGGGGCTTCCCAGGGTGGGTGCCCACCTGGCCACGCGTGGCACCCAGCCGAAGGGTGGGCAGGGGTCTGGGGAGCACAGAGCAGCAAATCGTGTGCCAACCGCACGCACCCCAAATCTGTGGCCTTGTGCTCCCAAAAGGAGGAAAGGGAAATCTCCCAGCATCTGTGTCCCTCTGCAAACATTCAAACACGGTGTGAAAGAAAATAACGGGGCCCATGCAGAATTTCTGCAGGCTCTGACAAGGTGCAGCGCCGCAGGCTGCAGCTCTGGCAATGGTAAGCAGTCGGCTGACCAGCCCTGCGAGGGTCCTGCATCCCTGTTCCTGGAGAACTGGATAAGAAGTGGCCCTTTTAAACAGTGCTTTTTTATTTATTACCATTCTTCTTTATTTTATTTTATTTTATTTTATTTTATTTTATTTTATTTTATTTTATTTTATTTTATTTTATTTTATTTTATTTTATTTTATTTTATTTTATTTTATTTTATTTTATTTTATTTTATTTTATTTATTTTACTTTACTTTACTTTACTTTATTTTAATTTATTTTTATGGTGTACGTCAAGGCCTAAGCCCCAGCACCCAGCTCTCCGCGCAGGGGGAGCTGTTGCTCCGTGCAGGACAGGGATGCTGCCGCCGGCAGTTTCTTTGCTCTGGCAGACCTGGATTTCTGCTGAGCTGCAACTGAGCAGCGAAGGAAGGGGCGCAGACAACTGTGCACGGGGTACCGGCACAAGCACAGGTGTCCCCAAATCCCCACCCAAATTTACACTTGCTTTCAGCTGTGCTGTCACCGCTGTGCCCTAAGAGCTTGGTGCCAGCTAGGGGAGCCTGGCCTCGACAGCAGAGCGAGAGACCACGCACGGGGACAGCCAGGCACAGCAATCCTCCTGGAGACCTCCACCACCACCACCACGCACATCCTCGCTCACGCTCCGCACCTTTCCTTTCCAGTCGGGCGATGCGTAGGCGCTCAGAGGAGGCTGGGGATCAGCCCTGCCTTTAAATAGCCCGGCCCAAAGCCTCTCTAAGCAGCTGGCTTTGTCAAGCAGCGATAAAACTGCCTTGCTGTCAGCTTCTGCCTCCGAACATTTACCAGACGAGCTCTCCTCCTCCTCACCAAGCGAAGGAGGAAGGCAATTCCCATCCCACAGGGAACGCACCACTGCCACCCACCCGCCAAGCCCAGCAGCCCGGGCCAGTGCTGAACATGGGCACCCGCTGAGTTTTCCCAGCGTTGATGGAGCAGCTCAACTGGGAAGCCAACGGGGCATGAGATTGTGCTTAAATGCTTTGCTGGTTTGGGGCTCGGAATTATTAATAATCATCATTAATCTCCGCCTTGTACAAGTCAGCCTGTACACCTCGTCTCGTTTAAGCTATTTAAGCGGATGGTTTGTTTACTGCGACCATCTCTGGGCCACCATGGCAGCACAAACAGCCCGAGAATTAGCAGTTACAGGCTATTAATGTTGTATGGCAATGCTCAATGACAAAGAAGCGACGCAAATCTACTGGTCTTCAAAGGAAAACCTCACATAACCCCCGTACCAAACCCGAGTGCTTCCAGCTTGCAGCCCAGAGTATGAATATTGCAGATATTACACAGCTTTGTATGCTATTTGTTAAATATTTAAGATCAGAGAAGAGATTTTAGCCTAAATGGCTGCCTGAAGTTGCAGCGTTAGAGACTTGCAAAACTATAGCCGGAACACAGAGATGAACAGGGGTTTGCTTTTGTGTAGGGGCAGGAATCACTTCCCAAAAAACCCCGAGGCAGGTCCCAGCCCACCCCACCTGGGATAGGAAGGGATGGAGGAAGGAAGAGGTGTCAAGGGCACAGCAAGGAGTCCTGGTGGGCCTGCAAAACCCGGTATTCTGGGGCGTCATCCATGTTTAAACGAATGCTTATTGTGTGCAGAAGATGGTTATAGGCTGTTTTTTAAGACATCACCAGCGTGCGTACAGGAAGCTGGATAGTTATTTGTCCCACCCACGCTTCTCGCTGTCTCTCTGGCCAACACAGTCCCTTGTTTTTTCCTAGGAAAGCCGGGCAGGGGCTGCCCCAGAGAAGAGCTGCAGGATGGAGCCAAAACCTCATGTTGTACCTGACAGCGGCTGGAGCCACATCCTCTGACACATTATAAAGAGGGGTCTCACCCCAGGACCTGCGGCCGGTGGGGCACGTTCGCAGCCTCCCCTCCCCTCTCCTTGGGATTTCAGGTGCGATGGATCCTGCCAACACCCAGGGGATTTTCACACATGCTCTGGAGCAGAGAGGAAAAGCAAATTCTGCCTGGCAACCCCATATGTTTTCGTCTTTCCGATCCATAGCACCGGTGCCTCGGGGCTGGCACCGCGGCTTGGCTGGCAAGAGGGAAAGGGTGGCTTTGGGTCCCCCCAAAATCCAGGTGTGGGGCTGAAACCCGGCTGCAGCCAGCTCTGGGCTCTGACTGGAGCTGCCACCCAGCCGCCTTGGGCTGTTTTCCTCCTGCAGGCACCTTTGGGCCCTGGCAGTAATCTCAAAGCATCTGCTCCAAATCATCCAGGATTACAGGAATTAAAAAAAAAAAAAAAAAAAAAAAAAAGGAAAAAAAAGAAAAGAAACAATTAGAGGCCTGGGTTCCTACAAGCACAAACCCGTTTAACCCTAATTCCATGGGGTACAGGGCTGCTGCCCCTTCCCAAAAGGTATAGGGACAGTTCCCACTCTGCCTTTTTTTTTTTTTTTGGTGAACTCCAGCACCGTCTCCTCTCAGCCCTTATGTACTCGTTTTTACCTGCTGATGCTTCCCGCTCACCGTCGTGTCTCGCCCCCTGTCCCTTCACAGCCACCTTCCTGGGCTTTAGGAGGCTGTGCACCCAGCTTGGGCTGGGGTGGCTGGCACTTCGCTGGCAATTCGGTGTGGAAATGTTCTGAGATACAGCAGAGAAAAACTGGATATTTCTTCAGAGCAAGGTCAGAGACCACAAATTCATTAGTAGGATCTCTCCTTCCCTTTGGAAGGCACTCCTATTTCTTTCAGTGTTGTTAGGCTTTCCTCCAGCTAGTTAAATCTTTCACCTGCAGACCTAAACCCCTTAAAATTTAAATACATCACCCTTGGAGTATGTCTAATGTGGCACACTCCATGGAAAACGTGCTTTAATCAATGCTCGATCCTTCCCATGCATGGCGGCCTTTGTCTGTGTTTGCTTGTGTATTTTTCATCAAGAAGATCAAATACATTTTCATCAGATCAAATACAATTACCGCTTTATTTTTTAATAAATGAGGGAAACAATCTTTAATTATCATTCAGCTGTTCATGGGGGTTATACAATTCTAAAAGATGGGTGGTTGTCACAGCAGGCGATAAATAAAGCTTTGTTAGTTTGACTTCTTTTGCATGGTGCACGAATGGCAATCACAGCAGAGCTTCCAGACAGGTGATGCTGCAACAATTAGCACAGTTTGACCCATTAGGACGTAACTGTGTGTCTGTGAGCTAAACAAGATCTCATGGTGCTGAACATGAGCACCACACTCAGTTACGCTGACTCAAGATGCTGCGGTTGGTAGAAGTCTCCATGATTCAAAGGGAGGTTCGTGGGACAGAAATCCTCCTGTGGCTCAGAAAGTCCCTAACCAAGGGGCAGCATCGTACTACCGTGATGTTTTTTCTGCATTTTCCTGCTGTTTCCTTTTGCTGCTGTCAGGTCAGACCCACCTCCAAGCTCCGCACAGTCAGGGCAGGCAGGGATGTGAGGAATGGGTGTGTAGCCTTAGCAGAGTCACCCATGTGGCAGAGCAGGTTGGTGTCAGCTCTTTTTGAGAGCATGGGAGGGAAATAGATATTTTTTTATCTAATTTGTAAAATTTTCTAAGTTATAAAACTTTCTCTCACCTTTTAAATGCTTATTTTCTTGAGTCACAGGAAAGAGATACAACCTTTCTGTGTCTTTATATTGTCTCCAAATTCCTGTGTCATCTCTAGTTTTACAGAGACGGAAGAGTGATTCATTTCTCTTGCATCGTATCTACCCCATATTCTCTTCACTGGAAGACCTTCTGTCTTTGTCATACAGCATTTGACCACTGGCAGCGTCACCAGAATTTCTGTGGGATTTAGCTCTTAAATCTTTGGTCATGGTTCATCTCACAGCACAAGAATGGAAAAGGGAGATGTATTACAAAAACTGATTATAAAGGATTTTCGATTTCCAGTAGCGTAGTAAAACTGCCAAACCGATGTGTCAGGGTGAGCTGGGGCTTCTCTCACATCTGGCACTCAGAAGTTTTGGTTCATCCTGTAATACCCCTCATCTCCCATTTCCCTGCTAAGACAGGGTTTTTGTCACGGACGTGCCCTAGAAGCCTCTCAGCTCGTTGGTACCCTGGTGTTTTGGGAAAGCCAGGTAAGGGCTGGCGGTTAGGAAGATGAATTGAAGAAATTGGGCAGCACA